>NC_081857.1:26805448-27482446 GCF_963259705.1 Myotis daubentonii
CGCACTGGTACCTACCGCCAGCTCTTCCACCCCGAGCAGCTGATCACAGGCAAGGAAGATGCTGCCAATAACTATGCCCGTGGACACTACACCATTGGCAAGGAGATCATTGACCTCGTCCTGGACCGAATTCGGAAACTGACTGACCAGTGTACAGGCCTTCAAGGCTTCTTGATTTTCCACAGCTTTGGCGGGGGAACTGGTTCTGGGTTCACCTCCCTGCTGATGGAACATCTCTCCGTCGATTATGGCAAGAAGTCCAAGCTGCAGTTCTCCATCTACCCAGCCCCCCAGGTCTCCACAGCTGTGGTTGAGCCCTACAACTCTATCCTCACCACCCACGCCACTTTGGAGCACTCTGATTGTGCCTTCATCGTTGACAACGAGGCCATCTATGACATCTGTTGTAGAAACCTCGATATTGAGCGCCCAACCTACACTAACCTTAACCGCCTTATTAGCCAGGTTGTGTCCTCCATCACTGCATCCCTCAGGTTTGATGGAGCCCTGAATGTTGATCTGACTGAATTCCAGACCAACCTGGTGCCCTATCCCCGCATCCACTTCCCTCTGGCCACATATGCCCCTGTCATCTCTGCTGAGAAAGCCTACCATGAGCAGCTTTCTGTAGCAGAAATCACCAATGCGTGCTTTGAGCCAGCCAACCAGATGGTGAAATGTGACCCTCGCCGTGGTAAATACATGGCTTGCTGCCTGTTGTACCGTGGTGACGTGGTCCCCAAAGATGTCAATGCTGCCATTGCCAGCATCAAGACCAAGCGCAGCATCCAGTTTGTGGACTGGTGCCCCACTGGCTTCAAAGTTGGCATTAACTACCAGCCTCCGACTGTGGTCCCTGGTGGAGACCTGGCCAAAGTACAGCGAGCTGTGTGCATGCTGAGCAACACCACAGCTATTGCTGAGGCCTGGGCTCGCCTGGACCACAAGTTTGACCTGATGTACGCCAAGCGTGCCTTTGTCCACTGGTACGTGGGAGAGGGCATGGAGGAAGGAGAGTTTTCTGAGGCCCGTGAGGACATGGCTGCCCTTGAGAAGGATTATGAGGAAGTTGGTATGGATTCTGTTGAAGGAGAGGGTGAGGAATACTAATTCCTTTCAGCCGTGCAACATGTCATACTCAGAACTTCAGGTTCAACAACTGACAGGCATTAAAGCTTTCTGGTTAGATTTTCTTCGCTTTTACTTGCGATCATGTCTGCCTTTTTTTTTTTTTTTCATGAATACCTGTACGATTTCCCCTTCATGTTTAAAAGTAAAGGCATGGAGAAAGAAAGAAAGAAAAAAAAGAATGCCCAGCTGTGCTCAGCATTTCCCCCGTGCACCTGCTGATCCTCATATTTTAGACAATGTGGTAACCCAATCTGTGTCAGAATAACTGCTCATTCTTGGTTTTAACATCATAATTTAAAAGCTTGTAAAGGCTTCTAAGAGTTACCAGCTGGTCTAAATCTTACCTTGTGTACATGTCTTAGATTTGCACCAAAGGAATACTGTGAGTACCTCGAGGGAGAACCTTGAAGACATAAGCAAACTGTAGTCATGGGAACATCTTGGAGGCAGTTTGTTAGTGAACTGCTCTCCCAGCGACATAAGGCAATGCTATAGCGACTCCGGTAGAAGCAGTTTGGGGATTTGATGGCCACCAGAGAGATTCTCAGGGGGCTTTCTAGAGGGAACAAAAAACATTTGGCTAGCTGCTGGCACATTTGTATTCATTCAACAAATATTTATTGAGCTCCCATTATTATACTCTAGGTACAGTAGAGAAAGCAGAAGAAAAGATAAAAGATTTTTAAAAAGTCCCTGAAGCCCTGGCTGGTTTGGCTCGGTGGATAGAGTGTCAGCTTGTGGACTCAAGGGTCCCAGGTTCGATTTCGGTCAAGGGCACGTACCTTGGTTGCGGGCACATCCCCAGTAGGGAGCGTGCAGGAGGCAGCTGATCGATGTTTCTCTCTCATCGATGTTTCTGACTCTCTATCCCTCTCCTTTCCTCTCTGTAAAAATTCAATAAAATATATTTTTAAAAAGTCCCTGAAGTAACTGAGCTTTCATTCTGGTGTGGGAGACAGATAATAAAACAAGTACAAAGGTATTTTCAGACAGCAGAGTACAAAGCACCAAGTACTTCTAATTAAATCTTTAATTGTGATCGATTAAATTTATTGCAAGAACCCTTTAGGTTGATAGGTCCAATGGTTTATTTCACAATAAATGTGAAGATTTCTTTGTGAAAAGAACTAACAGTATGATTAAGTGCAAAACTGGCTAGTACTGATTCTAAGAGCCATGACATTTCAGATAAAACCAATGTTTTCCATGGTTGACAGTTTAGAAGCATCCTCAGACAGGTTTCAAATGTCACCCACAATTTCTTAAATCGGCTTACCACTTGTTCACTTTCTTTGGTGTCTCATGCCTTAGAAGGGAGTGGGAGGTGAGAGGAGGCGGGTGATGTTATTATGTGCTGTTCCCTGTGGGCTGCGTGTATATAAAAATGGCCTGCTGACATCGTTAGAATGGTGCTTGTTGTGTCTAACTGGGATGGCAGTGGCATTTTGTTTTATTTTGGAAAACATAGAAAGGAAGATCCCCAGATATGAGTGCCTTGATTGTCCAAACCATTTAGTGGAAACCATGATACTGCTCTGAGAGATGAAAAAACTCCTACAGGAGTGAAACATTTGTCACTCTGGCTCAATTAGAGCAGGGTAAGGACCTGAATGTAACTCACTTTCTTTTGATAATTTTGTACAGATAACTTTTCTGAAATATGTAAATTGAAAGAATGATTACAGAAAAGGAATGCTGCCTAAAATGTTAGAAAGGGACTCAACTCTTCAGAGTTAAGGAGATTAACCTGGTGTTTAAGAGTACTTGGTGGGAGTAAAATCATTCTTTTAGGTGAGATGTCACCAGCATTGAGTAGAAACTGTTCATACACAGATGATTTTCTTTCTCTAAATCAGGGGTGGGGAATGTCTGGCCTGAAGATCGTATAAGGCCTGCCAAATAATTTGGTCTGGCTCTGCCAAGGAATTAGGGGTGAGTTAATGAAATATTTGACCAAATACAGCAGGCTGATTTTTAAGTTGATAATTTTGTATGGCCCTCAAATGATGTTATAAATATCCAAATGGCCCTTGGCAGGAAAAAAGGTTCACCATCCCTGCTCTAGGTGGTAGTCCTCTGTTAATCAAATCTGCATCCTACGTTTTTGATATTTTAATTGTTTTTGTATGTGTGCCACCTGCAAAAGCTTCTCTCTTTCTAATCATCTTGGGGGGGGGGGGCAAATAACTTTGCCAGTCAAATGATAATTTATTTGAAAAGGCATGAAGAAAAATTTAGAAAATAGAAAGCTAGATACCAATTTTACACAATTAGCAAATTGATTTTTATGATGTTCAAATTGATGTCAGACAAAAAGAATTTCCTTTTCCTTATGAAAGAATTTACAAATCAGAGAAAACATACCATTCAGTCAAGTATGGTCTGGTGAGTGTATCATTATCTTTTATATAATAAACTCCCAAAGGCATATGGGAAATAACTTCACACAAATTTTCTATTCCTACTGGGCTGAAGCAATTAACCTGGAAATTTTGTTGTTGTTGTTGTTTTTAAGGATTAGCTTTCAAACAGTTGCCACTTCACAGACTGGTTTATAGGTTGTTTTTTTCTTTTAAATATTTTTATTGATTTCAGAGAGGAAGGCAGAGAGAGAGAGGGAGAGAGAGAGAGAGAGAGAGAGAGAGAGAGAGAGAGAGAGAAACATCAACGATGAGAGAGAATCATTGCTCGGCTGCCTGCTGCATGAGATCAAGCCCATAACCCAGGCACGTGCCCTGAGCAGGAATTGAACCATGACCTCCTGGTTCATAGGTCGACACTCAGCCACTGAGCCACGCTGGCCAGACCCAAGGATACTTTTAAAAAATTGATTTTAGAGAGAGAGGAAGGGAGAAGGAAAGAGAGAGAGAGAGAGAGAGAGAGAGAGAGAGAGAGAAACATTGATATGAGAGAGAAACATTGATAAATTGCCTTCCACAAGTGCCCCCACCAGGGATTGGACCCACAGCCTGGCTATGTGCCCTGACCTACCTTTTGGTGCACAGGACGATGCACTAACCAACTGAACCACACCTGCCAGGGCTATGTTATTTTTGGAAGAATCTACAGATTTCTACTGGTGAGCTATTACACATCAACATGCTATTCTATCTTTTCTGGGCTTCTTTTATGTTTTTAGGATTTGTAAGACTATTTTTAGGACTCTCAAGTATGAAAACCATTAAAGATGTATTTAAAGATACATTTACAAGAGTATAGTGAAGATTTGGAAACCATCCACATGTCCAATAACAGAGGAATAATTAAATAAATTGAAAATAGTTTGGTGTATGCATTAATAGAAAGTTGTATCAATAAAATTATACTTTTAAAGAATCTTCAATGACATAAGAAAATCTTATTATCATATTACAGAATTAACAAGAGATTACAGGGATTTAAGCTGTCTTTATTATATATATTTTGGGTATATTCCAAATTTTCTAAAATGAACATGTTTTATTTTTATAACTGTTTTTTTTTTTTTTCCTTTTAAGAATTTGTTGGAAGCAAGTAAGTTAAGCATTTGCCATCTGACTGTACAGGAACATCGGGAAACCAGTTTCTGACTCAGCGGATGAGCTCATCAAACAAGAAACAGTAATTCAGATGTAAATTTCCTAGCTAAACGCTGCCTGCACCATCTGCTGGGATTTCTCACAGTTTTTCAGGCCACCTGACTCACTAAGCATGAGTAAATGTAATTTCACATGTTCGCTTTTTCATGTCACAAATATTTAATGTTTAATCTGCCTCTATACAGATCACTCTATTAGAACCGTTAAAGATAAAGGGATGAGTCAAATAGTCTTGGCCCTGAGAGGACTTAGCATGGCATGGCAAGGATTTGCCTGACTTTCAGGCCCACTCTCTGTGCCAAGTTTTTTTTTTAAAATATATTTTATTGATTTTTTTACAGAGAGGAAGGGAGAGGGATAGAGAGTTAGAAACATCGATGAGAGAGAAACATCGATCAGCTGCCTCCTGCACATCTCCCACTGGGGATGTGCCCGCAACCAAGGTACATGCCCCTGACGGGAATCGAACCTGGGACCCTTCAGTCCGCAGGCCGATGCTCTATCCACTGAGCCAAACCGGTTTTGGCTCTGTGCCGAGTTTTAATTCTCCTGTGCTCCAGGAGACAGTTTTTTTAAAAAATATATTTTTATTGATTTCAGAGAGGAAGAGCAATAGAAACATCAGTGATGAGAGAGAATCATTGATTGGCTGCCTCCTGCCTGCCCCCCCACTGGGGATCAAGCCCGCAACCCAGGCATGTGCCCTTGACTGGAATTGAACCCAGGACCCTTCAGTCTACAGTGGACCCCTCAGTCCACTGAGCCAAACCAGCCAGGGCACCCGAGACTATTATCACTTTTACCATAGCTAATTGAATAATGTGAAGTTTGTGCTTATTGTCCTGTATGGGGGAGGGGAGAAAGGAGGTTACAATTTTAGCTTCTAGAATTAAGGCTTTATGACTAATAACAGCCAACATTTATTGAGCAGCTGCTATGTGCCAGACATCACATTTCATTATTGCGACAACTCTCAAGCAGGTACTCTTATCATCCTTTTGCACACGAGACACTGGGCTTCAGAAAGATTTATTGACACCTTTAAAGTGTCCAGACTCCAGCCCTGACCATGGGTCTCAGAAGACCATGCTCCCAACCACCAAGCGATATTGCATCCCCAGTGCTGGCACCGGAAGGGATCACTTCTGTACCCTCCTGTCCGCCGGGCAGCTGTGAGTCATGAATGAGCTCTGTCTGACTCAGGAGCCAGGTTTCCACTGGCTTCTTGAGGTGGGAAAGGGGAGGGACTGGGGCTGGCTGAACTGAGGTTCTGGCTTTGTCCTGAGGGGATCAATTTCTCTGGGGATGAGATATGGGCGAGGAGGAGAAAATGTGAGGGTTTTGTGAGGAAATAATGAGCAAATCCCAGGTTGTAACTTGTGAGAAGGGGTTGGTCCTCCCTGCAAGTCCCATCTATCTCTAGGGACTCCTTCATCCTGTTTGACTCCCTCCCCCAACACGCTCATTGCAAAATATTGATCGAGAGCATTGTGTGAAATGGGAAGGCGTGGAAGGGTTTTAAGCAGCAGACTTTATTTTTTTTATTTTTATTTTTTATTATTAGTTAAGGTATTACAAATGTGTCCTCATCCCCCCCATTACCCCCCAACCTCCCCCCCCACACACAAACTCATGCTCCCACCCCCCCGTTGTCCATGTCCATTGGTTTGGCTTATATACATGTATACAAGTCCTTCTGTTGATCTCTTCCCCTTACCCCCGCCCTCCCCTACTTTCCTTCTGGGGATTGATAGCCTGATTGCTGTTTCTCAGTCTTTGGGTCTGTCCCTTTCCATCAGTCTATGTTGTTCTCTATAATCCACAAATGAGTGAGATCATGTGGTATTTATCTTTCTCTGACTGGCTTATTTCACTTAGCATAATGCCCTCCAGTTCTATCCATGCTGTTGCAAAAGGCAAGAGTTCCTTTTTTTTTTTACCGCAGCATAGTATTCCATTGTGTATATGTACCACAGTTTTCTAATCCACTCATCTAAGCAGCAGACTTTAAATGTTTCCATTTAAACACAATCCCTCTGGCAGGCTGGGAGGAAGGCGGCTCAAGATTTCTGATAACCAACTCCTTTTCCATCCTCTGTGATTCAGGGGTGAGGTGAGAGAGAAAGCGTTTAATACTTCCTCCTGTCTACTGACCCATTTGTCCAAGTTCCAAGATTTCCCAGAATGCTTCTCTCCCTGCTCACTTCAGCACCTCATCTGACTCATTCTGGAATCCCAGCCAACTTTTCCTTTATTGTGCCCCATGAAGGCCCCTTAGGACCTTGACAGAGGGATCAGTACAAAGGTAAGCCATGCATTTGTAGTGATGTGTCACGGGGGATATCCTGTATCCGTTCTAATAATGCACAGGAGCATTTTGGTGCATAGCTCTTCAATGGAGACAAGGGTGGGTGGTTTACCCATTGGCTAACCATGGAGACATTTTTTTTTTTTTCTTTCTTTTGGAAGATGTTTCTCTATCTTATTGGTGACTCCTCAGCATAAACACAGCAATAACGAGAAAAGTTAACGAACACGTGTTAACTTTCCTCATGCCCTTCACCATTTCAAGCACTTGAGTCATATCATTCTCATTGTCTTCTTCTGAAGTAGGTGTTATTATTGCTCCATTTTACAGAGAAAGAAATGGAGGCCCAGAGAGGTTAAATAACTTGCCCAAAGACCACTTGATCATTATGTCATGTGAAGAATATGTCAATGTCAGGTAAATTTAAAAATAAATAAATAAATATATGTAGTGGTAAGAATAGTTAACATGTGATCTCCCTCCTAACAGATTTTTACTGCACAGTACGTATTGTTATCTATGTTGAATGTATTCATCTTGCATAACTAACATTTTATACTCATTGCCTAGCAACTTCCCACTTCCCCTGCCCTCTTCAGCCCCTGGCAATCACAATTTTATTTTTTGCTTCCAGGAGTATGATATTTGAGCTTCCTCATATAGTGGATTCATGCAACCCACGTTGTTGCATATTGCAGGATTTCCTTCCTTTTTTAAGGCTGAATAATATTCCATTGTATGTATGTGTCACATTTTAATAATCCACTCATTTGTTGATGGACATTTAAATTGTTTCCAGGATTGGTTACTGTAAATGGTGCTGCAGTAAACGTATCAGTGCTACTATCTCTGTAAGATCCTGATTTGACCAACAGACATGAAAAGATGCTCAACATCATGAATCATCATATAAATGCAAATCAAACCACAGTGAAATGTCACCTCCCACCTATTAGATTGGCTATTATCAAACAAAAACAGAAACAAACAAATTCCAAAAGACAAGTGTAGGAGAGGCTATGGAGAAACTGGAACCATCATGCACTGTTGGTGGGAACACAAAATGATGCAGCCACTGTGGAAAACAGTATGGAGGTTTCTCAAAAAATAAAGAAGAGGACTACCATATGACCCAGCAATCCCACTTCTGGCTGTTTGTTCCAGCAGGCTATTTTAAGGTGTGTTTAATTCTGTGCAACTCTAGATTGCTTTAACCATCTGGGTGGAGTTATTTCAGATTTTCTCACCCCATTTCCTTTTATGAAAAACAGCATATACAAAACGGAGGACTCAGAAGGTCTTTAGTTACAGAATAAGAATGAACCATGCCGAAGTTAAATTTAAATGTTGTGTTAAAATGCCGGATGACCCTGGAAATTATGCAGCAGTTTTAGGAGGAATTAATGTTCTGGAAAGACGCTGGCTTGTTTCCAGACACAGCCTTATCACCTAGGGTGTGTCTCTGGCCCCTATTTCCACCATTATTTTCTGTTTCTCTTTCACTCTCACTCACCTGAGCTGAGTCACTTAGACAATCCAGAAATTTGCTGCCAAAAGATTCCAGTCAGGAGGTAAGCAGTGCTAAGTGCTAAAGACATGGGTGACACCAGTGGCCACAGTTTAAAAGTTGAAACCAGCCCTAACCAGTTTGGCTCAGTGGATAGAGCGTCAGCCTGCGGACTCAAGGGCCCCAGGTTCGATTCTGGTCAAGGGCATGTACCTTGGTTGCGGGCACATCCTCAGTAGGAGGTGTGCAGGAGGCAGCTGATTGATGTTTCTCTCTCATTGATGTTTCTAACTCTCTATCCCTCTTCCTTCCTCTCTGTAAGAAATCAATAAAATACATTTAAAAAATAAATAAATAAAAGTTGAAACCAGTCAGCACTATTGTGTGTTAATGCAACCATGTCAACTGCCTGGGTGCAGGTGCTAGGTGGATGGAGATTTGTTCACTCCCTGCCTTGGGGGGCGCATGTGGGAGGCAACCAGTTGATGTGCCTCTCTCACATCAAAGTTTCTCTCTCTCTCCCCTCCTCCTCCCTCCCTTTCACTCTCCAAAAAATATCCTCAGGTGAGGATTAAAAAATAAAATAAAATGAAGAGGTAGTTGACACTAGAGCTCAAGGCCATATTCTTTAAAGAGTTGAATTTTTGTGGGATCAGGGAGGGGAATTGGTTTTTAGGTGGGATTGAGGAACAAGGATACTTATATCATCTCCAGTGTTGTGATATGTTGGATGTGGACAAAATATCATTCGCTTGAGGAGGATCCAGGTGAAACCGTGAGAAGCACAGAGAGGAGGAAACACTCTGAAGTGTTTGAGGGTAGAGGGGTTCTGCTGATGAGATCTGTGAGTTCCATAGGACATGGTAGAAAAGTTTGGATGATTCCAGAATGGTGGAAGGTTGGGCCAGTCAGGTGTGTACAGTGTCCTAGGCAGAGAAGAGTCTGTTGCTGATGGGTGACCTGGAAGCTTGGACTTGGGCAGGTGACTAAGGTAAATAGGGAGTTGAGACATGCTGACATTAGTTCTGATGGTCTCTGAGGAGAAGATGGGTAATCCATTTATTCATAGTTTCTTGCTCTGGTTCGGACTCCTAGGCCATTTCTGATGGCAAGTCTGTGGGAAGAACAAGCTTATAGAGCTCCAAACCAATATTCCCTCACCCTCCCACCCGTCCTGATGTTCGTTATGGCACACAAAGTCCTGATGCCTCACCAGCCTGATCACCCTCTGCTGGTTAACATTCTATTGTATCAGCGTCATTGTTAGAGTGTGTTTCTTAGAACAGAATATGCTCTGAATGTGGGCTGGGAAAAACACAGTGCCCTTCGCCTGTCAGCTCCTTTGATTTAAATGCTATTCTTAACATGCATCTACCTGTTTGTGCTTCTCAGGTCATGGTGAATAATTCTGGGACATTTTCTCCCCCCTCAGAAACTGCTTATTGTGCCAAATTCTTCCTACAATCCTATTCTTGTAGAATCATACAGTTCTTCAGCAAGACGGGCTCAAGATCTCATTTAATAGAAAGCATTTTGTAGGTGGGAAACAGTTTCCGTTAGAATAAATGATGAGTATGATTTGATATTCTGGGTCAAATACTTAGCTGGTTTAGAAAAACAAAGTACGAATGAACTCACTTGCTACTGGTTTCAGTTTCAGGGTGCGAATCTAAACCTCTTCCTCCTGGACAAGTCTGGGCTATTTTTCAGGACATTGTCCTGCTGGTGGAGGAATTTGCTGTTGCACAGTGGGATTTACCTAGAGCTTTGGCAACTCAGGTATCTGACCTGGAATCAGGGCAGCTGGTCCAGCCACTTGATGGGAGCTGACCTGCTTTGGTATTTTAGTTTATTTCCTCTACTCTCTTAGCATTTTTATCCGAAAGTTAACAGTTAGTCCTGAATTTCATGCTGTCTTTTAAAAATTGCCTTGCTCAGCAAAGTCCTCTTTTTTTTCCACCTAATGTGATTTCTAGTTTATATTTTTATCAGATACCCTGAGTATTTCCTCTACCCCCTAATCTGACCCATACAATCTGACCTGGTCTGTTCATCAGATTTGGTTAAAGCTATTGCTCATAATTGCTGCTTATCTGATCACAAAACCAAATGACACACTATACTATTGATGTCACCTACCTTTAATAACATTAAATAAGAAAACATGCTTAAAGTGAGCTTAATTTAGTCCGTGCCAACATCAAATGATACACAATAAAAAATAACATTTTACGAAACGGCCCCGGTGAGGTTGGGACGGCCCCGGTGAGGTTGAAACAGCCCCGGTGAGGTTGGGACGGCCCTGGTGAGGCCGAAACAGCCCCGGTGAGGTTGAAACAGCCCCGTCAAGGTTGAGATGGCCACGGTGAGATAGGGATAGCCCCAGTGAGGTAGGGATGGCCCCAGTGAGGTCAGGGACAGCCTCGATGAGGTCGGGACTGCCCTGGTGAGGACAAAACGGCCCTGGTGAGGTTGGGAGGCCCTGGTGAGGTTGAAACAGATAATGGGGACCAGTATAGACTGATTAACAGGGGTAGATGCAGAGGCAGAGCAGCATTGAACAGACTGTCAAACTACAGTGGGAAGCCTGGGGAGGGTTTTGGGGGGTGGGTAAAGAGATCAACCGAAGGACTTATATGCATGTATATAAGATTAACCAATGGACACAAGACCCTAGGGCAGCCGTGGGCAAACTACAGCCCGTGGGCCGGATCCGGCCAGTTTGAAATGAATAAAACTAAAAAAAAAAAGACCGTACCCTTTTATGTAATGATGTTTACTTTGAATTTATATTAGTTCACACAAACACTCCATCCATGCTTTTGTTCCGGCCCTCCGGTCCAGTTTAAGAACCCATTGTGGCCCTGGAGTCAAAAAGTTTGCCCACCCCTGCCCTAGGGAGACATATGTAATACTCTTTGTAATACTTCAAGAAATAAAAATTATTTAAAAAATAACATTTTAAAAATTATAGTTTGAAATTAAATTGACACATTTGATTGTGGTAGGAAGATGAAAATTTTGACCAAACATTGTCAATTTAGGATGGATTTAGTGAGTCTGCCCTTTGTCGAACAAGACAAACAGCAGCAACAACAACAAATTCCACAAATCATCTAAATTACTAAGCATCAACTTCTTAAATTAAGGCCCACAGCTGTGGGATCATTTATGTATCTGGGTTTATGAAAAATAAACCTTACTTCCTCTCATTTCCCTCCAGAGGAATTCAGATAAAATCTCTTTTGTAATAATGTCTTTGCTAGACAAGGATAACAACTTTCTTATCTCGCACCCATTACCCTAGCCCTTCCATCCATTCCTGACTTTGAGCTGGTGTGGTATACTGGTGAAGTGTACCATACCAGCTCTGGAATTAGCCAGACCTAGATTTAATTCATGGCCATGCCATACACTAGTTTGATGTTACTTAAATTCTTTGAGCCTCAGTTTTCTCATCTGTAAAAAGGTATGGGGTGATACTTATAGTAGCTATTTTGATATTATCGATTTTGAGAAGAAGGTACTTAGTAAATTGCTTTGGTTTTAATAAGAACATTGAAAGAACGGACTCAATTCAAAACCCTCACTCTTATTTTCTTAGGAATATAACAATAGAAGAAAATCAAATGAGGAAATCAACCCAAAGCCTTTTTCTGGCTGAGAACAGTCTCACATAGCATAGCCTCAAATAAACAGTGTCTGGTGGAAATCTCCTGCCTCTAGGATAGTCAAGGCTTGTGGCATGATGGTTTCTAATTTGTAGCACTTGCTTGTATTTTAACCCCATTAGAATGTTCCCATCTGGCAGGACTTAGAGTCTGGTTTGTTCCTTTTTGTAAAGGCCAATGCTCTATTGCCCACATATGACAGGCCTTTCATTCACTAGTTGTTAAATCTAAAATGCTTGCCAGTAAGTTTCCCCCTGAACAAATTCCAGTCAGGTTTTGTAGGTGCCTAGTTTACAGGACGAGCAGGAGAGAATTAGGTACTGCTCCTCCATTACTGACCATCATCTTACTCATCATCACCTTGTGACAACATCGCTTTTCTAAGCATGAAATTATTTGCAGCTTTTATTGATCTTTCCTTGGTCTTCGCCTCTGTGGTCAGGACTCTATTCTGAACATAGCTGTGTAGTTTCATATGGTCCCCAGAGCTGCCAAAGTTAAAGTAGAAGCTGTACGCTAGCAGCCTCATGAAAACTTGGGTCAATAGATATTTAATTCAGTTGGAAGTAAAATCTAATGTAATGTAGCCTACACCTTCCTTTCAAAGCAGCTTGTCTGTAATGGCTTGACATCATATCTCTTTGAGGTGGGTGCCTGACCCTTTGCTAAGGAGATAAGTACACGGATATTCTGGTACCATGATTTTATTATCAGGAATTACTGTAATCTCTTACTATAAAATGAATGCCTTGGATAAACTTTAGAGACTCCAGTAACACTTGCCTATGTACTTAAGAAAATTCAGTATTAAAGGTGGCATTTCAAATCAAAGGGGTGATGGAGTATTTGATACATACTACCGAGAAAATTGGTTATTATTGAGAAAAAGAAAAAAGCTTATTCTTATCTCACAGCAGGCTATGAACTGAATTTCAAATTGTTTAGAGGATTAAGCATAATAAATGCTTAATGTGCTAAAATAATACAAAGATTATCTTAGTCTTTTTTGAGAGAGGAAGACACAAGCAAGACACCAAACCTAGAAGTCACTCCGCTGCGCCCTCCCGACCCCAGATATACAGAGAACTTAGGTAAAATTAAAAGTGTTTTTATGGTGAAAATTACCATAAACAAAATAAAAGATAAGAGACAGACAGACTGGAAGAAAATATGTGCAACATATGTAACACACAAAGGGTTAATGTTTGTAAAACAAACAGAACCTTCATAGTCATTAACAACAAAAAGCCAAACAATAGGAATTGTGAAATCACAAAGGAAGAAATATAAATGGCCCATTCACTTAAAAAATTAATAAAGATTCCACACCCAATTACAATACAGGGTGTCCCAAAAAATGTAGACACACACGTTTTTTGAAAGCTCAATTGATGTTTTCAGATTTAATCCATTGGAATGAATAATTATTCAAAGTGTGTCTACATTTTATTGTAACACCCTGTATGTAGGACCAATTCCAATGTGTGAGTAAATTTATTGAAACTCATCAAACTGCAGGCTTACAATGGGTAAATTGGGTGGTAGGTCAATTATATCTCAATAAGGCTGTTAAAAAATTCCTTCGCAGTACTTTTTGTTTACAACATTTTCCTTAGGGAAACGCACACATATTTCCCATGGCCTATAAGGTCTTGATTTATTCAGTTTGTTTGGCTTTGTTCCTTCCGAGTTCTCCCCCACCAATCTCCTTTCTCACCAATTGCCAGCAGCCCTATGCCCAGCAATGCTCTGTACTCTCTTTTGCCTCAGGGCCTTCCTGCCTAAGGTTCTTTGCCTGAAATACCCTTAATCCTTCACTTTTTATTTATTTATTTTACTACTCCTTTACATCTCAGTTTAAATGTTACTTCCTGAGAGAGCTTCCTTAACACATCCCTTCACAGTTTAAATCAGGTTATTCTGTCATTCTCTCTCCCGGGCCTGTCCCGTTAGTTTAAAGCATTTGTCACAATCTGTAATTACATATTTATTTTGTGACGATTTGTTTAATTCCCATCTTTCCGCTGGAAGGTAAGCTCTAAGAGTGTAGAGAGCACACCGATCTATAGACTCATTTTCAGGGGGTATCCTCCAACATTTTATCTTAACAGGTCAATTAATTACCCAGGATTACGTGTTGCAGTCAGAATACCTTGAGGGGTTCACGACAATGTGCGCTGCTAAAATGAAATGAAGACACTTCATTGGAATTTTTTCTTCTTTTTACCAGTTAGGCGAATGATAACATGAGCTCAGAGAAATTTTCAGGCTCAAGTAATTGCAGGCAAGCTCCACGGTATGGAAGTCTGAGTTCTCATAGTTGTCCAAATGCTTCTATACACATGGGCAGAATTGATGGTCAAAATGCAGACACTCCCTTAATTGATCACATATTTTCAGAGAGCTGCACTCTTGCCAAAAGCATTCAGGGAAGATTTCTAAAGGGTATGTAATCCTTTTAGAACATCAGGTTCCTGCTTACTTGGATTGGGCTATTTGGTCCCTCTGAAAATTGCTTTAAAAAAGGTTCATTTATTTATTTTTATTTAAATATATTTTTATTGATCTCAGAGAGGAAGGGAGAGGGAGAGAGAGATAGAAACATCAATGATGAGAGAGAGTCATTGATAGGCTGCCTCCTGCATGCCCCCTACTGAGGAGCAAGCACCCAAGCTGGGCATGTGCCCTGACTGGGAATTGAACCAGTGACTTCTTGGTATCTGGGCCGAAGCTCAACCACCGAGGCACACTGGCCAGGCTAGAATTGCTTTTAGTGACTTCTGCTGTCAGTGACTACATAGAACATTATAAGAAAGAATGTACTTCTGCTGAATTTGTTGCAGAAATTCAGTGTTCTGCATCACCCAGTGGTCTCTCTCTTTTTTTTTTTTTTTAATATATTTTATTGATTTTTTACAGAGAGGAAGGGAGAGAGATAGAGAGTTAGAAACATCGATGGGAGAGAAACATCGATCAGCCGCCTCCTGCACATCTCCCACTGGGGATGTGCTGCAACCCAGGTACATGCCCTTGACCGGAATCGAACCTGGGACCCCTCGGTCCGCAGGCCAACGCTCTATCCACTGAGCCAAACCGGTTTCGGCCCAGTGGTCTCTTTGAGAGAACCCCATAGCCTTTCAGGAGTTCAGACTTGAATATCCAGCTATACCCATTGGGCATCTCCATTATACGCAGAACCAGGGACGAGAGTTAGTGAGATGATGGAGTTGAACATTAATACATAGAATCCTTTTCTATTAAGAGTAGGAATGAGTGGCTTCCAAATATTTAGTAGGGTGTCATTTTCTCTAATAAAATTAAGTGGATACTCCAATATGTAAAACAGATAAAAGAGCTGGCTCTGGCTGGGTAGCTCAGTTGATTAGAACATTGTCCCAATATGCCAATGTTTTGGGTTTGATCCCAGGTCAGGGTACATACAAGAATCAACCAGTGAATGCATAAGTAAATGGAACAACAAATCAATTTTTTTTCTCTTTCTCTCCCTCTCTGTCTGTCTCTCTCTCTTGAAAAAAGAAAAAAAAAACAAGAAAGAAAAAAATGATAAGAAAGCTGGCATGTGAGTTGGATTGCAGGGAAGGCACGCTTTAGTTTTTTCTCCTCTCATTTAAGTATCTTTGGTCCCCTGAAGTAGGTAGCAAGGGAGTTACAAGTCACTGATCTAGTCCAATCCACCCATTTGGAACCCTTGTGTCCTCCACTGAGAAACAGAAGCACACAACTCATTTCATAAAATGGAGAAAGCCATGGGGAGGGGGGTTTATTTCTATTACCATAGGATTAATTAACACACACTCTGAGCTAGACCAGTCAATGTTCAATTAGTATAAGAAGTCACTAAGGGTTATTTTTTTTTTTTTAAAAAGCTTCCTAAAATCTGGGTCAGCAGGGGGAGCCATTTGCTAACGTTTCTGCCTTTCCAGGGTTATCTCTCAAACTTGCTGCAGAACTAGTAATGTATTAATATTACTCAAGCCTGTGCAGCCCTGAGCAGAGAGCAAAGCATTTCTGTGAGAGTTGAGAGAGAAGTAGCACATGGAAGCAAAGCCTCCACATGGTCCAGCTTCTTTGAATTCTTCTGATTTATCTCAAAAAATAATGCAAATGCCGACTCTCCCATACATTTCCATAAATTGTCCATATTTACTTTGTTTTAGTATTATTTTTGTTCCAATACCCCCTTTCCCTCCCCTTTGGTAACCATCAGCTTGTTCTTTATATCTATGGGTCTGTTTCTCATTTGTTTATTCATTTTTGTTTTTTAGATTGCACATAGAAGTGATATCATACAGTATTTGTCTTTGACTTAAGTGATGCTGCCCAAGCAGGTGCCATTTGCGGGAGGGAGAAGCGTCACCATTATATGTAGTTGCAAGTTTTGATGCTTGCACAAGATGGGACATTTTAGTTATGAAAATGAAAATTTTTTGGTCAGAGTACCATTTATTTTTAAATCGTGTATAGCTAATTATTGAGATACACATTTTTCCCCCTACGGAGAATAAGGAGGATGGTAGCAGGGAGAGAGGAGGGGGACTGTTGAGGATGATAATGAGGTTAATTTTGTACATATTGCATTTGAGAAGCCCATGACATCTACTGTTGGAAATGTCCAATGAGGAGCTAGGTCTATGGCTCAGAAAAAAATAAAACAAGCACTAAAACGTGCATCCCACTGAGGCAGCGGTTCTCAACCTGTGGGTCGAGACCCCTTTGGCGGTCGAATGACCCTTTCACAGGGGTCGCCTAAGACCATCCTGCATATCAGATATTTACATGACGATTCATAACAGTATCAACATTACAGTTATGAAGTAGCAACAAAAATAATTTTATGGTTGGGTCATAACATGAGGAATGTATTTAAAGGGCCAGAAGGTTGAGAACCACTGTGCTGAGGTTAACATTGTAAAGATAGCTATCAGTAAACACTTACCAGGACTTAGGTTAAGCATTGTTTGTAGATCACACCATTTAATCCTTACAATACCCTTGTGACATAGGATGTATTATATAACTCCTCTGTTATAGCAAGGAAAACAGAAGTTTAGGAAAAGTCAATGATTTACTCAAGCTCACACACTACTGGGCTCAGTTCTCTAAGTATCCCCCACTACCTCCCAGTGGGACACGTTGAAAGATGCAGAGCATTGAAATGTAAAAAGATAGATATTTCACATAAAACTGGCTCAGCAAAGGGTACTATTTGTATACACTAAAAAGAATTTCTGAAAATGTCAAATTACTCTGGGAGATGAAATGGCTCAGAAGCCCTGACTTAAAGGATATGTGCAAAAATCAGTGTTTCTTATGTGCAAAAATATGTGTTTTAATATGCTTACTCTTTTGCTAGATATCTGGGATCTAACGAAATGAATTATTATTTTTTTTTGAAAAGGAACAAAACCAAATACTGTTTCCCAGTATGGCGTATAGAATGCTTTCAAAATGAGGAATGAGAACCCTTTCTTTCTATTGAATCTGTTCTACACCATGGCCATAGAATAGGTCTAGCACAGTCATCATTAGAGAAGAAGAGGAGGGATAAGCAGGGAAAAAAGATTCATGTGGGGACTCAGAAACATAGTGATGTACATAAAGGGAAAGACCCACCAAATCCAAGACACATCCATACACACTCTTGGGCATAAAAAGAGAGAGAGAGAGACAGAGAGAAATATTCTTGTACTATGACTTTTGTGATACCACTCTTTTAAAAAATATTTGTATTGCCCTAGCTGGTTTGACTCACTGGATAGCGTGTTGGCCTGTGGACTGAAGGGTCCCGGGTTCAATTCCTTTCCTCTCTCTGAAATCAATAAAAATAAATAATATATACTTATTAAGAATATATTAAGACTTCTGAAGTCATTTCAACATTAGAAACCACAGGCCTCAATGGTGGCGTCAAGAGGCCTGGCTGTATGTTCTGGAGACCTATGTCCTGACTTAGCCACTTATTAGCTCTGATACCTTGGACAAATCAACGGACATTTACTTGAACAAGTTTTCTAATTTGTTGGATTGTGTTGTTCAGCCTTGCTTATGAAGACAGAGATTTTTACAGCAAGAAACTCGGCTACCATCACTACTGTTTCTCAGAAATTCAGAGGCAGGCAGGGCAATCTACTCTGTGCATCTGACAAGCCATTTAGGGAATCTTTTATTTATAGGAAAATCAGAAAAACAGCCACAAGCAAAACCAGAAAGAGAGTGAGTAAGATTGCAAAGGGAAATGGGGATTCTTGTACAGTGCGAGTTCGGGTGGCCTTGAGTGTTCGGTCCCACTGGTTCAAGATGGCGTTTCTGGCTCCTTTCCATTTTCCTGGGCCAGTCAAGCGGAACTGGTATGGTGTGCACGGGCCAAAGAAGATGGCCAAAGCCAGACGTGGATCCGTCAGGAGCATAGAGAACAGGTTGGGTTTGGCATTGATATCCGTCAGAAGTTCGTCTATGTATGTGATATAATCTGACTGTAAGGCTTTGCAGTAACACAAGCCAAACCTTTATAAGAGGAAGATTGGGGAGCAAGGGGAAGACAGAAAGATAAAATAATCACAATCTTAGAACAAGTAAAAGTGCCAAAAGTTAACAATGAGGCTGCACAATTTGCGATGGTTCCTGGTTCTTCCCTCCATGTCCATAGCTGTCTATCTAATAGTCTCACTGTATTATTTAAAGACAAGATGGGTTCCTTGAAAATATACTGTATACCTATATTGCTTCAAATACTCACAATGCCTCTATTATTAGTTTAGTTCTTTTGCCAAATGATTAGGAATTTCTAGAAAAAAAAGTATTTTACATAATTTTACTATTCCTAAATCTTTCTAAAACTCAATTATTGCTAGGTATATATAATATAAAAAGCCACAAATATCAGTAGGGTGGAATGTCCCTGTAATGCTGGTATTAGTCCCTAAAATCATTGACTGAACTATGTGATAAGAAGCTTTTACACTTTGCAGCTCTAATTAATGGTCTATGTTATATTAGAATTGCATAACGGAGATCAAATCATATTCCAGGTTCAGGATGTACCATGAAAATAGGTCAATACTTGAATTTTGAAGTATATATGAATGAGAGAAGTGATATGCTTCTTAAATGCATTGATTTTAAAACTTTTTTTTGTCCTTAGAAACCTCTTTTTTTTTTTAAGTGAAATTTCACATCAAAGACCTAAACAGTAAAACAGATAAAAACAGAGATGCTTGGGTTGCATTAGGAGTGAGAGAGGGAGCCCAAAACCACCCTCTTTACTGCCACCTCCCTTCTATTCTCTTTGGTCCTTGAATGATAGACAAAGAGTAGAAAAGTGGAAATGTCTCCTCCAGGGAAGGCATCAACAAACTTATTCTGCAAAAGGCTGGAGGGTCAGTATTTGAGGCTTCATGGGCTATATTATGGTCTCTATTTCAATTCCTCAACTCTGCTGTTATAACTTGAAAGCAGCCATAGGTAGTAAGTAAATTAATGAGTGAGGCTATGTTCTAATAAAACATTATGGCCACTGAATTTCATATAATTTTCACATATCACAAAATATTTCCGTTTTCCTTCTCTCCCCCCCCCCCCCCCCAGCCATTTAAAAATGTAAAGAATAAAACAAGTAGTCGGTAGATTTGGCCACCAGGCCATCATTTGCAGACTTGCTCTAGATTGGGTCTGAATAAAAATAAGACAACTGAATACAGATTTGTTGAATGAATACATAGGCAGACAGACCCTTTTAGTGTCAGCGTGAACAAACCTGTTTGCCTTCTGATTATGGAGAAGGTATGGAATAATGTATCTGGTAGAGGAGTGTTAACGATGTTTGATTTAGAATCCAAACTCCATGTGGTGCAAAGATGACCATGGTTTGAAGTGATGATTTTGGGACATTAAAATGTCTCAATTTCACTTTCCTTCCTCTCTTCTTAAACAGACTATCCTAGTTTTTTCCTCTAAGTCTCAGGCGCTTCTTTTTTCTCTAGCGTAACCCTCACCTCTCTTTGTTATGGTTTTTGCCAGTTTCAGTTATAATTCAAAAAGGACACAAAAGTCGTTAACTTACCCACTGGGCCTGTTCTCTTTCCTGGCATTAACTTCTTCTATCATGACACTTCGAGGTGGCAACTTATTCACACCTGTAAAACAAAAATGCAATTTAACTTTAGGTTTAGGTGCTTGTTTCGTGGGTAAAGATGTTTTCTCACTGCTCAGCATTTATTCCTAGTACCCAGCTACTCGTCGGCTCTTGGCAAATGTGCTAGCAGCCTAAGTGGCCTGGTGGTTGGTATGTTCCTGGCCAAAAATATCACCATCTGGTTATCTTGCTACTTACTTGATATGACAGGACCTCACATCTGGTTGGCCTAAACTGTGTCATTGAATTGGTTAAACTCTTAAATTTTAATTGAATCAGTCCATTCAGTTCAACCTAACTGACTTTTTTGAGTTCTTGCTTATCTTTTGTGCTGTTAATGGCACAGGTTCATTATGACAGTGTAATTCAGCGAACAGTAGAATACATTCTGCTTTTAAAGATTCTATTGCTTTGGCCCTAGCTGGTTTGGTTCAGTGGATAGAGTGTCGACCTGGGGACTGAAAGCTCCCAGGTTCGATTTTGGCCAAGGGCACATGCCCAGGTTGTGGGCTTAATCCCCAGTAGGGGGTGTGCAGGAGGCAACCAATCAATGATTCTCTCTCATCATTGATGTTTCTATCTCTCTCTCCCTCTCCCTTCCTCTCTGAAATCAATAAAAAAATATATTAAAAAAAAAGATTCTGGCCGAAACCGGTTTGGCTCAGTGGATAGAGCGTCGGCCTGTGGATTGAAGGGTCCCGGGTTCGATTCCGGTCAAGGGCATGTACCTTGGTTGCGGGCACATCCCCAGTGGGGGGTGTGCAGGAGGCAGCTGATCGATGTTTCTCTCTCATCGATGTTTCTAACTCTCTATCCCTCTCCCTTCCTCTCTGTAAAAAATCAATAAAATATATTAAAAAAAAAAAGGTTCTGTTGCTTTGGATAGGAGCGAGGGAGGGTCTAGAAATTTCCAGTATCCAAAATAACATGGCAAACTGAACACACCTGCCCTTCTGTTTCTCACACACTTACCTTTCAGGACTTGAACAGCCCATCGAGCTTGCGTTTCTCCTGTGGGTATCATGGAGCCTAAGGGTTTGATGAGGCCAATGACAGCCAGGGTTGGCTTTTCCAGATGTGCGGGGAAGATGTATTTGTACAGTGATGCCTGGCCATCTTCGACTTTCACTACAGTTTCATCAAGGAAGGGGAAAGCAAAGGTGTATCCAGTGGCAAAGACAATGATGTCAATGGGCTGTTCCTTTGGGGTGTAGTTAAATATGACAGAGTTTTTCTTCACCTCCTTTATGCTTGGTCTGATGAGCACTTTCCCAGTGATGATACGGCCAGGGAGCTCATCATTTATCACAGGCTCTTTCATCTGTGTCCTGAACAAAAACACAGGAGAGTTATATCTGCCAGTGAACGATACAGCAACCCTCTTGCCTCCTCCCTTCCTGTCTTCATTCTGGGACCCTGCTCCTGGCTAGGCAGGAGGTGCCAGTCTTTTTAAATCCTTCCTGAGTTTAAAACATTTTAAAAAATAGACTTTATATCTTATTGCAGTTTTAGGTTCACAGCAAAATTAAGTTGAAAGTACAGAGATTTACCATATACCCTCTGCCCCTCCTCACACAGCCTCTCCCATCCAGATCCCCCACCAGAGTGGTGCATTTGTTACAATCAATGAACCTGCACAGACACATCCTCATCATGAAACCTGGGCTCCCCGACTGTTCCTCCCCATCCCCCACCCTTTGGCAACCATCAGTTTGTTCTCTATATCTATGGGTTTGTTTGTTTTGTCTTGTTTATTTATTTAATTTGTTATTTTAGATTCTACCTATAAGTGATATAATACGGTATTTGTCTTTCTCTGATTATTTCACTTAGCATACTATCCTCTAGGTCTATTCATGTTGTCACAAATGGCAAGATTGCATTCCTTTTATTGCTGAATATGACCATACCACATCTTCTTTATCCATTTATCTATCCATACACATTTAGGTTGCTTCCATATGCTGGCTATTACTAGTAATGCTGCAATGAACATATAGGTGCATATATATTTTTAAATTTGTGTTTTTGTTTTCTTCGGATAAATCCCCAGAAGTGGAATTGCTGGATTGTATGGCAGCTCTATTTTTAACTTTATGAGGATGCTCTATACTGTTTTCCTTAGTGGCTGCACTAATTTACAATCCCACCAACAGTGCATGAGGGTTCCCTTTTCTCCACACCCACGCCAGTGCTTGTAATTTGATTTACTGATGATAACTATTCTGACAGATGTCAATTGATATCTCATTGTGGTTTTAATTTGCATTTCCCTGATTATTAGTGATGTTAAGCATCTTTTCATCTATCTGTTGGCCATTTTTATGTCTTCTTGGGAGAAATGTCTATCCAGGTCCTCTGTCCATTTTTTAAATGCTCTTTTTGGGTGTTAAATTGTATGAGTTCTTTATATATTTTAGATAATAATCCTTTATTGGATATATTATTTGCAAATGTCTTCTCCCATCAGTATAGGATGTCTTTTCATTTTGTTGATGGTTTCTTTCACTGTGCAAAAACTTTTTAGTTTTTTCAGGTCGGGAAAATTTTTAGCTATTATTTTTTAAAATAAAGTTTCAGTTCCTTTTTCTTTCTTCTTCTTCTTTTGAGATCTGTATAATGCAACTGTTTGAGCACTTGATATTATCTCAGAGGTCCCTAAACTACCCTCATTTAAAAAATTTATTTTTCCTTTCTGCTATTTTGATTGGCTGATTTCCACTAGTCTGTGTCCTAGGTTGCTGATCTGTAATTACGTGATAGTTAATATGCTGTTGATTCCTTCTAATGTGTTTTTCATTTTAGATATATACTTCAAGTTGGCTTGATTTTTCTTTTTTTAAAAAAATAAATTTAATTGAATTTTTACAGAGAAGAAGGGAGAGGGATAGAGAGTTAGAAACATGGATGAGAGAGATCGATCAGTTGCCTCCTGCACGCCCCCCAGTAGGGATGTGCCCGCAACCAAGGTACATGCCCTTGACCTGAATCAAACCTGGGACCCTTCAGTCCTCAGGCCGACGCTCTATCCACTGAGCCAAACCGTTTCGACGCTTGATTTTTCTTATACTTTCTAACTGTTGAAATGCTCCCTAAATTCCTCTATTTTACTCTCCAGTTTGGTGAGCATACTTATGACCATTTCTTTGAATTCTTTTTTTTAAAAAATCTTTACCCAAAAATATTTTCCCATTGATTTTTAGGGAGAGTGGAAGAGAGAGGGAAAGACGGAGAGAAACATCAGTGAGAGAAACACATAGATTTGTTGCCTCCTGCATGTGCCCGACCAGGGCTCGGGCCGGGGAGGAGCCTGCAACCAAGGTATGTGCCCTTGACTGAAATCGAATCCGGGACCCTTTGGTTCACAGGCTGGCACTGTATTCATTGTGCCAAACTGGCTAGGGCTCTTTGAATTCTTTATTAGACCAACTATCTTGATTTCCTTAGGGTTTTTATCTGGGAACTTCTCTTGTTCTTTCATTTGAGAGACATTCTTATGCCTTTTCGTTTTGGTTGACTTTCTATGCTTGTTTATATGAATTAGACAAAATACCTGTCTCTTCCAGCTTTGAAAAACTGGTTTTGTATGGAAGTGGCCTCTGTGCAGGCTGTGTGTGCTGGATGCTTTTGGCAGGCTGGTAGGAGCCGAGTGTCTGCCAGGTATCTGGGGTGCTGTCCCAGTAAGCCAGCGTGGCTCCAGATGGGGAGCCAGCCAGGTGCATGTGGTGCTGCCTTGCTGATCCCGCTTGCTCCCTATGTTCCACCCCAAATGGGCTTGTGTCCAGGAACACCTTACAGAGACCTTGCAGGCAGGCCAGAGCACCTGGACGGAGCCCAGGGCCACCCTAGGGAGGTGGAGGAGGACTTAAACCATGGCCCTCAGCAGCCCATCCAACCTGGGAGAATTCCAGCAGTCCCGGAGAGCTCTCACAGCTTCCCAGCCTTCTGTATACAGCGTCTCTCGTGTTTGTTGTTCACATAGGGGTCCCGTGTAGAAGAGACCGTGTAGTTTTGGGAAGCAGATTGAAGCTGGTCAGGCACGCATTGCCCCTGGAGCACCGGCCTGCAGATGCACATGGCGATGCCCTACTGTTCCAGGCAAATCCAGGTGGTGTAGCTGGGAACGCTCCAGTGACCACAGCCCTGAATAGAGCCTCCGTGGGCCCTATGGAGCTGGAGGGGATATAAGAACGGTGCTCACTGGCTCCTCGGCCCGGGTTTCCGGAGGCTGCCCTTCCCCAGCCTCTGACGGTCTGTCAGGGTGGTGGTTCTGAAGGTGGTGGGTAGAGAACCGCTCTCTGCGCAGCGCCAGGTGCAGCTCCAGGTGCAGGCAGTTCCGGAGCCGGGCATGCGCGCTGGGCGCCGGGCGGAGCCTGCGGGACGGCATGGCGCGTGGTGGCTGCCGACACCCTGCTGCTCCTGCCTGTTCCCTTTGTTCGAAGACCAAAGGCTCCGGGCCACGTAGCCGGGACTGTGCTCTGGGAGCCCACAGGTAGGCCAAAGCCCCCAGTAGAGCTGCCGCCGCCCTGTCCGGGTGGAGGGGACGTAATGGCGCGCGCAGCCTGTTCCTCTGGGTGGGGAGGCCTGCAGCTTCCAGAGGGCTCCCGCCTCCCAGCCTTCTCTGTTTGGGTCTGTTTCTAGTTTGTTGTCCGCAGCTGCTCATTCAGCCCTCGGTGTCTCTCAGGAGTCACTGCTCCCTGCATAGGCGAGTATTGGACGTTGCTCTGGAGGGCCCACGGCCCCCGTCCTCCCACGCCCCGCCGCCTTCGGAGGGGTCAGTTTCGGGACAGAAAAGTTACCTCTGGGGTTCATGAGGGACCCAGAAGGACAGGACAATGACTTACATTTACTAGAGTTTGGAAGCCTGAGGAGAAGGAGGTCGGAGCTTGCTGAATTGCAGCTTCAGCTCTCGCTGCCATTTGCAGATGGCTGAAGGACTGCAGGAGGACCGGGAGTCTACCAATTGTACAAGGAAAGCGCGCTTCAAAGGAACAAGGGCAGAATTCTCCTTTTCTGGCTATGCCTTCGGAATCACTAAACAAACACTGGTTTTCAATGAGCCGAGCCATTTTTGGCTTATGGTGAATCCAGCAAGAGACAGCATCATAATGATGAACAATCTGAACTACCAGACAAAATAGAGGCAGATTCAGAGAGAGCAGGCAGAAAGCTCTAAGTGGAGGGTGGGTGTTGGGGGTGGGGTGGGGTGGAGTGATTGAGCAAAAAAGAAAAAAAGAGAACTCATGGACAGCAGTGTGCTGAGTGGGGGGTAAAGGGGATGGGTGGAGGTAGAAGAGGACACAGAGGGGATAAATGATGATAAAAAAATAAATTAAAAAATAGAGATCCAACAGCTGACTACAATGATTTTGAATTTAAAATAAAATGTTCCTATAGGTTATATGGCTATAAAAAAGGCAAAGTATGGGGGCGGAGGGGTGGGGGGACAGTAAAAAAAAAAAAAGGCTGCTGAAACCGGTTTGGTTCAGTGGATAGAGCATCGGCCTGCGGACTGAAAGGTCCCAGGTTCGATTCCGGTCAAGGGCATGTGCCTGGGTTGCGGGCATATCCCCAGTGGGAGATGTGCAGGAGGCAGCTGATCGATGTTTCTCTCTCATCGATGTTTCTAACTCTCTATCTCTCTCCCTTCCTCTCTGTAAAAAATCAATAAAATATATTTAAAAAAAAAAGGCAAAGTATTGTTTGCATTTAACAGGGTTTGGGAAGTCATTTGGTACCTTTAGGCCTAATTTATCTGTCATACAGAGGTATACCTCTTATCAGTTCATTGGGTGGGATGAAGAGCACAGGAAATAGTACATATGTAAGAACACTGGAAATTAAAGAATGACAATTCCTTAGCCTCCTCTCACATTTTCTGGAGTATATGGGATTAAATAAAATGCTTTATAGTCCCCCTAGTGACCCGGTGCACAAATTCGTGCACATTGAACGCAAATGCAAGTGTGTAATAAACCAGCAACAACATAACCCATGGCAGAAGGTGGAATTGCATGGCCCCGTAAGGAATCAGGCTCCCTCCTCTCTGGTTTCGGGGTGCGTCACCTGAGAATGGCTGCTGCCAAGTCACTGCAGCTTGGCAGCATCTGCCCCCTGGTGGTCAGTGTGGGTCATTGTGACTGGTCAGACAGGTGGAGGGATACTTAGCATGTTAGCCTTTTATATATATAGATGGGCTGCCACCCAGGCTAGGTAAAGCTTATGGTAGAAAAAGCTCTGATGAAAAGAGTCAAAACCCCTGGGAGGCTCAGAGGGTAGGAGGTAGAAGAGGTGGTAGATAAGAGATAAGGAAGGAATGATGGGAATAATAGAGGAGAGGGAAGAGGAAGATATGTGAGAGAAGGAAGAAGGGAGCAAAAGGAAAGACGTGTATGTAGCATGAAGGGGATTGTATGCTGTCAGTGGTGGCTTGGGTGCCACCTGATCCATGCTGGGCCAGAGCTAAATCTGGAGGGAGCTCAGACGGGAGTAATAGAAGCTCATTGTACCAACCTAACGAATAAGGAATTAAAACCATTAGTTCTTGATAATACAATAAGTCATAGGTTGTAAGTGACAGGTCAGACTGAAGTCAAGGTCATCTTGACAAGGTCAAGAAGGCACTGCTATTAGAGAGATGGTAAAGGGCAACTATAGGATTTGATTTTTCCTACCCAGTGAAACAAGGCAAGCATGTTGCTTTTGTCAAAAAAGTCATAGACAACGCTAGCTGGTTTGGCTCAGTAAATAGAGTGTTAGCCTGCGGACTGAAGGGTCCTGCGTTCGATTCCAGTAAAGGGCACATGCCTGGGTTGGGGACTCGATCCCCAGTAGGGGGCATGCAGGAGGCAGCCAATCAATGATTCTCTTTCATCATTGATGTCTCTCTCTCTCTCTCCCCTTCTCCCTTCCCCTCTAAAATCAATAAAAAAAAATAGCGAGTGGTGTTTTTTTAAAAAAAGAGTCATAGACAAATCACTCGTGATTTCAGAGCGACGGCCAAGCAGGCCCTGCTGTCTGCTGTCAAGCTGCACGCTGCCCTCGCCTCCCAAGGCGGCGATGGTCCCGGGAGCCTGCGGGCATGGTGCCCGTTCCCGGGACCCAGGCCACTTTGCGCCACCCTGCCCCCGGCCACTTGGCACTTGTGTATGCAAATTAACCTGCCATCTTTGTTGGGTTATTTTGCATATTTACTCCTGATTGGCTGGTGGGTATGGCAGAGGTACAGGCAATTTGCATCTTTCTCTTTTATTAGTATAGATGAGCTTGGACAAGTGATTGCACTTCCCCTTTAAGCCTCAGTTTACCCACAGTAAAGGGGAGATTATAATAATACTCACTTTAAAGATTGTTGACAAGGTGAAATTCATAATTTTACTTACCGAGAAGACAAAAACGGTTAGCTACTATGATCAAGGAAGTGTGTATGAAGTTTTCCTTCATATTCAGGCATGTTGTCATGCTATTGCCTGGTTTGGATATGCCGTGAGAAGGATGGAGGCTCTTTCTCCTAATAGCCCTCTGCAGATACATCATATTTACCTGTCTTCTGGTGCTAAGCCATAGTTTGCATGATTGAACCAGCTGTTTATCTTTCTTGACATCCACCAAGTCACAACTGGTGTTGGGAGAGAATTTCTCAACATGTTTTGAAATCGAGTCATGAACAGCATGTCCCATGGGAGCCCCGACTCACTGACTCGGCTCATCACCCATGCCCCTCCAGTGGTGCTAAGGAACACCTGGAAGCAATCAGAGAGGTCACTCAGTCTGACAAAGTGAACAGCGCTGGCCTGCCAGAGATTTGAGAAGTTTCATAAATTGAATGACATCAAAAAGTCTGCCACCTTCAAAATACATCCCTGACAGGATAGTTTGGCTCCCTCAACTCCTAAAGTTATTCCTTTGAGATAATGGTTTGAGGACCCTAGAGTATTAAAATGCCTTAAGACATATTATAATAGTTGTAGAAAATAAGAACAGACACAGAACCTGGCAGGAGAACCAGCTATGTTGATCGACTGAATGCTGCCTCCGTGTCCTTCCTTCCTTCTTCTCTGACTCCGTCCACACCTTTAGGAACCCCTGGACCTGCTGGGGCAGGACCCCAACAGATGTCGCCCAAACAGGGACCCTTAGAGGGCACAGCTGACTCTTCCCCAGACACCGACACCACCATCAAGCAAGGCCCTGATGGACCCTTTGATGCAGCCCTTCAACTCGCTGACGCTTTGGGAAGCCCGTCGCCAATGACGCTGCCCGCTAGCCAGATCAACAAGGACAACCAAACCACTGACTTGAGGAAAGCTGAAATCCCTTGACTGGAGAGGCTAGCAACCTTCTACAGGAACAAGGCTCCTTGTGCACTCCATCTACTATGTTTATAGCTATGCTCGCTATCATTGCTTGTCAGTCTTCTTCCGAGTCTTAAACAACCCAATCGGAGAGGTGGCCGCTGATTTACATGCGCTATCATTTAAAAAATAAAAAAGGGGGAATTGCCAGAAGCCAGTCCATCCTTGCTGCTTGACACAGTCACTGCAGGGAAGAAACATATGCTGCACAGCATATGTTTCAAGGGACCTGGCATATATGGCATACTGTTGTTAATATGTTTGCTCCCCTTCTTGGCGCTTTGTGTTTTAACCAAGGTCACCTCTCCGATAAAGGTTGTTTCCCCAGGTAGGGATTTTTCCCTGAAGTTAGGGAGGGAATAAAACCCCTTAACTAAGTGCCAGGCGGGTAGTTAGTCACTTTAACTAGGAACAATCACACTTAAGCTACATAATCTTTACTCCCTGGTATGGAGATAAGAAATGCCCTAACCTTTGGAATAGAAATTGATAGGATTAAAATCAACTGGTATAAATACAGATGTAACAAGACAATAAAACACAGAACCTGGCTGGAGATCCTGGCTAGAGAACCTGGCTAGGCTGCTGATCAACTGAAAAAAAAAAATAGTTTTACATAAATGTTAAAGGCACACTTTTAAATTAAATACCTATTGCACTTGAAGTTATTTATTACATGTCCTTAAAAAAAAAAAAGAAAAGAAAAAGAAAAAAAGAAAATAAGAACAGGGTGTGGCAGCAATTAAAAGGAGTCTAGAAAAGATTTCAACAGAAACCATTGTTTGAACTGGCAGTAAAATTCAGTAATACAGTTAGTTTTGGTGGACTTTATTTTTATTTATAGATTGACTAAGTTTACCAGCTGACTGAATTCACAAAGCTGATAGTTTTTTTGTTTGTTTTTTTTTGGTACCTACACCATAAGAAGTTGTCTATACAACTGTTTAAAACTAAGAAAATTTAGTCCACAAATCTGTTACTCTGCAGATACAAAACAACTGATTTAACAGATGGCTTCCCCCCCCCCCCCCAACAAACTGGGGTGTGGCAACCAGAGCTACAGTGTCGGTGTTTTTATTATATATGTTGTTTGGCCTTATAATGGAGTAGTATATGCAATACAGGAAATGTAGGAACAGAGTTGTGAGTATATCAATAATTCTGTATTGAACATATTTGTACTGAACCTGCCTCTTTGTCGTGATATAGGATCAGATAGGACATGTCGGTAGATATGAATTTTGTTTTAAACGGAGAGGAGTTTCTGGGTTGATACAGAAATGATAAGATGTGTGCCAACACATGTTTTCTGACTGAAGAAATTTCCAAGTGATTAGAAACATAGACCCAATAATCTGCTTCCCACATGTGGTGGTCATAGTGGATGAGACTATGCTAATTTTTGTTTCAGGACCTCCTTTCTCTTTCTTCAGGATGACTTCACCAGACTGCTAAGTCTTTCCAAATCAATCAATCAACAAATCAGTCATCAAGTCCTTTATTTGAAAGTTTAAGAAGGGAATATCAAAGTTATAAACTCCCAGTCCTTTTTCTTTATGTAAAAGTTGGCTACTTTCACTCTTGCAGTCATTGATCTAGTTATTTATACTTGTTACCAGCATCTGTTCTCCCTACGACTACGTGCTGCATGGTAGAAGGAACTTGTTGTTGTGTTCTTCAGTGTATCCCCAGTGCCTGGTGCAACATTCAGCACATGAGAAGCCAACAATATGTATTTGTTGGCCAAATGGCTCTCAATGAGTTTTAGCATAGTTGGAAAGAAAATGTATACTATAAATGTAATTAGCAATAGTAAGAGTTAAAACATGTTAATAAATGTAATAGCAATAGTAAGAGTTAAATGTAATTTGCAATAGTAAAGTTAAAACGTGTTAACTGAGGAGTGTATATTACAGGTATCACATCAATTCTTACTAGGGAGAGATCCCTCTGTGTTGGGGTCAGATAGCTTGGAATGTCCATGTCATTGGTAATGAAAGAGAAAAGGGTACTGCAAAAGGGCTATGTGATGTGATTGAAGGGGGAAACAGAGACACGGGATTGGAAAGGGCTCAGAATACACCTGTCAGGCTATAGTTGATGTTGTGCAGGAAAGTAGTGGGAGGCGGGGAGGGGTAAAGTTAAAATGGCAGATTTGGACCAGATTATGGAGAACCCTATAACACAGAGCTAATCCACCTACAATTTGTTGCTATTATTTTAGATAGGGGAGTTATTAGAAGTTTTATTTCTTTCTTTATTTTTTAACATAAGAGTGTCATAACAAGAGCAGGCTTTTCAGAGGATTTGTTTGTTGGTGGTTGGGCATCTAGGGGGATGGACGGGGTGGGTGCAGGGTAGAATTAGGGACAGAGGCTTTGAATGAAAGAGACTTAGATTTGAAGACTGGCTCTACCACCTGCTAGGGGTATGATCTTAGGCAGGTTTCTTAACCTCTCTAAGCCTCAGTTTCTTTATCGGTAGCCAGGGTACTAACAGTACCTGCATCAGTGGCCTGCTTCAGTGACTGGTTGGGGCAATGCACTTAGTGAAGCACTTGGCACATAGTAAACCCCAATAAATAGTAACTATTTCTACAATTATTATTAGGAGGACAATGCCACAGCTGTAGTGTGAGATGGTAGGGATCTGATGATGGTGGTGGCAAGTAATCCAGAAAGGAGGGAGCAAAGGGAGAGCTTAGCAAGGAGAAACTGCCAGGATTGTCTGACCTATGGAACTGGGTAAGACACAGACGCCTCTGGTAGCTCTCACGGGATGACTGGGAAAACAACAAAAATAGGAAGTCTGAGGAGTAGGTTTTGGAGGAAAGATGCCACCTGGAATTTGCGGTAAAACGATTATAAAATCATTTAGGAAAAAATACTTTAAAAATTCACGTTGTATATGTGTTTTAGGCATTTTTATTCCTTTCATCATTTATCATGGTGTCCAACACTGTTTGCCTGAGGCATGTGTCTTAAGATGAAGTTCTTCATTAAATCACATCGAGAATGATACCTTCTTGGCTGTTGTAAAAATAGTCATGGGGATGTAAAGTACAGCATAGGGAATATAGTCAATAATACTGTAACAACTACATATGGCGCTAGAGGGGCACTAGACTTATCAGTGGGAACACTTCATAAGTTATATAAAATCTAATCACTATGCCAAATACCTGAAACTAATATAAATGACAACTCTAATTGAAAAATACAGAACTAAAAAATTATTCATGGGTTCAATAGCAATCATAATTGAAATAAAAAAACATTTAAAACTAAGAAAACCAAAGAACTTTATATATCTATATATCTATATCTATATCTATCTATCTATCGATCTATCTATCTATCTATCTATATATAATATAGTACCTTTTTTGCCACATGGCTGGCCTCCACAGCAATGTCTGTGCCAGAATTTCCCACTCCAATCACAAGAACTTTCTTGTCCTTAAATATATCTGGATGTTTATACTGTCGGCTATGAAAGTATTGACCTTCAAATGTATTTATACCTGTAGAAAAAAAAATAAGATGTAAAATAGAGACTTTAAGAATCAGTGAGTAAAACGTAAGTATTGTTCAATCAATGACATCCTTTAGACACATGATTTAGATTGTTTATAACAGCATACTCAATTTTAAGAAAATCTGAAATGTGAATACATGACTTTGCGATCTACAGAAATTAGTGAGTGATTGATTATTCAATGGAGGTACTGCATTTCACTAAATAGGCCTCTAGTTTTATTTACTGGATAATTAACTATTAAATTGAAATATCATGGCAAAAAGATTTATAAAGAAAAGTGTAAGGAGTCATTACCATTTAAAGGTTGACGGAACATCCTATATTTGACAGAACATCAAATATATATAAAATTTGATTTATATAGAATTTTCACAAGCAAGGAAGAAGAGCCCCTCACTTATGGGTAAGGAAACAAAGGGTTAGGAAGGTTAAGTGCAAGGCCCAAGATAATTTAGCTTGTTAATTGAATCTATATCTCCTGGGCTTCAAGCTTATCCTAGTCAAATTGAGTATATTGACTCAGTTGCTTTCAGAGTATGCTTTCTCCTAATCTGATCTGAATTGAGTGACATCTGGTGAGCAGATCCAGGACCATTGAAGGTATATATATGAGTTTATTGTAAAATGAGTATTGTTTTCACTCCAGGTTATTTGTGGATTGTCATTTCTCTACTGGATTCCTATAAAAATCCACTCATTCCATACAGGCTGCATGGTCTCTTATTCACTTTTATATTCTTAGCACCTTGTGCAATATACTATAGGTGCTAAATAAATGCAGTGCACTCTCAATGCAATGGAACTTTCTTGATTCTTGGAGTGATCCTATACTAGGCACTCCTTAGGAGTTTGGAGTAGCTCACTGCTCAGTAATTTTCTCTGTAGGCAACAGCTGACGGAGAATTGGGTTGTCATGTGGGGTGGTGAGAGTCCATTGTTGAATGTGTTCAAGCAGAGGTGGTGAGCCTCTCTCAGGGATAATGTAGAAGTTTCCTGCATCGGGAAGAAGACTGAACTTGTTGCTTTTTTTCAATGAATCTGCTTTATCTTAACCCGAGGAAACGTGAATTTATTGGAAGATGAATCTTGAGATCACTACAGGTCATATTGAGAGAAAAATTTCCTAAAGTTTTAACTTTTTGAATACTTACTGCAGAGAAAATAAACCAACTATTGCATTTTCTAGTCCCTCTGAATTGTAACCCAATTGATATATGATGGTGATGAACATGACTCTTAGTTGCAAAAGACAGAAAAGGACGTCTCCACTTGCCTCCCAAGACTCATCTCTCTGTTGATGAGTGACCCAGTGCCATGGTAATTGCTCTGACTCATACAATAAAAAAACCCTAAAAAATCAAACTGCTTTTTCCTTTAGTCACTGATTGACTTTTGGTGGCCTCTAAACTCAACTTTGGCCATGTGCGTAGGCTACCAACTTGTCTAGGCATCCCATGTCTTAAGGAGGGACACTGAACCTCAGTGAAGCGTAAAACTGCTTGTTAGTTATTCATCCTATTCTTTGGTACTCTTAGGTTGTTTGGAACAAATGAAAGCCAAAAACTGGTTAGGAAGTGCAGACTAGGAAAAAGACCTATTACTTAACAACTTTAACTACTTAATGGAGGAGCCATAGGCATTCATTCCCAGACAAACCAAGTAGCAGGATAGCTCCATGAGACAAATTAAGGTCAACTGCAGAATATGTTAAACCTGGAAAGGAGTCCAGTGGCAGATGTGGGTTAGTGAGGAAACCGGTGCAGACCATGATGGCATCAAAGATGGCAGACTCTTGCTTCCCTTCATGCAGGGTGACCACCTCCCATTGTCCGGTGACGGTAAAATCTGGACGTTTAGTTACCCTGCACACTTTAGTCTGAAGAAAGAATCACAGATGTAATAAGTAGTTGTCAAGGTTCCGGTAAAGGCTGATGTGCCAGTTGACATTTCAAACATTCTAGAGCACAGATTCTCCATAATTAATAAGCATAACCCTATAAATTGAATTGGGCTATCTCTGGCAACTACCAACCCATTCTCTGTTTCTATGAGTTCAGATGTTTAGATTCCATATTTAAGTAAGGTCATATAATATTTGTCTTTCTCTGTATGATTTATTTCACTTAGCATAATACCCTTAAGGTCTATCCATGTTGTTGCAAATGGCAGGGTTTCCTTCTACTTTTCAAAAAATGACTGAACTACATTCATACACACACCCCCCCACACCCGCACCCACCCACCCACATTCTCTTTATCCATTCATCCATCAGGGGACTCTTAGGTTGGTTCCATGTCTTGGCCATTGTAAATAATGCTGCAGTGAACATGGAGGTGGAGATATGTCTTTGAGTTTGTTTTGAGCAGGAGTACTTTAAAGGTTGTGAATATAAATATTTTTTGTTACTTGTTTCCATCAATCTTCCCATTTATGTTGCTTTCTCTGTGTAGATCCTTATGGATTCCTTAACATACCCATCTTCAATAGGGAGGGAAGCAGGAGAAGGGCAACACATGGATTTTCATTTGTTTTTTTTTTTTTGGAGAGGAATGGAAAAAGGAGACAAGAAAGAGAAAGATGATATATTCACTTATTCATGTCCTGCTACATTCCTCCCTCTCTGTCCTCCAAAATGGGAAGGGAGATTGGTAGGGTCAGTGAGAAGAATAATATTTAAAGGTTTTTCTATTCCCAAGGATACTGAGAAAAGTTTTCCCTCAAATAGTGAGGTTCTCTTGTGTATGGGCCATTGTACGTGCCAATCCCGATCAAAGGATAGTAGAGAAGAGAGTACCCAGGCCCTGATAGTTCTCAGTTTCCCTCTGTGCAGGCATTTGGCCCAAGTTGAAAAATGTAGTTAGATATATTTAAGGCCCCTTAGGGTATTTGTATATAAGTATTGCAAATTAAAATGTAATGCATGTGAATCTTTACACAAAGTAGCTACTTCAGATTCACTTGGGGTGTGGTTGAGTACAAGGGAAAAAGGAATCTAGCCAGGTCACATCAGTCTTGCCAGTTCATTTCCCAAGACTAGGCTATAGAGAGAGCACAAAAAATAGGTTAAAAAGTACCTCCTGACTATTGATTGATGCTGTGTCTTACCTTGAATTGAATGCATTTCAGAAGGTTGAAGTGGTTTGCATACATTTTGAGATATTCCAGGAATTGAGAATTGGGCACATAGTTTGGATAATCTTCTGGGAATGGAAAGTCTGAGTAACAGGACATCTCCTTGCAGCTGTTGGAAACCACGGACTTGTAGAGGCTGGCTCTGCCTTCTTCAACATGTTCCTGTTCAGACAGTGTGTGCACATGAGCATGGATGTGTTTGTGTATGTGAGGGCACACCCATGAAATGGATGATAATTATTAGACAACCACACATGACCAATATTAAGGTGATCCAGACAATATATGTCACCTGTCACCTTCTAGTGGGATTTGCTATCCTGCCCTTGGGAGATGATGAACAGTGGACCCCACTATGAATTTTATGATCAGAATTATAATTCCACTCATCACGTGCTAACAAATAAACCTGGGATGAACTCACTTGTCCAGATTCACACAGTATCACAGCGAAGTACAAGAGAATATGGAAATAGATGGAAGCCAGGAAGCAGTAGTATCTGAATGATGGGCAATTCCTAGGTTCTTTGGTTTCATGGGGTGCTGTTGATTATGGAGAAACAGGGTTCAGGTTATGAAAGATTTCATATCTAAAGGTAAGGAATTTGGATTTTATAGGAAGGTTATGGCAATCTTCCTAATGTTTGAATGTGGAATTTTGGAAAGATAATTCTGGTTCTTTAAAAGGTGAATTAGAGGGATCTGGAAAGGAAGGAGGCTAATTAAGAGCTTAAGACACAAATCCATGTGCTTGCTAATGAGGGCTTGAGCAGAGGCAATGATAGTTGAAACCAAGAGAAGTGGGATTGATAAGCAGCAGTAAGGTGCAATTTATGGGATTTAGGACTTTGGAGAGGAAGCAGGTAAAAGGTTTCCAGGTTTGACAACCCTGTGTATGGTGAACCCTGTGTATGGTGAAACACTACTAGAAGTGCCCTTAATTGGGTAGTTCCAGTCCCCACTCTGATAGATTAGTGGTGCTTCTCTGGAGTGCTGTGTTAAGAAGGATTCTGAGGCTCATCAGAGGGGGGTATCATGCTTGATTAACAGTGTCTTCAATGGACATGGGGTGGCAGCGGCAGGGGGTGGGGTTTACAATGGCCTGAGTATTGGGTTTCTGCTATCCTATTGGAACATAGGCAGTTTGAATCGTGGGAACAGCTGCGCTCTTTCATCAGTTCCCTTTTGGAGGTCTGTACGCAATGATGGTCATGTTCAGTGGTTGGACACATTTCAAGATACACAGTTCTTCTCTATGTGAGCCCAGCTGGCCTATGCAACCTTGGCCTCTCTGGAGCTTTGCTCACTGAGTTAGAAAACAATTACTTTATTCCAGTTCCAAGTACTATCCTCTGTAATAGAGGAATGTTCTCTTTCTCTAGCCCTTCAGGGACTCTGAGGCCAGGATACCTGACTCCTTGTTCTGTTTCACTATTCTTCCACAGCACATTTCAGGCTCAAGGGAAGTGTTCTTGCCCTCCTGAGAAGGAGGGAAAATCTAATATTTTCCAGGCTGAGCCATGGGGCTCATAGGGTTTCAGGTGCCTCCAGCAGGGCCCCTATAACCCCCTGGGCCCCAAACCAGTCACCACTGGGCTGTATAGTCCCCTGTCCTCCTTCTTCACCTTAACCCCATCTCCAGTCCAGACTGTAGCCCTGCTGAGATTTGAGAATATTTCTTTTGTTCAGGGAACAAAAAAGTCTCCAAACCCACATTCTTGACTTCTGATTATTCTTGGCATGGACTGAGATTGCCTGGAAAGCAGGACCTTGAGGATAGAACCCATTGTACACTGAGCCCTGTGCTGTTTAATTTCAGATAGAGCCGGGCTAGAAAAAGGAGCAGGCACACGCAGCTCAGTCTTGCAGGCAGAGGCTGCACTTCCTGCGCTGTGTTTATCCCTTTGCCACAATCACTGCGGTCTCTAGTCTTGCCTCAGCCTGCTTCCCTGGTCCTGGGCTTTCCTGGCCAGTCCCAGCCACTCCAACCTCTTCCACAGCCCTTCAGGGGCACCTTTCTTCCTCTTTGCTCTGGATAAAATATGTAAGGCGGCTGACGCCTTCCACTTAAGCCCAGGCTGTGTCCTGCTTTTTTTCTTTCAGTGGCCCTTCCTGGTTCGGCAGATATTTCTAGTCCGTCCCCAGAGCAGCTGGCCCTTGTGGACGAAATTCTGTTTCTTTTTGCATCAGTCAAGTCCTTTTCTAAATAGACACAACAAAGTGGTTGAAACCCCACTTACTGTGAATCTCCACAGGCCCCCAAGGTCATCGCTCCTCTCAAAGCAGGTGGGCTGCAGACCTTCCTCCAGGCAGCACCTGATGGAGGCCAGGCCACTGACCCCGGCTCCCACAATTGCAACCCGCTTGGCCATGTTCTCCCGTGTGGGGGAAATGCGACAGAGCTTTCTACTTTTCATAGGTGGAAGCCCCACCCCGTTCTTGGCTGCTCTAGCAAATGAGAAAAAAGGTTTTGGGCAAACAAGGGATTTGCTCCTGTTGAATGATCTGCAACTGGTCTCCAGTGTTTGTGAATGTGAGAAGAGAGATGGTCAGGTCACTGGTTTGACCCTTTCCCACCCTTCCCCGCACTCAGACCTGGTGCCAAATGTTAGTATAGTCGTTGCTGGGACTGTAAAATTCTGTCAGAGCAGGCACGGATCATCTTGAAACTAAAACTCAGATAAGTGTGGTGACATGACATGAGGTCACACAACCGCTGGTGGAGTGGAGTTGGGACTAAGAGTCAAGACACTGTGGATGCATAGAACTCCAACAGGCAGAGGAGGGGAGGAGTGGACTCCAGAGGCAGGGAGCATGAGAGTAATGGCCAGAGATGGTCTGTGGAGGCATCTATTACCTTGACTCCCTGTTGAGCTTGCCACTCTCCTGACTCTACAAGAGGGGACTGCATTATAGTGTTGATTCACTTTCTACCTATTAGTCTCTCTGCATAAGACTGTATGTTTCCCCAAAGCTGAGCATTTTCTTGACTTGTTTCTTGTTTTCTCACAGCTCCTAACAGCACATTTGGTCTGTAATAGTTGTTGAATAAATACTTGCCAAGAGGTTGATATCCTAATAGCTAAATGAATTAATTCATATATATATAGATAGAGATATCTATCTACCTATCTATCTATCTATCTATCTATCTATCTATCTATCTATCTATCATCTATCTATATCGCCTTTCTAATGAAAAAAATAATTGAGCAAATATTTTCTTGGAATGGGGGGGAGCAGAGCTTGCTACCCCAAATATACCGCTTTGGGATGCTGATTATTTTAAGTGGGTTATTTTTTAAGAAAGGAAAGACTCAGTAAAAACCTTTGACTTTCCCCCTAACTGCTTAAAAAGAAGCTAGATAGAGAACTTGTTCTGGGAAAAGATGTCATCACAGGTAAGTGTAATATGAACTGGTGTTGCAAGGGTCCTTTGATCAAAGTCCTCTCTGTGTCCTGTTGTTAAAGATGGCCCAGCAAACATTTGCTTTTCTGTCTCTATGTGAATTGCCTTCCTGCCCTTTGAAGTCCCAAACCACAACCCACAACCCCTTCTCCTTAGCTCAAGATGGCTTAGAAGCCTCAACTGCCTGATCTGTCCTGCGGTCTCATGTTCTTATGGAACCCCATATGTACATATGTAATAAATTTAGACATTTTTGTTTGTTAATCTGTCTCATGTTAATTTGATTATTACCCCCGCCAGCAGAACTTTAAAAGATAGGAAGAGAAATTATCCCTCCCTCCCCACCCTAGGAGCTAATATCCTGGGTCAGAGAATCCTTCTTCAAAATGACCTCCTACCAAATGTATAATTAATAAAAAGCCTCTCCCACCCTGCTGGATGGCTCAGCTGGTTGGAGCATCAACCCATGCACCCAAACAGTTGTGGGTTTGATTCCTGGTCAGGGCACATATGCAGGTTGGGGATTTGATCCCTGGTCAGGGTACAGATGGGGAGCAACTGATAGATGTTTCTCTCTCTTTCCCTCTCTCTTTCTCCCTTCCTCTCTAAAATCATTACGAAAACATATCCTCAGGTGAGGATTAAAAAAAAAAGCACCTCCCCAGGCCACCACTGTAACTCAGCCTGGACCGGGTGCAGCCTGCCATCCGGAGCAGCAGACCTCCCTGTGGCTTTTCAAGGGACAGCAGGGAAGCTGCCAGGTCAGGGGCCTGGGCTTGGAGTTCAGTGTTGGCTAATTGCCAGCCGTGTGGCTTTGGGCACACGCATTGTTTTTCGTCTCAGGTTCCTTCTCCAGATTATGAAGCTAGAAGTAGAACCTGTTGTAAGAATGAGTCAACTGATGTATGAAAAGCATTTAGCACAGTCCTGGGACATGCTAGGCCCCCAATAGATGTTGCTAGGTTATTTTCACATCTTCAGGAGGCTTTCCTTAATTTGATATTTTTGTAGATATCTGCCCTGGCAATTTTGGGTTTATTTAGAGAGACAAAGTGACAGAATCTTTGGAATCAGAGCCATTGGGGAAAACTAGAAATCTATAGCTAAAGGTTGTCTTTCAGCAAGTGAAGGAAATGAATAGGGCAATATAAGAATGATGATTGATGACAGAAAGGGAAAGAGAGAAAAAGAAAAAAGGGAGAGCACAAAATAGGTCTCAAAGTCACCCTGAAGAGTTCTTTCTTTTTTCTTTAAAAAATTTTTTTCCTTCAAATCTGCTTGGTGGGTCACCAAGGTCTTAGTTGAGTTGTTCCCATATTTGCAAAAGTAGACATGAGAATTCATGAACATGTGCAGATGCTGCGATGGCACCCTAACTTAATTTTTATTTTGCAGGGGGAGGGGTCTTAGAGTTGGCTGTGAATGACAGCCACAGCAGGTAACTAACAAGGTAAATTAATTTAAAGACTACAAATCAATGAATTAAAAAAATACAAAAATGATGTTTTGAGCCTGTGGGAGCCATGAGAATGTGCTGCATGGATGTCTCATCACAGGATGCTACTTGACCAAGGCTTGAGCTGCTGCATTCAAGTACATTGCTGTGTTGGTGCTATGGCCCCTTTTCAAATGAGCTCCTTCCCGTGGTGATTGATATGGCAGAGGGACTGAAGCAGACCATTCATAGGAGAGTCAGGACTTCTCCGGTGGCGTGAGGACTCTGTTGCAACTTCCCCAGACTACACAGCCTCAACTAGGGTGTTTCTACTTATTTTATTTAAAATAAAATAAAAAATAAAATAAAATATTTTTTTCATACTTTGACTTTCCCCCCCTTTATTGATTAAGATATTACAAATGTGTCCTTATCCCCCTGATTACCCTCATCCCCCCAATCCTGCCCTCACCCTCACCCCCTGTTGTCCACATCCATTGCTTATGCCTATGTGCATGCATATAAGTCCTTTGGTTGATCTCTCCCTCTCACCCGCACCCTCCCCTATCTTCCCTCTGAGTTTTGAGCATCTGATGGATGCTTCTCTGCCTCTACATCTGTTTTTGTTCATCGGTTTTTGTTGTTCATTATAATCCACAAATGAGTGAGAACATGTGATATTTATCTTTCTCTGACTGACTTATTTCACAGCATAATGCTCTCCAGCTCCATCCATGCTGTTGCAAATGGTAGGAGTTCCTTTCTTGTTACAGCATCATAGTATTCCATTGTGTAGATGTGCCAAAGTTTTTTAATCCATTCATCTGCTGATGGGCACTTAGGCTGTTTCCAAATCTTAACTATGGTGAATTGTGCTGCTATGAACATAGGGGTGCATATATCCTTTCTGATTGGCGTTTCTGGTCTTGTGGGATATATTCCTAGAAGTGGGATCACTGGGTCAAATGGAAGTTCCATTTTTAGTTTTTTGAGGAAACTCCATACTGTTCTCCACAGTGGCTGCACCAGTTTGCATTCCCACCAGCACTGAACGAGGGTTCCTTTTTCTCCGCATACTCGCCAGCATTTGTCATTTGTTGATGATAGCAATTCTGACAGGTGTGAGATGGTACCTCATTGTTGTTTTGATTTGCATCTCTCGGATGATTAGTTACTTGGAGCATGTTTTCATATGTCTCTCAGCCTTATGTATGTCCTCTTTCAAAAAGTGTCTATTTAGGTCTGTTGCCCATTTTTTGATTGGGTTGTTTATCTTTTGTTAAGTTGTATGAGTTCCATATAAATGTTGGAGATTAAACCTTTATCGGAGATATCATTGGCAAATATGTTCTCCCATGCAGTGGGTTTTCTTGTTGTTTTGTTGATGGTTTCTTTTGCTGTGCAGAAGCTTTTTATTTTGATATAGTCCCATTTGTTTATTTTCCCTTTAGTTTCCATTGCCCTAGGAGCTGTGTCAGTGAAGAAATTGCTTTGGCATATATCTGAGATTTTGCTACCTGAGGATTCCTCTAATATTCTTATGGTTTCTCATCTTACGTTTAAGTCCTTTATCCATTTTGAGTTTATTTTTGTGTATGGTGTAAGTTGGTGGTCTAGTTTCATTTTTTTGCATGTGTCTGACCAAATTTCCCAGCACCATTTATTGAAGAGACTGTCTTGACTCCATTGTATGTTCTTGCTTCCTTTGTCAAATATTAATTGAAGATAGTGGTTTGGGTCGACTTCTGGGTTCTCTATTATATCCCATTGGTCTATATGTCTGTTCTTGTGCCAGTACCAGGCAGTTTTGAGAACAGTGGCTTTGTAATACAGCTTGATATCTGGTATTGAGAGCCCACCTACTTTGTTCTTCTTTCTCAGGATTGCAGCAGCTATTTAGGGTTTTTTTTAAAATTCCAGATGAATTTTTTGAGTGTTCTTTCTAGATCTGTGAAATATGCTGTTGGTATTTTAATGGGGAGTGCACTGAATCTATAGATTGCTTTGGGTAGTATGGACATTTTGATGATGTTGATTCTACCAATCCATGAACACGGTATGTTCTTCTCTATTTTATTTTATTTTTAATTTAATTTACATTTTATTTTATTTTATACCTCATGGGTTTGTGATCTGCTCCTAAGGCAGACTGGACAAGAAAGTGAGTTGTGTTCTATTTTTTTTTTTCCATTAGAATTTTTTTTTTAATTAAATCTTTATTGTTCAGATTATTACATTTGTTCCTCTTTTTTTCCCCCCATAACTCACCTCTTCCCAGTTCCCGCCCCACCCTCCGCCCTCACTCTCCACCCACTGTCCTCATCCATAGGTGCACGATTTTTGTCCAGTCTCTTCCCACATCTCCCACACCCCTTTCCCCCCCAAGAATAGTCAGTCCATTCCCTTTCTATGTCCCTGATTCTATTATAATCAACAGTTCATTCTGTTCATCAGATTATTTATTCACTTGATTCTTAGATTCACTTGTTGATAGATGCATATTTGTTGTTCATAATTTGTATCTTTACCTTTTTCTTCCTCTTCCTCTTCTTAAAGGATACCTTTCAGCATTTCATATAATCCTGGTTTGGTGGTGATGAACTCCTTTAGCTTTTCCTTATCTGTGAAGCTCTTTATCTGACCTTCAATTCTGAATGATAGCTTTGCTGGATAAAGTAATCTTGGTTGTAGGTTCTTGGTATTCATCACTTTGAATATTTCTTGCCACTCCCTTCTGGCCTGCAAAGTTTCTGTTGAGAAATCAGCTGACAGTCATATGGGTATTCCCTTGTAGGTAACTGAGTTTCTTTCTCTTGCTGTTTTTAAGATTCTCTCTTTATCTTTTGCTCTTGGCATTTTAATTATGATGTGTCTTGGTGTGGTCCTCTTTGGATTCCTTTTGTTTGGGGTTCTCCGCGCTTCTTGGACCTGTAAGTCCATTTTTTTCACCAGGTGGGGGAAGTTTTCTGTCATTATTTCTTCAAATAGGTTTTCAATATCTTGCTCTCTCTCATCTTCTGGCACCCCTATAATTCTGATGTTGGTACGCTTGAAGCTGTCCCAGAGGCTCCTTACACTATCCTCGCATTTTTGGATTCTTTTTTCATTCTGCTTTTCCGGTTGGATGTTTTTTGCTTCCTCCCATTTCAAATCATTGACTTGATTCTTGCGCTCCTCTGGTCTGCTGTCGGGCGTCTGTATAATATTCGTTATTTCAGTCTGTGTATGCTTAATTTCTAGTTGGTTCCCCAATATAAGATCGAGGGTCTTATTAGTTTTCGTGTAGATCTCATTAAGTTTATCGGCAGCTTCTAAACAGTTCTTGAGAGACCTGAAAAGTGTGGTTCTGAACTCTATATCTTCCATTGACAATTTTGTCCTGTTTCTTTGTCTCCGCATTTTGTTATGCTTCCTTGGTGCACCCCCTCGTGGTCTTTGTTCGCAGTCTTATAGTTAAATCTTGATTGTTGTAGCTAATTCCAGGGAGGGTTTGACCTCCAGGCCAAGTGGCTATGAGAATCAGCTGTGTCAGCAGTGAGAGAACTTCTGTCCTCTAGGGAGGTGCTAATCTAGCCTTTGCCTGAGGCTATCCGGCAAATGCCTCTGTGCAGGGCTTGGGCGGAGCGGGTCGCACAGGATCAACAGGGTGGGCCGGAGAGAGCAGTTATGGCGGCTCTCAGTCCTGTCCCCAGGGGCTCTGCCTCTCTGAGTCCCAGCACCCGCTGCAAAGCTCAGAGAGAAAGCTGCACTCGCTCTGACCGAAGCCAGACAGTCCCGCTTCTCCCGTTTGAGTCTGGGTTCCTAAAGACTCGCCCAGATCTGGTGCTCAGAGTCTGCGACTCCCTCCCGATTGAAAACAACAACCGCGCCCTCCGCCGCCAGCCCGCTCCGCACACACTCCGCACCTCAGAATTTGACTTCACCACTGCGCCTCCTCTGAGTGTTCGTGTGCGTTTCTCTTTCCTCCTAGTTGTAGGACTTCCACTCAGCCAGCGTTCCTGTGGTTCTGGGTGATGTCCCTTCCGTCTTTTAGTTTTACTTTTGAAGTAGTTGTTCAAAGCAGCAAACTCCGGCGTTAACCTATGCCGCCATCTTGGTTCTCCCGTGAGTTGTGTTCTATGTAAACCTCTGCCTCCTGGGAAATAGCCAACAGCTCTGCACTGGGGGGTGCGGGTCAGCAACAGTAGCTTTCAGGATGAGAGACCAGCGAGCAGGAAGAATCTCTACCTTTGCCATCCTCATTATAATGTGAATGCTGGATTCTGTCTGGGTTTAGTGTTAGAAATGTTCTTTATTTGAAAATTTGTCACAAATCATGGTCCAAGAGTTTTATTTGAAAAATATCTTTATTTTTCTGTAAAGAACAAATGTGATTGGGTTTAGATAGGAAAATCAAGGAGATATCATATGGAGGAGAATTAAAGTGAAAGGTTAGTAAGGGGACCAGTTAGTAAGGGGACCACAGGGAGAGATTTGGGAAGAGGGTGATAACCAGCTAACATCGTAGACTATAGCAAAAGGCACCAGGGCTGAACCTCAGGAGGAATTTGGCCCTGATAGATGGAAAACGTCATGGGCTAATCTCTAAAAGCAACTTTATTTATTTATTTATTTTTGGAGAGAACTCAAACAAATGATTTCTAAATTTAATGTGCCCAAGAATCTTCTAGGGAGCTTATCAAGACTGGAGATTCCATCCGAAATTCCAATTCAGCTGGTTTGAATTACTGTTACATTTAAATCCAGGAACCTACCCTTCTGTAAGCTCCCTGGGCTGTTCTAATGCAGGTAGTTTATGGGTCATAGTTTGGAACAAGCTATCCCAGACTGTTTGTTTGGGATAGTTTCACGTTTCAGGATGTATGGAGGCAAAATAAGAGATTGGATGAGTCTTCCTTAGTCAATTTCAGACTCTGGAAATGAACTATTTATTGTTTTAAAAAGGTAACAGTATTTGGAAAGATTTCAAGAGATCATCCTCTTTCTAAAATTTTCAAGGATATAAATTTAATAACAATTCTGTCCCTAATGGAGCTGTTTTCCTTCATTGATTCAGCATTAATCTGGCCATTGTTTCTCAATCTCTTCCACTAGAAGAAGGATGGTATCCATAGTTACTGGGTACTGGTAATGATGAATGAGGCTATGACAATTAGGATAATGTTTGGCACATCACAAAACAGGGATTGGCGAACGTTTTCTGCAAAGGGTCAGATAGTAAATATTTTAGGCTTTATGTGCCATACGTTTTCTATTGCAACTACTCAACTCTGCTATTATAGCTTGATAGCAGCCACAGATAATAAATGAATAGCTGTGGCTGTGCTCCAATAACACTTTATATACAGAAATAGGGGGTAGGCTGGATTTGCTACTCTTGCTAGAAAGGGTTGATACATTATTATTATTATTAATATAATGGCTTGCAAATAATCTTTAAGAATTAGTAAAGGAATCAGTTTTTCACCAAGAACTAAGTATATACACTATCTGGAATTTTTTACCCCCCAAGGAATTTGCTGACAGGAGCAGTGACTAAACAAACTTGCATTTAAATGCTGATATTTCAGTGGACTTTAAGGAAGAAGTTTCAGCAGATAGAGATTGCCAGTGCATTGTTCTAGGCTTTTGGCAGAGAAATGCAGGCAAAGTGAAGAACAATGTCAGCAGAGGCTTTGAAGGAGTAAGAGCGGAAATTTGCCTAAATCCTTTAACCTCTGACCTTTTACCTCTTTTTGGAGGCTTTGGTCTGGGCCTATGGCAGCGTTTGTCTCCCAAAGCTCAGTGGGTGTGCAGTGCATGTTTCATAATCAGATGTTTATTGCTCAATGTCTATTGACATTGAATTGCTTGGGTCTTTTTTGGACTTCAGTTTCAAGAAAATGTTTGTCTTTCCTGACAAACTGGTCTGCGTCCTTTGATCAGATGACAAATATTACATATGATTAACTTTTTGCCTAGGTTATCTGTAAGGTTAGAACTAAATACAAGACTCAGTTTTCATAATGCTTTTCATCTACTTGGGAAATATACTTTTCCTCCTTGGTGATTGTTTTTCCAAAATGTCAATGATGATCTTAAATGTTATTGCATAGGTACCTTTCACTGTAAAATTACTTCAAATGCTTCTTAGGTTTAGCTGAATTATAAACCAAATATAATCGGATTATATTTACAAGGAGTGCTGTCCTCCAAAAAAAAATATATATATATGATCGTAAATAATATACACTGCTCAGTACTTTATCAATACTAGGGATTTTTGTAATTAAGTATATTATAGGGAAAGGTTATGTCTTTAGTTCTGAGGTCAAGCAAATCTGGGTTCTAATCCCAGCTTCATCGTAAGACCACCTGTATGGTCTTGTGCATGTCACTCAATTGGTATGAATCTCAATTTCATATCCGCTAACTCGGTATAATAGCTGCACCCATCTCCCGGAATTGTTGTGATAATTAAATGATATAATACACATAATGTGCACAGAGCACAATGTCTAGTCTATAATAAGTACTAAGTATATAGTACGTAACTATCATGGGATGTTTATTTTTATTTTACAGCAGTTTTTCTGTCAACATATAAGAAAAATATAAGAAAATACAAGAATTATAAGAAATGCTTGGCTTTCGATATGAGACTCTTAGAGCTGCCTGAGTATTGCCGTGGCTTTAAAGTCTATTTTCATTTTTTTCTCCAGTATTTTTGAGTGATTTCCCACCAAGCAAATGGAGTGTGACCGAATGTCTGAGAACTTTGTCACCAAATAGTCTGGATAGAAAGACTGTTCAGAACATCACACAGGCATTGAAATATGTACCTGTAACTTAAAATTTCCAGTGATTTAAACAGTGGGGCCTGCTCTTCATTCTGTGTAATTCTGCTGTTTTCTGCACAGCTGGCAGAAATTTATATATATCAGGGCTGGTGATACTATTTAGCCTGTATTATTTGATTGTTCTTTTTGGAGAGTCTAGATAACTTGAGGGAAGAGTGAAATGGCAAAGACATTTCATGGCACTATTTTAGTTTCATACATAGTCCTAATCCTGCTAATTCTCCACAGTTACCTCTCTTACTCCTTCCCTCTCAACTCTAACCTTTAGAATATATATTTAATATTTTTTCTTTCTGTCTTTTTTTTTCTTTAACTGGTACTGACTGATAATAAAGCCAAAAGCTGATGGATTAGTACCCTGAAGTTAGAAAAAAAAGGCCAAAGCAACAGCAAGAAGCCCCAGGATTTTCAGCAGGAGGGAAACTGGGAAGTTCGAAGCCGGCTCTAGAGTGCGCGTCTTTAGAGGCCTCAGCATCCTCTGTTTCTGGGAGAGGATGGCCCCCTTGGCTCCTTCCCATCGTCCAGGCCCCACCAAGCGATACTGATAGGAATTGCAGGGTCCAAAATAGAGTTTCACAGCCAGTTTAGGATCTTTGAACAGGAGAGAGAGGAGGTCTGGCTTCGCACCTATCTCCTCGGCGAGCTCATCCAGGTAATCGATGTAATTGGTCTGCAGAATCTGGCTCTGGCTCTCTCCAAACCTGAATGAAGAAAGTGAGAAGGGCGGATTCACAAGATGTTCAAAGTTATATAAGAACAGTAGGCCTTCGATAGCTATTGACAGGGTGAAGGAATGAGTGAACAAATAAATGGAAAGTGTTGGTTTATCCCATCAGGAGGCCTGTATTTCAGATTGACTATAGACTACAATAAAGAGCCTATATTTCAGATTGACCATAGACTGTAAAATACATGGGACTTCGAGGAATTGACAGCATTTATAATCATGATGATTATTTGGTATTTACTAAGCAAAGTACCAACTAGTCAGGATTGTTGTCGAGACTGATGAGGTAGGTAACACACAGATGAAAGCCTAGCCCAGTGCAAGCACAGAGGGGACACTTAATATTTGCTTGTTAAATTAAGAGAGTCCCTGGCACTCTGGCTGGCATATGATGCTCAGTAAGTGTTAGATGAATGAGCATTTGGACATGAGATAACCCCTTCATGTCATATAAGGCTCCAAGTCAACTTTCCAAGGGGACTTAACCCACTGGAACCTCCTTTCCCTTCAGTCACAAAGTAGTAATCCTCAAACCTTCATTTCACACATGTATGTGTCTATCATTTTACTTTTTATCCAATCACAGAAATCCCCCCTTTGCTTTCTCCCACCTCCTTAATCTATCACCAATAGATTTCATGTAACTCACATGCATTTTTTGTTGTCTCCTCTTTTGATTGTAATGTATAAAATAAGGTACAAAACTGCCATTCTCCCAAGCAGTATCTCAATCTGTTGAGATTCTGCTTCCTGGCGATTGTCAATAGATTAGCTCAAATAAACTCACAAAAATTCTTCAAAAGTTTGAATGTTTCTTACATTAACACCATTCCCTTTCTAAACACAGATTGTGAATGGAATTTAATATGCGCATCATACAAAACAAATGAAATTCAGTCAAGGGAAAATGTTCTGATTTGGTAAAATTCCCATCTTTAAGTAGTTAGTTGTTCAACTACTATATATAAGAATCACCTAGGAAGAACTCAAAAAATACACATGTCCAGTCTCATCCAGAGATTCCGATTCAGTTGGTCTGGGCTGTGGCCTTAGAATTTGCATTTTTAACGAACAGCTAGTTCTTACAGGTGGGTAGAGTACTCACTGTGCTTTGAGAAACACTGTTCTAGGTAAAGATTAAAAAAACATTCTTACAGGTCAATTCTGTTTTTGTTCCTCTTGATAATGTCTTCCATCATAGCCCTCTCTGAGGGCAAGGTACACAAGCCTAGAATACAAAAGGCTGGTTTAAGTAGTGGGTTGGTTTGGAGGTTCTAGCAGGGGGAGCTCAGCTACTCCTATACCCTTGACCGAAGACCGGTCCTCTCCTTTGGGGGGAAGGTCGTCCTCTTTGACCCAGCACACAGCTTCGTAGGGACGCACATACATCAGTGAGGGAGGAGGGGGACACCCTCCTAGCCAGCCAGATCAGCGGAATTAACCCTGGCGATCAATGGGGTGACAGATGTCGCAGCCAGATCGCCCTCACATCCAAAATTCACAGAATTTTCTAATATATTAAAGGAATGATTACAGATGTTTATTATTATATCTTTGTTATTTTATGACGTCTCCACTAACTTTTTAGGATGTAAATCTTAAGAGAGCAGCCAAGATTGGCGATCGTCTTGTCTAAACTCATTATTGAGCAGACTCTACCAGGTGTGAGACCTCAGCCTTTGAAAACTTACCTTTGAAAACTCTCGTCACCCAACGAGCTTGAAGTTCGACAGTTGGGAAAATGGAACCTAGGGGCTGGATGAGACCAATGCAGGCCAGGGTTGCCTTCTCCAGGTGAGGAGGAAACATGTATTTATATAGCGAGACCATATTATCCTCTACTTTCACAAGCGAGTCTTCCAGGAAGGGAAAAGAGAATGTATATCCTGTTGCAAAGACAATGACATCAATGTCCTCTTCCACTGTCCCATCCTCAAAGATGGCAGAAGTTTCCGTGAGCTCTGTCACTCTTGATTTCACCTTGATGGCTCCATAGAGTATACGACTTGGAAGGTCATCATTTAGTACAGGTTCTTTCATAAGGTATCTGAAACACACAGAAGAAAACACTCAGAAGGAGCATTTAATGAGGAGTCTTGAACTGTCTTGATATTTTGTGGGTTTGGCTCTGAAAATAAAGAGGTTTCTCAAATATCCATAAAACTTTCCAACTTGATTAGTTGGCTTGACCCCAAATTTACTAACTGACTTTATTTTCATGTCACAAATCTCTCCCTTAACGAAGGGGAAACATATGGGTGATAGGGGTAAAAGATATTTCAAAAAATGAAAGCATCCCCAAGGGCTTATACAAAATGCAGGTGCCTATGGTCATTCGCTGAGTATTCCAGTGGTTATTAGCCCATGGATGTTTCCAACATTCTTTTTTGAAAAAATATATTTGTATTGATTTCGGAGAGGAAGGGGGAGGGATAGAGATAGAAACATTAATGATGAGAGAGAATCATTGATCAGCTGCCTTCTGCATGCCCCCCCACTGGGGATCAATCCCACAACTCAGGCATGTGCCCTTGGCCAGAATTGAATCTGGGACCCTTCAGTCCATAGGCCAACTCTCCATTGAGCCAAACCGGCTAGGGCTCTAACATTCTTTTATGTATCTACCTTTAATTATCTTGCTGTTCCATTTAATCTCTATCTGATCATAAGTAAGAAAGGGAAAACATATTAAATTCCCATTAGTTTTAAAAATTAGTAAGGAATCAGTATGAAAATTAATGCATAGAATTATATTGGGGATAGTTGCTAATCTCAAGTATCCATGAAATCTCCATATGTGATAGCATGGGCAGTGAAGCAAAGTCTGCTTATATTTCGGTTTAAGGCAATACATGCTACAGATCTCAGATCGCAGCATACAGCAGTCACATGGCATTTGTTGAAAGAGTCTAAAGCTCTTCTGTGTTGCCTTTTAAGGGGAAGAGTCTGTTATCAACTAAAGAAAAATAAACATCTACAATGTTTGCTTCGAGTTTTTAAGTTCGGTGATGTATAACTTTGAGATGAATGGAGATTTATTTTTTTGCAAAGAGACAGTGATTATGTTCTCAAAACTGCCCATGGGAAGAACCCCCATGATACACAGAGTTAGCAGAACATAAATCATCGAATGGAGACTTTGATACATGTTTCCTACCACAACCCTCTGAAAAGAAGGTCACAATCTCATTAAGCAGCCTTTCTGACATTGGATAGCTCTGGGTAATAGAAAGTTCTTTTCATGACCTACTTTTGCTTTTCTTTGGAGCAGCTCATACCATTTCTACTTGATCTTCTTAAGTATTCACTTTTAAAATGCATACAGAACAAATTTTGGAATTAAAACTCCAACACCTATACCATACCCATACTGTTGGGTTGTAGCTTGAGCTACCTACCATGTTAGCAATTTGGCCCTTTGTGAAGAGAGGCACCTCTAACAACCTTGCTTACCAATGAGTATACCATAAACAAAGCAAAATAACTCTACTTGTTTTGAGGCTCAAGTCCATAATTTTCATGGTGGAACCACTGATTCATCTGCCGTTCCAACATCCATTTTTGAACTGCTCGTGGCAGGACATTTCGGAGCATGGAGCGAAACCGGGTGTGGAACACCATGTCCCAGGGATAGCCACAGTCAGAGATACGGCTGAGGACCCAGGAACCTTGCCTGGTGCTGATAAACACCTGGCAAGCAAAAAGAAAGACAGTTTATGTTAGGGCATTGTCCCTTTTGGGAGGAATCTTCTATGTCGGTGATATATCACATGTATGGCCCCTGAATTTCCTGCAATGCTTTATCTTAAAGATGATTGACTTCTAAGTGAAGTGAAGTACCATATTGTTTTCACTGCTCTGTGGCAACTTTGTCATAGAAGAAGTACTTAGTGGTGTTCACATTGATAGAGGAAGACTACAACAGTCTTGAGAACTTTCCTGAAAACATGAGAAAATCTTTGGGCTAATACCAATCATAAAATCCACAGGTCTTTACCACGTTTACAGTTGTGGTTTGGTGCTCCTTCCCTCTTCTCACCTTCCCACCTGCCCACATTTCTTTTGTAGTAAAGGAAAGTAATTAAAATCCTAGGAAAGGTACCAAGACCATATTTATCAAGGGTACCAATGACTATATAGGCATACATGCATAGATCTATACTTCTCTAGAGTGGGAATACCAAGGGGTGTCAGCTTCCTCCCACACTTAAAAGAATAGTTATGTATTTTTAAGTGTTAAAATCTGAATTATATTGTGATTTCCATTCTTTTGAAATACACATCTGAGTCTTCTTTCTGGTATGTTCTTTACCTTGCTTACTCAGATTTCTCTCATTTTGAAATTATACACACACACACATACACACACACACACACATATTTCCAGATAGGTGGTTTACCTTGCTTACTGTTACCCCAACCCCCCAATGCCCAAATGCATATTTGAATTGCTTTCAAAATTTTACCTGACATTCTATGAATTCTGAGGTATAAGGTGGTCCCAGATAAACAGTTAACTATGACTCATGTGTAAGAAAACCAGTTCACTTAAGTGTTTATGATCATTGACTCCAGATCCAGGACTCTGCATCTAGACTCCCTAGGTTTGAATCCCAGCCCCACCACGTACAGGCTGTGTTGCCTTGGGCAAGTTATTTCAACCTCTCCGTGCCTCAGTTTTTCTTTCTGTAAAATGGGGATATTAATAGTACCTGCCTCATGGGATTATTATGCAGGTTAAATCAGGTGGTATAAATAAAGTACTTAAACTGTTGTCTGCTAGCTATTATTACTTTGCAAATTTAGGCTGGAGGAGAGGAGTTCTGTGTAGTGCCACATGTCTGGAGTAAACAAGAATTTGGAGACCAATTTTGCTGGGAAGGACCTCAACTCCTTAGCTTGTGAAATATTTCCATAAGTGTCTTTTCCCAATACTTACTGTCTCCCCTTCTTCCTTGGCACTGACTGGATAGGTGACTTTTACAGGTTCCAGTGTAAACCCTTCATTAATCTGGGGATACACCATGCTTGTTTATCATGTTTGCTACCTGGCATCTCAAGCCCTGAAAGCATGAGACTCAGAACAGGACAGTTTTGCTGGTTGTGGACATAGGTATGTAAGTCCAGTGTAGCCAGAAGAAGCCAAGCTGAGGAGGCTAGTGGACAAGTGATAGGGCTTCTGGGCCCAGGCCCTGTTGGGAGGGAATGCTTTGGGGAGAGGAACCCCAGCTATTTTCCCATCTTTGCCTAGGACTGTCCTACTGGAAGGGATTTATTTTCTGTTATTCCCAATCATCGATGTCAGCATTATCTACATCTTGTAATGTTTGACTCCTTCACAGCTCAGTTGTGTCATTCCTGAGCAGGTACAAAGATAAAAGTGGTTGGAAGGGCTCAGTGTGCACCTTACATGTCTATGATCTTGGTTAGGAGTCTTACTGACTATTTAATCTTTTTTTTCATAATCTTTGGATAACTGAGGATTATTTACATTTCAAATATAATTCAAATGTACACTAAATTTCTAAATTCCCCCGCCCCATATATGAACAGGTCAGCTTTTCTCTAAGGCCCCTGGGTGGAAACAAGGCTTATTAGGCCGAAAGTCATCTGGTCAAAGCTTCCCATTTACAAAATGAGAGAACTGTAGCCCAGAGAAGTGAAATGACTCAGCCTAGGTTACATAGCTGATACTGGCAGAGCTGGGAGGTAAACTGTGGCTTCTTGACATACAGATTTTCTGATGCCACATGAATCAATGGAGAAACCAACCAACCAGTTAAGGAGTAATGGAGCCTTGATTACATGGCTCAGATTTTCCAATGTGCCCCCTCCCCTTTCCTTTCCTCCAAGGTAAAAGGTAAGCAGAGAGCTTTGCACCTGAGAAGCCTTCTTGCTCAGCTCAACGGCAATATCTGAGGCTGAGTTTCCTATTCCAATCACCAGGACTTGCTTCCCCTCAAATCCGTCTGGGTTCTTGTATTGGCGGCTGTGAAAATACTGGCCTTTGAACCTCTCTATACCTTCAGGAGGAAAAAGAGAGAAGCCTGTCAACTATGTAAAATTAATTTCAAGAAAACTGCATTGTCAACTTTTCCTTACTGGGGTTAATCATTTCTTTTGCCTCTTCCTCTCTTAGGGGAGTTATAATAGCAAGGCCAATTGATAAACTCAAAGTAGAAAGCATATAAGAAATGTTAGGTTAAGCATATGGTCCAGGACCTAAGGAGTTTCCAGGAACTTTCCCCACTAACTCTGTCCATGGGCATGGTTCTGCAGAAAAGGCTCCAGGGACAGAACAAAGTCACAGCTGTTTGGCAGGATAGAAAAAGGCCAAAGCAGGCACGTGGCTAAATGGGCCTCTCCAACACGGAGGCAATGTGGATATGAATTCTCTGACATCTTGACTTTGGAGGAGGTTAGCTGGATTCCTGTGTAACAGAAACAAAGATGATCATTCCAAACTGCATAGAAAGTACCTGGACACCTGCTCTGAAAAGCTGGGCATCCCCTAGGCCTCACCTGGAAATGACTCCAGTGGGATGCGAGGGAGGATGTGGTGGCCACTGCAAACCATAATTGCATCGAAGATGGCACTTTGCTCCTTGCCTTTGCTCTCGGTGACAACCTCCCATTGGCCAGAGGATGAGAAATCCGGGCATCTTTTCACGCTGAGGACGGTTGTCTTAAACGAACATAGAGAAGGTATCATTGAGAATTAATCTGGCATATAGGGGCCTTGTTCAGTGCCCTGAGAAGTGGGGGTGAGTAGAATGCAATGTTTGATACAATTTAGGTTCCATTTAAATCCATTTCAAGCCAGTTAAGGCAAAGATTGCTAAGCTCAGCCTTCTCATTCTTCTTTGGCAGGGAGATACCAACTGAGGACATGCTGCTTTGTGCAAGAGGTCCCACTCAGCTGACTGAATGAGAACTGGAGTGAGATGCAGGCGTGGCTGGTAAGCTCTGGGCAAAATCCATGTTTATCATTCAAGTGATCACATAATATTTATCAAGAACCTTTCATGTGTCCACTTCTGTGCAGACACTGTGCTAGAGAAGATGTTTCATGGGAAGTGATTTGCATAGCGACTGGCATATTGTCAGCACTCTGTGAATGGTATATTTTATATTTTTAGAACAGGGACAATCATGATACCAATACTGTTCATGATCTCATTTGGATGAAATAATTTATTGGTTCTTTGATTTTTTAAAATGTAGCTTACTGTCTGGAGGTCTGTGAGTTTTTAAAAGTGCTTATGAAGGTTGTATGTCTGATGTCTTTAAGAACAATGCCAAATGGAAGCAAAGCTTTTCTCACTTTCAGAGGAGTGGCATACTTCTCTTGTTTGCAAGTATTTGAGTCTCTTATGCATGCTTTTCACATTTTCAGATATTTTTCAAAATGTAACATTGCTAATTTTTGAGACTTCAACTTTTAAAAATGTATATGGAATATTCGTATAAAGCTTACGAAAGTACAATAAAACGTCTGGGCATTTTCAGCAGAGAGTAAAGATTTCAGATTTGTAGTCCAGAGTAGTATACTAGCTAAAGTCCTGTGGATTCTTGCTATTCAAAATGCGGTTTGAGGACCAACACCTTCAGTATCACTCGGAAGGTGATTAGACATGCAACAGAGTCATTTACATTTTGATTTGAGCCCTAACATCTTAGGGCTTATACCAACTCAGAGACCAATACACGGAAATGCATTTTCCTAACTCCTCTCCAGCCTCCAGAAAACAAATGCAGCGGTGACACAGTGAACAAGAAAACTAGTTTCCTTGCAACTCTAACATGATCTTTAAAAGAATAGAGACTATTGTTCTGGCCGGTGTGTTCAGTGGTTAGAGTGTTGGTTGGCCCACACACCAAAGGGTCATGGATTTGATTTTCGGTCAAGGGCATGTACCTGGGTTAGAGGTTTGATCCCCACCCCCAGTTGGGGTGAGTGCAGGAGGCAATTGATGAATGTGTCTCTCTTACATCGATGCTTCTCTCTCTCTCTCTCTCTCTCTCTCTCTCTCTCTCTCTCTCTTTCTCTCTCACTTTCTCTCTCTCTCTCTCTCCCTCTCCCTACCTCCCTCCCTCCCTCTCCTCCTCCTTCTCCTCATCCTTCTCCTCCTCCTCCTCTCTAAAAATCAATGAAAAAAAAATAGCCTCAGGTGAGGATTAACAACAACAAAAAGAGAATATAAATTACATGTTATGAAAGGGCAATACATCTATTAAATAAATTGGTAGCTAAGTAGACAAAGATCTATAAAAGCTTCTGATATAAAAGGTCTATCATTTATAGGATGGATCTACCAGGAATTTGGGGAAAACTACATTAGATGGGACTGGATATTTTAAAAAAATATATTTTTATTAATTTCAGAGAGGAAGGGAGAGGAAGAGAGAGAAACATCAATGATGAGAGAGAAGCATTGATTGGCTACCTCCTACATGCCCACACTGGGGATTGAGCCCGCAATCCAGGCATGTGCCTTGACTGGGAATTGAACCGTGAACTCCTAGTTCATAGGTCAGCGTTCAACCACTGAGCCACACCGGCCTGGCATGGACATTTTAATAGTGCTTACAAATACAGATTTTCACCAAAGTCAATTATTATAAATTAATATAATACAAACCTGGAGCAAAACTAAAATTACTGAGAAACTGAGATGTGTTTAAAAAAATCCTAAGCTCCATTAGGAGTTATGTATTTAGAGATGTAATTTAAACTTTATTTCCTAGGCACAGTTAGTAGTTCTCAGAGTGTAGGTTATTGATAAAAATTCAGCATGTTAAGTGAGATATTGGTGTTTTTATTGTTGATTATTTGTTTTTTTTCCATGTTTTTTTTTTTTTTAAAGGGAAATGAGGATAGGATTCTTCAGTGGTTACAAATATTAGTTTAAATGCAGTTTCCCTATCATCATCATCATTCAAACCTTTACTTTTAACAGATGATTTCTCTCTTCTGTTAATGTGTACAATTTATAGCATCAGGGTAATGACATTCTTTTTGGGTTTTCTATTATGCTCTCATCTTTCAGAAATAATTGGATTGCAATACTTTGTTTTATCCACAATCTCTTTCATTATCAGAGTAACTTCTCTATTTAAATGTGATGTGAACTAATGTAGAGAAAACAATTCCCCCCAGAATACAATACCTGGAACTGAATATATTTTAGAAGATCAAACTTTTTGGCAAAGATTCTGAAATACTCCAGGAGCTTAGAATTGTGCAGGAAGTTTGGGAAATCTTCAGGCATTGGAAAGTCACTGAAACAGGACATTTCTTTGCTGGTGTTGGTGATGACAGATTGGTAGATACTCGCTCGGCCATCTTCCACATTTTCCTAAAAGACCAAATAAAAATGATAATCATGCATTTAAAAATTCCCTTGGTTTCCTAGTCTTCTTCCAAATCTGACTCCTGGGTGATGTGATCCCTTTGGGTGCAGTATACATGGCCATCATCCTGTGTGGTAGGCCCCAGGTGGCGCCTTTCCGTGTGGCTCACTGGAGGGGCTACTGCCATTTGGTGGGCTTGGGAGTGGGAATCATCTTTCTTTGGTCATATTTAGCACCCCAGGTCTCTACCTTTTTAATGTCAGCTATTGTGACAACCAACCCTTTCTGAAATTTCCCCTGGGGAGGCTATACACCTTCCACCTCTTTAAGAACCAATAAATTGTGAAACATTGGTCAGAGAACATAATAGTACTCATTCAATTAAAATGAATACCCTCAGCTGCTAAAATTGGGGGTATTAGCTGTTCAATGACTGGGCCTGTTGTTATTGAGGAAGCTATAAGCATCAACAAAACCATCAGTTTCAGCTCACTTCTCATTGCACTATAAGGAAGGTACCTAGCATAGCTGCTCTAACATATTGATACAGGCACACTCACTATCACACCTGAGTTTTCTGACATTTTCTGTACAAGAAGTTGTACTTGATTTTGTCAAACAAACTCAAAAGAAGTCTGGAGGGTTTGCTAGAAATACATGATAAAGATTTTTCAAGGGTCTTAGAGTTTGCAAATCGGAAACACAACTAGGTAATGCCCAGAGTGTTCCAAAGAAGAAAGAAAAGCTATGAGTTCTTAGAGTAAAAAGTACATTCTTGGGAAGAATCAGTCTTGCATTCTTAGCCTCTGGATTGATCCAAGATGGTAATTCTCTAGAAGACCAGTGCTCTGGATAATGGATGTCAGGTGGTCTGGATGCATGAACATTTTTTCCTTAGTCCTTTAGGGGGTAACCAGAGGGTTGTCTAGAGGTTTAATGTATAACCAGGCATTGACGCAGGACTGGAAAGTTAAAAAGTTTAAGTTCCCAGGCTAGTTAAACAAGAACAGAATTGTTTCCTCATTCCTCAACCTACTTGATTTTGGTAATTTAGCAACTTGACTGTAATGACTCCACGTTATTTCTTCATGCTATTCTTCACTTTCAAAGAGTTAAGAAAAAGTAAACTGTGGGATCTCGACTCTTTTATACGTGACAGAAGGAGCCTGCTCTTTATATGTATTGTGCTTCACAGGGATTATTAGTTTCAACATGAGACACCAAAGCTAAAACTATATTTGCTCTCAGATCGTGTCATTTAAGAGCAGTATGTAGAATCCTTGCTAAATGTGGGTCTAAGTTTGTAAAGATACTCTTGCCTCACACATTCCTTATCTCTCTTTCTTTCCCATCCATCCATCCATCCATCCATCCATCCATCCATCCACCTACCCACTCAGGCCAACTCAAGCTAGGAGTCAAATGCCTTTTATAATGAGCAGTGTGTTTATATTTTCTAGATATTATTATTATTTTAAAAATATATTTCAGAGAGGAAGGTAGAGGAGAGAGAGATAGAAACATCAATGATGAGACAGAATCATTGATTGGCTGCCTCCTGCATGCCCTACCCTAGGGATTGTGCCCTGACCAGTAATCGAGCTGTGATCTCCTGGTTCATAGGTCCCATGCTCAACCACTGAGCCACACCAATTTGGCTCTAGATTAATTTTGCCAAAAAGTTTGATCTTCTAAGATATATTCAGTTCCAGAATCAAGGCTCAGATTATAACTTTGTTGCACTTTCAAGTGGCTTGGTAAAAACTAGCCTGATGAGGGTATGCCAGTTTTCTAGATGATTAGGGGTTTGGTATGATGTTATTGTAAACTGTACGTAAGTATTAGAATGTGAAGGGAGTTTGTATTAAAATATGAAATAGTTTCTGTTTCATATACAAAGATTTAATAATCTGAACTGGATGAATGATAAATCAGAATCTGGACCTGCACAGAGAATTCTTCGCCCAGAAAAAGCCCGCTTAGAGTCTTTTAAAAACCTCTGGCTATTTCTATTTTTGACCACTGGCTTCAAATGGCATAATCCTGGAGCCAAACTGATTGTGTAAAATATTTCTGGAAGGCTCAGCATGATTTAACACAATATTCTTGGCAAGACTGAATATCTGAGTTTCTTATCCAACCGAGTTCTCAAAATCAGAAATATTTCATAAAGCAAAAATAAAAATGTTTTCCCCTCAAGATCAGATAATTTTATAAGTAGTATAGAATAGAGTTAAACACAAAGGCTCTGGAGTTACACTGGGTTGATAACCTAATTCTGTGATCTTTAATGGCTTTTTAACTGTGAGCAAATTACATAAGTCAGTTTCCTCATTTCCCCCCTGTAAAATGGGATTCATTAATAATCCTGACATCACACAAATTGTTATGAGGTTTTAAATGAGATTAGGGTGCTTAGCATGATGCCTGGTGCTAATGAGTGCTCAATGCATGTTTGCCTCTGTTGCTATTATTACAGCGCACTAGAGTTTTTACTACTAATCCAGTCAGGGTTTAAACTAAGGTGGACTATTATACGAGAGCCACCATATTGGATTTTTTTAAGTGCCAATAAATTGGCTTTAAAATGTGGTTGGCTTCTCTGTCAGGTCAATTTTAAGCGATGAGAAGAACCGATTCTGATGTCTGGGCTCCTCCAATAATTTCAGAGCTGGGGCAAGGCTCTCCTTTGGGGGCTTTACTTTTGTAGTTTGTCAGGGAATTGGTGATGACATCACAATTCTTTTTCAAATTGGTTTGGCCTATTGGATCTTGAGGGAGTCACATTTTAAGACAGAAAGTGATTGTTAGGGTCACCAAAGAAGGAACACACGTGGCCAAAAGGGGTAAAGAATTATGAATTTATTAGGTCATCTGGATACCAGCTGGGCTGAGCCCCCAAATGGCACCAGCATCCAAAGACAGGGAGTCAGAGGTTTTTAAAGGACTGTAGGCGGGCTTTTTCTGGGTGGAGAATTCTCTGTGCAGGTCTGGATTCTGGGAAAGTCCAGAGGGGAGAGATAATGGTTTTAGCAAGTGGAATGTCCCTTGTGAAGTGGCCTAAAGATCAGTTCCCAGGGGAGGGGGCATCGATTCAATTATTTGATCAGACCTAACAGTGATGTTTCAGGTTGCATCCATTTATACGTCAATGTTTTCAATAAATACATTCAGTACTGTAAATGTGTTTTCTCTTCCTTATGATTTTCTTAATAACATTTGCTTTTCTCTAGTTTATTATAAGAATACAGTACACAATGCATACATATATAAAATATGTATTAATTGACTGTTTATGTTACTGGCAAAGCTTTCTGGTCAACAGTAGGCTATTAGAAAGTAAGTTTTGGGGGAGTAAAAACTTATATGTGAATTTTTGACTGCATGGGGATTGGTACTCCTCATCCTTATGCTGTATATGTAACTGGGAAATGATAATTATATCCAAATGTTAAAAAAAAACACATGCACAAAAGTAATGTACTATATTGCTAACTTCCTTTGAGCACAATTATTAGGAACAATAAAGGAGGCAGAGCAGGTTAATAGCTGAAGGATGATTATGCTTTCGTCTTTGAATACCTCAGATTACTAAGTGTGAGGGGTCAGGAATCTTACAGACCTTCACTTTTGTGTTTTCCCACCACCACTGTTCTTCTGGGCAAGTTGCATATCCTAAATCTCAGTTTCCTCTTCCCATGTGAAAATAATCATAATACCTACTTCCTAGAAGCATTGTGAAGAAAAATGAGATGCTGCATGGGATGAGTGCTTCCCCTTGTTGGAAAAAGTGCTAGAAATATATTATTTACCCATCTTCTCCATGTTCCAAAGCTGCCACTAGGGGGTATTGAAGAACCTTTTAGAACAGTGGTTCTCAACCTTCCTAATGCTGCAACCCTTTAATACAGTTCCTCATGTTGTGGTGATCCCCAATTTCATTGTTACAAATTGAACATAATTAAAGCATAGTGATTAATCATAAAACAATATGTAATTATATGTGTTTTCCGATGGTCTTAGGCGACCCTTGTGAAAGGGTCATTAGACCCCCAAAGGGGTCGCGACCCACAGGTTGAGAACCGCTGTTTTAGAAGATTCAGCACCCTCTGAGCAGGGCATGGGACAAGGATTCTTTTTTAAAAATATATTTTTATTGATTTCAGAGAGAGGAAGGGAGAGGGAGAGAGAGTTAGAAATAGCAGTGTCAAGAGAGAATCAACTATTGGCTGCCTCCTGCACACCCCCTACTGAGGATGGAGTCTGCAACTGGGGCATATGCTCTGACTGGGAATCAAAGTGTGACTTCTTGGTTCATGGGTCAACACTTAACCCCTGAGCCACAATGACCTGGTGGGACAAGGATTCTTAAATTTTGTTTTAACTTGTCACCACTAAATGTGGTATGTAATTGTAGGATTGCGTAATTATGGAAATTAAAGAATAATCTGTTTGCAAAACTGATTTTGGATGGAGGAGTGTCTTGGAGTGGTGTGGAGGCCTCAGCCTCCTTTTTAGTACCTCCTCCCTTTGGCACTCCAGTCTCCTGGTAATCAAGAGCCTCACTGGCCTCACTGGCTTCTGAAATTTTGTCCATTGTATGTTTCACTCTGCAGAGAGATTCCTTGTCTTTTTTGGTTAGAGAAAATTGTTTACATTTCTATATTGAATATAGTTGTAAGCCAGGTTTGAAATGTGACATTATTACAGCTCCCATGGATTTATGTATTTAACTATCTTATACCTAACTAGAGGCCTGGTGCATGAAATTCCTGCATGGGTAGGGTCCCTAGGCCTGGCTGGCGATCAGGGCCGATCTGTGGGGTGACAGGCGGGGTGATTGGGGGGCCCTCACTGACACCCACCTTGGCTGGCCTGGGGCCTGCAGCCTGGGGGCAGCTCCTGCGTTGAGTGTCTGCCCCCTGGTGGTCAGTGCATGTCACAGTGACTGGTCGTTCCACTGGTTGTTCTGCCATTCAGTCGATTTGCATATTAGGCTTTTATTATATAGAAGACTTAATTAATTTACATTTTAGTCTAACTTTTTTAATTGATAGGAAGTTATCTCTACTGCCAGAATAGGAGAGCAGGAGAAATATTTTGGGGCACCTTCCTAGAGTTCACCAAGTCATATTTTTTGACAGATCACTAAAAAAAACTCTCATTTTTCTGCTGCCAAACTAATGATAATTAAGTAAGGGACACTGACTCTTTGATTTTAAATCCCAAGTCAGATAATAAAACAAAACAATGACAAATTTATTATTAAATAGAAATTTGTTATAATTTTGCATTCTTCCTTAGGGTAAAAAATCTACCTGGGGGGTAGAACCCCAAATGGGATCTCCACGTGAACTGAGAGTGGACAAAAATAGCACATCTTTGGTTAAAACAGGAATGTTCACCTGCTTAAGAAAAGCTACATTGATTTTAATGAGCAGATGCTCATAAAAAATGAATGTGATTCAGCTGTTTTTCCAGTTTCCTCTCTGCAAAGTTACCTGTTCTGTAATAAGTATCCATTTTTCCATCTTAGTTCTGGCTGGCTGTGCTTGGATCACTGAATTGAACAGATTTAAAAAATTTAGCATTTGTGCAGTATTTGCCAAACTTGTCTCATCATGGGATTCATTAGAGACTCTTGTTAAGAATAGGGTCCTCCCCGCTCAGAAGATTTTGATTAAGGTAGTCTGGGCTGGTGTTCAAAATTTAGTATTTTAAGAAACCCCCAGGTATGTCCTATAGTCAGATCCCTTTGAGAAACCCAGTGTGGAAAAAAAAATCTCCTTTGGCATAAAATTCAGTTTGAACTGAAACTGGACGTCCTCCTTAATCGGTCCGTTTGCAGAAAGAGCACTTCAGATGGTCTCTGCCGATATGAAAGTCTGTTTTTCATGCTCTCAATCCGTTTGCTCCTGTTTGGGATGTTCCCACCTATTTTAATCCCTCATTTTAATGTGCCTGATACATAATCCTCAGCTTGTCATTCCAGTTCTGAGCTGAGGTTTTGTGTGGGCAAGAGTGCAAATTAAGACATACATGTAAGTAGGGATTTAGCTGCTTAGGAGTCACGGAGACCCAGGTTTGAATGCCAGTTCCTCCAGCTATGTGACCGTGATCACATCATTTACCCTCTCTGTTTCTATTTGCTTGTCTATAAAATACATAGTTATGGTAGCTACATTTATTGTACTCTATTATAAGTTTTTGATATGAATGATCTCCCTTAATCTTTAAAATAGCACTGAGATAATTACATTTTTCTGTTAATATCTTTATTCTACAGCTGAGAAAACTAAGACACAGGATGTAAATAATTTGCCAAAGATCTCACACCTAGAAGGTGGTAAGCTAGTACTCATTCAAAAAAATTTGGGAGGAATAATTATAAATCTTTATGGCTCTCTATGTATTTTCCTAATTTTTATACAAATTCTGAAGGACAGCAAGCATTACCAATATTTATATTTGGCTAATAGCATGAATTGAATGAATAGAGTATATTAATAGTATAGTTAAAGAGTTTCCCAGCAGTAATTAATACTAGAGTGTCCTCAGTAAAGCTAAGCAAACAAGGTCTCTTTGTCAGAGAAAAGTAAAAATCATTAGTAATAAGAGCACACTTTCTAGAAAAGCATTTGCTCAATGATTGGAATAGAAGTGGTGTCTTGAAAAGAATTCCTGTCACTTCTTTTTTGTAAGTTCTCTAATACTAGCATATTACTTGGAGAATGACCAAAATAGTGGGCTGCAAGATAGAGGCATAAGAAGAGATCCTTCACATGCCTGGTGTTGCCACGCGTGTGTTAGAATAGTAATGACCTGGGAGAGATGCTAGCCTATTTCTTCAGCTCCTGTATAGCTGCATGAAGTAAATCTGATCAGAGTTGCTTAGGGAATCCCTCAGTAAGGCTCATCAGTAGCTATGCTTCCCCCTGTAATAGCAGCACAACCTGTGCAAGAAACAAGAAGATCTCACATACTTTGAACCGCCACAGTCCTCCAATATCTTCGGTCCTCTCAAAGCAGGTGGGCTCGAGTCCCTCATCCACACAGCACTTCAGAGAGATCAGTCCACTGACACCAGCTCCAATCACTGCCACCTTCTTTGCCATGGTCTCCTGTCACAGAGTTGGTCAGTCAGTGGCTTTCAGTGGGGCAAAAGATAAGAGAGTCGTAAGGTTGTGGTCAGGTAATGGGCTTTAAACGCTATAGTAGTGGTAATTTAATAACCAGCTGGAATGGAATAAAATGCCTCAGTAGTCAAATTCCAAAGTCTCATGGGCTTTATTGCAAGCCGTGTTTACAAAGTCTTGGTTCAACATTTAAAAGCAACCTACTTGCCAAAACCGGTTTGGCTCAGTAGATAGAGCGTCGGCTTGCGGACTGAAGAGTCCCGGGTTCGATTCTGGTCAAGGGCATGTACCTGGGTTGCGAGCACATCCCCAGTAGGAGATGTGCAGGAGGCAGCTGATCGGTGTTTCTCTCTCATCGATGTTTCTAACTCTCTCTCTCTCTCCCTTCCTCTCTGTAAAAAATCATTAAAATATTTTTTTTTTTTAAAAAAAGCAACCTACTTAACAAAGCCAAGTGGTTCAATGACAAAGTTCTAGGGAGATGAGCCAGATCTGCAGTTCTGTTCACTGCAGTTGAGAGCCTTAGAGTTTATAGCTGAACGTTTCCTTGTCAGCTTCTTCCCCCAGCTGTTATCCTTACCTTTGTTGTTACCTTTTTGTCACTGTCTCTCACAATGGTTTGCATCGTTGGTTGTGTGCTCCTAGGCAGTCAGAAGGGTTTTAAGAGTTGGAGGAGGCAGTGAGAAATGGGAGGAGCTTCTTACCCCAGCATTCTGCCAGTGGGAACTCCAAGGACTTTGTGAGTTATGAAATCAAGCAAGGAGCCCATATTTTGAGGTCCAGCGTAGTGGTAAAATGTCTTTATAGTACCAACACTATATAGACACTTGCAAACATATCATACAGATAGATTAAAAACCATTTTTGTAGTGGATGTAGACAGTGTTCATTTGCAAATTAGCAAATATGCAAATATGGATAAATGAAAAGAAGTTGAAATTACCCCTAACTCTGTTATACAGAGATAAATTTAGCCACTGTTGACAATTTGCTATATCTTTCCAGATATTTATATACATACACCTATGCACACACAAACAAAAATGAAATCATAATCTAAGTATGATTTCCAATTTGATTTTTCACTTTCCAGTATCCCAGTACCTTTATATCCATAGCTGCATTTTTAATGGCTATATGAATTCCATTTAGTTGATAGATTATTTACCTATCTCACAAATATTCAGTTCTGTGTAATAGGCAGTATTTCTGGCATATCACTGTGTCTAGATGAATAAAACAGATTGTGTCCCTGGATTTCTCAGAAATGACATACTTTTTTTTTGGCTTGGCTTTCTTAGACTTGACAACTTCCAGGTCCTAGCATACCATGCTTATCTCCTCCTAGACTGCTTACCCTGACTAGATTCATGTCTCATCTTGATCTGTCTGCTTGTGGGTACACTGGCTTGGATGAATCTAGTGGTCCTTCTAAGATCTTCCTGTCCATTGCCCTCTTTTTGGATTAATATAGAACTGGTTAATCTTTTTACAATCTGTTATCAGCACTACCATTAATTAAGAAGACTTACCTAATTTGCAACAAAGGAAGCAAGAATATACAATGGGGAAAAGACAGTCTCTTCAATAAATGGTGTTGGGAAAACTGCATAACTGCATGCCAAAAAATGAAACTGGACCACTTTCTTACACCACATTAAAAAATACCCCACCTCAAAATGGATTAAAGACTTAAATGTAAGATCAGAAACTCTAAAATTCCTAGAAGAAAACATAGGCATAAACTCTTTGATACTGGTCTTAGAAATATATTTTTGGACATGTCTCCCCAGGAAAGAGCAACAAAAGCAAAAATAAACAAATAGGATTATATAAAACTAAAAAGCTTTGATAGTGAATGAACCCATCCACAAAAACGAAAAGGCAACCCACTGAATTACAAATATTTGCAAATGATATATCTGATAAGGGGTTAATATCCAAAATATATAAGGAACTCATACAATTAAATATCAAAAACCCAAACAATTAGATTAAAAAATTGGCAGACAACCTGAATAGACATTTTTTTCAAAAGAAGACATAGAGATGGCCAACAGACACATGAAAAGTCATCACAGTCATCAGAGAAATTCAACTCAAAACCACAGTGAGATATCACCTCACACCTGTCACATTGGCTATAAAAACAGCAAAGAGTAACAAGCTTTGGCAAAGGTGTCAAGAAAAGGGAACCCTTTTGCATTGTAGGTGAGATTTCAAATTGGTACAGCCACTGTGGAAAACAATAGAGAGGTTTGTCACACAAAAAAAGAACTACCATATGATCCAGTAATTCCACTTCCAGCTGTCTATCTGAAGAAAATGAAAACACTAATTCAAAAAGTATATGCATTCCTGTGTTTATTGCAGTATTATTTACAATAGCCAAAATATGGAAGCAACCTAAGTGTCCATTAATAGACTAATGGATAAATAAGACCACACACACGCTGGATTATTATTCAACAATAAAGAAATTTCATAATTCAGCAATTATATCTTGCTATTTGCAATGTGGATGGACCTAGAGTGTATTATGCTAGGTAAAATAACTCAGAGAAAGACAAATACCATGATTTCACTTATAGGGGAATCTGAAAAAACTACAACAACCCCAGAACAAACAAACAAAACAAAACAGACACAGGCTTATGAATTTAGAGAACAAATGGATGGTTGCCAGAGGGAAGGCAGGAGGAGGATGGGTGAAAAAGATGAAGGGGAATACGAGGAACAAACTTTCAGTTATGAAATAAATAAGTCACAGGATGTAGTATACATGACAGGGAATATAGTCAGTAATATTGTAATAACTTTGCATGGTGACAGGTGGTTACTATCTTACTGTGTTGATCACATCATAAAGTATATAAATGTTGAATTACTATGTTGTATAACTTAAACGGATATAATACTGTTTACTAACTGCACTTTAAAATTAAAAAAATATATCGTTTCTTTTGTGTCTGATAACTTGAAACAGAACAATTTCTTAACTGTTAGCCTTTCTACCAATCTGACTTGAAATCAGTTACTATCATTGATAATGAACTGGTAAAAAAGGTTTTATTTATTCAATTGTTAACGAGCTTGCCTGCTATAGTCCTTACACTAGATTCAATCACAAACATATACACGCACCCACATACTATACACAGTCACATGTACAAAACAAGGATTTCACTGGTGATCCAGCTAAGTACCCAATGACAAGAATGAGGTGCCCTTTGGCTTAGCGTGCTCCCTAGCCCCTTGTTAGTCCTCAGTGTTCTTTTATTAAAAACTAGAGGCCCAGTGCACAAATTCATGCACAGGGGCGGTGGGGGGGGGGGGGGAGTGCTGGGGTGGAGAGGGACCATGGGAGGTTGGCTGGCTGGGGGAGGGACCCCAGCGGGAGGTTGGCTGTCCAGGAGGGAGGGACCATGGCGGGAGGTTGGCCAGCTGGAGGGGGAGGGACCGCAGGAGGTTGGCTGCCAGCCCCTAGGAGGGAGCTGGCCCTTGCCCTTCTTGGAAAGGGGCCACGTCTGCTGCCACTCACCCCAGGTTCTCTGTTTCAGCCCGGGCCTGGAGGCCCCAGCGGGGTCAGGAGAGGAGGTGATGGTCGCGGGGCTGGGTGTGGAAGGAACGGACACCAGACGCTGAAGCTGCCGTTGGTGCCCCGCCACCATGCGGTTCCCTGCCTGCCCCCTTCCTTCCCTCACCAGCTGCGGGCAGGCGTCCCTGGGGAAGAGAGAGGAGAAGGCAGTTCCCCGCCTTCCCCCCCTCCTTCCCTTGCTGCGATGCCACCACCGCAGCGGGCGGGCGGCCCCCCAGGAAGGGAAAGGCCGGGAGCAAGACAAACCCTTGTGTCGAGGGCCAACTTTTTAAAAAAATATATATTTTATTGATTTTTTACAGAGAGGAAGGGAGAGGGATAGAGAGTTAGAAACATCAATGAGAGAGAAATATCGATCAGCTGCCTCGTGCACATCACCCACTGGGGATGTGCCTGCAACCAAGGTTCATGCCCTTGACCAGAATCGAACCTGGGACCCTTCAGTCTGCAGGCTGACGCTCTATCCACTGAGCCAAACCGGTCAGGGCTCAAGGGCTGATTTTCAATAGATTGCAGTGAGGGAGCTGCTCTGCTACGTATGAAACCCTGACCCAGAAGCAGGTCTCTATGAATGGTTTAGCGCCAGGACTGGCTGGCCAGGGGGAGGGGCCACAGGAGGTTGGCTGTGGGAGTGCAGTGACCACTAGGGGGCAGCTTCTGAGTTGAGCATCTGCCTCCTGGTGGTCAGTGTGTGTCATAGCAACCGGTCGATCGGTTGTTGGGTCATTGGGTCATTCGGTTGCTTAAGCTTTTATATGTATAGATGGATAGATAATATATCATGACCAAGAAAGGTGTATTTCGGGAATGCAAGGTTGGATTAATAGTCAATGAATTCACTATATTTATAAACTAAAAATTATTAATGATACTGTCATCTCAATGATGCAGAAAAAAAGCATTAGACAAAAAATCCAACATCTATTCTTGATATAAATTATCAGCAAACTAGAAATTAAAGGAAACTTCCTCAACGTAAAAGTAATTTGTGAAAAAATTTATAGCTAACATTGTACTTAACGATAGAAGACTGAATGAATGCTTTATTTTTGAGATCAGGAATAAGGCAAGGATGTCTGATCTCATCACTTCTACTCAACTTACTTGAGTTTCTATCCTGTGCAATAAGGCAAGAAAAAGAAATAAAAAAACACCCAAATTGGAATGGGAGGGAACAAAAGCTATCTTTATTTTTAGAGATGATCATCTATGTAGAAAGTATTATGGAATCTACATAAAAGTTCATAGAACAGATATTGCATTTCTATATGTTAGCAATAAACAGTAGCAAATTAAAAAATTAACTGCTATTTATAATAACATCCCATGAAATACTTAGAATAAATCTGAAACAAGAAGGGTAAGACTTATACACTAAAAACTATAAAATACTACTGAGAAATTAAAGAAGATCTAAATAAATGGAAATATATAGTGTGTCATAGGTTGGAAGACTCAACATAGCTGTGATATCAATTCTCCCCATGACAAAACACCCTTTAAAATGTTCATTGAAGTTTGTTCAGCCTACAAAGCTGCCCTCCCATTTACTGTCCCATCTTCTTTACCTTGAGCATCTCTAAACTTGCCAATTAAGCCTTTTAGAGTCTAGATTCTCATGAAAAAGGAGATGCTGAGTATTTTTCATTATTTGGACTTTGAGTCAAATGGGCCAGAATTCATTTTTACATCTACGGCAAGGGAAAGAGCAGGTATGAGATTTTATACGTGTACATGTATAGGCATATCAGTAATTGAACTTCTAGGCTGAACTCTGATACCCAAGAACTCTCTCATTAATAAAGTGCAAGCAAAACAGGTAGAAGAAGCAGTGGAAATAAGAGAATTTTAAACAAGTTGTAAAAAGGTTGTGGTCTGTGAGCTTCACTGACTGCTCTTGTCCTGATTGGCTTTACTGTCCGGTCCCATTGGGTCAAGATGGCCTTTCTGGCCCCCTCCCACTTTCCTGGTCCCATGAGTCGAAACTGATATGGGCTACAAGGACCAAAGAACACCTGCAGCGCCAGCTGGGGATCAGTCAGGAAGAGCCATGGCATGTTAGGCTTGGCCCCTATGAAGGAGCCCAGCTCGTCCATGTATGTGACGTAATCTGTCTGCAAAGTCTGGCTTTGTCCAAACCTGAGGAAAGAAAAGAGCAGATAGGAGTGAGCTGTAAACAGAAGCACCGATTTCTTATTTTCAATCTCAGGAAAACTCAAATTTCAGTCAGCACCTCTAGTAACACCCACACTCCTCTCTTTTGCCACAACATTAAATTTATAGTTTGTTCTTTGGCTGTAAATAAGCTTTTGTTTTTCTTTCCTTCCTAATTTCTACTCAACTTTGATGTCATTTTAGGCTTTTGCCTCTGGCCATGTGGCCTGAAGTGAACTGGGTTCCCAATTTGGCTGATTAATTTAGTTTTCTCTTTAATACGTGACTATTCTGTTTTTAAAATTTAATTTTAACTCTAGTTGACATGTAATTGAATACTCTGGATTCATCCATGTTGCAAATGGCAAGATTTTATTATTCTTTTGTGGCTGAGTAGAATTCCATTGTATAAATGTACCACATCTTCTTTATCTATTCATCTATTGATGGACACTTATGATGCCTCCATATCTTGACTATTTTAAACAATGCTGCAATGAACATAGGGGTGCATATATCTTTTAAGATTATTGTTTTCATTCTCTTCAGATAAATACCTCAAAGTGGAACTGCTGGGTCATACTGTAGTTCCATTGTTAATTTTTTGAGGAATATCTACTGATACTCCTCGCCTACACTTGCTACTTGTTGTCATTTTGGTAATAGCCATTTTGACAGGTATAAGGTGATATCTCATTGTTGTTTTGGTTTTCATTTCCCTGATGGTTAGTGATGTTGGGTATGTTCCATGAGTCCATTGGCCATTTGCATATTTTTGCAGACATGTCTGTTCAGGTCCTCTGCCCATTATTTAATCAGATTTTTTTGTTTTTTCTATTGAATTATATGAGTTCTTTATATATTTTGGATAGTAACCTCTTATTGGACATATCATTTACAAATATCTTCTCCCATTCAGTAGGTTGCGTTTTTGTTTTATTGATGGTTTCTTTCACTGTGCAAAAGCTTTATTTTTCTTAAATTTATTGGGGTAACTTTGGTTAATAACATAAATTTTAGGTGTACAACTTTATAATATAACATCTGTATACTCTATTGTGTGTTCAACATCCCAAATCTAATCTCCTTCCATTATCTTGTTTACCTTTTTCATCTTTCCAGCAACCCCCTTCCTCTCTGGTAACCAACATTCTGTTGTCTGTATCTATGAGTTTTTTGTTTGTTGCAAAAGCTTTTTACTTTGATCTAGTCCCATCTGTGTATTTTTCCTTTTGTTGCCTTTACCCAAAGAAACATGTTAAAACACATTGCAAAGACTGATGTAAAAGCATTTACTGCCTTCGTTTTCTTCTAGGAGTTTTATGGTTTTAGGACGTGCATTTAAGTCTTTTATCTTATTGTAGATATGTTTATTTTTGTATATAGTGTAAGAAAATGGCCTAGTTTCAGGTTTTCTTGCATTTGTCTTGTTTTGCCAACATCATTTATTAATGACTGTCTTTCCCCCCTTATATATTCTTTCCTCCTTTGTTGTAGATTAATTGACCATAAGCATGGGTTTATTTCTAGGCTCTGTATTCTGTTCCATTGATTTAGGTATTTGTTTTTGTGTCAGTACCCTACTGATGTGGAGTACAATTTGAAGTCACAGAGGGTAATACCTCCAACTTTGTTCTTATTTCTCAAGATTTCTTTGGCTATTCAGGGTTTTTTTGTGGTTCCATATAAAATTTAAGATTATTTGTTCTAGTTCTGTGAAAAACACCATTGATATTTTTATAGGGGTTGTATTAAATCTGTAGATTACTTTGGGTAGTATGGACATTTTAATGATATTCATTCTTCCAATTTATGAACACTGTATATAATTGCACTTATTTGTGCCTTCTTCAGTTTCTTTCATCCGTATCTTATAGCTTTCTAAGAACAGCTCTTTCGCTTCCTTGGTCAAATTTATTCCTAGGTATTTTATTATTTTTGATGCAATTGTACGTGGAATTGTTTCCTTAATTTCTCTTTCTGATTGTATGTTATTTGCATGTAGAAATGCAACAGATTTCTGAATATTAATTTTACATCCTGCAAATGCACTGAATTCACTTATTTGAATAGTTTTTTGGTGAAATCATTAGGGTTTTCTATACAGAGTATTACATTATCTGCAAATAGTGACAGTTTTTCTTCTTCCTTTTCAATCTGGATACCTTTTATCTTTTTCTTGTCTGATCGCTGTGTCTAGGACAGACATGTGGCTAATGAGAAAGAAGCTCTTCGGGAAAGTGTTATAATCATTTCTCAACCTCAGCACTGCTGGCATTTTGAACTGGACACTTCTTTGGACTTTGCCAAATGTCTCCTGGGGGGCAAAATCACCCATTTGAGAACTTAGTCTTACACAGGAGAAATGTAATGACTGTTATTTTCCCACCTAATATTGTTTGATTATAGTTAGTCTTCTAATTGTTTCATTAGCAAGTACAACCTCTTACCACTTAAGTTTCTTCCCCATTTTCATATCAATATCATCCATCATTTCCTTTGTTGTTGGCAGGGTACATGAGTCTAGAGAAGAAATGAAGAGAGAAATATTGAAAAAGGCAAATCATGATGAATTTTATTCAGTATCTTTAGTAGAATAAAAATTCATAGAAAGAAAAATTTGAGAAGCCAGTGAAACCTGCTTTGGGAATCGCAAAGCTGGTCTGCAATGAGATAGTGATAGCGGAAGGGTTCGTAGCTTTAAATCACCCAATCTCATATTCCTGTGACCTTATGGAGGGCCTTATCCTCAATATACTCAGGAACCTTCATGCACATAATAGCTAAGAGTTTCTTCAAATTTCTTGTCTACCTCTTCTTGTTAAGGATTCTTTCAAGAAATAATCTGGTGAAATAGTTCACTCTTAAGGTACATGGCAATGAAAATGGGACAGTAGACAGAAGCATGTTTTTTTTTCAGAATCAGCCTGCAGCCAAAGAGGATATTGTAAGGTCTATAAATATCTAATCACTATGTTGTACACCCAAAACTAATATGGTATTGTTTGTCAACTGTAATTGAAAAATAAAACATTTTTAAAAGGGAGCAGCAAAATCTTTTTTAGTTTTTTTGTGATTTTCACTACATCATCCGAGGTTTTTTCCAATTGCTGATGGTAGCTCGTTGGCCTTTGTAACAATGGCAAGAAGTTATTGTGACATTCACAGTGTACAAACACATCCCAGTTCTTGTTAGCATATTATCTCAACGTAGTGGTGCACTGTGGTTAGATATTTGCTGTATTTCTATTAGAATTTTAATCATGTTGTTTGATGTTGTGTCCTAAGTATCAAGACAGAGCCTGGCACATAGTTGGTGCTCAAGTAATATTTGATGAATGAATAAATAATACCCTTTGTTTCTTATACATTTTTTTGGGGGGGTTATATACTGTGTCCAATCTTCCTACAATACCTCAGGCATGAGGCACTATTGTGCCTTTCAAGAGAAAAGATAATAGGAGTATTTTATAGGGGAGTATTTTATAAGATCACATGACAGGGCTTTTAGCAGTAATTCTCCTTCAAGGTACACATAAAAGAAAAGCTAATTTATCCACAACATTTTTAGAAAACATATATATACACTCTATGATTATAACGCTTTCTTCATTACCTATAGTCTAAGCTTTCATGAATAGTATGTTAAGTAAGGTATTCCTATATTGGCCAAGATTCTTGAACCCTTAGATGAAAGGCTACTACTCTTAATGACAGTGATGATCAATATAATTGGAGTAAATTAAATCAATATATTTGAGACATTGCCTTTTCCCATGTAATTCTTGTATTCTTTATTTTTTCGCTTGTAGCCCAAAGGGGAGAAGATTGTTCATAGAGTAGGAGTGAGCTGACATTGTTATTCTGACACACATGGATAGCAAGAAGACCTCCAGCATGTACTTGACATGTCCTTTCCAACCTTTGCCCTGTGCTTTGACATTTCAGTGACCCACTGCTATCCTTCTCTTGCTTACAGCCTTTCAAAGTCCTTCCAGTTCTCCCACTAGAAATCTAAGCTCTTTAACACAGCTGATATGGGCCTTCCACACCCTGGTTCTTTCCTCCATTTCTTGCCACTCCCTGCCTCTGCTTTATATTGCCTCACACCAAAATGTTTCTGGATCCTCACACACTTTATGCTGTTCTCACATTTATGCCTTTCCCTCTTCATGGAATAACTCACTGTCTAGCTCCCCTCACCGGAAAACCCTAAGGTTTCCCCTATTGTGGCATTTCCCTCACCCTACTTTAAATTCTCTGAGGTCAAGCAGCATGTCTATCTGGTTCCCTTTACGTATATCTCTAGCACCTAGCTTGGTATCTCAGTAAACGTTTGCTGACTGACTGAATGAAAGAATGGTCCACCTACTTGCAAACACTTTAGCAGCCCAGCGGGCTTGCTGGTCTGCTGTGGGGATGGCAGCCCCAAGGGACTGGACAAAGCCAATCACGGCCAAGGTTGGCTTCTCCATCATTGGGGGGAAGATGCCTTTAAACAAGGTGACCTCATTGTTTCTGCTCTTGATGATGGAGTCATCAAGGAAGGGGTAGGCGTATGCATAGCCTGTTGCAAAGATGACAAAGTCAATGGCCTCAAACACGGTCCCATCCTCAAACACGGCTGAGGTCTCTGTGAACTCCTTCACACCAGGCTTGATGGACAGTGTGCCACACAGGATGCGTGATGGGAGCTCATCATTGAACACAGGCTCTTTCCTCAGGGCCCTGTGCAGAAACAAGAGACAAGGCCTTTGCTGTAAAGTACATCATTTCCAGGAACTATCTACAACAGCCCTTAGTTTTGCAACCAAATTTGAGCAGGTGAACATCAGCATGAGGACAACGGAACTCTCTTCTTTTGGGTAATTCCTTTCCTATTGCCTAAAGCAGTTCCTAAGAATTTCTGTCTGAGCTGCTTCTTTTGGTGCCTGGAAACTTGAAAATGCTCTTATGGGTATGTACGCTATTTGGAAACTCATCAAATGGGTTAGAATAACACTAATTCAGAGGCATAATAAAGTGGTTGAGTGTTGACTCTGCAACTAGATGACCTAAATGTATAACCTAGCTCCATCTCTTTCTGGCTGCTACTTCTCTGCACTTGTTTTCTTCAGTGTAAAATGGAGATAACATAGAATCTACCTCATGAGGTAGCTCTGAGAATGAAACAATGTTCTATAATGCACTTAAAAGAGTGCCTGGCACTCGAGAGCATCATTATTATAAGTGAGCTATTACTGTGGCTGAGGTCGCATCGTACGTGAGGAAATCAGATTTGTTGTGGTGGGATGTTTTATTGCCACGTCTTTCATCAACTGTGGCCACAGAAGAAAGTATAACAACTTGGATACTGCACTTCCGTTGCCAAAATTCCAGGCCTTTTTTTTTTTTTTATGATATTCTTCATTTTGAGTTAACTTTCAGGGATTTGGGACTTTCTTCTATCTCAAATCTTAAGGAACTTTTTAAATCTTAGAATTTGTCCCTATACTTCCACACTGTTCTCCACCTCTTTAACCCTGCAATCTCTTCGTTTACCTTAAAAGGTGACAAGAAGTAGGTCACAGTGAAACCTGTTTTTCTCTCCCCTTTTCCACCTCTGCTCTCCAAGGCAGGAGTGAGAGTATGCCAATACCTTAGGCTACTTGGAACCCTTTCTAGGAAGGAGCTTAGGTCTTAGTAGTAGACTTCCAAAACTGTGTTTCAGTTGTCTCAAGAACAAAGGCAAAATACAATGTCCAGTTACTGTTACAGGACAAAAAAAATCTTAACTAGCTCGAGCGTTAGAAGATCTGTTACATTAAACATAATTTTAAATGCATGAAATCACCTTTTCTTTTTTCTTTAGGGGCCTAGCAGTCTGCCAGACTAGCATAAGTGCTGTGGAGTGAGGCTCTGGTCCCCAAGCCTGGCATTTGCTATTTCAATTTCCAGTTCCCTCTTATGTTTCCTTAACCCGTTTCTCTAAACACAATGAAACACTTTTGCTAGCGTGGGCCAAATATAAAATTTCTCTGTGGATCCTCTCTTTTCTTACCCATTTAATTTTATTTTTCTGTTGATACAGTGATTCTTCTACCTAGAATGCCTTTCTCATTAGAAGGGGTTGGGCTCTGTCTCCATAGAGAAATGCATACATGAATCTCTTTACGTTTATTGACTTCATCAGTTCTGTGGAAATCAAATACCTGGTGTGTCCCATGCCCTCTGACCATCCTGAAAAAATGCCAACTCTTCCATGGAGAGGAGGTGTATGCTTTTGTTTTGAGACTTCCTACTTGCTAAGACATGTTAATTGCTCCATAGAATCATATTAAACATTTGAGGCTATTGAGAACCAATATTTTGTGAAGCTTTATAGTTTACAAAGTAAGTTGTATATATTTTTAATCTTACTGAATGCCACAACAGTCTTGAGGAGTAAGTATTATTATTTCTATCCCCATTCGCCCATAAGCATAGACAAGATGTTCCTTAAAAAAAACACACAATTTAGCCCTAGCCAGTTTGGCTCAGTGGATAGAACGCTGGCCTGTGGAGCAAAAGGTCCTGGGTTTGATTCCAGTCAAGCGCATGTACTTTGGTTAAAGGCTCCTCCCTGGCCCAGGCCCTGGTCAAGGTGTGTGCAGGGGGCAACCAATTAATGTGTCTTTTTCACATAGTTTTTTCTGTCTTTCCTTCTCTCTTCCACTGTTTCTAAAAATCAATGGGATATTGGATAAGGATTTAAAAAAAACAAACAAAAAAACCCCACACACAATTTATGCCCAGTCAGTGTTGCTCAGTGGTGGAGCATTGACCTATGAACCAAAAGGTCAGGGTTTGATTTCTGGTCAGGGCACATGCCTGGGTTGTGGGCTTGAATCAGTAGGGGGCATGCAGGAGGCAGCCAGTCAGTGATTCTCTCTCATCATTGATGTTTCTCTCTCTCTCTTCCCCTCCCTTCCTCTCTAAAATCAATAAAAATATATTTAAAAAATCACAAACAGAGTTTATGAGTTGGCTCAGTCCACAAACCTCTGTCTAGATTGTAGCTACCACAACCAAATCCCGCACATCAGGGTGATCTGGCTGCCTGCTCCATCCCCTTTTGTACTCTTCCTTATGCCTTTCCCCACTTGACTAATTTCAGTAAGATTTTTATCCCATACCCAATCTCTGGGTTTACCGCGTCTCCTATATAGTCATCCATTCAATCCCGACCAGCCTCAGTGAAATAACTAAAGTAAGATCTAGAGAGGAAAAATTCCACTTAAACTAGAGCCCCACTCTTTTGAATGATAAGTATGTGTTATTTGCAGTACCCATTTAAAGGCATCAGGCCGTAGTTCTCATGCTTAAAGCATGTGTTCATCTTCTTCACATATAGCCAGTCAGAGAGGAATGAAGGAAGGGCATTCTGGAGAAAGGATGCAAACCGGGTAATGTACACCATGTCCCAAGGATAGCCATCCTCCCAAACCCGGCTCATGACCCAGGAACCGCTTCTGGTGCTGATCATGACCTGGTGGGGGAAGCAACATTGATTTCAATATCATTCTGTGAGAAATAAGCAGATACAATACAAGTCTATGGACATATCCATGTATTTATTTCCTTCACTATCCAGGCAAGAGCATCTCTAAAAAGGTGGGTTCATAATTGAAACCAGGTAGAGGCAGACCTACTCCCCTCTCCACCCTAGAGGGCTAATGCATAGTTGTTGAAAGAATGAGAACCTACTATCTCAGAACCAGAGGGCTCTGTATTCAGCCCACAAACATGTTTCATCTTCATACACTCAGGGAATAAGATGGTAGGTCTGGTAGAAACCAGCTAACCCAGTGGACCTTAGTGGTGGAGTTGCTGGGTTGTGTGTGGGAAATGTAGCTAAATCTCCAGCTGAAATGAGGCTGAGGAGATGCCAAGGATTGAATTCTGTTCTCTGGTCTCCTTTGCCATTTCCCTCTACACATCTACCCAGCACCTTGTGGGACAGCCCACAACACGGCAGCTGCCTCAGCCTGGAGTCAAGCCCGGCTGCCTGCCTATTGTACAACTTTTGTAATAACCCAAGGGAAAATGACTTTAAAAATCCTAAGCTTTTCATTCCATATATTTACGAATTTATATAGTGAGCACCTATTTCCTTAAAAATATGCTGTTTCTTCAGGGTCTACTGGTCATGTATGATGCAGCCTGGAGTCCCCTGGGAAGCCTTCCTTGACTCCATCCAGGCTACGTTAGGTTCTTCTTTCATGGTGCTGCCACTGCCACAGCTAATGTCGCTGATGTCTCATTATTTCCTTTTGCAGTGGTGTGCATACCTATCATCCCAGCTTTACCCATTGCCTGCTCATTGAAGTCAGGCAGTAGTCTGACTTGTTTGTGTGTTTGTTTATAAAAAGTGCCTGTGCCCCGCTGGTGTGGCTCAGTGTTTGAGCATCAATCCATGAACCAGGAAGTCACGGTTCGATTCCTGGTGAGGACACATGCCAAGGTTATGGGCTCGATCCACAGTAAGGGGTGTGCAGGAGGCAGCCGATCAATGATTCTCTCTCATCATTGATGTTTCTATCTCTCTCTCCCTCTCCCTTCCTCTCTCTAAAATAAATAAACAAACAGAAAAAAACAAATCTGAAACTCCTACATTAAAAAAAAAAGTGCCTGATACTGGTTGAGCAGTAGCTGTTGAATAGATAAACAGTAGTAAGAACTATACCTTGTGTATCTTCCAGACCTTCAGGGTGGTAAGTGATAAGAATTACTATTAAATAAGTAAAGGTAGAGCTTGACTAGCCACCAGTTTGCTTGGAGGTGATCAGAACATAAAATTAGTAAGAAATGCGCACTTGCATATGTGTATAGCACATGCACTTACCTCTGATTCCAGCAGAATGCACTTCCATGTGAGCATGGCCACATTACCTTGCTTCACAGGGAGAATGTCTATAGTCTCCCCTGATTTAATGGGCATATATAGCAGGGGGATTCCTTGTGGTAAGACATGGCAAACACCGTCCTCACCGTTTGGTTTAGTAGCACAGCCATACTCCAGGTGTGTTTTCCCCAAACTTTTCTGTTCATTTACCTGTGTAGCCAGACGACTGAGCTCCACAGCAATGTCACATCCCGAGTTCCCCAGGCCAATCACAAGGACCCTCTTCCCCTTGAAGGCTTCTGGGCCCTTATACTCCCGGCTGTGGAGGTAGTGGCCCTGAAACTGGTCTAGGCCTAAGTAGAACATGGGGAAGAGTGTGAGTTGATTTGAGAAGAAATTATAAAGACTCACGTATTTTGATATTTTTATTTTTAAACCTCCTATTAGCAGTCTTAATTTTTAAAAACAGTCCCTATTTGAAATGCATTTATCCTTTTGATGGTTTTTGATAAGAAACCTTCAAATAGTTACTATTAGTGCCTTTAAGAAACCCTTAAGATAAGAGAACTTCTATTTTGTTAATCCTCACCAAGGACATTCCCCCTGCCCCCAACATTGGTTTTTTTAGAGAGAGTGGGAGGGAGGCAGAGAGACAGAGAGAGAGAAACATGGATATGAGAGAGACACATCAATTGGTTGCCTCCTGCATGCACCCAGATCAGGCCCAGGGAATCGAGCCTACAATGGAGGTATACACCCTTGACCAGAATCGAACCTGGGACCCTTCAGTCTGTGGGCTGGCACTTTAACCACTGAGCAAACTGGCTAGGGTGAGAACTTCTATTTTGATAATAATAATAGCTAATATTTATTGAGAACTTGCTGTGGGCTGGGCCTTCTGTTAAAGGCTTTATATATTTTAACCATTTAACCTTGATAACATCTCTGAATGATAGCTATTGGTATTATCTCAATTTTAAAAGACAAGGAAATTGAGACAAATAAGTGACTTACTAAATTCACATGGTAAGGAACCAGTGGAATAAGGAGTTGAGGCCAGGTGTTCTAAGCCTACACTATTTATTGTAAGCCTAAAGGATATAGACTGCCTCTTAACATTAGTGGTTTTGACCTTCTATTTTCCCAGAATCTCTACTCTTTTAATTATCTTGGCCTATGAACATCATGCCTTGAGTTGGGAACTCTAATATTTTTGAGTGGACATGTGTTTCTGTTGGAAGGAAGAAAGAAAGGCTGTTTGTGTATTGTATTATTTGACGTTTGCTACTTTTGTATAGTAATGGAGTGTGCCAACACACACACACACACACACACACACACACACACACACAGTTTTAAAGTTAATTTGCAAAATGTGGATATATATGAAATTAAGAAACCCAAATTTCCTCTATAAATAACAAATGTGTTTATGTTATATATAAGAAAATGACTTTCTTTAAACAATTTTGCAGTTGGACTCTATTTTTGTGAATGTATCACTTCACTCGGAGATCCCATGTGCTGTCAGGACTTACATTCGAGTCTAAGATATGACCTGTGTCTTCATCTTAACTCTGACTTACAGGTCCTTGATTCGTTTAGTATAGAGGTCCAGGAGGCCAATTATTACTACATTTCACATGACATCAAACTTAAAAATTTTGTTTTGAAATCTTTGAGACCTTAAGAATAATCAATATACAATCTATGGAAAGATCTATTTCAACATTGATGTTTGTGTATAAGTCCCAAAATTATTACGTATTTCCCAAACTTACCAGGAAGAGAATCATTTGGCAGATTGGGGTACACATGATGTCCCGAACAAACCATTACAGCATCAAAAATAGTTGATTCCTGCTTCCCGTTCTTTTCTGAAACAACTTCCCATTGGCCAGTAACTAAGAAGCTGGGACATTTCTTTACACTGGAAACCAGGGTCTTAAAGAAAATCAGAAAGAAATTTATTCTAGTTATCATTCTGTATTTAACATTTTAGCCGTGTTTCTGTGGAGGAAAACACTGTTGTGAGCTCTCCTGGTCATTGAGACATGTATGGGAAGACATTTAAATAGGAGTCACAGTGAATCTTCAAATCTCACAGGGAAAATTCCTTACTGGAGTATCTTTACTCGTTTGACAAGAAGTTAGTAGATTTGGGATATCTAACTGCGGGTATTCTGGAGGAAAATGCCATTTGCAGTCTGCCATCCTCCACGACATTCATGATTTCTTCCTCTTTGTTCTCACTTCCCATCTATTCCTTATGTATGAGAATGTCTTAGGGTTCAAGACAGTCTCTCCTTTGCTCTGAATAGATACTCTTCCTTTGGAAATATTAGCCACTTTCACAGTCTCATTATTATGTAAGTATATGTAAAAATCAAATAAAATTGCAATCATGTTTATTATAATTAATTAAATTATTTTAATTTATAACATTTATTATAATTAAGAATCATAATTGGGACAATAGATAATATAATTTTATTTACTGTAATTTAACACAACAAATAAAATTATATATGTAATCCAACATCATAATTTTTCTTTTTTTTTTTTTATTGCTTAAAGTATTACAAAGGGTATTACATATGTATCCATTTTATCCCCCCGCCCTAGATAGTCCCCTAGCCTCCCCTATCACCCAGTGTCTTATGTCCATTGGTTATGCTTATATGCATGCATACAAGTCCTTTAGTTGATCTCTTACCCCCCTACCTCCTGCCCCCCAACCCTCCCCGGCCTTCCCGCTGCAGTTTGACAATCTGTTTGAGGCAGCTCTGCCTCTGTATCTATTATTGTTCAAAAGTTTATAATGGCCTCTATTGTCCATGAATGAGTGAGATCATGTGGTATTTTTCCTTTATTGACTGGCTTATTTCACTTAGCATAATGCTCTCCAGTTCCATCCATGCCGTTGCATTTGGTAAGAGTTCCTTCCTTTTTACAGCAGCATAGTATTCCATCGTGTAGATGTACCACAGTTTTCTAATCCATTCATCTACTGATGGGCACTTAGGCTGTTTCCAGATCTTAGCTATGGTGAATTGTGCTGCTATGAACATAGGGGTGCATATATCCTTTCTGATTGGTGTTTCTGGTTTCTTGGGATATATTCCTAGAAGTGGGATCACAGGGTCAAATGGGAGTTCCATTTTCAGTTTTTTAAGGAAACCCCATACTGTCTTCCATAGTGGCTGCACCAGTCTGCATTCCCACCAGCAGTGCACAAGTGTTCCTTTTTCTCCACATCCTCTCCAGCACTTGTCGTTTGTTGATTTGTTGATGATAGCCAGTCTGACAGGTGTGAGATGGTACCTCATTGCTGTTTTGATTTGCATCTCTCGGATGATTAGTGACTTTGAGCATGTTTTCATATGTCTCTTGGCTTTCTGAATGTCCTCTTTTGAAAGGTGTCTATTTAGGTCCTTTGCCCATTTTTTGATTGGATTGTTTATCTTCCTTTTGTTAAGTTGTATGAGTTCCCTATAAATTTTGGAGATTAGGCCCTTATCAGATATGTCATTGCTTTGCCCATTTTTTGATTGGATTGTTTATCTTCCTTTTGTTAAGTTGTATGAGTTCCCTATAAATTTTGGAGATTAGGCCCTTATCAGATATGTCATTGGCAAATATGTTTTCCCACACAGTGGCTTTTCTCGTTGTTTTGTTGATGGTTTCTTTTGCTGTGCAGAAGCTTTTTATTTTGATGTAGTCCCATTTGTTCATTTTTTCTTTAGTTTCAAGTGCCCTAGGAGCTGTATCAGTGAAGAAATTGCTTCGGCATATGTCTGAAATTTTCTTGCCTTTGGATTCTTCTAGAATTTTTATGGTATCCTGTCGTACATTTAAGTCCTTTATCCATTTTGAGTTTATTTTTGTGTATGGTGTAAGTTGGTGGTCTAGTTTCATTTTCTTGCATATATCTGTCCAATTTTCCCAATACCATTTATTGAAGAGACTATCTTGGCTCCATTGTATGTTCTTGCCTCCTTTGTCAAATATTAATTGAGCATATTGGTTCGGGCCGATTTCTGGGCTCTCTATTCTATTCCATTGATCTATATGCCTATTCTTGTGCCAGTACCAGGCAGTTTTGAGAACAGTGGCTTTGTAATACAACTTGATATCTGGTATTGAGATCCCACCTACTTTGTTCTTTTTCAGGATTGCTGCAGCTATTCGGGGTCTTCTTTTATTCCAGATGAATTTTTGGAAAGTTCGTTCTAGATCCCTGAAGTATGCTGTTGGTATTTTAATGGGAAGTGCGTTGAATTTATAGATTGCTTTGGGTAGTATGGACATTTTAATGATGTTGATTCTACCAATCCATGAACACGGTATGTTCTTCCATCTGTTTATGTCTTCCTCTATGTCTTTTTTCAACGTCCTGTAGTTTTCTGAGTAGAGGTCTTTTACCTCTTTAGTTAAGTTTATTCCTAGGTAGCTTAATTTTTTTGGTGCAATGGTAAACGGGATTGTTTTTATAATCTCTCTTTCTGAAAGTTCACTATTGGTGTATAGAAATGCCTCAGATTTCTTGGGGTTAATTTTGTATCCTGCTACATTGCCAAATTCATGTATTAAGTCTAGTAGCTTTTTGATGGAATCTCTAGGGTTTTGTATGTATAATATCATGTCGTCTGCAAATAAGGACAGTTTTACTTCCTCTTTTCCAATTTGGATGCCTTTTATTTCTTCTTCTTGCTGAATTGCAATGGCTAACACTTCCAGTACTATGTTGAACAGGAGTGGTGAGAGGGGGCATCCCTGTCTTGTTCCTGTTCTTAGGGGAAATGGTGTTAGTTTTTGTCCGTTGAGTACATCATAATTTTTCTGATTGTTTTTTGAGGTATATGTGCTCTGTATTTAACAGTAAAGAACTGAGGTTAAGAGTTCTAAACAAAGGTAAAGCATTGATGTTACTTACAGAGTCAGTGCCTCAGTGCCATAATTCCCAAGGCTCCTACTCTAAGGAGCTAAGTGGGTGGACAATGCTGGAAAAAACTGAATTAATCATTAATTTAAGTTGCTACTTTCTTCATAATGGAAGAATTTCTAATGAATGCCATGCTTTCTTGAGCCACAAAGTATTGACACAAATAAGAACTAGAGGATTTGAGATTGTTGCTAAAATATGAGAGCATGAGGGTGGAATGCACACGGTGACAGCATTTTCTGTGGCATTTTCAAAGCTCTCAGAGATTCATGGGGAACATGTTTAGGGACAAAGACAAAACAAAACACATCAGCAATGCAAGAATACTTTACAGTCTGCACCAACACAGCTTACCTCCAGTGGGGGCGGTGTCCAACCATTTGGCTCTGATTTCTCTAGGTGAGTGCTGTGCCCTTGCTTTCTCTCTAACCCATACACATTTTGATGTCAACCGCACAAGTTACAAGGCTCATACCTCAAACTGTATATATCTTAAAAGATTCTTCTTTTCAGCAAATGTCCTTATGTATTCCTGGAGCTTGCCATGGTGCATGAAGTTGGGGTAATCCTCAGGGTACGGAAAGTCCGGAAAGCACATCATCTCCTTGGAAGAGTTGGTGAATACAGACGGGTAAATGCTGGCTCTGTCTTCTTCTGCATGTTCCTGGAAGAATAACAAAGCTTCAAAAGGAAAACAAGAATGCTGTGGCCCTTAGTGGACATTCAGTGCTCCGATGACTGAAAGCTTTTTAATATGTAAAAGAAAATAATAAAACCTCCCGAAGACCCATGAAAAAAATGAACAGGTCTCTGTAAGATCTGGAAAGAAAGCCATAGCCCCTGGCTCAGAGTGGGCCACTGTCAACTTTAGTCCTCTTATTCTAATAACCCCCAGTATTAGCTCTGTTTTTTCAGTCCCATAGAGTTTTCTTTCTTTTTTCAATCAGAGCAGTGATTCTGATCTGACACTTATGTTAAACTAACTAACTAACTAACTCTCTCTCTCAATCATCCAAAGGAGGCTGCAGCTTTTAGCCTACTTTTTTTAAAAAAATATATTTTATTGATTTTTTACAGAGAGGAAGGGAGAGAGATAGAGAGTTAGAAACATCGATGAGAAACATCGATCAGCTGCCTCCTGCACATCTCCTACTGGGGATATGCCCGCAACCCAGGTACATGCCCTTGACCGGAATCGAACCTGGGACCTTTCAGTCCACAGGCCGACACTCTATCCACTGAGCCAAACCGGTTTCGGCTAGCCTACTTAATTGACTATATGGTGTTCAGCAAACTCTTCAACAGCAGTAGAACCCTCTGTTGAAATGGTTTCCCAACTTGGGTGAAATCAGAATCACCTTACCATAGATTCCTGGTACTACCCCCAGAATTTCTGACTCAGTGTGTCTGGGATGGAGCCTGAGAATTTGCATTTCCAACTGTTAGGGAATTGTTGATGTGACTGGTCCAGGGACTGCATTTTTTTAGAAGTGAACTCTGTGCTTGAGGAGTTCCCTAGCTCACCAATTAGCGGCTTTCACTCTTTACCAGGAAACATAGGAAACCAGAAGACATAGCCCTTGTGTTCCATGGGCACTTTACTTTAAAGTCACTGTGTAATGGAAAAGCAGCTTCTTTTGAGAAGTGGTTGAAGGCTTAATTGAAAAGTCAACATTTCCTCTCTGTTGCAAGCACAGGGCAGAAGTTCACACAATAGGCTGCCTTAGAAGTACCTTTAAAAGTTGGCAGCCTCAGCTTCCCCAGATCCTGAGGGAACTCCCATGGAATGATGGAAAAGAAAGGAATGTCATGTTGCTGTTGGACTCAAGATGTCTGTCTCCTGCCAGCCCCCACTGATGTCGGGAAGATTGAGACAAAAAGTACTGGAAAGAATTGGGAAGATTGTGTCCCTGGGGGCTGCCCGAGGCCTCAGTGTTTTCCCTGACGTTGGAAATAACACTTCGTCTTCTCATGGTTGCTGTAAGCTCAAATTTTAACTTTTTAAACCTCAGTTGGAAGTTTCTGCTAAGGTCAGAAAGAGAAGGCTCATGCTTGGGATGTTCTCACGTCTGTCTTCCCTGTTCCCCACGGCTGGTGCCTTTCATTGACAGTTAAGAGAAGAAGGGTTGAAGGAGGTTTCTCAGCTGCCCATTGAAGGCAGGGAGGGCTGAGCTGCAGGCTGGGGACTAGTTAAAAAAATGTAAGCTTCTGCTCTTGAATTATTTCCATGTTGAATGAATCTATGCCCTTTGGCCCCTGGACCCCAGCCAATCAGAACACAGGGAGAAGAATGTGTGTCCCACAGCTCCTTGGATTTATCCCCCTAAGAGGCTGTTCTCCAAAACAAAAGGAAATAGATGTATTGTATAACAACAGACAGTCGCTCCAGAGAGCTCCCATTTTCATTATTTCAATATGTTGGGTGGTGCCGAAACCGGTTTGGCTCAGTGGATAGAGCGTCAGCCTGCGGACTGAAAGGTCCCAGGTTCGATTCCGGTCAAGGGCATGTACCTGGGTTGCGGGCACATCCCCAGTAGGAGATGTGCAGGAGGCAGCTGATCGATGTTTCTCTCTCATCGATGTTTCTAACTCTCTATCTCTCTCCCTTCCTCTCTGTAAAAAATCAATAAAATATATTTAAAAAAAATATGTTGGGTGGTTCAGTAAGGCAGAAATGAAGCTCAGACTCTGCCTCTGGCTGAGAGAGCTTGCCCTAAACCCAGAGATCCAAGCAGCTGCAGGCAATTTCTCACCGCCTGCCTGGAGTTATCACTGCATCCATGTCTCATCTTTGCTGCTAGAACATAAGCAACTTGAGGGCAAGGTCAGAGGCAAGTTCAAGAACGCTGTACGTGCATTTTAGTAGTCTGCCTTGATCTCCTTTTGTTTTCCGTCTCTGCTTATCAGTCTCATTTCTCTTGATCTAAATGTACCCTTGAGGTCCAGCTCAGAAATTTCCTCCTTCCTCATGCCTTTCCTTGCCTTCCTCCTCACCAACGGGAAATCATCTCCCTCCACCATGCTCTGATGGTCTTCACTGCCCTCCTCACATGTTCACTTGTATTATAGCTATCCGAATGCTTCTTTTCTCTCTGCTTTTGAAATACTAGCTGCCTGCCATACCTCTTAACTGCAGCTATACTTAACACAGTGCCATATACATAATTACACAAATATGTATATTTGTTGAATGAATAAATGAATAGATAAGTAGAACAAAAGTTCAGATAGTTCTGTTTCCCCCCTTTACAGCCAAAATATTCTGACCTATTGTACTCAGGTTGTTGAGCAAGCTCTTATTACAGCAGATTAAAATTGTTTGAGGCCAGGAGGCCCTGTTAGAGAGTATGTGAAACTTAAAACATGCTCATACTCAACCTGCTAGTGTGTAAACCCAATTTGGCTTTTATTTTATAGGAAAAGCACACAGAGAAAAGTTCAGAATGATCAGGTTTCTTTCTTCTGGAACACCTTTGCCTAACAGGACTTGCACCATGATAGCTTATATAATACATTTTTCAAAAATCCCTCTCTGATCATACATTGTACCAAGCCACTTTTCTTTGAAAAGAAGGAAGGATTGTGATGTGTGGAGGGGGCTAAAGTTTACAATATTTGTAATGTTTATAGCCACATAGGTCCTTTGATATAATTTTGCTCACACACATGACCTCATGGAAAGGATAGCACAGAGTCTGACTTTGCATCTTACCGGCCTATCATCTGATCTGGCTGCACTGGTTAACTTGGACCCCTGGGTACACCATGTTCAGTGCCTTCTCTGGAGTGCTGGTTACCCTATCTAGAAACCTCTTCCACCTGTTACTGTCACCCGGTTGGACACTATGCATCTGCAGGGTGCCATTCATAGGCTACAGTGGGAATGGCACTCTCTGCAGTGTGTCACATAGTGGACATCCTTCAAGTCTCAGCCAACAGCCATCTGTGCAGGAAGTTTTCCCTGACCTGCTGAGATTTCAGTAGTCCACCCTCTTCTAAATCTCAAGGCACTTGCTCATTAAGTTAACAGTCACCATGTTGACAATCTAGTTGTTGTAAGGTTCCATAATCTCATATTTGAAACTCTTATGGCCACATATATTTTAGAATTTATAGACTTGGGGATGATTTTCCATAATACTCCTTGTGAGATGATCTGGGGCGGGAGGGGAGGGGGTGGGGGTGCGAGGGGGGGGGAGACACCCTATAAATAAAATGCAATAAAATTCTGCAGAGAAACACAAAGTGAAACAAGTGAAGACTATAAATAGCCTTGTGGGTTCAGCTCATGCCTTGTAAGACTTTAGGACACATTTGCTATCAAAGGAGCTTTTGCCCATTTTTGATAAAAGGATTGTGGACCTATATGGTAGCTTGCTTCACCAGATGGAGCAGGAACTATTTATGTAGAGTGACTATGTCACCTATATTAGTCATCTTACTACTTAATACACAACTCTGCCAAAATAGATGCTCAAGCAGCATTTAACTGTTGCTAATGAGATAACAGAGAACCATTTCATGATTTAGGCAAAGCTGGCCATATCTCCCTGAGCAAATGTAAATAAAGAAAACTGACCCAGCTGGCATGGTTTGGTGGTTGAGAATCAACTTTTGAACCTGGAGGTCATGGTCGGGGCCCAGGCCCAGGTTGTGGGCTCAATCCCCAGTGTGGGGCGTGCAGGCAGCAGCCAACCAATGGTTCTCTCTTGTCATTGATGTTTCAATCTCTCTCTCCCTCTCTCTTTCTCTCTGAAATCAATAAAAATATATTGGGAGCTTGGGGGGTGTGTGTGTGTGAAGAAAACTGAGTTCCATCTGCAGCGGGAAGGCCGGGGAGGGTTGGGGGGCAGGAGGTAGGGGGGTAAGAGATCAACTAAAGGACTTGTATGCATGCATATAAGCATAACCAATGGACATAAGACACTGGGGAATAGGGGAGGCTAGGGGACTGTCTAGGGCGGGGGGATAAAATGGACACATATGTAATACCCTTTGTAATACTTTAAGCCATAAAAAAAAAATCCTTACCTGAGGATATTTTTCCATTGATTTTTAGGGAGAATGGGAGAGGGAAAGACAGAGAAATATCATTGTGAGAGAAACACATCGATTGGTTGCCTTCTACACATGCCCAGGGTCCTTGACCAGAATTGAACCTGGGATCCTTCGGTCCCCAGGCCAACACTCTACCCACTGAGTAAAACAGTCTAGGGCAGAAAACCGAATTCTTAAAAAACAATAACCTCTTCATGATTCCCCAATGAAAAATAAAAATTAATGATCTTATAATTTATGTAATATTTTCAGGATTATAGGACCCCTAATTTTAAAAAAATATATTTTCATTGATTTTAGAGAGAGAGAAAGAGAAAGGGAGAGAGAGAAACATTGATGTGAGAGTGATACATCATTTGGCTGCCTCCTACGTGTCCCCTACCAGGGATTGAGCCGGCAGCCTAAGCATGTGCCCTGACCAGGATTTGAAACAGTGACCTTTTGGTGCATAGGACAACAATCAACCAACTGATTCACACTAACCAGGGCCCCAATTTTTTATATATAAGCTTTTGAGGTGAATACAAATGAGTTCTAAATTCGCACTGATAACGCTCTATTATAGCAACCTGTTGTTGCAGGTTGGGTTATAACAGACCAAGGGAGAATACATTTACAAGGTGAATGATGTGGATATAATTAATGTCTTTAAGCCAAACACATATCGTCTACATCCAATAACAATGGTTGGGGAATTCACAACAGCAAAGCTAGATTTTTTTCCAAAGTTGGCTTTTGAAATTTAAAAATTGTGTTTATAATGAATATTTCCTTATTATATTATTTCTACAACAATGAGGCTGAATGGCAGAGGCAATCTGTTTTTCCTCTGGATTTGGAATTCACAGAGTATTCAGTAATCACACAACCAACACACACAATCATTCATAAAAGCTTATAATGCTTTCCCAGTAGACATGAGTTAATTATAGAATCAACCCATTAGAACTGGAAGACACACTAGAGATAACTTCATTTCCAACCTCTGCATTTGACAAATGAGCATTTGAGGTCCAGAAAGAAAAGTGACTTTCCTAAAATCTATCTGCTCAGAAAACCTAAGAGTTGAGACTAGAACTTGGGACTTCTGACCCCAACTAGGTTTTTCTTTTTCCTTTTCTTCCAGGTTCCTAGGATTTAAGAGCAATAGGTTCAGAATCTTGTCAGTTACACGGGGAGGCAGTGGGGTGATTTTTGTCTAATTACTGACATTAGCACTCTTTGCAGCTCGGAGATCTGGGCTTTGTCAGACCGGTCACAATCTTTAATAATAAAAGCACAATGTGCTAATTAGACTGGACGTCCTTCCGGACGACCTTCCAGACAAAGCCATGCCTGCAGCCGCTGTATCCAGGCAGCCACCATGGCTGCGAGGGAGGGATCCAGGCAGCCATTGTGGCTGTGAAGGCCTACTCTTTCACAAATTTTGTGCATCGGGCTTCTAGTGTTTAATAAGCTGGAGACATCCTTTTCACAATAAGCCCCGTGCTGGTGCGAAATAGTTCTGAATGATTGGACATTAGTGAGATGAGAGAGATGAGATTTTACTTTCCAGATCTGGAATGTTTTGTGACCTTCCTCCATGTCCGAATTAGAATTGATTAGCTTTAATTTGCATATAACCCATCTCCTTTCTCTTGGTGTTCCAGTGGTGTGCCACTCACCGAGAATTTCCACAGGCCTCCAACATCATTGCTCCTTTCGAAGCAGGTGGGCTCCAGCCCCTCTTCCAGACAGCACCGTATGGAGGCCAAGCCACTGACGCCAGCTCCAATCACTGCCACCTTCTTTGCCATGCTTTCCTGTCCACAGGGTTAATCAGTCAGAGCTGCTTCAATGGGGTAAAAGATAAGAGTCTTTAGCTTCAAACTCTAGAGCCGTGGTAATTCAATAACTAGCAGAATAAAATGCTTCAGTAGTCAAGTTCCAAAGTCTCATGCACTTTACTGCAAGCCTTGTACACAAAGTCTTGGTTTGGCATTTGAAAGCAACCCATTTCACAAAGCCAAGTGATTGAATGTCAGGGTACTAGGGAGATGAGCCAGATCTCCAGGCACTACAGCTGAGAGCCTTAGAGTTGAGAGCTGAGCTTTTCCTTATCAGCGCCTTTCCCCAGCTGTTATCCTTACCTTTGTTGTTGCTCCGAGGATGGCAGGCCGAGGTTTAAATGTCAGGATCCTCACCTTAACAGAAGAAACTAGAGAAGCACATTAACAGTTTAGGCTCATCATTATTATTTTTTTTAAACCACTTTTGCGATAGTAAGATTCTAAATCTGGTTTCTTCTCCTAATTATTCAAGATGCCAAACATAGCCGAGTCAGTGATTGCTAGAGCAGGAAGGACTTGAAGGTCATCAATCCAGTGCTCTCAATGAAAAATGAAGCAATGGTCACTCCAAGATTAGAAATTGCTTCTTCAAGGTCTCAGAGCCAACAAGTAAAGGTGTCAGAACTAAAACTCAAGCCTTCTGCATGCAATCTATGGGGCCACATCACCCCTGCACACTTTGGATGCTTGGCTTAAAGGGACCTTACTCTTATTTCAAAGCCTTCCTTTTCCCCAGAGAACCAACAGTTTTCTAAATATAGAAGAGAATGTCTGTAAAAATTGTTTTTGTTGAAAGTATTACAGATGTCTCTTTTATTTCTCCTGTTGACCCCCCTCCACCCAGCTTCCACCCCCTCCACAGGCTTTCCCCGCACTATTGTTTGCCCATGGGCTATTCATATAATTTTTTATATGTGCCCGCAACCAAGGTACATGCCCTTGACCGGATCGAACCTGGGACCTTTCAGTCCGTAGGCCAACACTCTATCCACTGAGCCAAACCAGTTAGGGCCCTCATTGTCATTTAAATTTGCATCTCTCTGATAATTACTGATGTTGAGCATTTTCTATATCTCTTGGCCATTTGTATGTCCTCTTTGGAAAAGTGTCTATTTAGGTCTTCTGCCCATTTTTTAATTGGATTGTTGTCTGCCTTTTGTTGGGTTGTATGAGTACTTTATATATTTTAGAAATTAACCCCTTATCAGATGTATCATTGGAAAATATGTTCTCCCATACAGTGGGTTTTCTTTTCAATTTGATGCTGGTTTCTTTTGCTGCACAGAAACTTTTTAGTTTGATGCAGTCCCATTTGCTTATTTTTTTTTCTTGTTTCTCTTGTTCTAGGCAATGTATCTGTGAAAATTCTGCTTTATGAGATGTCTGATATTTTGCTACCTATGTTTTCTCCTAGGATTTTTATGGTTTCATGACTTAACATTTAAGCCTTTTATCCATTTTGAGTTTATTCTTATGTATGTAGGTGTATAACATACACCTCATAAACCCCCTCTGAGGCTGTCTGAGGTGTAAGTAGGTGTTCTAGTTTCATTTTATTGCATGTACCTGTCCAATTTTCCCAACAGCATTTATTGAACAGACTGTTTTTATTCCATTGTATACCTTTGTCTCCATTGTCAAATACTAATTGAGCATATGGCTTGGATTGATTTCTGGGTTCTCTGTTGTGATTCATTGTAGGCCATTTTTATAATGTTGATATACCAATCCACGAATATGATATATTCTTTCACTTGTTTATATCTTCTTCTATCTCTTTATTCAATGGCCTGTTTTCTGAGTATACATCTTTTATCTCCTTGGTTAAATTTATACTCAAATATCTTAAATTTTTTTTTTGCAATGGTAAATGGGGTTGTCTTTTTAGTTTCTTCCTGAGATATCATTATTGGTGTATAAAAATGCCATAACTTTGACTGACGTGGCTCAGTGGTTGAGTGTTGACTTATGAACTAGGAGGTCATGGCACATGGTCAGGTGGTGGGCTCAATCCCCAGTGTGGGGTGTGCAGGAGGTAGCCAATCAATGGTTCTCTCTCATTATTGATGTTTCTATCTCTCTCTACCTCTCCCTTCCTCTCTGAAATCAATAAAAATATGTTTTTAAAAATGCCATCAATTTCTGGGTGTTAATTTTGTATCCTGCTACATTGCCGAATTCATTTATTAAATTTAGTAGTGATTTGGTGGAGTCTTTAGGATTTTCTATGTACAGTATCATGTCATCTGCAAATAAGGACAATTTTACTTCCTGCTTTCCAATTTGGATGCCTTTTATTTCTTCTTCTTGTCTAATCACTGCACTTTCCGTACTATGTTGAATAAGAATGGTGAAAGTGGACATCCCTGCCTTGTTTCTGTTCTTAGGGGGAATGCTTTTAGTTTTTGCTCATTGGGTATGATGTTGGCTGTAGGTTTGTCATATATGGCCTTTATTATGTTGAGGTATGATCCCTCTATTCCCACTTTGCTGGGAGTTTTTATCAAAAGTAGATGATGGATTTTGTCAAATGCTTTTTCTGTGCCTCTTGATATGATCATCTGGTTTTTGTCTTTCAGTTTGTTTATGTGATATATCACATTTATTGATTTGTGAACATTATACCAGCCTTGAATCCCTGGAATAAATCCTATTTGGTCATGGGGTATGATCTTTTTTAAGATATTGCTGGATCCGATTTGCTAATATTTTGTTGAGGATTTTAGCATCTATGTTCATCAGGAATATTGGCCTGTAATTCTCTTTTTTGTATTGTCCTTATCTGCTTTTGCAATTGGGATAATGCTGGTCTCATAAAAAGAGCTTGGAAGTGTTTGGATTTCTTGAAATAGTTTGAGGAGGAGAGGTGATAGTTCTTTGAATGTTTGACAAAACTCTGTTTCCTTGTTGATTTTTTTTGTCAGTTTTATGGACCTATTCAGGTGCTCTGGTTCTTCCTAATTCAGATTTTGAAGATTTATTTTTCTAGGAATTTGTCCATTTTGTCCAGGTTGCCCTGCTTATTGGCATATAGCTGTTGTTAATATTTCCTTATACTCCTTTGTATTTCTGTGGTGTCAGTTGTTATCTCACCTCTTTTGTTTCTGATTTTATTTATTTGGGCCCTCTCTCTTTGCTTCTTGATGAGTCTGGCTAATGGGTGATCAATCTTGTATATTTTTTCAAGAAAATATTGGAAAAGAAACAAACAAACAAGCTAAACAAAACAATAGCCTTACTCTAGGAATGTCTTCCTTTTAGCTGTTCTCCCTTTGCCTACCAAACTGTGCCCAGCTGGAGTATCTGGGGCTTCAGAGAGTTGATGTACCCCTTTCCTGTTGCAGGTGGTGCACCGAGCCTGCAGGAGAGGTAGACAGAGCTCCACCCCTCCTTTCCCGGTTCTGGCTGGCTGAACTCACAGGGCGCTCGGCTCAGCCTCTCCACAAAGCAGACACAAACCCAGCTCTCACTGGTCTGTCTCCCCAACATAAACCTTCCCAGTGGATGGCAGGTGCGCTATCCAAAAATCAAAAGCATATAAGAAACAAACAAGCAGCAGCCTGCCTTAAGAGAACCTGCCATCCTTGCCCCTCAGCTCGAGGCAGGTCTCCTGCACAGCTGATCTCAGTAAGCTGGGGCCAAGATTCCCAGCCCCACTCACAATCCAAGCTCACTTCAGTGCAGGTCCAAAACCCCATCTGCCCTGTTGGCAGCTCCACAAGGGCCCTCTTTCTCCTTCCCACGTCACACAATTTAGATGCTTTCTGGGGCTCTGCACAATGCCTTACAGGAAAGCAGAGGATCCCTTTAGGTCACTGCTGGGTGCAGCCACAGGCGCCTTGCTATTCTGGAGCCACACACCATGGCACAGCCTTTCCTGCAGCCAGAGCTCAGAGTGAATCTCTCCTGCCCGGGCTGCTGCCATCAGGCACGTTCTTTCACTTGGAAGGTACAGATGCTACCTGGCAGGCAGACTGTTCGCTGGATCCCTCTGCCCAACGCTTCACAGGCTCTCCTTCCCACCTCCATCACTCCGGGTTTGAGATCCCTGTTTGGATGCCAGTTGACACTCCCAAGGGGAGGAAGCCTTGCAGCCACTAACCCTTGGGTCTTGCAGCCGAACACCGGCTTCAGCGCGACCCCCCCCTTTCCACAACTCCCCCGCTCTTACCAGTCTCTATGTTATTTCTTCAGTGATCCTTAGATAAAATATGTCTGCCGGGAGCCGGTCCATCCTTGCTGTTTCAAGGGACCTGGCATATATGGCATACTGTTCTTAATATGTTTGCTCACCTTCTTGGCGCTGTGTTTTAACCAAGGTCACCTCTCCGAGAAAGGTTGAATCCCCAGGTAGGGATTTTCCCCTGAAGTTAGGGAGGGGATGAAACTCCTTAACTAAGTGCCAGGCGGGTAGTTAATCAATTTAACTACAAACAATCATGCTTAAGCTACATAATCTTTACTCCCTGGAATGGAGATAAGAGACGCCCTAACCTTTGTAATAGAAATTGACAGGATTAGAATCAACTGGTATAAATACAGATGCAACAAGACAACAACAGACAGAACTCAGAACACAGAACTAAGGACACAGGGCTTGGAAGACAGGACCAAGAGAGACAGAGCCTAGGCACAGAACCTACACAGAACGTTCTCTAGGGACAGAAGAACTTCGCTGGCGAGAGCATGCCGGAGGATCCTGGACAGGGACTGGCCTCGGAGCCTGGAGGCGGAGCCTGGCGAGAGAGCATGGCAGGGGATCCTGGACTGAACCTGACTGCGGAGATTGGCAGGAGAGCCTGACTAGAACCTGGTGACTGGACCTGCCTGGAGAACCTGGACAGAACCTGGCTGGATATCCTAAGCAGAACCTCTCTGGAGATCAAGACCAGAACTTGGCTGGAGATCCTGGCTAGGCTGCTGATCAACTGAACGCTGTCTCCATGTCATTCCTTCTTCGCCGACTCCGTCTACACCTTTGGGAACCCCTGGACCTGCTGGGGTTGGACCCCGGCATATGTCCAATCAGCCCTGGCTGGTTTGGCTCAGTGGATAGAGCATCAGCCTGCGGACTGAAGGGTCCCAGGTTCGATTCCGGTCAAGGGCATGTACCTTGGTTGCGGGCACATCCCCAGTAGGGGGTGTGCAGGAGGCAGCTGATTGATGTTTCTCTCTCATCGATGTTTCTGACTCTCTATCCCTCTCCCTTCCCCTCTGTAAAAAATCAATAATATATATATATATATATATATATATATATATATATATATATATTAAAAATATGTCCAATCAGCTTTACTTTTCTTGTTTTTTTTTCAAGCTGACGGCGCAGTATTTCAGTAAATCCAGTTCATGGCTGGGAGCAAGGGCACTCCACCTCTTATTAGAGTACAGCCATCATTTAGAAGAGACTGTCTTTTGATGTAATGATTGGGAAAGGGCACTCTTTTACTTTATTCTTAAAGTAAAAATTCTTTTGTCTTTGAATTTTTTATGGTAGAGTGCCCTGATAAAACCCGGAAGAGAAGCACTGAGTGTGGTAGAGAACGGGGATAGGGATGGGCAGCAGAGGAAGAAAAGGGTGGGGAAAGGGCAAGAATGAGATCCCTGGTCCTGGCTCCCAAAATTAAAGCAGTCACTGATATGGTCACTGGAGCTGTAAGGTGAGCCCCTGCGAGATTAAAGGAAAAATGGTTCTTTTGTTTATTTTTGCTTTGGGATTATAGAATATATAACAAAGGCTATGCACCTGGACTACAGGGAAAGGTTTTCTTGTTCCAACGGTTTAAAAAGAAAAGCTCAATTTTCTGGAACTTTAAGAGCACCTGATTTGAGGAACTGAGCTAACTCTTGGAGATGTTGAGTTTGTATAACTAGTGAGCCCAAGGGACAAGATTGTGAAGTCACTTGTCTGGCTCCCTCTCACTCTTATACCTGCTCATCCTATTTCTGTACACCTCCCTCATCCCCCTGCTCCCTTCCTCCCTTCAGTCCATTTCCCTGAGTGCCTACCACAGGTCATGCATTAGAGTAATCTCTCAGAGGTTCAACGATGAACGGACAGTATTTTCCCTCTAGAAACATACAACCCATGGAGGGAGAGATGATCAGTATTGCAATGGAAGTATGAATCAGTGCAGGGCCCACAGTTAGGAGGAAACATCTAGGAATAAGAGAGGCTTCCAAAGGCAGTAAGAAGAGAGCTGAATCTTGAAGGAAGAATTGACACTTGCCAGGTAGACAATGGGCAAGGAAAACAGAACTGCCTAAAAGAAAAATATGTGCAAATGCACAGCAAGCTGCAGTTAGTTCTGTGTTGCTGAGCCATAGGGTGTTCGTGCACGCAGACCCATGGAAAAGCCCTGAGACTGTGGATCTACTTCCGTGAACAGAGGCAGGGAAAGACCAAAGACAGAGGCAGGCCACTCCAGCCTGTTAATGAACAGAGCTTATTAAGGGAAATTTCCATAGGAGGCACATCCTAGGCAGCTGCAAGATGAAGTGTTTATCCTCCATACTGTTGAGCAGGCACCAAGGAATTATATAGAACAGGGCAGGGCGGGTAGGGAGTATACGACCAGACCCAAGTATGGGAAATGCCTTACGTGCTTGCCCTGTTTAGGAACCAGCACGCCATGAGATACAGGGGAGAGGAACTGGCTTATGTCACAAGGAGAGTATTGATTATTATCAGACAGCCTCAGAGGGGGTTTATGAGAAGCAACCTCTATTCTGGCCTGAGTCTAGCTCGGGGTCCGGCAGTGGTTATGTCTCTCCTCCACAGATGGGAGCAGCAGAATTGAACATGCAGAACCCAGATGATAAACGATATTGAAGTGCCACTTTCAGGGGATTGGATACTGTCTTCTAGGTTATGGTGATCGCTTCAAAAAAGTGACAAGATCAGATTCAGATGATAGTGAGAGTAAACAGTAAGCAGAATCAGGGATCTCCAAACCCAGGAGCTTATTTCAATAGTCTAGGCCAGAGAAGCCAAAGACTTAAAGTAGAGCAGTGCAGGGGATAGAGGTCGGAGACTGGACATGAGATATTTAGGAGGTATTTTGGGGACTGATTACAGATGTTTGGAGACTTGATGACTGAATATGGATTTGATGCCTCAAAGAAGATCCTTCCATCTTTAAGAGTCTGTGTTATGCTTATTATGCATACCATTCATGATTTCATGCAGGAAGCAGAGGCCATCTATTTCACAAGGAAAGCCATACAGTACAGGGAATTAGTTGCCTGTATAGATGGAAGGTCTAGAGAGAAGAAACTAGGATGCATCACCAGAGGCCCTTCCAAAGGGTGGGCCATGGGGTTTGGCTGATGTAAACACAGCTGTTCAAACATTTTTGCTGATCAATAGCCTCAGAAATTTGGTGTCTGCTTCTCTTTGCTTTCCAAGATCAGATGTCTCTCTTACTGAAAACGCTTAAAAATATAGTGTTTAGCCTTCCAGTCCTTGCGATGCAGGAGGGAGTCCACGGGAGGTGAGTCACTAGACAGCGTCCAGCACTCTGGGTCGGTCATATGGCATTAAATGGAGACCAGTCCTACATCCTCAGAAAAACTAAACATATTCCTGTTTTTTTCCCAATAGTAATACAGTAAATATTCAGGGGTAATGTATCCTATGGGTTGTGTATTTTGTGATAACTCCTATGGACGTGAGCTCTCTGATCTGTAAAATGAACAAATTGAAGTAGATAATTACCATAGTCCTGTCAACATTCTGTGAATCTCTGACTTTACTGAGTAAACCTCAGTAAACCTTTTCAGAGATAGAAACTATAAGCCAAAGGCAACACAAATATGCTTAAACTTCTTAGGAGGACCTTCCTTATTCTGTGTGTCTCCCACCATCAAGAAGTTAATTTAACGTGGCTGCTGAGAGCCTCTTGTTAAATTGGAAGTTTTAGTATGAGCAGGCCAAGAATGTGGAGCTGGAGTGTTTGAAGTGGATCTTTCCGGAAAAAGCTGCTGGTGTGCTGTGTTTCCCTTTCCCATCAAAGAAATGGGAGCAAAAGACCTGTTGATGGCCAACAGTATAGGACGAGGAGCTCAATTAGGCCACTTGGAGAGAAGTTAGGGGGTCTGAGGGACCTTCATCTACCAGAGGCTGCCTGAGAAATCTGACGATGAGATTCGGCCGGCCAGCTGTGAAGGAGAGCTGCTCTGTGTTGGGTTTGGCCTGCACTCCCAGTCTGTCCGGCCCAAGCATGTTTTCCTAAAGGCCAGATGTGAAGCACCCTAGGGAGCTAACATGGGGTCATATTGCTCCTGTTCAGTAGGGCTGCCTGGGGGGCACAAGGGTTCCCCAGTGTGAGGAGCAGCTGCTGAGGAAGCATCTGCCAGAATGAAGTTTATGTCAAAGCACCCGTATAGTAAGGATTAGTTTTCTTCAAGCATATATCATTTAGTTTTGTAAAACAAAAACTAAAAGGTATAAGGGCAATGAATTGACAATCTTTTATTTGACCTCTGTTTCTTGAACCCAAATATCTCAAAAGGGATTTCTTTCACGATTCCAGGAAATGCCTAGGGCAGGGCCTTGTTACCTTATTCCAGATAACATGATACGGTTACACAATTTTTTTTAGACATCTATAGGTTTATTGTGATTTCTAGACCCCCCCCCGGGCTTCATTCCATCACCTCTCCAGGCCTGCTGTCATCACAGAGATGTTCTCTCGCTCCCTTGCCTGGGCTTATGCCTGCTTGGTTCTGTCTTATCCCAGCGAGAGAGGGAGGGAGACAAAGAAGACCTTGTAGTGACCTGTCCAGGTAGCCAAGAGGAGGCCAAGCTGTTCAATCCATTAAGCAGAAGGGTCAGAATGGATCCCCTTCCTTTCTGGAGCTGGGACCTCAGATGCTTTTGGAAGTTATTCTTCCTACACCACCCACTCTGTTGTGCCCTTCCTTAAGGGATTGAAGTGGCTTCCCACTGGCATTCAACTCTGCCTCGTTTTACTGATATCACCAATTCTCTGCATGTGCCCTGTCTGCAGGATGTCTGGTACCTTCATGCCTATCGCACACACCATATTTCTTCTCATCTCTGATTGGGATCGTGCTTCCTCCTGGCACATGCCTCTGAAATCGGGGGTGGAGGACTTTTCCACGCCTATTATTTCTATACGAGTCCTGTGCATGCGTCAAGACCCTTATCACATGTCACTCTCCTCAAGGAGGTTTCCTCACACCTGCATATATTGCTGCTGAGTCCACATAGATTGAGTACTATATTCCATACTACCTGACATTGTAGACTTCCAGGGCTGGGTTGCTCAGAGACCAATATGTATACTTTTGCTTTAACTCTCCCCAATACCCAATAAAGAGTTGAGTATTCAGAAGGAGCTCCATAAGTAAATGTTGACAAAACTCGTCCCCTTTCTAAGTGTTTTCTGATAAGTAACACAGAACAGTGATGAATTCATCTGCCAGGGGATTGCAAGCTCTCTGGTACCCTGGGATTTGGGACTGACTGTGTCTCTTTCCAGAGGAATGTTCGGAGTCATTCTTCCTTTGTTTTGAATTTAACATGCTATGTTTATCTCTTCAGGCAAATCTATGCCAAATACATTTTTTTTTATTAGTACAGGTTGCAAAACACATACTCTACATTCATTGAGTTATGTGAAACTAGCTTCAGGGTGTGGATCCACTTAGGTCCATGGGGTTTTGGCACACATCTTGCTTCTGAAATGGTTAAGGGGAGAAGGGGGAAGGCTGTGAGAAGCTTCTGGAGTTTGAAATTAGGTCAGTCACTTCACAAAGAAGATATTTTGTTTCCTCAAATGGCATGCCCTTTAACCAAGGCATTCCCATGTTAAAAAATCCCTGGTGTCTCCTAAGCCTGATGTCCCAAGATTGATATTCAGTTCAGTTAAATTCTTTCACTAACTCACTTAGCCATTTATTACAAAATTAGAGGCCTGGTGCAGGAATTCGTGCATGGGTGAGATCCCTCAACCTGGCCGGTGATCAAGGCCTATTGGGGGGAAGGGGCCATGGGAGGTTGGCCGTGGGAGTGCACTGACCACCAGGGGGCAGCTCCTGCAATGAATGTCTGCTCCCTGGTGGTCAATGCATGTCATAGTGACTGGTTGACCAGTCGTTCCAGTTGCTTAGGCTTATATATATATAGAATATATACCTACTATGAGCCAGGTACAGTTGTAGGCACTGGGGATTCAGCAGTGAGTAAATTCAATGACAGGGTATTGAGAAGTGGCAGGATATGTGGAAATAAGTGAGGTAAGTGACCATATATGGAGGAGGGTGATGGGACAGATTAAGACAAGTACAGGTATAACTCTAGTAGAGGCCAAAATTCAAGTGACACCAATAGAGACCAAGTTACACTGAGTCAAAGGAAACAGGGCACATATTTATCCTGAGGTAAAATTAAGAAAGCCTTTATGGAGGAGTGGCATTTAGATGAGTTTAAAAAATGCCGGTTGATTATTATTTTATCTCCACCTCAAACCCATTCTTTTATGCTCTGCTTTCTGGTGCTGGGCCTGGGATTCTGAAAAGCCATCCAGAAGCCAGGAAAAGAAGGTGCTCGCTTCTTCCTGTTTAGTTCCTGTTTCTATCAGTATTGCTGCAGCAAATGTCTTCAATAATCCTGTTTCTGTCAGTATTGCTTGCAGCAAATGTCTTCAATAATCCTGTTTCTGTCAGTATTGCTGCAGCAAATGTCTTCAATAATCCCAGTTTCTTTCCTTTGTCTCTTCAGCTCTGTCTGGAGGTGGTAGTTCCTTCTGCAGTTACTACCTCTGATATTTTGTGATCTCTTCTGGTCTTTTAGTGTCTTTGATATCTCGCCAACAATTTAAAATGATTAAAATATTTTTATTGCTTTTAGAGAGAGAGGAAGGGAGAGGGACAGATAGAAACATCAATGAGAGGGAATCATCACTTGGCTGCCTCCTGAACACCCCCTACTGGGGATTGAGCTGGCAACCTGGGCATGTGTCCTGACCAGGAATTGAACCAGTGACCTCTTGGTGCATGGGATGATGCTCAATCCACTGAGCCACACTGGCTGGGCTTGCCATATTTTCAGAGGCCTGTGCCAGGAGGGAGCATGATCCCAGGTTTCTAGTTCCTGATTAGACATTGACTGATGCAGAAGTTGGTGCAAGAAAGGGTCCACAGAAATGACACTCAAAAGGGATTTGGGAGTTGGTTTGGTTATGTCCTTTGACTTGAATGTAGTGCTGAATTCCTTGACAGTAATGAATCAGGATGCAATAACCCACGGCATATTAACCACATTATTATCTATGTTTGATTGTGAGGAAGTACCTACTGAAGCAAGGGCCTTGGAGGACCCAGTGGCTGGAGCACTTACCTGTGTGACAACAATGATGTCCGCAACACAAGCTTTGTTTAGTCAATGGGAGGGATGACTACTACTGAGCACATTGAAGCACTTAGGAATGAAAAGGACAAACTCAAATTGTTAGGCTCTCAGCACAATTCACGGTCAGAGAGCCGAGAGCTCCTGTTATGGACCTAAAAGAAGCTTTTATTTCTTGTAGCTTCAGAGATAACCTTGCTGAAAATCAGAACAAATTTTACTTTTGCAGATTTTAGAACCATAACGTAGACTGCATCCCCAGCTCCATCAAGCCTTTCAATGAAGCTGAGACTCTTGAATCCTTGAGCCACTCTGAGGCCCTCTTACAGTGAAGGCAACCCGCTGCCCATGACTGAGGGATGCTAAAGATTCTTTAATAACCTCACCTGGGGCTCTTGCTTTGCAAAAGGATGGTTGTTTCCACGATCTACCCCAACCTATCCTTTGTAGCCATTAGATTCATAACCAGACAGACCTCAGCCTGCTCCAGGGGAACTAGTACAAAGTCTGATGCAGGAGGAAAGAGTTTAGATTTAAGATAGGTTTGAAAGATGCTTGAATTTTAAGCAGGAAGATAATGATAAATATAGGCACGGAGACGGGCTTATTCAGGGAGCAAACTGTAAATCATACAATTAGTCTGGAACATGGTTACAAGTGTGTTAAAGGGAAAGAAGCAAACAGCCATACCCACCTACTTGATCAAGGTGGCCTGGAAAATGCATCTCAGATCTGTCTGTTGGAATTAAATTAGAGAAGCAGAACCAGGGATCTGGCCATAAGCAATTGTGGGCGCCCCTTAAGCGTGGCCTCCACAAAGCTGCCGTCTTCATATCTGGTGCTGGAGCTTGAAGCCCACAGGGCAGGTAGTTGGGACAGGACGGGAAGAGAGGGTGGTGTCAAGTGGGAGAGCAAGGACAAGGTGGAATCACAAGCTTGGGACTATGTCAGTCTATTTCTGCTTCCAACATCGATGATGTTGATGATATGGGTGTTAAATAGAAGATGCTGGTGTCCTTTGTCAGCAGAGCTAAACCCACCTGGCCCAAAAGTCAGAGAAAGAAGTTGATGGAGGTCCCGCAGGAGGGTGGAGCTCTGCTGCCACACACCAGCGAGGGAGCCCTCAGAGAAATGTGAGTGTGCATGAACTCCAAGTTGACACATTACAAAGCCACAACACCCAAATTGACAGAGGAAAGGGGGCGTTCACCGCACAGAGCAGTTTCCTGTGGCTGGAGTGGTTTATTCTGGGTGGGAATACAGGAGTGGAAGAGTGTAAAGTGAGCCTGGGCCTTTTAGTCAAGCAAGGTCACTTTAGCCAAGAAGATCAGCATTTATCTACCAGCTTTCGTACAAAGTAGGTCAACATATTACACTGCATCCTGGTGGCAATAGGAAACAACTATGATTGACAACCTAGTTTTCATTTCAAAAAGTTTAAAGCCATTAGCACAGCATAATGTTCTCTGTGGGTCTCAGCTCTCCCCGTTCTTTCTTGTTTTAAATATATTTTTTTCTTTTTTAATTACAGCTGATGTATATATACTATAGTAGTTTCAGGTGCACCACCCAGTGATTAGACATTTATATAACTGTCGGGAGCCGGTCCATGCTTGCTGTTTCAAGGGACCTGGCATATATGGCATACTGTTCTTAATATGTTTGCTCACCTTCTTGGCACTATGTGTTTTAACCAAGGTCTCTGAGAAAGGTTGTTTTCCCCAGGTAGGGATTTTCCCCTGAAGTTAGGGAGGGAATAAAACCCCTCAACTAAGTGCCAGGCGGGTAATTAATCCCTTTAACTACGAACAATCATGCTTAAACTACATAATCTTTTCTCCCTGGAATGGAGATAAGAAACGCCCTAACCTTTGTAATAGAGATTGATAGGATTGAATCAACTGGTATAAATACAGTTGTAACAAGACAGAAACACTCAGAACTTCAGACACAGAACTCAGAACAAGACAGCAAGAGACAGAACTCAGACAGGGCTTGGAAGACAGGACCAAGAGAGACAGAGCCTAGGCACAGAATCTACACAGAACGTTCTCTAGAGATAGAAGAACTTCGCTGGAGAGAGCATGCCGGAGGATCCTGGACAGGGACTGGCCTCGGAGCCTGGAGGCGGAGCCTGGCGAGAGAGCATGGCAGGGGTCCTGGACTGAACCTGACTGCGGAGATTGGCAGGAGAGCCTAGCTAGAACCTGGCTAGGCTGCTGATCAACTGAACGCTATCTCTGTGTCATTCCTTCTTCGCCGACTCCGTCCACACCTTTGGGGACCCCTGGACCCGCTGGGGCTGGACCCCGGCATATGGCGCCCGAACAGGGACCCCTAGGTAAGCCCCACTCTCGGGATGGATAGGACTCCACCGTAGGAAGAGGGTGGATAGTCTTCGCCGATTCCGTCCACACCTTTGGGAACCCCTGGAACAGGATTCCCTTAGGTAAGCTGCCCCATTGAGAACCTCCACACTCGGGACGGATCAGACTCCACCGTAGGAAGAGGGTGGATAGTCTTTGCCGACTCCGTCCACACCTTTGGGAACCCCTGGAACAGGATTCCCTTAGGTAAGCCCCCCCATTGAGAACCCCACACTCGGGACGGATAGGACTCCACCAGGGTGCTACAGACCCCCCTATAGAGGATAAGTAGGGTAAGAAGGTGGATAGTACAGAACTTAGATTAAGAAGATGTGCCATACTGAGTCTAAAGAAAAAAGACTCTGTATTGATCTTTTAACATATATGCTTGCTCGCAGAGGAATTAAGGTTACTCCCAGTCAGACAGAACGTTTTATACAAGAAGTATGTCCATGCTTTTCTGAGGAAGGAAAGGTAAATGTAATGGCATGGGAGAAGGTAGGCCCAAGGAGCCTTATCCTTAACCCCACTGCAGCCTTTCCACCCCGGGAAAGTGCAGGATTGGCAAGCTCTCCCTGGGGTGATAGATCAGGACTCAGGTAATAGGAGAAAGCGCCAATCCTACTCTTAAAATGGATACAAGAGAGCGTTTGAGGTTTTTCTTTTTAATGCCTGCTTTTAAAAAATAAAAAAGGGGGAATTTGTCGGGAGCCGGTCCATGCTTGCTGTTTCAAGGGACCTGGCATATATGGCATACTGTTCTTAATATGTTTGCTCACCTTCTTGGCACTATGTGTTTTAACCAAGGTCTCTGAGAAAGGTTGTTTTCCCCAGGTAGGGATTTTCCCCTGAAGTTAGGGAGGGAATAAAACCCCTCAACTAAGTGCCAGGCGGGTAATTAATCCCTTTAACTACGAACAATCATGCTTAAACTACATAATCTTTTCTCCCTGGAATGGAGATAAGAAACGCCCTAACCTTTGTAATAGAGATTGATAGGATTGAATCAACTGGTATAAATACAGTTGTAACAAGACAGAAACACTCAGAACTTCAGACACAGAACTCAGAACAAGACAGCAAGAGACAGAACTCAGACAGGGCTTGGAAGACAGGACCAAGAGAGACAGAGCCTAGGCACAGAATCTACACAGAACGTTCTCTAGAGATAGAAGAACTTCGCTGGAGAGAGCATGCCGGAGGATCCTGGACAGGGACTGGCCTCGGAGCCTGGAGGCGGAGCCTGGCGAGAGAGCATGGCAGGGGTCCTGGACTGAACCTGACTGCGGAGATTGGCAGGAGAGCCTAGCTAGAACCTGGCTAGGCTGCTGATCAACTGAACGCTATCTCTGTGTCATTCCTTCTTCGCCGACTCCGTCCACACCTTTGGGGACCCCTGGACCCGCTGGGGCTGGACCCCGGCATATAACTTACGAAGTGATCAGCCTGATAAATTTAATACCCATCTTACCCACTTGTATCAACAACAAACTCTCCAGCTTCCCCCACAACTATTCTTGCCTGACATACATTTCCCTGCCCCGCCCCTCTTCCTTTATAAGTTCCATTTTCTCCTTTGTGAATATTAATTATGGCAACATTCATCCCAGTAGGATGGAAATAATCCGGATTGAGTATCACTAGACTGCGACCTTCCTGAAGATGGGACCCTTCTGGGGTCCCCACTGCCTAGCACAGTGTCTGGCCCTTACAAGGTTTTTCATAGATGCTTATTGGTTAAATTAAGTTCCAAGAGCGCCTCGTCAAACATTTTGCTTGTGTGACTTTTCAAATTTATTAGTGAGTTTGATGAATTAAGGCTTCTGATCACTGTCAGACCTAGAGAGGCAACATATTTCTATATTTGAAGACAATTAAGAAGGAACAGTAAAATGGCTCCTAGATCCTTTTTCCTTCAGAAAAGCATCTACAAATAGACTCAGGTTATCAAGGGGGAAAGGGAAAACCACTCCTCTTCTGAGTTGTGCTCCAAGGCACCGGCAAATGCCTCATTCTTCTACATCTTCTTCACAATTATCAGTTTCTTTAATCTCCGTGGGACTTCCAGGCGAGTTATAATTATAAAGAAGCTTCACTTTTTTGATGTAGATAAAGTTAAACAGTCTTCGGAAGCTTTGTTTAATAACCGAGGAGGTCAGGTTATGGGCTATTTTCTTAAAAAGTTCGTAGGTTGTTTTTGCCAACTCCTCAACCAGAGGGTCTTCATCCTGAAGCACTCGCTCGACAGCTGTAATGGCAGAAGGTCCCTTAGTTCAAGGCATCTGTTTCAGAGTCTGAGAAGCTCTAACTCTGAACAGCCCCACCTTTCAGAGTCCTCCTCTATCTTTCCCTCCCCCACCCCCAATTTTTATTAATTTGACTGATAGCATCCAGGAAGTTTTATCTAGACATCATTAAAAGAAAAATGGAAATATTCACTAAACATTTATGGAGGTGTCTATTATGTGCTGAGCATTTTTCTAGATAGCATAAACATATATTCATGAAGAGGCTCAATATAGCTCATAATAATGAAAAAAGTTGGATTCAGCCTGAATGTTCTTTAATAGGGAACTACTTTAAAATTGGAATATCATGAGCCCAGTTCTTCCTTTGATTCCCCTCCTAACCACCAACCTCCTCCCATCCCTGGCACTGTTATGTATGAATAAGTGAAAAAAGTTATAAAACAGTTAGGGTTGTTTTGAAAATAACCATGTAATAACTTACATTCTTTAAAAATGTCTGGGATTATATATATAACTAGTGGTCCGATGCATGAAATTCGTGCAAGAATAGGCGTTCCTTCCCCCAGCTGCTGGCACTGGCTTCCCTCTGGCTCCCAGGACCTGGGCTTCCCTCGCAGCCCCGGCTTTGTCTGGAAGGATGTCTAGAAGGACATCCCGTCTAATTAGCATATCATGCTTTTATTATTATAGATGACATGCTAATATCATTATTTGCAGGTCCTGGGTTTGTGGGAAATTCTTTCTTCCTTCCTTAAAAAGAAATAGGGGAGCCCAGCCTGCGTGGCTCAGTGGTTGAGAGTTGACCTATGAACCAGGAGGTCATGGTTCACTTCCTGGTCAGAGCACATGCCCAGGTTGCAGGTTCGATCTCCAGTGTGGGGGCATGTAGGAGGCAGCTGATTAATGATTCTCTCTCATCATTGATGTTTTTATATCTCTCTTCTTCTCCCTTCCTCTCTGAAATCAATAAAAATATATTTTTAAATTATTAAAAAAAAGAAATAGGGGGAAAGAGAGAGGGAGAGGGAGAGAATGGGAAAAGGGATGCCCCTTAACCCAGTTCTTTCTTTGATTCCCCCCTAACCACCACCCTCTTCCCATCCCTGGCACCTTTAGAGAACTCATGTCACTAGAATCAAGATAGTTAATTTATTTAGACCTGTGCATGAAGATTTCATTATACCTTCAACACTTACCCTCAAGCATGACTTCAATATCATCTTTGAGCAGTAAATGTCTACCCAATGTTGCCAAGTACCCTAGACACAAAATAAAACCCCAAAACACATTATGAAAATACATTCTCTGATGTTATCTAGTTATTATCATTGCCTTCTTCAAAGCAAAGCATCTCTAGATTATCCTTGGGTCCTCTTTTAGTGCTCTCACATACTTATTAATTTAATAAAACACTTTATTGAAAAATATGTATGTGTGTAAACATGCACACAAACTAATTGCACAGGTCAATGAATGACCACAAAGTTAAGACTTCTAGCTACCACCTAAATGGAGCATGCCTAGCATCCCAGAAGTCTTCCTTATGCTCTTTCCCAATTTGCTCCTCTATCCCTCAGAATACATTCTTTTGGCTCTGCCTTCTTTTGCTCAACATTATCTGGGATTCATCCATGTTCTCTAATGGGGCAATAGTTCATTTATTTTCATTGCTACATGGCAGGAGTGGCTATTAAAGTTTTCTTGAAACATAGCCATGCTCATGGGCTCATAGTGTACTAGTACATATCATCTCTGGCTGCTTTCACCCACACCAGTAGACTTGTGACATAGACTAGCCATTTTCAACTTTTTTTAAAAAAAATCTCATAGCACACATAAACTAATTACTGAAATTCTACAGCATACCAAAAAATATATATTTTTTGTCGCTCTGATAAAAAAATAATTTTGATTCATTCACACCAGATGGCTATTGTTGTGTTGGCTGTAGTCATTTATTTGCAGTGGTTCTCAACCTGTGGGTCGCGACCCCTTCGGCAGTCCAACGACCCTTTCACAGGGGTCGCCTAAGACCATCCTGCATATCAGATATTTACAATACGATTCATAACAGTAGAAACATTACAGTTATGAAGTATCAACAAAAATAATTTTATGAGGAACTGTATTTAAAGGGCCAGAAGGTTGAGAACCACTAAGGGAAAAGAGGTTAGTGCCCTCGATTAAATAGTTAGGTATCGCATGTTTTAAATGTTCTCGCAGCACAGTGGTTGAAAGTCACTGACATAGATCATATGGCACTCCAAGCCTGAAATAGGTACTAGTGATATTTATCTTTATGAATTCAGCATTTTCTAATCCGTTCTGCTGATGATGGTCAATGTGTGTTTCCAATTTTGGTCTATTTTAAATAATGTTATTATTATGGGCATTCTTACATATGGATTTTGGTATGCATTTGTATGCACTGATGTTTGGTATCCAGCTGGGAGGGAATTTACTGACCCATGGATATGCTATGTTCCCCTTCAGTTGTTACTGCCAGACATTGCAAAGCAGTTGTACCAATTTTTGCTCCCCACATCAGCGTATGAACATTTCCATTGCTCCACACTCTTAACATTTGTTATCATTTGTTAATTTTTTTCCCTTTTAGTTATTCTAATGGGTTTGGTGGTAGTATCACATTGTGATTTTAATTCACTTTTTTGTGATAATTCATAAGTTTTGTATAATTATTGGTAATTTGGGTATTTTTTGTGTGTGACATGTGCATTCAAGTAAGCCTCTTTCCTATTTTTATATATAGTAGCCTATATTGTTCTTATTTGTAGGCATTTAAAGAAAATTCTGGATCCTAATTTTTTCATTGTTACACACCTTAGAAATATCTTCTCTTACCCTCTGACTAAACTTTCACATTTATATTGTGTGTGTGTTTTTTTAATGAACACGCATCTTTAATTTTAACAGAGTCCAATTTATTGTTTTTTCTATTTATGGTTAGTGAATTTTTGGGGTCTGATAGGAAATTTTTGCCTGCCTCAGGAATATTATATAATGATATTCTCCTGTATTTACTTCTAGAAGCTTTATGGTTTTATCTTTCACACTTTTGGATTGTCGATCCAACTGGAATCATATGTCATACAGTGCAAGCCAAGATTTTTTTTATGTACCTGTGCAATTGACCCAGCACCATTAGGAGAAAAAAAACTGTCCTTTTCTGCGTCTACTGCTTTGCAGGGTCACTGTATATGTATGGGTCTATTTTTAGGCTTCCTTCTGTTTCACCGTTCTGTCAGTCTTTGCTTGAGTAACAAGTAGTCTACAATTCTGTAACTTTATAATAAATCTTTATATCTTGGAGTAGTAGCCACATTTTTTCTTTAGAAGTATCTTGGCCTTTCACTTTTCTACATACTTTTAGAATAGACTTGGCAAGATCTATGAAATTATTGGCTGGCATTTTTATTTTTAGTTACAGAGAACTTGTTGGTTTGTATTTCTCAATAGGTGTGCAGTGGGGATTCTTGATGGGACAATTTTTGAGTAACATTGTCAGAATTATTACTGAATATTAAGCATATCCTTGCCCTTTAAAAGCATTCATGGGCACGAAATGCTGTACCAACCTGGAAACAAACTGGCAAGGGAGCTGGCGGGGGGGGTGGGGTGGGGGTGGTGGTGTTTAGACCATACAGCCTGCAGAGGCCCAGAGAAAAGCAAGAATTGGTGTAGACCCCGCAGTTAAGTAAATACTGCATGCCTTTTTGCAGTAGTTTAGCCATTCATTCTTGAGTTGACTGAATTCCATCCTTTAATGATTTCTTCAAGAAGGATTCATGGCAACGCTTTATCCTGAGTTCTTGTGTTTTTTGAAAATGTTTTCCTGTTATCTTCATAGATGGGTATAATTTTTCAGTCACAGTTGTTTTTTTCCACTTAGGATTTTGTAGGCATCCTCTATTTTAGAGGTTAAAACTGAAATAGAGAAATCAAATGCCAGATTTTTTTTTTAACTTATAAGTGGCTTTTTATTGCTTAACTTCTCAAAGAATTCTTTAAATCTGAAGTTCCATAACTTTACCAGGAAATGTTTTAATGTTGCATTCTGTATAAAATATTTATTAAAACATTATTTACCATCTTGGTATATTTAATCAAGTCTATTTTTATTCCTTAAATTATATCTTTGATTACTCTTTTCTGTTCTCATTGTTTATTTCTTTTATTTATTTATTTGTGCCTTTTTGCATCTCTTTCATAAATCTTCCATATCTAATCACTGCTCCTTAGTTTTTCAAACTATTTCTTGCTGGTTTTCATTTCATTTGCTAGTGTTTCTCAACCCTGCACTCCTTGTCCCTTACTGGGGTTTCAACAATATATATTGTCTCTTCTGCTGGTTGCAATGCAGTTTTCTTTTGTGATGGTTATATATTTTTTCTTACACGTGCCTCCTATGCTTTGGAAGCGTGTTTTTCATGTGCTCTCACTACCCCATCATATATTGACTGTGTGCTTGTATCTCTATTTTAGGTCTTTATTTTAAAAAGTTTTTAAGATTTTTGGAGATTTTTAAAAATGCATATTTTTATTGATTTCAGAGAGGAAGGGAGAGGGAGAGAGAAATAGAAACACCAGTGATGAGAGAGAATCATTGATCAACTGCCTCCTGAACGCTCCCTACTGGGGATTGAGCTCGCAACCCAGGCATGTGCCATGTCCCGTAATTGAACCGTGACTTCCTGGTTCATAGGTCGATGTTCAACTACTGAGCCATACCAGCCGGGCATGCAGATTTTTATCATGATGTTCATCTGCTCTGTAGAAAGGTTTTATAAAATTTGTTTCTCGCCAAAACCGGTTTGGCTCAGTGGATAGAGCGTCAGCCTGCGGACTGGAGGGTCCCGGGTTCGATTCCAGTCAAGGGCATGCACCTTGGTTGCAGGCACATCCCCAGTGGGAGATGTGCAGGAGGCAGCTGGTCGATGTTTCTCTCTCATCGATGTTTCTAGCTCTCTATCTCCCTCCCTTCCTCTCTGTAAAAAATCAATAAAATATATTAAAAAAAAATTTGTTTCTCATCTTTCTTTCTTCTCCTTCCCACTCCTCCCCACCTGGAAATACCTCTGTAGAAAAATAATGCCATTTCTTTTTCTAAAAAATACTTATTTTTTGATCTTGCAATAGTTATATACAGAGTATAGTTTGTGGGAAGTACCAGGGTAGAATTCAGAGTAGAAGGAATTCTTTCTGGTTTGAAATTAAATTCTTGTGACACCGGATTGTGTGTGTGTGTGTGTGTGTGTGTGTGTGTGTGTGTGTGTGTTTGTGTGTGTGTGTGTTCCTTTCCTCCTCTCTCACTAGCACAGATCTTGAGCTCTAGTACTGGTCATAATTATTCAGTTTGTCTTCTACTGTTAACTGTCAGTCTCCTCTCTACAAGAACAATGTGACTGCATTTTCTGATTCCTCGTTGTCCTGCTACTCCTTGGTGCCAAGCAGGGTTAAGTGAAAATCCCATTACCAAGTTAGGAACTCACTTCGTGTCATTCCAAATAAAGGATTGTCAATTTGGATCTTCATGGTGAGAATCTAGTGGGGAAAAAACCTCTTTGGTCAGATTTGTTCAAGATTGAAAACTTTAATTATCTTCTCTTAGAATCTTCCTGTAATGCCCCCAACCCTACCTTTTGTTTTTCTACTTTGATAGCTCTTTCTCATCTGTTAGAGTTACGGATACTGGTACCCAAGTTTTGTTAAAGATTGTGCTTGTATTTTTAGATATTAATCTTATTCCTTGGGTGGTGATTTTTCAGCAGTGAAGGGGATTAATGAGCAGTGGCATGCCATCCTGTTAAATTTTTAAATCATCCTTCTTGAATATACTTTGTATAATAATTTAATCACACAGCTATACTCACTGTGTTGTATAAAATATAACTTTATGCTATTCACACATATTGACCTCTATTCATCATAGACACCGCCATGATGGGGCCTGTCCATCATAAGCAAAACAATTTCTAATTTTTTTCAAGGTAGACTTCTCGCTATACCTTTTAAGACAAATGAGGAAATGAGAATTGGATTTTATTTACCTATTAAAATAAGGGCTGCTCTCCTCAGGTATACTCGGGAACTCCTCAGGAATCCTAAGCTATCAGATATCAAATCTGTAATGTAGCTCCCGTGAGAAATAAACTGAGAATAAATAGGGGGGAAAACACTCTCAGTTGTTGAAAAAGTACATTTGTTCCCTTTCAGAGAGGCTTCCAGAGAAAAGAACCTAATTGCTTATATCAAACTAGGGGCCCGGTGCACGAAATTCGTGCACTGGGTGTGTGTGGGGGGGAGTGTCCCTCAGCCCAGCCTGCCCCCTCTCACATACTGGGAGCCCTCAGGCGTTGACCCCCATCACCCTCCAATCGCAGGATCGGCCCCTTGCCCAGGCCTGATGCCTCTGGCTGAGGCGTCTGGCCCGGGCAGCGGGGACCCGCAGCTGCAGCGGCCCCACGATCGTGGGCTTTGCTTTAGGCCCAGGCAAGGGACCCCTAGCTCCTGGGACTGCCAGCTTCGACCGTGCCCAGCTCCCATCGCTGGCTCCACCCCTACTTCCTGCTATCACTGGCCAGGGCGGAAAAGGCACCTGATTCTCCGATCATGGCTCGGGGGCAGGGCAAAGGCGGCCCCAGGGCCGCCTTTGCCCTGCCCCCCAGCTCTTAGCTCCCCCCTGGGTTTCCGATCACTGTCAGTGGCAGGGGGCTTCTTCCTGCTTTCCCTTTCGCCTCCCTGCATTGTGCCTACATATGCAAATTAACCACCATCTTGTTGGCAGTTAACTGCCAATCTTAGTTGGCAGTTAATTTGCATATAGCCCTGATTAGCCAATGAAAAGGGTAGCTAGTACGCCAATTACCATTTTTCTCTTTTATTAGTGTTGATAAGGTCCAGTTTAAAACTTGAGATTTCTATGTATGAACTTTTCTGTTTGCAGGTATCATTCAGTTAATTATATGATTCGAACCTCTCTGCCCCTCCCCCCTGGACTCCCCCCCTCCCTTGTGTTTCCAGTCTTTGGTTAGCAGTTAGCATGCTTCCAGCTGTCACTGTAGTTCATGCTGGTGTCAGAGAACCAGCTCATTAGGCAGTGACCAGATATTTCCACTTTTTCTTTTGGTGATCTGAAAAGATGTTCCTACCTTTATACCCACCCAAAGATCCATGTAGCTGGGTTGGAGGAACAAGGGCTAGAGAGGATCAGTGTTGAGGAAGAGGAAGGGGGAAATGTTAATTTTCTCTGGCCGCAAGCCCTAGCTGTTATCACCCATTTTTCTTCGCCTTCCTTCTCCAAGATTCACCCTTGTCCCCAACACCTTTACATTGTTTTGGAGATCCTTTCCTGTTCTTTCTAAAATGCGTGGTAGGAAACACCAAAGGGCCACTTACAATATGGTTGCAGATGTTGAGCACCACCATCTCAAAACTGTAATGCTCCATGAACTGTGTAAATGTTGACCATTTTAATTCCAAGGCGCAGATTGCCAGTGTGTGTTTACATGCCTGTGAAGCAGAGAGCGGCCGATGAGCATCTCTTTGCTCAAGGCGCGTCCCTGCAGAACTAAGGAAAACAAGGTGGCAGGACTTACCATCACGACTCTTGTCTCTGTATCCTCCAGAAACAGGATCAGAGGCACCAGGGATTCAAGAACCACGCCGTTCAACATCCAGGTGTACTGGTTCATGTCCCTGAGCAGTTCACCAAAGTGCCGGATGGCCATGCTCTGAATGCCTGCGTCAGTCTGTGATTTGTGCACAGAAAAGTCGCATTTGAGGATATTTCTAGGTCGTCTTTCTTTAAACGGTGTGACATAACATTTATATCTATTTATACATGTATATGCATGTATACTACATAAGCATGTATTTTACATATGTATACACACGTACACATATGTGAAATAATTATAAGCTATTTTTAGAAAAGCTTCACTTTGGGTTTGTATAGTCAGCTCCTGGTTTTATTTTAAACAAGATTTACTTACCAGAGTTCAGATTGCCTTTCAAATGTGAACAGTAAGTTTCTTAAATTTAGGAAGACAGTATTGCATAATGTCTTAAACATAGAAATTTCAATAACCTGTTGAACTTGGAGATAATTTTTCTAAAGATACGTAGAGTAACCATGCTGCATTCAAATGCCAGAGGCTTTTGCAGCGTGGCCAGTGTATACCAATGGGAGCGCTTGGCATACTGACAGAACCACGTTTCCCAGGGCTTGCTTATGCCAAATGGGAAGGTGATTGGATTATAAAGGTCTAGAAGAGAAAAATTGCAAGTGAGAAGAGGTCAGATTTTGAAAATATAATATTACCTCCCAGTTTTTCAGAAAAGTTTATGATTTCATATTTTTAAAAAAATCTATTCCTTTCTGTCCTCAGGAATATATCAGAAATATTCCCAACAAAAAACCCAATGGCTAATATGTTCCTTCCCAGGGGTTTACATTAATGGGTATCAAAGTCTAAACCAAAAGCAATGGCTATTAAATCATGTCATAGGGACTGGATAATGATATAAATCAGTGGTTCTCAACCTTCCTAATGCCGCGACCCTTTAATACAGTTTCTCATGTTGTGGTGACCCCCAACCATAAAATTATTTTTGTTGCTACTTCATAACTGTAATTTTGCTACTGTTATGAATCGTCATGTAAATATCTGATATGCAGGATGTATTTTCATTGTTACAAATTGAACATAATTAAAGCATAGTGATTAATTACAACAACAGTATGTAATTATATATGTGTTTTCCGATGGTCTTAGGCGACCCCTGTGAAAGGGTCGTTTGACCCCCAAAGAGGTTGCGACCCACAAGTTGAGAACCGCCGATGTAAATGAACCAAGTGGGAGGCATTTAAGGAAAGCAGGGAGATGATGGAATGGGGGACAGAAGAGAGCTCTGGCCTCTCTCTCAAAGACACCCTGCTCCCACAGACTGTGGCCAAGTGGGTTTGTGGGGTCCAGTATTCCAAGACCTTCTGACATTTCATTCACAATTCAGATTTTTATGAGCAATCTCCCAGTTTAAAAATATCAAACTTATGCCCAGCTGACGTGGCTCAGCGGTTGAACATCACCCTATGAACCAGGAGGTCATGGTTAAATTCCCAGTCAGGGCACATGCCCAGGTTGCGGGCTTGATCCCCAGTGTGGGGCGTGTAGGAGGCAGCCGACAGATGATTCTCTCTCATCATTGATGTTTCTATCTCTCTCCCTCTCTGAAATCAATAAAAATACATTTTAATAAATCAAACTTATTCTTTTTGAGGGCTAAACTTAACACACCTGCAAGTTGCAATCACCTATGGGCTACCTGTTTGACTCCATGGACTACAGGAAGACATGCTAACCACAGAAAGGCTATTCAGCATGTCCCCCCAAGATGTATACACACTTTAACATCCGATAAAGCTCAATTTTGAAAATGAAATGTATTTTAATAAACACTGCCTTTATAAGTATTCAAAGTATGTGTTTACTTTTTGGGAAACAGCCTGTATATATAGGCAGGTGGAAAGAGCTTTGACATGCCCTGGTACCTGTTGAAATCCCAGTTTTGTCTCCCATAGATTGAATAAGTGTGATCATTTTTTTTTTACTTTTAATATGGAGCAACATGGTAACATAGGCTCATTAATATCCTAATACTTTCCCAATATTCTAACTTCAAGGAATGATAGGGTAAATTGATACTTGATAGAGAGGGAGAGAGAGATAGAAACATCAACAATGAGAGAGAATCATTGATCAGCTGCCTCCTGCACTCCCTGTACTGGGGATTGAGCCTGCAACCTGGATATGTGCCCTGATCGAGAATTGAACTGTGACCTCTTGGTTTATAGGTTGACGTTCAACCACTGAGCAACACTGGCTGGGCATAATTTCATTTTGAAAAAACTTTTTACATGGATATTCTACCTATTCACTTTACTTTGCCTGTTTTCTTATATGTAACCTAGATAATAGTAATAGAGTTGTTTAGAGAATTATATGAGATAATGGATGTAAATCCCTTATAATACCTGGTCCATAGTAAATGCTCAATAAATTTTAGCCACTATTATTATTACTATTATTATCATTATGTCCTTTATAAAAATAACTAGAGGCTCAGTGCACAACATTCGTGCACTCAGGAGTGGGGGTTAGGGGGAGTCCTTCAGCCTGGCCTGTGCCCTCTTGCCGTCGGGAGCCCTTGGGGGATGTCCGACTGATGGCTTAGGCCCGCTCCCCTAAACCAGCAGTCTGACATCCCCCAAGGGGTCCTTAGTGCTGCTGCAGAGGCGGGAGAGGCTCCTGCCACTGCTGCTGCACTTGCCAGCCATGAGCCCAGCTCCTGTGTTGAGTGTCTGCCCTCTGGTGGTCAGTGCATGTCACAGCGACCGGTTGTTCTGCAGTTCAGTTGATTTGCATATTAGCCTTTTATTATATAGGATTTTTTGCCACTAAATTCCTTCTTTTTATAGTTTAACACATTAAGCGCCCATCTTGTTTTGTCTTCCAGACAGAAAGTATAGTGTCAATCACCAGTGACTGATAGGGTGCTTAACGTGTTAATATGTGTTCTTCTTCTGTGAAATCTCAGTAATTAAGAATATAAATTTTGGTAAGATAATTTACTATGAAATAATTCTCTGGTTCACAACTCATTCCAACAACCATTAAAAATAGATTCCATTCAATAATGAAGATAAATTAAAAAATAGATTTCCTCATGGCATACCAAAGTGTTCTTGCTTATTAAAATAAATTACTGTCATCCAACTTGTCTGGAACACATTTAACATACAAAATGAGGATTTTCAAAATATGCAACATTTTGATGAGGTACTTTTTAACTAAAAGTTTTATGTGATGATAAGAAACCCATTTGGGGCATTACATATCATTTCTAATTCCCATAAGACACCTGCTACACCCTCTCTTTTACAGGTGGGACACTGGAACACTAAGAGACTGAATCACCCACTCCAGATTTCATAGCTAGTAAGAGACAGAGCAGGATTGGAACCCAGGAAATCCAGATCCAGGGTTAACCAATATATAACCACGTAGCTACAATTTCTTTTTCATCCAAGGACAAAGGCTATTCTTTAATTCTCCTTTCTTATGGGTAGACTTTTCCAGGTTTTCATTAAAAAAAAAAAAAGACAGTACTTACCTGACTAATACTGTTATCTCAAAAAGAAATGGTGGCCCTGCACAAAATGACTGTCTTCTGTTGACTTATTCTGGGATATAATAACATTGCCTCAGCTGGTACTTCAGCTGAACTATAAAACCTAATGATCTCACACATCTAACTGTGTAACTCACATGATCCATCAGAGGGAAGTAGCTGGTAGCAATTCTGGTGCACAAAGATGAGTAGGTCACCCTGTCCAGTTTGTTTAAAAGTCTTCGAAGGGTAAACAAGGCCCGAATTACAACAGTCTTGTCTTTGGAATAGAAGGCATCCAGGATGGATAACACTAAGCTGCAGACACTTTCTATCTACATATGAAAGGAGGAAAATGGTGGGGTTTGGGAAGCAGAAGGAGACTTGAGTTAGCCTTTGGAATGCACACTTCTGCATTTGGGCAGCACGCGGCGGTGTGCTGGAGCTGGCTCACAAGAGCCGGGGGTCAAAAATTTTGTGAGCTGATCATTAGAAATCACTACTAAAAATTAAATGTCATAAGTTTAGAAACAAAAACAATGGCAATAAATACTCAAAACATCGTTTCCTATTTATTTTACTATATTTTACTCTTATATGCCCTTGAGGTTATTTACCTGTATTATATCTGTATGAAGTGCTATGGTGCACCTCTTCCCAACTCTATGTTTAATGATGTCCCTTGGATAGCTTGAAGTCAGTCATGCTGGGAGTATTTAAACCAGGGAAATTGGTCTTATTTCCATTGAGCTGATTGTTAAACATTTACCAACTTACTACTGGCAGCATGCCCTCTAAACTAGGTGACAGTGACCTGAGAGCTACTGTTTGGACATGAGAGCCACTGAGGTCCTGTGCCAGGTCATGGAAGTCAGTTGAAGATCAGAGACAATCAGAATGTAAGGCAAGGGAAAACATGAACAGGAGACACCAAAGGAGAAAAAGAAAGGATAGAAAGAAAAGTAAAAGAAATAAATACTGTTTGCCAAAATAATAGCCAAAGGCCGCTGTGTCTGGCAGGAAAATTGAGTCTTTACCAATAGATAGTGCAGTGATGGCGAACCTTTTGAGCTCGGCGTGTCAGCATTTTGGAAAACCCTAACTTAACTCTGGTGCCGTGTCACATATAGAAATTTTTTGATATTTGCAACCATTGTAAAACAAAGACTTATATTTTTGATATTTATTTTATGTATTTAAATGCCATTTAACAAATAAAAATCAACCAAAAAAATGAGTTCGCGTGTCACCTCTGACACGCGTGTCGTAGGTTCGCCATCACTGAGATAGTGTATGAAATCTCAATCCAGTACTTTCACTCTCCTAAATAACCTTGACACTGAATTTCCCTTCAGGTGTTCATAACACTGGGAAGAGTGCTAGACAAGGCAATAACTAACTTTCTGTTCATTAGAAGAATGTACATCAACTTGTATGATTTATTTAAAGCAAATAGACCTTGGCTCATTTCCCTCTAAATGCAAAATGGCTGCCCTCTGACTGGCTTAAGTTTTCAGAGATTATGTTTAATAGACAAACAAGGATTTGTTATTAAATATATTATTAAACCAACAGTGGTTTATAGAACAGCTATGCTCTCAGCACTGCGCAAAGGACACTGACGTTTACAAGGGAATTACAAAACATAGGGGTACACTTAGGTTCAAACTTCCTGGAAGGTCAGATGTAGTGACATGACTCAGCAGGAATAATATAGGGCAATGTCAGAATCGCCTGGGGAACTTTTGGAAACACAGATGCGTGGGCCCCAACCCCAGTATTTCTGATTCCATAGGCCTGACCCCGGGCCTGACACGTTGCATTTCATTTTTTTAAATTATTATTTAAAATATTACATATGTCTCCTTTTCCCCCCATCGACTCCTTCCCAGCCACTCCAACCCCCCATGTTGCATTTCTTTTAAGTTTCTAGGACATGCTGATGCTGCTGGTTCAGAATTATATAAGCACAGATATAAAATCTATAAGAATAAAAGGTTAATATGCTAATTAGACCGGACGTCATTCCGGACGTCCTTCCTGATGAAGCCAGGGCCAGAGGGAAGTCAGCTGGGTCCCAGGTCCCAGAGGGAAGCCAGTGCCGGCAACTGGGGGAAGGAAAGCACGAATTTTCATGCATCGGACCTCTAGTATTGTATAAATAAGTGCGCATAACCGATGTGGCTCTGAGAGAGATGAGGCCGCTAAAGATCAGAACAGTCAGTGGAATTTGACTAGAACTGACCATTGAAAAAGAAAAATGTGACTATGTATGGGTGAAGGAGAAAAGTGTTATTATCAGTGGAAGGAAAAGCTTGAGGGAGTGCTGGGAGATGGTGATTAACATGCATGCACATGTATATGTTGGAAGGGAAATTATTGTGTGTGGTTTAGTTTAGACTGTAAGAAGGGTGTTCATGTAGAGTGATGCTGATAAATTCTGAGTGCTATGAATTATTTTCTGGGAAAAATATGAATTAGGTGATAAAGCCACTAAATTGACTTAACACATTCCTTCCAGTCAACCCAGACCCCTTAGTGATAAAACATCACTAAGGATATTGAGCAATATCAAGTCTCAGACTGTGACCTGGATGGTGCTGGCAGACACAAATCACACACACGCATACCTGGTTGATCACGGGCGCCATGGTGGCGATTTTCTGCAGGCTCAGTTTGCTAACTGCAGGATTGGAGTCATTGACCCAGTTCCTGAAGAGAACCATAAATTCTTCTGGGAATGGGTCCCTGAAGAATTTGTTGAGAAGCTGAAAGAAAACAGCTAATACGTTCCTAAGAAGAGTAAAGGCCAATGCACAATTTCTGTTTCAGGCATAAAAATCAAGACATTTTCAGTAAAACTGGAACACAAGTCACACTCAAACTCTGAATACTTATACCTATTCCCACATATATTCCCATGGTGACATCACCCCACAGCAACTGGAAAAGGCATACTTTCCTTTTATAATCAGTAACTAATCGGTGGAGTGATAATACTGTGTTCTCCAGTAACCTTTCACTTAATGGTTTTAAAATTGTTAATTTTTTCTTCATTCATTCATTTATTACATTGAGACTTGCAAGTAGTGATTTTTTTTTTATGTTTAGCATTTTTTCTACATTTACTGGTGTCTCTCTCTCTCTCTTTCTCTCTGTCTCTCTCTCTCTCTCTCTCTCTGTCTCTCAGCTTTCCAGTTTTGAGTATTACCCAGGACTTATGCATTAAAATGTTTTTAATATATTACAGTTATTTGCAGTTATTATTTCTTTTGAAACTCAAATTTGGACAGTAGGGCCCCTAACACGTTGACTCTTATGTTCTTTTGACACAATCCATCTACCTTTGAGCACTTCTTTGCTTGTGGAAAAATTAGATGTCCCAGGTTCATCTTATATTTTCCTTGCCCCCTGAAATTATCCATTTCTTTAAGGAGACAGGGTTCTATGCAGTGAGTAATGGTATTGAGACACCATTAGAAGCGGGTACTAGAGTGCACTAATTGTTATTGGCATATTATGTCTTTTTGGGTCTTTCTTTACTTGAACTAGGAAATATATATTTTTTTAGTTGTAAGTTCATTTTGACAATGCTGATATATTAAATTCAAATATAACACAGTTTGTGTTAACTTTTTGCAGTTTTATGTTTGCATCATTTTTCTCTTGGAAAACCTTGGTGCCTCATAATACTAATATGTGTACTTATTTGCCTTTTGCTTTATAATGCATACCATAGCTTTAAAATTATATCAACATACAATATTAATTTACCTCCTGAGTAAAAGTGAGTATTTTAAAAAATATTTTTGTCCTTAAAATATATCTCAATAAGAATGTATAGTCAAAGCACTATGTTCTAAACTTATTTGATTTCCTTCACAAATTTGTGTGTGAGAGGGAGAGAAAGAGAGAGAGAGAGAGAGAGAGAGAGAGAGAGAGAGAGAGAGAGAGAGAGAGAGAGAGAGAATCATACAATTTATTGAGAAAACACACTAAGGTCATAATAGGTAAGTAGACAAAGAAGAAATGAGATTATTCACAAAATGGAACTTTAAAGACCAAGGTGGAAACACATGATTCAAGAAAAAAAAAAGTAAGGATTTAAACAGAGGTAATAATATTATCCTCTTTTTTCATGCATTGGGATCATGTAAATTAACATTGTATGTTGATATCATAATTTTAAAGCTATGGTATATTAGGATCATGTAAAATACTATTAGAATTACTGTAAGAGCACAGGAAAGTAGCTGAATTCAAGAAAATAGTTTAATTGCCTGAACATTCAGCAACAATGAGCTTGAGAATCTAAATTAAAAAGCCACATTCACACTAATTTAAAATAATATAAGCTAACTTAATTCCAAAATTAATGTGTAGAGTTTATATGAAAATGACAAAATATTGAAGAAAAAATAAAACATTATAAAAATATCAACTTTTCATAAGAAGCTCATAGCATTAATGTAATTACAGTATTTTCAGCAAAAGTTTATTTTTCCTCAAACCTAGCAAAGCTATTTTGAAATTTAACTAGAAGAACAAATATATAGGAAGGTAAAAAGTTTTAAAAAGAAGAGTTGAGGAGACTATGGTTTGCTAGATATTAACATTTATGCAAATGGCCATAATTCAACAGTGTGATGCTTCCACAAATGTGAAAATAAATGGAACCCAGGAGAGTCACTTGAGACCGGCACTAGAATGTGTGCTTGTGTGTGTATGTATATGAAATAATAAAGATAAGGTAGTATCACCAGTGAGTAGTGAATTTAATGCATATTAATTAAATAATGCTTGCTTAGATAGTTAATTATTTAGGAAAACTAAAGTTAGATCCAAAAGGATTTCCTCAACTTGTTTGACTCTAGTATGGCATTACAATTTATGGTGTAATATTCATATACAAAGTAATAGAGTTCTACATCTTCATTTCACCCAGTTGTTTGGCCCATTCTCACCCCCGCCCTAGAAAGCCTAAAGTATTATTTAGATCCCAGATGTTACCTACTAACTTTAGTAAACTAAATTATCTCTCAAAATACTTTAACAGGCATGCAAAGATATATGAATAGTATTTCAAAAATAATTAGTTTTTGTGTAGATCTCCAGGGAATGACAAAAGCCAACTCCTGGAGCAGGCTGAGGGTTCAACTCTCCCATATTCCTGATCTGTCTCCACCTTACCCCCTCAACCTCAGATATCTGTCATTGTCTTAACTTGTGGTAAAATAAATATTCAGAGAGGGAGATAAAAGGTCGGCATATTGGGTGAGTTTGGGTAAGAAAAGGGAGTAAAAACTCGGTTGTTCACAGTCTCCTAATAAAACTCACTTCAGTAAGGAAAATTACTGTGATCACACCCTCCTCTGTTCTTCTAGGACCTTCCACTGAGAGCTTGTAGAGATAATGTAGGGTCTCTGGAAATTGCGGAAAGTTATGTTCAGCGAGAGTTCTGTAAAGAGGAGGCACTGTATTAGTAAAGAAGATAAGAACACTTTCTGCATCAATAAATGCTAATGGTGGTAAAGAGAGAATTAGTATCTTTGTATTTTGTACCACCCAGGTAACAAGGAAGATATTCTCTGAAACACCCTAATCCATGGTAAACAGCAGCCCCAGTATGAATTCTACACAGACCAGGGGGAAGGATATATACCTGGGTCACTGACAACATCTCTTAACATCGCTGCTCTTTCCCGTCTCTCATCCTGTGCCACAGAACAGAATGCCCTAAATTACGGCAACCTCCCATCAGTGCCAGACCAAAGGGAGAGAAAATAAATACCTTGGCAATTCCAGATGGCCATGCAGGTCACCTTTTGGTTATAGACTAAGTCCTTCCTTTAAATGATGCAAGAAAGGAGAGAGTTGGTGCTATCCTGGGTTACTCTGGAGAAGAGGTGGTGAGCCCTAACTCACTAAGCCATTCTCCATGACACACTTGGGCACTGGCTAGGCTCACAGCTGTCCTGACATCCTGGTGGGGATCAGATAGGTCATGGCAGGATTGAGAAGGATGAGGTGGCACAGATTCCATTTGAAGGCTCCAGGTGGCGTCTCTAATCCAGTGCTTCTGGACATTAGTGTGCACACAGATCATCCAGGGAATCTTGCTAAAATGCAGATTCTGATTCAGTAGGCCTGCCGTGGGAGTCTGTATTTGTAAGTCACAGGTGTTGCTGTGGCTGCTGGTCTGTGGACCACACTTTGAGTATGAAGATCCCAAATTACTAAGGACAGAGTGACTCTTAATAACTGGGGGCCATTTGCAGGGTGTAGATGAACTACACTTTTACAAAACCAGATGTGTTCCTGAAACCCATGTGCAAAAAAGAGCACCAGGAGCCCAGAGACCATTTGGAACATACTTTCTGGGCCAGTCACAACTTCACATGGTCTGTTATGTTATCAAGACCATGTATCCTGATTCTTGATCAGCAAATCTGACGCCTATAATCAGAATCTTTCTATTTACTAATAGACTAACTAGAAAAAAAAGGAATCTTTCTAGGACAAGAAAAACAAAAGCCCTCTTTCATTATGCTTTCCCAAATTTGTCTCATTGAGCACGGGTTTGATCAAACCCCTTTCAAGAGGAAGCACAGCGATTACTGACTGATGCCTACAGAGCAGGAAACAGTGAACAACCGAGGAAAGAGAAATCAGATTCGGCTCTAGCTGTCCATATCAGAAGGAGAAACCTGTCCTGCAGAGAGAGGGAAGTTAGGAATCTGTATCACTAGGGACAAGGGCAGGAAAGGGAAAACTATTCCAAAGTATAAGCCCCTCCAGATAGTGAAGAAGTAGGAACCACATGGCAATTCAACTCATTAGGAGCGATTTGGAAGTTGGAGTGGGTATTGATTAAGTTCCCACGTGGCTTCACTGAAGGAGGACAGAGAAGGTGGGACAGAGACCCAGAGCCCTGCCCCAATAGAGCCTGTTCTTACTTGGCAACGAGGTAGGTCCCGTGGAGGTGAAATAGAACCTGGGAGGCCTGTTTCCAGAAATTCTTTCTCTTCAGAGAAAGGTCCACCTGCTGCAAGCCGGAGCAATTCAGCAGCACTCTCAGGGCGTCCCGGGCATAGCTAGGGCCCCAGAGGAGAGCAAAATCATCAACTGACCGTGGCTTTCCCATAGCCAAGTACATGGGACCTGCCTTTTCATTGCATCCTGGGCAGGATCCTGGTTTCGGGAAAGGGAGTATTTGAAAGGAAGGAGACTGATAAATGCTATTTCTCTCTCCTGATGAACTTGTACATGCGGTATGGGTTTCTGCTAAAGTTGTAGCATGTACAACCTGGGATTGCTTATTTGTTTATTCACTTTTTAACAGCTTATTAGCAAAAGACGTTCAGTGATGTGATACCTTGCTCAAGGTGTCTGTTGATTTTATTCCTTGGATGCTTTACATAAGTAGCACCTATGCTCATGTACCTGATATGTTTGCTTGAAAGACAGAGTAAATTAAATATCTGAATGGGACTGACTGTCCGTGATTTTGGAGTTCCACCTGGCCTACAGTCCATACCAGATAAGGGCAAATAGCAGACAGTTGGGTCCGTCCAGATTTTCCCAGAAAGCAGCAGAGCTAACTGTACTCTCTTGGGTAAAAGGGAAGAGCTGAACCTCACCCAATATGGACATGAGCGGCAGCTATCACAAGCCCACACACCACAGAGGACACTTGTGCACATTATCTAACACGTATGATGGCCCTGAGAGAGCCCTATCAGAGAGTACAGGGTGGAGTGGGAACAGGCTGCTCCCTGTGCTCTCTCTGCGTGGTGGCCTCCCATCGTGGCAGGAATAAGCCAAGTTCTGTGGAAGTGGTTCTTTATACACTGCACCCACACTCGGCAAAGGTCCTGGCTAACTTCTAGGTACTCAGGGGAGTTACTTTGCTGAAGGCATTTTACCCTTTAGAGGAGAGAAAACATAATAAATGAATGCACTGCCCACAGGATTGTAAAGACTCCACTTGAACCCGAGTGGGTAGAAACACTGAGAGCAGGAAGCAAGCTCTCATTCAATCTGAAGTAACCACTGCCAGCTCACATTAAGTTGTCCTCTGAATCCATTTGCGTGTTGCTGCTGTAGCAGAGTTGAAACATGAGGGCCATCAAGAGCTGAGGGAAGAATTGGGCCACTGCTTTCTTGTAAGAGCCAACGGGCAACAGTGTGCACAGGGCCTGGGACGCCTGCAAGGGAAGGAGACAGAGTCAAGGATGTCACCATCTCCCTCTGAACCCAGTCAGCCTTAGTGAGGACAGGGGGAGGGACTTGGCAAACCCCATCCCCACCTCCTTGAAGCAAGCCTGAAGCATGCATGTGTTCCTTCATCCAATAGCAGCTGCTGAATCCATTTTGTACCAACCATTCCAAAGCACTATGGGCAATCCCTACCTTGCCACCAGATCAGCCGGAAGCAAGCTGGTCCCCAAGGAGGGCATACATCCCAAGAGCCCCTTCCTCTGTGGCTATGAAGACTAGTCCTACCAATAACCTGTCCTCCCTGTGCTTAAACAATCCAGGGTAATGAGATAGTAAGGGAGGTGGGCCAGGTCACTAACACATTGTTTGGCCCACTGACCGACCACATCAGAGAAACACATCTCACAACCTCACGTTTGTAGAGCACACTCCATTATTCTCTACTAGAGGCCCAGTGCACGAAATTCATGCACTCAGTGGGTGGGGGGAAGGGGCAGCCCGGCCTGTGCCCTCTTGCAGTCCAGGAGTCCTTGGGGAATGTCTGACTGAAAGCTTAGAACCGCTCCCATAGGGAGTGGGCCTAAGCTGCCAGTCAGATATCCTTAGCGCTGCCGTGGAGGCAAGAGAGGCTCCTGCCACTGTCACTGCACTTGCCAGCCATGAGCCCAGCTTCTGGCTGAGCTGCCCTTACCCTGTGGGAGCACACTGACCACCAGGGGACAGCTCCTGAGTTGAGCAGGATCAGGCCAAAACGAGCTCTCTGACATCCCCTGAGGGGTTCCAGATTGCGAGAGGGTGCAGGCCATGCCGAGGGACCCCACCGGTGCATGATCAGGATAGAGGAGGGATGTGGGAGGTTGGCCAGCCAGAGAGGGACTGCAGGAGGGCTCCAGGGCATGTCTGGCCTATCTCGCTCAGTCCTGATTGGCCAGACCCCAGTGGCAAGCTAAGCTACGTTTGGAGTTCTGCCCCTGGTAGTCAGTGCATGTCATAGCGAGTGGTTGAGCAGCCTGAGCATATCATTAGCATATTATGCCTTGATTGGTTGAATGGAAGATTAGATGACTGGACACTTAGCATATTAGGCTTTTACTAGTGGCCCGGTGCATGAAATTCGTGCACGGGGTTGGGGGGTTCCCTCAGCGCAACCTGCACCCTCTCCAATCAGGGACCACTTGGGGGATATCCAATCACCACAGGGATTGAGCCCAAACCAGCGGTCAGACATTCCTCTCTCAATCTGGGACCGCTGGCTCCTAACTGCTCACCTGCCTGCCTGCCTGATCACCCCTAACTGCCTCTGCCTGCTGGCCTGATTCCCCCTAACCCCTCTGCCTGCCTGCCTGCCTTATTGCCCCTAACTACCCTCCCCTGCCGGACTGATCTTGCACCCAACTGCTCTCCCCTGCTGGCCTGATTTCGTCCCCAACTGCCTCTGCCTGCCTGATCTTACCGCCAACTGCCCTCCCCTGCTGGCCTGGTTGCCTCCAACTGCCCTCCCCTACCGGCCTGCTCTTGCCACCAATGGCCCTCCCCTGCCAGCCTGATCTCGCCCCCAACTGCTCTCCCCTGCTGACCCGATCACCCCTAACTGCCTCTGCCTGCCTGATCGTCCCTAACTGCCCTCCCCTGAAGGCCTGATCTTGCCCCCAACTGCCCTCCCCTGCAGGCCTGATCTTGCCCCCAATGGCCCTTCCCTACTGGCCTGATCTTGCTCCCAACTGCCCTCCCCTGTTGGCCTGATCTCGCCCCCAATAGCCCTCCCCTGTCAGCCTGATTGCCCCTAATGGCCTCTGCCTCAGCCCCCACCACCATGGCTTTGTCTGGAAGAAAGTCGGACGTCCAGAAGATGGCCGGTCAACCTGGTCTAATTAGCATGTTACCCTTTTAGTAGTATAGATAGGTTATATAGGATAGAATTGCTTAAATGGGGGAGAGGGGAGACTCTTTCAGCAGGAAGAGATGCTCTTGGCAGACAAAAATACATAATCCCTATATCTGGACTGATAGCCATATGCACTATACTTCCAAACCAGTCATTAAAAAATTGAACTGTTTTCTTACACCTTACACCAAACAGCTGTTGCCCTTAAAACCCCTCCTCAGCCCCTCCTTAGGTTCTGCCTTCGCAGTTCACCCATATTAGGTTCTGATTGGTTGGTTTCTATGCCAGTCAGCATCAAAAGCTCCGCCTCCTAAGCAGCCATTGGCTCCTCACACTTTTTACCCAGATTTGGTTCTGATTGGTCAGTTTCTGTGCCAGTCAGCATCTCCAGGCCTATCAATGGGCCTGATCAGAGAGGTGGGGCTGATCAGCAGCCCCAGCAGAGGCCTGAGAGAAAGAGAGGCAGGGCTCTTGGCCAGGCCTGGAGCGAAAGAGAGGGGCAAGTGCTGATCAATAGCTGCCACGGAGACTACGGATCAGACCCTCCTTCTCTCTCTAGGCCTCTCTTCAGGCCTGATCCGCAGCCCCTTGGCAGTCAGTGCTGGATCAGAGCACCCGCAGCTGTGGCAGTCAGTGCTGGGTCGCCACGGCAACCCAGCACTGACTTCTGGTTGGTCGAGGCTTTGGTCATTTTGGATGTTACAGACCCTGGGTTTTTATATGTTAGGATTACATAGGATATCTCTGTAAGATTCAAATTTATTCCCAGGAATGGTGGTTTTGGTCCTTGGGAGATATATAATGATGGACACAAATGAGATTAGGTCTTCCTTAAGATACTTATAGAAGTGTGTATGATCAGCTGGTGGCTACCTCTTTGAAACCATCTTCCACGCTGTCACCCTTGCTCAATTCTGTTTGTCCTCCATGCCTTCAGTGATATACCAGGTGAGCTCCCATCACTATAGAACTTTCCCCCTATTCTCTGTCTACATCTCTGTTGCCCACATACCACAAAGATCACTCCCTCACCTCATTCAGGTCTCTGATTAGATGTCACCTCAGCAGAGAAGCCTGCTCTGGACAACTTACCTAAACCCTCCCTGACCCTCCCCCTTTCACCACAGCACTTTGTATCTCTTCTAATCTTCCTATCATCTGACACATGACACATTTTTTGGTTCATTATTTGTGTGTCTCACCTGAGCATAAAGCTTCATGAACAGAGAGTAGCACATAGTAGGCACTCAATAAATACGTGTTGAATGAATGAATGAGAGCAGGACTGTGAAAGGAAGTATGACTGAACCTGAGGGTAGATGGGAATTTTCACCAGGAAAAAGAAACACTCGTCTTATTTACCGCCACGGGCATCATATTAGTAGCATCCAGAGAGGAGCGTCTTCTTTCCAAGGAGCTGTCCTGTATTTCCCCAGGCTTTCCTTTCAGTATCAACAAGATCGTCTTCAGCACGTAGGGGGCCACGCTGGACTCGTTCCCAGCTGCATGCCACATCAGTATCAAAGTGCTGCCAACACAACCCACTGTATAATGAGAATCGTAAGTGGTTCATTTCCTACTTAATGCTGGGACATGAATCAGGAGAATGGTCTTGGTTTTACTTTTTTGTTTTTGTTTTTTTAGCAAAAAAGACACTGTAGACCAATCCAGAACAAGCTAAATTTCCCATTTCCGAATGATCCTCTGGAGTCACTTGTCTTTGGAAACAGAGGAAGAATTTCAGTAATAAAAATACTGTCGACATAAAATAAATAAAATACAGTATGCAAAGCCTGCAAGTTCATTTCCTGTTTAAATATCTGTTAAGCTCAATGTGAAGCGCTGATCAGCTTTCTGCCCCCAATACTGTTGCTCCCACCTTGTGACTAGTTTGTCCAGGGATAATAGAATATTTAAAAACTGGGATGGAAATGCAAATTAATATGTAAATAAACACACCAACTGAAAAAACAAACTAGGTAAAAACTAAATAAATAACTATATAAATTAAAAGATTAGAATATTAAATATAAGTGCCGTTTTGCCAAATGCCACATATTTAACTAGTGAAATGGATGTGACTAGAACCCAAGCTTCTAAACCTCCAGGCCCCTAGCTCTTTCCCTACATACCTGGCCACTCTTCAACGTTATTATTGCATTGCTCATTTTAAAAACTTCTGCATACCTCTGTGCTGGGGAATTCTTGGTATCTTGTCAGTCCATGCTGGGTTCTGAATGCTATTGCGCAGTCTCTTTGCGTTTAAGTTCCTATATGAGGGCCTGGTCCCCTGGAACATGTCCAGATAGATCTGACTCTGGACACGTTGAGCAAACCCTGTGGAAGGGGTGAAGGAGCCTTACTTGTCTGCTGGGACTGGGTAGTCCATAAGCTGAAAGATGACCTTCTTCGGCGAAGTGCGCGTCAATAAGGTGATGACCTTCAACATAGTTTGCTTCATAATGTGAGTAGAATTCCCAGACAGTTGCTCATAAATAGTATTCACAATCTTAGACACCTGGAAAAGTCATTTCACAGGTCAAGAGGACTCTCCTGGGCATTTCTTGGACTGAAGAATTCGCTCCTTCTCAGAATAACCAAGGCAGCAATTATCACACAAATAAGTACTGTTTATGTGCATGGCCACACAATGCAAAACGTGTGTTTGGATGAGGAATAAACATACCTGCGCATTTATTGACAGTGGGGAAATATTTTTTAAAAAAGAAGTTTATTTTGGGAGTATAGATGACTTTATTACATAAGACATATAAGCTCAATGTAGAAAACATATAGTTCAAATATTTTAAGAAGAAAGTCAAAATGTGGACCAGAATAACAATGGAACCATATACTTCAAATTTATTTTGACAAAGTAGAAAAATCTCCGTACCGGGCTCTACAAATTAGGTAGCCAGCCCTACAGCAGAATGAGGGACCTTGAAAACTTTCCTTAATGGTGATTTGAATGATAGTTGTACTATTTTATTGTTATTAATGTGCTCTATTTAAATTTGAAGCAAATGCAGGAAAGTATTATGATTTGGTGTGATTGGTGGGTGAAATGTTCATTATTTTCTAAGCTTTCTGTATACTTGAAATGTTTCAGAAAAAGAGCCTCGTTTAATTAGTGACATAATGATGCAATGGCAAGGACTATATATGCAAAGAAGTAGCTATATAACAAAGGCAGCAGGAGCATTTCAGAGGGCAAGCTCTGGGCTCCCCTGCTCGTTGTCAAGGATCTTACCATGGTGACCTTGTTGGCGTGGAATTCCAGAGTCAGTTTTAGCATGGTGGCTGCCTCCTTTACCATTACAGGATTAGGCGAATTGAGTCTCATAAAGAGATTCCACACAAAGTCAGTCAGCAAGGATGGCACTAAGGTGTGTCCTATACTCTGAAATAAAAAAAGAGAGAGCCATGACCTCAGGCCTTTCCTACATCAGTGTAACCTCAGACATCACGGGGAAGCTCCAGGGCTAGGGCGGGCCACATGACTTTCGTGGGCTCTAGGCACTTTTGCTGTTGTGGGCCTCTTCCTCCATTACAAAACGTTAAAAATTATAATTTACAACGGTGTTGGTATTAAGATGACTGTAATTCAAGCTAAATTATATTTATTTTTCCCCCTTGATTTTTAAAGCAATTAAAACATTTTCATCTGGGTAAGTTAGCTCTGAGGGCAGGCCAGGGAGAAGTGGGGAACCATGGCATTCCAATTAAAAGGAAATGTAAAATATTGATTTTACCCCAACTCAGCTACTCACATATTAGAAATCATTGTGAAGCTCTTCAGCTTTGGAAATGATTTTGCTCAGATCAGAAGCAAGCATAATTAGTAGGAGATTCAGAAGAGGGTGGGGTAGGAAAAGGTGTAGAACTTTTCTCTTCCCCAGAGAAGGATCAAGGAGCAAGAAGAGTAAAAAAAGCCCATATGTCTGTAACTGAGGTACAAAAAACACAATTCAAACAATCCCCTTTTAAAGTTACAGGAATATCCATGGACCATGAAATGTGAACAAAATTACATGATTATACATTTCTCAGTTAAGAAAGATAAACCACATTTTCTCCTTTTGTGGTGTGGGGTGTGTGTGTGTGTGTGTGTGTGTGTGTGTGTATTCCATATATATAAAGTGGAAAAAATATTAAAATATAACTTTTGCAAAAATAAGTTGTCACACAAAATATACACATAAAACAAAAGCCATACGATGAGGCAGGGGCTAAGTTACCTGCGCAATTTTAGTTTTGTCTCCTCGCAAGATGTCAGGGAGGTATTCCGTATCCAAGAGCGAAGGCAGCCAACTGTAACTTCCAGTCTTATCACACTTTGTAACTTTGCCTTCTGCAATATTCACTGTGTTAAAGAAAGAGCTTAAGCTTTTAAAAAAATTTTATTTGATCACTGGTTCCTTCTACAATCTTGCACTTTCCAATTTCCTCTTTTTGCCTAATTCTGGAGCTCTGGTTTTCTGACTATTGACCTAGTCACATAAACTATTATGACTGCACAGACCCAGAATTCATAAAGTATTTAAGAGAGGCTTCTGTAAAATGTGAATGAAGAGCATAGATCATGTTAATAGGTTGACCAGATGACCATACATTTAGACATCAGATGCATTGTTTGGGGCACTTGAAAAGCTACTGGGGAATCTGTTGGTGGAAGAGCAGACTTGGACACATTCTGCCAGGGCTGGGGGACTGTGTTGCAGGAAAGTCAGAGCGCTCAACCAAAGCCTCAGGTGTCTTTAATTCCATTGCAGGTGAGTTTTTAAATGATTTCATTTGTCAACAGATTTATAGAGATATAGTTGACATACAAAATATTTAAAGTCTACAATTTGGTAAGTTTTTATGTATGTGTATATTCATGAAAACATTACCACAGTAAAGCAAAACAGGTCATAGTCATTGCCTCCAAAAGTTCCCTCGTGCCCTTTTGTAACCCCTTACACCTGCTTCCTGGACCCACCCCCTGATCCAAAGGCAACTGCTGATCTACTTCCTATTCTAATTTTATGTAAGTGGACTCATCTAGCGCGTACTCTTTTATTGTTTGGCATCTTTCATTCGGCACAGTTATTTGTGATTCATCCATGCTATTCCATTGTATATAAATACTATCATCTGTTTATCTACTCACCTGCTGATTGATGGACATTTGGGTTGTGTTTAGCTTTTGGCTATTACAAATAAAAGTGCTGTCCACATTCACGTGGAAGTCTTTATATGCATACTAGAGGCCCTGTGCATGAATTCGTGCATGGGTGGGGTCCAGTTGGTCTGCCCCAATGGGGGCCAATTAGGCCAGGCCAGTGGGAGGAGGGGACACGGGAATTGCCCCTACTCCCCATAGGGGTAGGGGGGCCAATCAGGGCCGGGGCTGGCCAGGGCGAGGGGCCATGGGCAGTTGGTGGGCCAGCCCCACCCCCTGGTTGAACTCCTGGTCAAGGGGACAATTTGCATATTAGCCTTTTATTATATAGGATTTGTTTTCATTTCTCTTAGGTAAATTGTGGAATGACTGGATCATACAGAAGAAATGTGTTTAACATTTTGAGATACTGCCAAATGATTTCCCAAAGTTGTATCATTTCACATTTCCTCTATTGAACATGGTTTTATGTGCCTCCTTGTTATCTGTGCTATCTGTGAAATGACTATTCAAATCAACTACTATTTTTTTAAATTTGGCTGCCTGTTTTCTTATTGGGTTTTGAGTATTCTTTTAAAATTATTGGTACAGGTCTTTTATCATATGTACTTTGAAAATATTTTCTCCCAGTCTGTGGCTTACCTATTAACAGTGTCTTTTTTTTTTTTTTAATAATAATTATTATTTTTAATCCTCACCTGAGGATATTTTCCCATTGATTTTTTGGGAGAGTGAAAGAGACAGGGAAAGACAGAGAGAAATATCAATGTGAAAGAAACACTTCGATTGGTTGCCTCCTGCACAAGCCCGGACCAGAGCCCACTCTGGAGAGGAGCCTGCAGCTGAGGTACTTGCCCTTGACGAGAATCGAACCCAGGACCCTTCAGTCTGCAGGCCACTGCTCTATCCACTGAGCCAAACCTGATAGGGCTTAACAGTGTCTTTCAAAGGCAGAAATACAAATTATTTTATTTTCATTTACAAGTCATGCTTTTGGTGCTGTATTTGGGAAATCTTTGCCTAATCCAAGGTACAAAGGTTTCTTCTAGTTTCATGGGTTTACATTTAGTCCTATGATCCATTATGAATTAGCTTTTGAACATGTATGAGATATAGATCAAAGTTTGTTTTTTTGCCTACAAATAACCAATTTTTAAAGTTAATAAGGTGACATTGGTTATAACATTATGTATTTCAAGTATACAGTTCTATAATACATCACCTGTATATTGCATTGTGTGTTTATTCCACCTCAAGTCTAGTCTCCCTTCATCACTATATGAAATAACCAGTTTTTAAATAATATATTTAATTGATTTCCCACAGAGAGGAAGGGAGAGGGATAGAGAGCCAGAAACATCGATGAGAGAGAAACATCGATCAGCTGCCTCCTGCACACCCCCCTACTGGGGATGTGCCCGCAACCAAGGTACATGCCCTTGACTGGAATCGAATCTGGAACCCTTCAGTCCACAGGCCAACACTCTATCCACTGAGCCAAACTGGTTAGGGCAATAACCAATTTTTTTAAGACACCATTTATTGAAATGTATCCGTTAGCCATTGAATTGCCTTTGAAGCTTGGTCAAAATTTATTTGACCACGTATATGTGAGTCCATTTCTGGATCTACTTAGTGCAATGCTAGATGGAAGTAATGACAGTACACATTTTTGTCTTTTTCTTGATCTTTTGGGAAAATCACTTGGTATTTCGCGACTAAGTATGATATTAGCTATAGGTTTTTCATAGGTGTACTTTAACTGGTAGAGGAAGCTCTCTTTTTATTCCTAGTTTTCTGAGAGTTTATTGTTATTATTTTTTAAATTCAGAAGTGGATGTTGAATTTTGCCAAATGTTTCTTCTGTATCTATTGAGATAACCATATAGTTATCTTTTTCATCTGTTAATATAGTATGTTACATTGATTGATTTTCAAATGTTAAATTTATATTTCATTTCTGGGGTAAATTCTATATGGTCATGCTATATTATTCTTTTTATGTATTGTAGTATTTGATTTGCTAAACTTGTAAAAAATTGCATCTGTGTTCTAGAGAGATATTGATCTGTAGTTTTTTGTTTTTACTTTTCTTGTAATGTTTTTATGTGGTTTTGATATCAGAACAATGCCAGCCTCATAGAATGAGGCTGTATTCTCTCATCCTCACATTTCTGCATTTGTATAGAATTGCATTTCTATAGAATTGGTATAATATCTTCTTTGAATGTTAGCTGGAGTTTTCTTGGTAAGAAGACTTTTAAATATAAATTCATTTTCTTTGATAGATATAGAGTTTTCAGGTTATTAATGTCTTCTTGAGTGAGCTTTGGTAATTTGTGTTTTCAATGACTGTGTCTAAGTTGTCAAATTTACTGACATAAAGTTGTTCATGGTATCCCTTATTATTCTTTTAATACCCATAAAATTTCTAGTGACATTACCTCTTTCATTACTGATATTGGTAATTTCTGTCTTTTAATCTCCACCCCCCCCCCTCATGTTCTCAACGAATCTGCTTTTGGCTTCATCACTGTTCTCTTATTGTTTTTCTGCTTTCAATTTTTATTGGGTTTGTTCTGTTCTTAGTGGCCCTTAGAAAAGGTGGTGACGCTTTCTTACCATTCTCACAGCTTGCAATGCAGAGGAGGTGATATATTCCAAAGGATGCTTGCTGTGTGATGGACCCGTCCGTGTGGGAACATAGAAGAGACAGTTCTGCTGCCAGGTCCCCCAGGCATGGAGCGTCCACACTTCCCTAGTGGAAAGCAAAGAAAAAAAATGTATTGCTGTGCAGTGTCAACATTAAATGTCTGTACCTTAACCTCTAATGTCTATGTCAGACTAGAATGAGAGGATGAGCTTCAGAGTTCACAGAATCTGTGTTCCAATCTTGGCTCTGTTACTGAGCCTCAGCTTCCTCCTCTATGAAATGCAGGTAACAAATTCTACCTCATAACAGTTATTATGGAGATTAAGGGGGAGCGGGGGCGGGTAGCATGGATGACAAAAAAGAAAGTTTGTAGCAAAGTGCTCAGAGATAACAGTGACTCACTCATTGAGGGACTTATTAGTTTGTATTTCATAAATCAGGTAGCCATTTGCAGATAGCCAATTCCCAGGATACTTGAGGGGAGGTACAGGGATTGATTGAAACATGTAGATCATGCTTCCCTTCCTCATGTATGAAAACCTTCAGATGGCTCCTTTGGCCACTGGAGAAATATGACTTCCTTCTGGAATGGCTCTGATTCTTCCCAGGGAAATTAATTTTTAAAAATTCAGAGCATTTACTTCCGATGTCAAACCTACAACCACAACATTTATGTATTTTTCCCCACAACTTCTCTGACACGGGATGCTTAAATACTTAGATTTTTATCTCAACAAATTCGTTTGGCTTGGCCAAATGCATAAAAGAAGGCAGTAGAGACAGAAGAGAGGAGAGGTGGAAGAAACATTTTGTTTTTGTGAAAATATAAGTATCAATGTTTGATAAGCTAGTGGGCCTGCAGAATCTTCTTGTGTCCAAGACAATTGATTACTTTTCCTAGGTAAATGCGTTGATGATTCCAGCAACTCTTGGCGGTAAAAGTAGAGTTCAAGTCAGCCCACTAGGGGGATCCCGAGCCTGTTTCTCCTTTCTACTTCTCTCATGCTCCCTTATCCTTGTCTCTCATGCTCTCATGTTGCTTGACCCACCCACACCTCTCTCTCTCTCTCTCTCTCTCTCTCTCTCTCTCACACACACACACACACACACACACACACACACACACACACACAGTAATTCTGAAGAAGAATGTCAAGTGACCCGGGCCATGAACCCAGAGAGAGCATAACTGAATTAGGACACTAAGAATGATGATCTCAGCAAAGGAAGGGAAGAGAAACTCTCGCTTCTGTGGATGCCTTCGGAATCTGCCTATTTTAGGAGTCCTATAAATGTCTTAGCTACTCTTTTTGAGACTAAATTCTCATCTCTATCTTGATTACCTATTTTTTTATCATCCCCCCCCTTTATTTATGGTGGTTTGTCTTTTGTATTTGAAGGGTTTTCTCATGGGTCTTGGTTGTCTGGTCATATTTAAAAATGCGATGTTCCTTGGTGGGGTTTCCTATGTGAACGAGGCTTGTCAACCGGTGGGCTTCACTTTAGAATGATGAGGAAGTGAGCCTGGGGTCATGTAGATCTAAACAACAGAACCAAGATAATTTTTTCAGGGAATTGACAGCTGTTTTGAGAAAAAAATTCTCTGATTTTGCCTGCCAGTGGCCTCATGTCCCTGTAGAATAGAGTGTGTGCGTCAGGAAGGAGAGGCAATGTAGATTCTTCTGCACAAACTTTCAATGAATCCCGTTAGTTACTGCTTATGTTTTCAGCCTTCCTTTGCCTCCCACCCACCATCATTACTTGGGCTTCCACAGCTCCAGCCTCTCTGTGGTTCCACAGGGCAGACTGCCTTCCCTTTCAGCCCCCACCCTAAGGTCCTGTGCTCCGGCCTCTCAGCCTTCCCTGACAGGCTTTACCAGCTACCCTCTTCGTTCTACTCTCTCATCCAGAAATTTGTTGACATCGCTAGCCCATCGGAAACCCTTCACTCATTCTCTGTGTTGCTGTGGATTTATACCTTCAACTAATTTCATTGCTGTCATTTTGTGAGAACTCTGGAGATAGGGTATGAGATAAAAACGTGTCTATTTGTTAGCTTTGACTAGAGATCTTTCTTCCATTTTTAAAATGCTCATGTGCCAAAGGAACAAACTGAGGGGAAAAAAAAATCTGTTAATGCTATAAGATGACATGTTTAGCTCACATCTCCTTAATATTTTAATTGAAGGGACAAATGTTCTTTGATTATAGCAGTTTTTTTTCTTATCCTGATGGGCACATGGATCATTAAGAGGAATAACGCTTAAAAATATTTCTGAGTATGAATGATGGTCAGGATTGTTCAATAGGATGGGAGCCTCAGACTCTGGAAGACACAGGCTAGGGTAATTTATGAAGAAAAAAGTCTTTATTCAGTAAATGGAATGATTAGGGGTTAGGTGCGTACTCCCGAGAATAGAATTGGCAGTTACATTTAGTTAGAGAAGGGCAGAACAAATCTTCATTGACTTTGTGTCATAGAACTACAAAGTTCAAGCCTGTGGAGAACTTATTCATTTATTAAAATATTTTAAATATTTAATGTATTAATACTGTTTCTGATTGTCTTATATACTTATTTACCCACCCCCATTAATTTCACTGACTTAGCCATCCTCAGAAAACATTATCTAAAGAGAAAGTTAACTTAGTCAAGTTTGATGCTTCCAGGACTGTGAGCTGTTTCCATGTCCTGGAAAACACTGGTCTGCTTCCACCTGGTGGTATTTAGCAAACATTGCAGAACAAAGTCATAGGTTATCCCCACCTGGCTCTCAAACAAATCTCAGCAATGCACGGGAGCCTTCTGCGGCACATGTGAATTTACGCATTTATTCTTTCACAGTTGAGGGGTGGGCTGTGTGCGGGGGACAGCGGCCTTTACAACTGCAACCGAGAGTGCCTGAGTATCCACAAGAGTGAGACATGCTCATAGATAGTGTAAAAGGCAGGCAGTGACACGCAAAATATAGAAAGCCCCAGTAAATGCTGACAAGAAGGAGATACCCATTCTTCTCCGTTGTGAAGGTGCGAGGAAAGGGGCACTCTGATTTTCAGGGAATGCTAACTGGAGGACACTTGTGCATCACTTAACTTTAATCTCCTCATAGTTTTTGATGTATTATCTGTGTAAGCATTTATTCATAAGTACTCATGTGCTTGCACAAAAATGACCATTTTTGTATCGTTTGAAGTAGAAAAAAAACACACACACCGAAACATACCAAACTATTCAGTTGAAAGGTCCATCAGCTAAAGAATAGTTACAATGTATGAAACTGATGGAATGTGTACTGTGGTTAAAGAATGAAGTAAATCTATGAAAAATATCTGTGCGACATATTGTTTGTGCAAAAAGAATACTGCAGAACCATAGGTAAGTATGAGGTCACTTTAGTCAAGAAACACGAGGGAACAAAGCAGTATATCCCATGTGGGCACGTGTGGGTCTTCCCGAAAGCTGTTGGGCAGGACGCACATCACCGGACACGGCTAAGAAGGAACTGGGGTGGAGAAGGTAGTAAAGGAAGACTTCAGCTGTATCTCCAGCAGGTTTAAATGGAAGTACTCAAGAACCACTTGTATACATTTAACATAAGTAATGGTTCAAAAAGATGATGGAAAAGGTGAAATAAGAAGAAGAGTAAGGATGGAAGTGTCTGTAAAGAGCACTGATTGTAGTTCACAGGGGAGAATTGAGACTGAGACTGTTGGTGTAAAGCAGGCGGCACCTGCGTCCGTCGCTTGAGCAATCCTACCGATTGACGGAGTCATGCAGGATATTGACTCCTTCCCCGATAGCCCAGCTTACCAGTACAGTCAGGCCCAGCAGGCATCATGTGCTCTCAAGACCTAAGTCTTGGGAAAGAACACGACAGAAATGCAGGCTTCAGAAGCAGGGAGCCGGGTAGCACACTGTCACTTACATATCCCCTGACTTTCCTGGATGCAAAGTTTAGCACCCTGCAGATGATCACCAAGACTCTATGCTGCAGGTATGAGTTATCTTCACTCATCCACACGGCCATTTCCTGTGGGAAACACAAGAGTCATTGTAGAGCCATGGTGTTTCCATTTCCAAATCAGTGGAAACATCACCACATCAAGGGCCAACACGGTCTCTGATTGTTCCACACCTAACCTATATTTATTTTTAAAAATATACAAAAACCAACTAGTATACTAATCTCTACTAGTATATTCCGTCATCTACTATGGTAACTGCCACTATAATGGGTGTTATGTAATTCTACCCAACAAATATTTCCTGATATCCACTCTAACAGCCATGTTGGAAGCTGTCCTGAAAAGTTGAACATGAGGTGATGAGGGGATCATCAGCGGCTTCTCCTCTTTTTGTTTTAAAATACATATTCTCTCTCTCTCTCTCTCTCTCTCTCTCTCTCTCTCTCACTCTCTTTAAAAAGTCACAGGATCTGATTTTCAGTTTTAAAAAATTGAAATATTATCTGATCCTGATATGTCATCTTATCCTAGAATTTTCTTTCTGAATTCATCACCCAGATATTTCCTGGCTCAGGTTGTGGAGTACATTCCCAGAGGGGGCTCGGTTAAACAGTTCTTGCAAATCTTGATTCCATCTGTCTTGCTGTAACTTCTGTCCGTTTGTCCTAAATCCTCAGGGAACCCTAGGAAGGGAAGGACACCTGCATACATTTCACAGGCCATACACTGTTTACAGACTTCGTAAGGCAGTCTGATGAATCCATCGTCTTTAAGCCATTGGTTGGCCAGATCGCTTCCCCAACCCTCGCTCCCATTGTATAAATCTGTTCTGAAGTCAATTTCCTAGGGCAGAAACATCTCTAAAGTCCAGGGGAGTCAGTCTCTGTCTTTTCCAGGAGTGAGGTTCAGAGCTTTTTGAGAACCAGGAGAGTTTCTAGACATGGAAGGAATGAGACTAAGATGGTTAAGTAACAGGCTCCCAAGTTAGCTCTGTCACTCATCAACTATTGCTCCCCTCTCTGCTTCCATCTCCTTATCTGTAAAGTGGGAGAAATAAGAGTAACTTCCTCACAGGGTTAAGTATCAAATGAGATAACCCATGTAGTAAGTATTCAGCTCAGTGCCATAGAGGAACTGCTTACTATGCAGCATGGGGATTGTGGGTGTGTGTGTGAGAGAGAGCACACATGAGGAAAGGGCTGTAATCATGGAGCAAGAACAATACTTTAAAAAGTTGTGAAATTAAAATTTTGAAAATATGCATAAGCCCTAGTCTGTTTGGCTCAGTGGATAGAACATCAGCCTGTAGACTGAAGGGTCTCAGGTACGATTCCAGTCAAGGGCACATACCTCAGTTGCAGGCTTGATCCCCAGCCCTGGTTGGGGTGCACATGGGAGGCAGCCAGTCAATGTGTCTCTCTCACATCAATGTTTCTCCCTCTCTGTCTCTCCCCCTCCCTTCCACCCTCTCTAAAAATCAATGGAAAAATATCATCTGGTGAGGATTAATAACAACAAAAAAGGTACAGAAAACATTTGGCTCAAATTAGGCACCAATCAGCCAATTAGCTCAATATATTCCCTTCATAGTCTTTCTTGTCCTCATAGATACCAATTCTTCTTCTTTACTTGAATGTATTTTATGATTTGGAAAACCCTCATAGAGTAAGTTAATCTGGTTTTATAGTATTTCCAAACAGCTACCCCCTGATGCCATCATGTAAGGAATGAAAAATAAAGACTAAAGTGTCCAGAGAAGACTTACATCTCTGGCTGGGACCTTAAAGACACAGGGAGGTTCCGGATGTGAAAGTGGGTTTTGGATGATTGTTAGGGTTTCCTGTGATACCCTGGTATCCAAGATGATAGGATGCTCATGAACTCCCTAGCCCCGGAGTTGTTAGGGGAGAGCATGCACATAGGCCCTGTCAAGGCAGGTTTCACCATTTCATGATCACAATTTAGGCCACTCATCCTGTTCTCTGCTGCCCCCTGTTGTGTTCCCTCTTACATTACCACATATCACTTGCTTCTCAAGTGTCAGTTCATGCCATCCTCCCAAAATTAAATTCTTAAAAGGGCGTCTCTGTAATTCAAACAAATGGAAGTGATTTCATTTGGGGGATACTCGCACCCCTTTGGAGGAAAATTATTTTTTTTCAGCCGCCAGATATTTGACGGAGATGCTAAGTATGGCAAATGGAAAATAATAAGTGAAGTAGAGTATACTTAGATGTATGACACAAAACCAAAATTGCCCATTTTCCCTTTACCTTTAAGATTTGCAGTTTGTAGAGGTCTTTAGACACTAAGATCAGCAGAGTGTCCTCGAATATGTTTAAAATAGTTTGGTATAATTCCTGAAAAACAAAATAGTTATACAACCAGCCAGTCCGCCAGCTTACATAAAATTTGACCCCATTGTTTTGCATCCTGATGTCCTGAGTTCTTCCCATAAACTGAAGGTAAGAAAGGACAGTGGTAGCTATGGTGATGAGAGCTCACCCAATGCCATATGCCATGTGTTTCTTCTGCACCCCACATAGCCGGTGCACTGTGTAGCTTTGCTGAGGAAACAGACCACACATATTGCTGATCTTACTATGGGACTCTTCCCACCTCCATCTTTCTCTGCTCACATTTCCTTCTTTGCAGAACTTGCCAGTAAACTCCCTCTCCTTGGTCAACCAATTAACCAAAAATCCATTTACCCATTTGTTCCTATAAACCCATACTACCCATTAAATCCCATTGGATTGTAGACTTCATGAGGCCAGAGGTGTAGGCCAGAGGCTGGGAAGTGCTATGTATCTATTTTATTTTAAAAGAGTGAAGGAGAGCCCAGCTGGCATGGCACAGTGGTTGAGCATTGACCTGTGAACCAGGAAGTCACAATTCAATTCCCGGCCAGGGCACATACCCATATTGTGGGTTCGATCCCCAGTGTGGGCGTGCAGGAGGCAGCCGATCCATGATTCTCTCTCATCATTGATGTTTCTATCTCTCTCTCCCTCTCCCTTCCTCTCTGATTTCAATAAAAGTATATTTTAAAAAAAAGAGTGAAGGAGAAAACCACAAAAGTCATGCTCTGTAGAGAGACACTGTGCAGGACTGTGTGCGTGAAGACATCTCATCTCGATCAAAGGAAGCAAACTCTCACCTCCAGGTCCAGCTCCTCACATTCGTTGTTCCCAATGTCTCTCACTTGTTTCAGAGTTGGCATAGCAAATACTACTTTAAAGGATGATTCTATGATGTTCAACTGAGTCTCAAATTGCAGTAAGGGATCCACGAAGCTGGCAAGAAGAAGGTGTAATTATTAAGTTGAGGAGAAAACAAGTATAACCTAACTTTAGTGACTTTTTCTGAGTGATAAGAGAGAGCGGACTAGAAAATGAGACTCAGCCTTTGGCTTTATATGACACGTGGGTTTTAAAGAGTCTCATAAAACTGACAATGGTGCTTTAAATATAGAGGGATGAATTTTTTGCAAATATCATATGTAACAAGTTATTTGGAAACCAGACTATTTTTCTCCATGGACATAATGAGATAAAGTGGTTATAGTCTCAGCCAAGCCCGCAAAGCCATCCCGAGCTTTCGGCCGTTGAAACATATTACAGCCACATTTTCTCTAACCCATGATCCTATGTTTCTCACATGTTAGTATTTCTGATATTGGAATGCATCTTCTAATTGATGGCAAAAGAAACCCACCCAGCAGCAGCTATAAAAATAACTTGTGAAACGGTTGTTATTCCTTTGGTATATGTGATCTGGATAATAGTCCTTCTTGATTTTTTTTTTGAGGTGAAAATAATTATTTTTCTAAAACGATGGTGATATTAGATGGTAAGGTATGAAATCTTGTGCTGGACTCAGAATCTCTTTTCTCCACTGGACAAGATACTTTACCTGAGATTCACTGTTTGAAATGGAATCTCTTGCAATATATTAGGTAATTTTCAAATCCTGGAAGATTGATTTGACATTCATGGGCTCTAATGGATTACCAGATTCTGAACAGTTATCTATCAAAAGTTTCCAGTTAAATTTTCAGTGGAAGGTATTTAACATTTAGGGATATATGATCTGGTTTAAGAAATTAAGATTTTGATGAACTAGAAAACCATGTCTTTCAATGTACTTTGAAATCATATCACCAGTCCTAAAAAAAAATTCTAAAATGATCCAAGTCATGAGCGAGGATTATGAAAGCATGATACCCTGATGCCACAATGGACAAATGATCTTCAGATGTTAAATGTGAGGAAGGCTGCCATACTGAAGAAGAAAGTCACATGCATATCTACGGGTAAACATGAGCAATTGTACGTTTTGTTTTTTTGGTCTGCATGTAATTTGTTTCCAAAAGAGCAGGTATTAAGTTACTGATGTGTGTTACCACAAGTGACATCTTAGTGTAAATGCTTTCTTATATTCCAGGATGTATGACCAGGTGGTATAGAAAGGCACTTGACAAGAAAGAATAAGTATTTCTTACTAAATTACTGTATGAGTTTGCTTTTGTTCAAGTTTTGAGCTAAATATTTATTTCAAAGATTGAAGTGAGTAGTAGACCAAATATACTAGAAAAAATTGGGATTTTTTTTAATGAAGCAATAAGTCTTAGATGAGATCAGTAGACAAAAGGCAATATATATATTTGCAAGTATAATTTCTAGAATCACAATTGAATAAAAGAAAGTAGATGCCTCCTAATAAAAGTATGAGGAAATTCTATTAATTGTGATCAGAAAGAAATCAGGAGGGCCATATTAATATAACACAATGTTTAATTTAAATTGAAGAGTATTATAATCAATAAAAAATATCCTTGGGTGGGGATTAAAATAAATAAATTTTAAAAAGAGTATAAAGTTTAAACTTTTACAACAGTGGTTTATAAAAATAATAAAAGTAATGTAACACCACCAATCATGACTTATCATTGAAATTTAAGAATAGCCCAATATTCTAAAAACTATTAATTGATACATATCTATTAATAGATTAAATAATAAAATAGTACTTTAACCAAACCTGAAAAAGTATTTAATCTCAACATCATTTTCTAAGAAAAAAGCAAATAATTTCTTGAAAGGTTTTATTTAAACCAAGAACAAAAAGTAGTGCGTTTTTATTAAAAGCAGGAACAGCATAAGGATTTAATTTAATATTTTAAAATATTGTGTTGGAGTTTCTTGTATTTCTAATAAGACACGATCTAATAAAAACGAGTTTGTTAAGCTCAATCAAATACTGAATAAATATAACCCCACCTTAAACTCCGCTTACATCTCAGTATATCAGTAATTTTTTCCCAACAATAAAGTGAAACAGAGCACAAAGTGCAGTGTACCTAATAAATTAATCTAGGAATGTGGAAGATCTACATTAAAAATCCTTCAAATTTTCAAGGGAGATATACATCTTGAATAAATAAAATATACTTATAAACAAGAAGATTGCTTATAAATATCAATTCTCAAATTATTTTTGCAAATTCTGAAATGGCAATTACAATTTTAGAAACTTTTCATCAGGAGTTAATGAAATACATTTACATTTCATTTGGAAAAATAAACTGGGAGGGCTATCATAGACCACTTTGCTGAAAAAGATCAAGAAAATAAGGAAGATCCAACTCAATCAGATAATAGAATCTATTACAAAATAGCACTAAATCAAAACAGTGTAGTGGTGGCACCAAATGAGAGTCTGAATAGTGGAGTAGAATAGAAAATGCCCCGATGGCCCAGCCGGCGTGGCTCAGTGGTTGAGTGTTGATCTATGAAACAAGAGGTCACGATTTGATTCCTGGTCAGGGCACATGCCTGGGTTGTGGGCCCCATCCCCAGTGTGGGGCATGCAGGAGGCAGCCGATCAATGATTCTCATCATTGATGTTTCTCTCTCTCTCTTCCTTCCTCTCTGAAATGAATAAAAACAAGAAAAGAAAAAAAAATGCCCTGATGTAGGAATAGCAAACATGTGGATAAATATTATATCTCCCTTCCCAGGACAAATGTAGTACTAATTTATTGTGACAGTATTTCATGTTGGGTCACATTGCAATCTTAACAACCCTCCACCCCTTTTTTTACTTGAAAATTATCTTGAGGTATTTGTAGATTCACATGCGGTTGTAAGAAATAATACAGAAATACCTCTCATACACGTCACCCATTTCCCCCCAATGGTAACATTCTCCAGAAACTATAGTATAATACCAGAACATTGACATTGACTCAGTCCACTGAGCTTGTTCAGATTTCCCATTTTACTTGTGTATGTGTGTGTGTATTTAGTGCTATACGATTTTATCACACATGGAGACTCGTATATTCACCATTCCTATCAAGATACTAAACAGCTCAGAACCCTTTAAACCTACAACTATTTCATTAGACAAACAAAAACAAAAAACAAAAAAACACACACAAAAACTAACAAAAAACACTCAAAGGGTTAAATATGCCTTTGGAAATGAAGCATTTTAAATAAGTATTATCTGTATCAGGGGTTGGCAAACAGATTCTGTGATGATCCCGATAACAGATTAGGCTTTGCTAGCCTTTGCTCCAACTCTGACACAGGAGCAGCCACAGACAATACATGAAGGAATGGGCGTGGCTGGTTTCCAATAATACTTTGTTTATGGACCCTGAAATTTGACTTTCATATAATATTTACATCTCATGAAATAGCTTTCTTTTGATTTTTATCCCAACTATTTAAAAATGTAAAAAAATATTCTTATCTCTCAGAATGTACAAACATATGAAGCTGCAAAAACAACAGGATTTAGCACATGGGGCATAATTGGTCCACTTCTGTTCTGAATAATGGAATTGTGAAGACTAACTTAAATTAGTTCATAAATAAAAATAGCTTAGAGACTAAACAGTAACAAAAATCAAGTAACAAAAAGCTAGGGGATATTGAACATAATACTAAAAAGCAACGTAGAATTAATTTTTATCAGGTACACAAAAAAGTAAAAGAAAAAAATATAGCTAGGACCATAAAATGAATTGTAGCAAGATAAAAGAGGAACAAATTTAAAATCCATAAAAACAGCACAAGAAGCTTATTTAATATATATCGCCACTAAAATCACAATAAACTGGCAAAGAACATGAGACAATTCGTAAATGCATAACAGAAAATATTGAGTCTTGCTTATATTGAAAGTAATATAAATTAAAACGAGGCAAAAATTTGAACCTGTTACATCAGCAAAATAGAAAAAAGTAGGTATGTATATAAATTTAGGTGATTAGGCTTTGAACAAGCATTTATTATTAGTGCAGTTCTTCCGGACAACAGATTGACAGTCTTTATTAAAAGCTCTAAGAATTTTCATCCCATCTGCATTAGTTGGGGTTCAGGGGCAGCAGAGGTCAAAACAAGATTTAGAGGTGCACAAAGTTTCTAAGAGAGAAAGGAAGGCAGGAGGATTAGGGTAGGAAGAGCCTTGGACCACAAGTGCTAAGGAAGTGCTAATGAAGATATGATTATAAAGAAGAATAAAAACTTAAGACAAAAATGCCAAAATCAAAAGTATTACAGAACACTGTGTGTGCAATCTGCTTATGATTCTGCAGTAATTAAATTTATCTGCCTATGCATGCAATATAGAAAGATTGGGAAAGAATATGAGAAAGAAAGAAATACTTGCTGAGTTAGGATGGAGGAATTTGGAAAAATGTTTTATTTTTCACCATTGTGATCCTTCTCTATAACATTTTACATATATATATATACATATATATATGTATATGTGTATATATATATATATATATATATATATATATATATAATTTCAGAGAGGAAGGGAGAGGGAGAAAGAGATAGAAACATCAATGATGAGAGAGAATCATCCATAGGCTGCCTCCTGCTCACCCCCCACTGGGGATTGAGCCCACAACCTGGGCATGGGCCTTGTCAGGGAATCGAACAATGAACTCCTGGTTCACAGGTTAACACTCAAGCACTGAGCCATGCCAGCTGGGCTTCTCTAACATTTTAAAGATAGTCAATCAGTGAAACAAGAGAGATTTACAGTTTATTATACCTGGAGTTTACGGCCAGGATTAGGGCTTGATGATTGAAGATGGTTGCTAATGTATCCCATAGAGAGGTAGCTGTGCACTCCTGTATCAGGAAAAAGAGAAGAATCCATGATAACAGGCCTGTGAGACGCATGGCGTCAGGGGACCACATTGGACTGGACTAATGGGACCACATACAACTGGAATATAAGCCCAAAAGTTCATAGATGTGTTGAGATAAGCAAACTGTAATTTAAACTCACGATACTAATGGCTGGCCTTTGATAGCCAACTGCTGTGCTTCTTTAATTAGCATTTCCCAGCACAGTGTTGGGAGGAATACTCTTGACCAGGTGCTTTTCCGCGCAGCACTGTAACTCTTGTCATTCAGTTGTCCTATAATAACATGGAACTCTGCTTTCCAGCTGTTAGCTAGCTTCTCCTTTTTTTTTTTCTTTTTCTTTTAATGGAGCCAATGTGTCACTATAACTCTATCACCAGGTCATTGTCCTCCCCTTTTACTTTGACATCACATCTTTTGTTGAGTCACTGACTTACAGCATGTCCCTTCCATGTTGGCATGCTTTCACGTGTGCTGTATTATCACTAATGTTTATAGAATGCAAAAGCCACTGAACACACTGGTAAGCAACAAGGGTTTGCAAGCTTATATAAACATTCTAGGAAGTTGTAAGAATTCGCCAGAAATTTCATCTGTTTTTCCCAATTAGGTATTTCGTTACTGGTTGGAATATATAACATGCTCACCAGTATTCCCAGAGACTCTTCAGTGCCTTCTCTGGGGAGGTATGATATCATTCTGGCTTTAACTTCTATTCTATGGATAAGTTCTCCTTGAACTCATTTTCAGTTACTTCCTAATCACTACGGATCCTCACTGGAAACCCACAGTAAATGATAAAACGGACACAATCCTGGAAACCTATATTTTGTAATATATTTCATAACACTAGGTTCTAGGGCCAGTCTGGTGGGCCTTAAGCTTTCAAATGTATTATTTTGGCTTTCTTCTCTAAAATGACCATCTGCTTTTCATATATGTGTTATATCATTGACATTTTTGTTCCATATCTGTTGTCATTCTTGGCCAGAAAAAATTGGAGTCATGCCAATTTCACTAGTTCCTTAAATGTCAGATATTTCAAAGCACAGGCATGTAATGTGTGTTTCTGATGCCACCTTAGTCTGGGGGGAAAATGGGATTATCATAATAGTCATTATTCTGAGGGAATTTGAACACCCCCCACCCCCTAATGATTCCCAAATAATTCTGGGAATACTCAAAGGGAGTCACAGACTTGGTCCTCTAGAGCAGGGGTGGGGAACCTTTTTTCTGCGAAGGGCCATTTGGATATTTATAACATTATTCTTGGACCACACAAAATTACCAACTTAAAAATTAACTTGCTATATTTCGTCAAATATTTAATTAGCTCACCCCTAATGCCTTGGCCTTATACAACCCATGGGCTAGACATTCCCCACCCCTGCTCTGAAGTATTATGTGAATCTTCACCTTTTTCTTTCATCTCTAGATCACTAGAATCTAGACAACAGCAAAATATCAAAAATTTGCAGAGAGCACTGGCTGGTGGTTAGAGCGTTGGCCCATGCATAGAAGGGTCGCAGGTTGGATTCCAGTCAAGGGCTCATACCTGGGTTGCAGATTCAGTCCTCATCCCAGGTTGGGGCATGTGTTGGAGGCAATCAATTGATGTCTCTCTCACATTAACGTTTCTCTTCCTGTCGCTCTCCCTCCCTTCCTCCCACTCTAAAAATCATTGGAAAAAAATATCCTTTGTTGAGGATTGACAAAAAAAAAAAAAAAAAAAAAAAAAGTGCGGAGAGATGGGATATCTGAGGTGAGGGCATGAATATTCCAAGCCCTTATCTACTAGGCTTGCTGTCTGTGCTGGGGTTTTACTGAACATAGTGATGCTGTTGCTGGTGGTGTCATGTCCCCACTACCCTTGCCAAGGCCAGATACCGAGAGAGCTGAAGACTACACTCAGAATAAATTCACCCACCACTCCGAGAGCTAATTAAATTTTTCCCCACTATTGTAGAAGTCCCCAGAACCAGTGTCATTATACTATGCACTCTCAGTATTATGGTTCTTCTGGTTTTCACTGATCCTTAATATTGAAAATTTACATACAAATGCATATTTTGATGGAATGTAGATTGTCTATAGAAATGTCTCTTCCAACAAACTCTTACATAAACATTTTAAAAAGCAATGCACACACATGTACAGATGTGTACACAGTGGACAAAGTCTCTAGGACCTCCCACCTCTGCCATCTCCCAGACCCATATTTCCATCCTAGAGTGTACAATTGTGGCTGGTTTCATACTAGTGGCCCGGTGCACAAATTCATGCATGGGGGGGATCCCTTGGCCTGGATGGCAATGGGGGCTGATCGAGGCATCTCGCCCAGTCCCAATCAGGGCCAATCAGGGCTGGCTGGCTGGAGGTGGGGGAGGATTAGGAGCCATTGGAGGTTGGCTGGCTATGGAAGGTTGACGGTGGGAGTGCACTGAGCGTCTCCTGCATTGAGCATCTGCCCCCTGGTGGTCAGTGCGTGACTTAGCACTGGTCAACCGGTCATTCTGGTCATTTGGTCGTTAAGCTTCTATATATATAGATAGGAATGTTAATAACATTCTTTTGGCTGAGAAGACTAGAAAATGGTTCTGTTTTTTCTGTAACAGTTGCCCCTATGTTCTGCCAACCTCCTACCCTGGAATCCCTTCCTTCCCTTCCTCCTACCCTGGAATCCCTTCTAAGTAACTATCTTACTGACTTCTGATTCTATGAATTTTCCAACTCTTTGAGTTATTAAAATAGCTTCACCATTATTATTAATACCAAATCCTGTTTATTTAAAATCTTCAACCTCATCATTTATGTACAGCTCATCCTCCACTCCCAGTGCAGGTGAGATTCTTGGTTTCAGGGTTGACATAGGTTAGCTTGGTGCTTATACCAGTGACTCTGGAACCAGACTCCCTGAATTTGTATCCTGTCTCTGATACTTGATAGTTATGTGACCACAGGAAACTCAGTTTTCTCATTTGTCCAGTCAGGATAATGGTAGTCCTTATCCCGTAGGGCTGTTTGTTGTGAGGATTAAATGAGTTATTTATTTAAAGCATTCAGAACATGCCTAACAGGCTATATAAATGCCATGCTATAATTGCTGTTATCAGAGTGGGGAAGGGGTTTTCTCTCTCACAGCTCTACTCATCTTTATTTTTCTGGGGTGACTGTGAACTGGGGGAAATGTATGTATGTATGTATGTATGTATGTATATGTATGTGTCTGTGTGTGTGTATATATTGTCTGCCCGCAGCATGAATTCTTGTCCTCTTCCTGTTGGTCATGACTTTAAACAGTTTGGTAGAAAGGATTTTCACTGTGATGATGGAAGGATATGAGATATTGCAGCAGACCTGTCAGGAGGGGGGTGAGTGGGCCAACAGTGGGATGGGTCAAACTTTCATCCTTTTATTTTTAAAAAAATATATTTTATTGATTTTTTACAGAGAGGAAGGGAGAGAGATAGTTAGAAACATCGATGAGAGAGAAGCATTGATCAGCTGCCTCCTGCACATCTCCTACTGGGGATGTGCCCACAACCCAGGTACGTGCCCTTGACCGGAATCGAACCTGGGACCCTTCAGTCCGCAGGCCGACGCTCTATCCACTGAGCCAAACTGGTTTTGGCAATCCTTTTAAATTAGTGTTGAACGTCATTTCTAAGGGCATGCAAGGGTGAGCAAGAACATAACTTAGTAGGGAGAAAAAGCCAAAGACTGTTGAACCAAACTGCCATTTTTCCACTTTCATCCACAGACACTATTTTAAACATTAATTATGACAGCCTTATGATGGAGAGAATGAACAAGTAATTCCCTCCTCCCCCAAGAGATTTTAGTTCCATTAATATCCTTATAGATTATAACTTACCAGGTGATGCCATTTCACAACGGACTGCAAAATCTGGAGAGTAGTTACTAGTCAGGGAGGAGAAGGAGACCAGTTAAAAGGAAGTACATTTAATTTCTTATCACTGAGTGGGGCATATCCTGAAATCTGAAGCTAGCATGACCTTGATAGCCAAGCCAAACACGTACCCACACGTACACTAAAACTTCAGACAAATTTATCATGAGTATTGCTGAACAGCACTTAACAAAAAGATTATCAAACAGGATACAGAAACACAGTACAAGAATAGTGAACTATAACCAAGTGGTATTTATTCCAAACACACAAGGATAGCTCAATAAAAGAAAACCTATTATACAATTCTCAACATTAATTGCTTTTAAAAAAGAGAGAAAATTCACATGATAGTTTTTATTGAGAATTTTTGATATTGAGAATTTTATTGATAATTTTTATTGAAATTCTAGTCAAGTTTTAAATCTATTTTGTTGATTGCAGTTTTTTTTAAAAGTATATTTTTATTGATTACAGAGAGGAAGGGAGGGGGAGAGAGAAATACAAACAATGATGAGAAAGAATCATTGATCAGCTGCCTCCTGCATATCCCTCTGGGGATCGGGCCAGCAACCCAGGGATGTGCCCTGACTGAGAATCGAACTGTGACCTCCTGGTTCATAGGTCGATTCTCAACCACTGAGCCATGCTGCCTGGGCTGATTTCATTCTTTGGTCCTACTATTTTCTTCTTCTCAAATTCAAGAATACAGCTTCATCTTTAATGTAGGTAAGCTTGCTTTCCTTTTGCCTTTCTTGGATTTATTTTGTTGTTCTTTTTCTCACTTCTTGTTTTGGATATTTGACTTATTCATTGTCATTCTTTCTGGTTTACTATTCTGAGTACTTAAGGTTATGAATTTTTCTCTTTATCCCATTTTGGCTGTATGCTATAGGTTCTAATATTAAATATTGTCAATACAGTGGGGCCTTGACTTACGAGTTTAATTTGTTCCGAGACAGAGCTCGTTAAGGAGCTCGTTAACCCAAATTACTCTATCAACTCAATGCAAAAAATGGGCCGAGAGACAGCTGGTATCTCAAAAAACTCATTAGTCGGGACACTCGTAAGTCAAGGCCCCACTGTTTCTATAATTTCTGTATTAATTTTCTCTTTGTTCCTAGAATTATTTAAAATAAAATAGTTTAGATGGCAAATAGTAGGTTGTTTATATGTTTGTTTCATAAGTTCCTTATTTTCTTTTTTTTTTTTTTGCATTGTGATCAGAGAATATTTCTACATTTTGGGATTTATACAGAAATTCTAGCCTAACATATATAGTTATCCTTTATGAATATACCTTTTGGTGAGCATTAGAAAAGCAGATATATTCTTTGTTTCATGGATAGAGTATTACATATGGGTTTCTCACACACATACACACACACTTACCTTTCTCTTTACTCCGTCTTGGACTCCTAGTTAATTTCTGATTCTTTGATATCATGATGACAGAGGTGAATTAGTCGTCTACTAATGCTGCAAAAGAGTACTTTGTATTAGTACACAAACCAATAAGTTTCCTATAGTTTTGTTGTGCTTTATCAATTTGATGCTACTGTGTTATGTGGTATTCATTTTAGATTGTATTAATTTTCTGTTGCTATGTAACAAATTACCACAAACTTTTTTTTTTAAACTACCCATTAATCATTTGACAGTTTCTGTAGGTCAGAGTCAGGCTCTGTTTAGAATTTTAAATACAATAGGGTGAAGTATTTATTCATGTGGCTGGAGTCAAGTGGTTTTCACGGATTGCTCTCTCATTTGACACCATCCTCTCCCAAGGTCATTTAGGTTGTTGGCGGAATTCAGTTAAAAATCTCACCGGATTAAATACGTATATGAAGAAATTATAGGACAGATCTAGAGTTTCCCCATGATACAATTTTTCTTATTCTATGTTTTTACATGTGTATGATTTGATTTTAATAAATAAATTGTGACCGACATTTTAAATTGATTTTTAGCCTTACGAGCTTTTCACCACCTCATGGATTTTTTTCTATTGCATTGAGTAAAATGAAATGAGTTCAATTTCAGAGCTGGAGTGCTTGGGGGAAGACCAAACATTGGTGGGTGTCGCCTAATGGGTGACTTACTTAACATAGGTGCTCAAGGTGTCTTCAAAATAAGAGGGATGTAGTCAGGTGGCAGAAGAGAAAATAGATATGAAGTTAGGAGATTAATTAGCAAAGATAATCTTTTCCAAATAGTAAATCTTGTAAGAACTTTAGAGGAGGGCCCATGGTGAGGTTAATTCTAATATATCCATACTTCTTTCTTTAAACAGAACAAAAACTAAGTAGCCAAGGCTAGAAAGAAGATGGGCATTTGACTGACTTAAGAATTAATAGGAGCAAAGTCACTTACATGTGTGTAATTTTTCTGTAATTGTTGGCAAGGTAGGGTAGTGAAGAGAAAGTTTACCTCTTAGCCAAAGATAAAATGCTCAGTCAACCAAAGGAATCCTTTGAGATGTTGTCCCTTGTCACGGCAACCACATATTTCAAAGATTCCATTCTGGAATGGATGTGGTTCCTGCCTAGAAAGTACTGACACTTGATCCATTGATTTTTTTTTAGAGAGAATAGAAGGGAGAGAGAGAAACATCAATGTCAGCGAGACAGATCCATTGGTTGACTCACTCCTGCACACACCCTGACTGGGGCTGGGGATCAAGTCTGCAACCGAGGTACATGCCCTTGACCAGAATCAAACCCACCACCCTTCAGTCCATGGGCTCTAACCGCTGAGAAAACCAGTCAGGGAGAGAAATGTCTATTTTTAAATTGGGTTATGTCTTTTCTTGTTGAGTTTCAAGTGATTTTTCATATATTCTGGACACTAGCCATTTATCAGATATAAGATTTGCAAACATTTTCTCCCGTTCAGTGGACAGAATACTTTGTATTATTATGCACAATATACTTTGCATTGTTTCAACTCTGTTAAATGCATTCTAGCTTGTTTTATGGCTTCATGTGGTCTATCTCAGAGAATGTTCCATGTGCACTTAAGAAGACTGTGTTTTCTGCTGTTGTTAGTAGGGTGTTCAATAGATGTCTCAGATATATTTGGTTCATGGTATTCAAGTCCTCTATTTTTGTGTTGATTTCCTGATTGTTCTATCCATGATTAAAAGTGGGATATGGAAGTCTCCAACTGTTATTACTGAATTTTCTATTTCTCCCTCCTATTTTGTCATTTTTAGCTCAATGTATTTGGGGCTCTTTGATTAATTGCATAAACATTTACAGTTATGTTTTCCTGATAAATCAACTCTTTTATCATTACATGACCTTCTTATCTCTAGTAATAATTTTTGTTTTAAAGTTTATTTTGTCTGATAATATTAGAGCCACATCATGCTTGTTTTGATTACTATTTGGATGGAATACTTTCCCCCATCCTTTCACTTTCATTTGTATCTTTGAATCTAAATTATATCCCTGGCAAACAGTAAATATTTGGATCATTTTCTTATCCATTCTACCTATCTCTTTTTTATTAGAGTGCTTATTTCATTTATAATTTTTGAGGCATAGTTTTGTCAGATATATAAATCATGGTTGACATATTTTCCCCCTCTCAGCCCTTTGTATATGTCATCCCAATACTTCCTGGCCATCCCAATACTTTCTGATGACAAGTCAGCTGTTGATCTTATGACAGTACCTTATATGATTTGAGTTGTTTTTAATTTGTTTTTAAATATTTCTCTTTATCTTTGTCTTTAGACATGCTACTTGATGTTCTCTGAGTTTCTTGTTTGTGTAGGTTATGGTTTTAAGATAAAATTTGGTGAGCTTTTTGGCCTTTTTAAAATTAATATTATTTCTGCTCCTTCCTTTCCTCTCCTATGACTCATATTAGGCATATTTCAGTATGCTTGATGATTTCCCACAAGTTCTGGTGGCTCTGTTTATTTTTTTCATTATTTTTTATTTCTCCTCTTTAGATTAGATAACATCAATTAACCTATGGTCAAGATTGCTGATTTTTTCTTCTGCTACTTAAATCTGCTCTTGAGATCCTCTAGTAAGTGTTTTATTTCAGTTACACTTTTCACTCCAGTATTTCTGTTTGGTTAGGTTGTATGATTTCTATTTCTTTCTTGATATTCTGTATTTGGTGAGAAAGACATTATTAGTATACTTTTCTTTAGTTCTTTAAAGATACGTTTCCCAAGATCTGTACTCAGAAAACTACAGGACATTGAAAAAAGAGATAGAGGAAGACATAAACAAATGGAAGAACATACTATGTTCATGGATTGGTAGAATCAGCATCATTAAAATGTCCATACTACGCAAAGCAATCTACAGATTCAATGCAATCTCCATTAAAATACCAACGGCATATTTCAAAAGTCTAGAACAAACTCCAAAAATTCATCTGGAATAAAAAAAAAGACCCTGAATAGCCACAGCAATCCTGAGAAAGAAGAACAAAGTTGGAGGGATCACAATACCAGATATCAAGCTATATTACCAAGCCACAGTTCTCAAAACTGCCTGGTACTGGCACAAGAACAGACATATAGACCAATGGAACAGAACAGAAAACCCAGAAATTGACCCACGCCATTATGCTCAATTAATATTTGACAAAGGAGGCAAGAGCCATACAATGGAGTCAAGACAGTCTCTTCAATAAATGGTGCTGAAAAATTTGGTCAGATACATACAAAAAAATGAAACTAGATCACCAACTTACACCATACACAAAAGCAAACCCAAAATGGCTAAAGGACTTAAATGTAAGACAGGAAACCATAAAAATCCTACAAGACTCCATAGACAGCAAAATAGCAGACATATTTCATAGCAATATCTTTACCGACACAGCTCCTAGGGCAGTGGTCGGAAAACTGCAGTTCGCAAGCCACATGCGGCTCTTTGGCCCCTTGAGTGTGGCTCTTCCACAAAATACCGACTTCCACGCATGGGCCATGAAGTTTCAATTGCACTGGCACTATACGTGCGCGCCCGCACGTGGTATTTTGTGGAAGAGCCACACTCAAGGGGCCAAAGAGCCGCATGTGGCTCGCGAGCCGCAGTTTGCCAACCACGGCAATGGAAATTAAGGAGAAAATAAACAAATGGGACTACACCAAAATAAAAAGCTTCTGCACAGCAAAAGAAACCATCAACAAAACAACAAGAAAGCCCACTGCATGGGAGAACATATTTGCTAATGCTATTTCAGATAAGGGTTTAATCTCCACAATTAACAGAGAACTCATACAACTTAACAAAAGGAAGATAAACAATCCAATCAAAAAATGGGCAAAGTACCTAAATAGACACTTTTCAAAAGAGGACATACAGAAGGCCAAGAGACATATGAAAACATGTTCAAAGTCACTAATCATCAGAGAGATGCAAATCAGAACAACAAAGAGGTACCATCTCATACCTGTCAGAATGGCTATCATCAACAAATCAACAAGTGATAAGTGCTGGCAAGGATGTGGAGAAAAAGGAACCCTCGTGCACTGCTGGTGGGAATGCAGACTGGTGCAGCCACTGTGGAAGACAGTATGGAGTTTCCTCAAAAATTTAAAAATGGAACTGCCATTTGACCCAGTAATCCCACTTCTAGGAATATATCCCAAGAAACCAGAAACACCAATCAGAAAGGATATATGCACCCCTATGTTCATAGCAGCACAATTTACAATCGCTAAGATTTGGAAACAACCTAAGTGCCCATTAGCAGATGAGTGGATTAAAAAACTGTGGTACATCTACACAGTGGAATATTATGCTGCTATAAAAAAGAAGGAACTTTTACCGTTTGCAACAGCATGGATGGAACTGGAGAGCATTTTGCTAAGTGAAATAATCCAGTCAGAGAAAGATAAATATCACATGATCTCACGCATATGTGGAATATAATGATCAACATAATTTGATGAACAAAATTAGATCCAGAGACAAATGGCGGGGGGCGGGGGGGCGTTGGAGAGCAACCAAAGGACTTGTATGTGTGCATATTAGCATAACCAATGGACACAGACACTGGGGCGGTGGGGTCTTGCCAGGATGGGAATGGCTGGGGGAGGGGTCAATTGGGGTAAAAGGGGACATATGTAAAACTTTAAACAATAAATTAAAAAAATAAAGATATGTTTCCCTTTAGTTTTTTCACTATATTTATAATAGTATATTACAGTCATTGTCTAGTAAGTACAGTGTCTAGTTTCTTCTGGGACATTTTCTATTGATTGCTTTTTCTTCTTGTATATGGACAGTACTTTTATTTCTCTTTGCATGTGTGATTATTTTCATTAAAATCCGGATATGTAAAACAATATAATAGAGCAGCTTTGGAAATCATATTACGCCCCCTCTTCAGAGTTCATTGTTATGGTCATTGTTGTTGTTGGATTTATTTTGTGAATGTAGTGATCTTTTTTGACTTATTTTGTAAAGTTTATATCCTTTGTCACATGTGTCCACTGAATTCTCTTTGCAGTTAGCTACTACTATGGCAGATTTTCGTAAAGGCTTTAGAACCAATATGTCTGCCAACCTTTGTCAAGGGGCTGTGTGTGTTGTGGAATGCTTTCCACACTTCCAGCAATTTATCATACTGCCTTGGCCTTTGCTTCCTAATTGCAAAGTACCTCAAGGTTGCCCAGAGGGGAAGAGAATACCATCTTCTCAGGTCTTTTCTTGCCATGTGCAGAGCCCGGCACAGGTGTATGACTTCTAGGTTTCCAGGATATGTCAGAGTTTTCAAAGCCTGCTGTGGGCATCTCATTCCCCAATTTTTCCTTTTAAGTGATTTGGTCAGCTTTTTATTTGCCCCGACTGGTCTTGCTACCTCAGGCAGCTGCCGTGTTAAACAATTGCCACTGGTTGGTTTTGACAAATGCTCCTGGAACAGGCCTGCAATCCTCTGGAAGAGCTTTGCGTCAGGTGAAATAAAAACAAGTCCTGTGAATGGTACATTTTCAGGGATATAACAGATAAGTCAAATAATGATGGTTCCATGGAGGATTTGGGGGAGCTAGAAATCTATTCTGCCCTCTTTAATAGTAGCTAGACTGCTGATTTTCATAGCTATTGCTGGTTTACAGCCATTTTTACTAGTAAATGTTGGTTAGATGATTGTAAATCTTTGATTGATTCTCCAAGTTCTGAAAAAAATGATTTTTGACAAATTTCCCAATGTTCTTATTGCTTTTTTGGAGGAACAAATATTCTAAAGTTCTCACTTCACTCTTACAAAAGTACTTGCACAGCATTGTTTTAATAGGAAAAAAAATTCGTACAGTAAGAGAATGGACAAAAAATTGTGCTCTCTTTCTACAATGGAACCCAGCAGTTAAAATAATAGACTAAGATTATATAGCTACCCATGAATAGCCATAAAAAGAAATTATAGAATGCTACCTGAAGTACAATATTTATATAATTAAAACACACAGAATATATTGGATGAGTGCATATGTAAACAGCAAATTATTTTTACAAAACTTGGGCTAGGAGGATAAATTCATGATAGTGGTGGTGGGGGGGATGGGATTGGAATGAAGAGGAAAAAACCTACCTTTTAAAATAATTAAAAATATGAATAATATTCATAAAGCATGAATATTATTTTTGTGCTTTTCTCTATTTAGAACTCAGAAAGAAGAATGTCATAGTGAACTGAATTACTCTATTCTCTGGGAATCACTGACTCTGTCCAATTTTTTATAATCTATGGGTAGAGAGAGAACAAAAGACGGAGTGATATAAGTAAGTGCTGAACCATAATTAGGTCTATTATAAAATGATCTTGAAATGGCTTTCAGCCCTAACCGGTTTGGCTCAGTGGATAGAGCGTCGGCCTGCGGACTGAAGGGTCCCAGGTTTGATTCCGGTCAAGGGCATGTACCTTGGTTGCGGACACAATCCCCAATAGGGAGTGTGCAGGAGGCAGCTGATCGATGTTTCTCTCTCATCGATGTTTCTAACTCTCTATCCCTCTCCCTTCCTCTCTGTAAAAAATCAATAAAATATATTTAAAAAAAAGAAATGGCTTTCAAATCTGGAATGTCAAATTCTGGTTTTCATTTTGATTTTAAATAATCACAACTTCAAACCAGACAGAAAAATGTGAATCATTGGCATCTTCCTCCCTAAAAATCTTGGTAGCAAGACTCTGCTCCAGCCAAAGAAAGGAAACTTTTGACATTGTTCCCCCCCCCCCCACGCCCCCAGTGTTTTTTTGTAACACCTCCCTAGCTTCCAAAGGAGGGGAAGGGAGCTGCTTTACAATTATTACCACATAGCGCCTCTCTTCCAGAGATTTTTGACATCCCATCAATGATGTGGGAGCACAGATATTAAATTCTCTTTTCCAACTAGGAGTGGGACAATCTGGATTGCCATAAGAATACAAAGTCATTTTTTTCTCACATGACAATTGGACGAGGATAAAGAGGAAAAGCAAATCCAAACCCAGCCTCTTTTGGCCTAATACACAGCCAGAGAACACTTCAAAGCCTAACCACGTACTCATTACAACATGGAGCCACTAGGTGTCACTAAAGATAAAATTTGTAGGCATTAGACTCGCAGCGGTTCTCAACCTGTGGGTCTCGACCCCTTTGAGGGTCGAAGGACCCTTTCACAGGGGTCGCCTAAATACATCTTGAATATCAGATATTTACATGACGATTCATAACAGTAGCAAAATTACAGTTATGAAGTAGCAACGAAAATAATTTTATGGTTGGGGTCACCACAACATGAAGAACTGTATTCAAGGGTCGCGGCATTAGGAAGGTTGAGAACCACAGCATTAGAGAGTATAACTAGGAAAGCAGTAAGGGAAGTTCTCCATGTTAATGGAGAAAACGGAAGTTTCTACCCATTACCCCCAGGAAATGGTTTCAGATCCTGTCTGTCATATCTGTGTGTGGACCTGTTTGAGTTGGCATCAGTTTTTAACAGAAAAATAAGTAAATGAGCTCAGAAAACTCAAGACATATGCTAATGAAATGCAGTTGAGATTCCAAGTCTCATGTGATGGAGTCTCTCCTGGAAATCATGTCTAAAATTTTAGCAGTGGCCCCAGGTGGGAGTAAGTAAGGTAAATTGAATTATCTTTAGACAAGGAAACTCAAGAGAAGATTTTTAAAAAATCCATCCCTACTGTTTGCTGTGATTCTCACCCCTCCCCCACCCCTTCTGTGTCTTTATTCTGAAAGCCAAAACTGGCAAATAGTGTGAATTCAACCCATATTTGTTGAATGAATAGCAGGAATCAAGGGAAGGAAACCAAGACTAATTTTTAAAATATTTTTATTGATTTCAGAGAGGAAGAGAGGAGAGAGAGAGATAGAAACACCAATGATGAGAGAATCATTGATCAGGTGCCTCTTGCATGTCTCCCACTGGGGATCAAGACTGCAACCCAAGCGTGTGCCCTGACTCGTAATCAAACTGTGACCTCCTGGCCCATAGTTTGACGCTCAACCATTAGCTACACTGGCCTGGTGGAAACCAACATTAATTTAATGTCTCTTTATGCTTTGTTCTCTACTGCTTACATTCATTTTTTTAAAATTTGTAATTTTTTAAAAAATTTAAATTCTTTATTGTTTAAAGCATTGCATTAATTTATATAATTTTAAGGAATGTAATTCTGTCACCCTGTTATGAAATTCATAGATAAAATCTGGTGTAATCTTGCCTAAAGAAATCCAGTAAAGTCTCATACCTCGGAGTATGGATACTGAAAGCACTTCTTTTATAGGTGGATGTAATAGCTTGCTAGCACTGCTATAACAGAGTACCACAGACTGGTGGCTTAAACAACAGAACTTAGTTTTCTCACAGTTCTGGAGGTTCAAGGTTCAAGGTAAAAAGTGCCAGCAGGGCTGGATTCTTCTGAAACCTCTGTCGTTGGCTTGCGAATGGCCAAACCTCTTGCTGTCTCTTCACATGGTCATCCCTCTTTTTTAAAAAAAATATATTTTATTGATTTTTTACAGAGAGGAAGGGAGAGGGACAGAGGGTTAGAAACATCGATGAGAGAGAAACATCGATCAGCTGCTTCCTGCACACCCCCTACTGGGGATGTGCCCGCAACCAAGGTACATGCCCTTGACCGGAATCGAACCTGGGACCCTTGAGTCTGCAGGCCGACGCTCTATTCACTGAGCCAAACCGGCCAGGGATGGCCATCCCTCTTATGCATATGTGGCCCTGGTGTTTCATCGTCTGCTTACATTCATTTTTAATATAATCTTCACCAAAAGAAAACACACCCAACCCTGTGAGGTATTGCATCCATTGCTTTGAATAAGCACTACTCATGAAATCACAAGTGATCTTTACTTTTATTTCTCATTGTCCATTTCAACTTTGCTCAGTAGGAAAGCCCCCCCCCCCCGCTCCCCAAAAAACCCTCAGATACATCTGTGACATTTATGATCTCTTGTTGCTCCTAAAAAGTTCTATAATCACTTTAAGTAGCAGAGCTATCACGGTTTAGTAACTAAAATGGTCCAGTTTCATGTGATAACACAACTTATTTCATTCCAAATCTCAGCTGCTTCTTCCCCAAGCTAGAACTGGCAGCCTCCAGAAGGAGGTAAAGAATGTTTCTCCCCTTTTTCTTCCTCAACTCTTCCTCGACTCCCTAATCAGAGTTAGAGAAGGTGGAAAAGAAAAAGAGACGAGGGCGGCAGTAGTTTCTTTCTTGGAATAATTCTTTTGACATATCCAGAAGTGCTTGTTAGAAGTATGTGATGGCATATCCCAAGATGCAAGCTTAGCATTTTCTTCTGGCTGGCTGTTCTTCCTTAAGTTTTTCATATATTTTTTTATTTTCTTTAATGTATTCTTAAAATTTTCTTTTATATACCTCAAAAGTTATTAAATACTGTAGCATATTCTCCTTCTATAATAATAGAATTACCAATTTTTAGCTGAGTACATGGTCGCTTGGAAAAAGGACTACGTTTCCCAGGATTCCTCATTAGGGTCCATGTGCATATTCTTGGAAGCATCCTTAAATGGAGAGACTTGCGTTGTCTTCCCGTCCTTTCTCCCTATTGGCTGCAGCAAGGACATGATCATTGCAGACTGGACAATGGGGTGAAAGTCCTATCCCAAGGTGCTCTGTGATCATGGAACTGACCTGGCAACCTTGTACAATTACCTCTGGGCTTTACGCATAAACAAAGATAAATAAACTTGTCATCTACTGTCTCAAGTTTTTATCACATGCAGACATACAAAATCCAAAGGGATAGAAACACAGAACTAAATGAGATTTAATTGTAGGAAAGCAGTGGCTAATAAATAAAGTCAGGATTGGAAAAAATAGCCTTTACTCGTGCAAACCAATTTTTATCACCTTATATATGTGACACTGTATGAGGTTCTGGAGGAAGAGGTGAAATTAGGGAGGTCCTGCCCACAAGAGGTCACTCTCATTCCTGTCTTGTTCTTACGGGGGCTGATTTCTTCCCCTCCAACGTTTCAGAGCTGCTGCTTCTCCATCTCAGAACACCTCTCTTTCTCCACTTCTTTATCAAAATGCGAGATCCCGGGGGCTCCACAGGAGGGTGCCGTTTGGGGCTGCACTCACTGCTGCTGGGAACATGTGTTTGGACCTTCCCGCCCCATAATTCTGAAACATCAAAAGCCTTGGAAGAGTTCTTGCCCTGCAACACAGCAATCACATTTCAAGAGATCTAAAAGAGAAAGAGATTCATTCAAAATTTTGTTTACAAAGACTTTCCTCATGGTATTATTTATACTGCGAAACATAGGAATCATGCAAATATCAACAAAAGAAAACCGATGACCTCAATTATGCGGTATGCCCCAAATTAAATAATATTATGTATCTACTAAAATTATGTTTGGGGGAATTATTTTAAGTGGAGAAGCTCTAACAGTGTAATTTTTACTAAACCAAATCTGAGTGCAAAACTACATACATTGTGAATCTAAGTACGTAAACATTATAGAAAAAGAGACAAAACATTGCTTGCCATATGCAAAAAATGTAATGAGTGATTATATACATAATTTAGAACAAGTAGAAATGGAAGGATAAGACAATAGACGCAACCCAGAGTTGTGATGCCATTCTGAACCATCACCACGCCCCAGCTGAGTCTGGCCAGACACAAGGAACCCAACGATACTGAGAAATAATAAATCATTATTGTTTTAAGCTAGTAATTATGCTGTGATTTGTTACATCACAAAAGCTAATCAATACACTTAGTTACTGAAATGGAGGGAGCCATTGTTCTTCTCTCCATTATTATAATATTTGAGAAAGGAAGGATTCGACTTTCAATGAAGAATGGTACAAGTGAACCAGCAGACAAAGGGTGTACCTTATACACCACGCCCCCATCATTCACACCTTTACCTGCAGAAAAGCAGATTTTGTTGTGGATGGAAACTTCTGCCTGTTAACTCGGAGTGGTAACATAATCCCTTACTGGCCCTGTGAGAAGCCGGTGATCAAAGGGTCATTAGAGTCTCAGTACTTCATGAGTGTTGCCTGCCTCCCCCTGCTCCACGAGCTATTCTTGCAGGTCTGTCGTTGCCCCCCTTAGTGTGTGTAATGGGAAGAAAGCCTGGATTTAGTTCATTGAAATGAAGTCACACTTCAGGGTGGAGGAAAGCATCTGAGTATCAATTTTTTTTTTGTCAGGTGTCTGAAAAGGAAAGGCAGGGAATTCAAATGAGTGTTGGAAAAACAGGTTGTCATTTCTTGGCAACACATTTCACTTCTTTCTTAAGGATCTTGGGTGGAAATTTTCCCCTCCCTTCATTTCTCAGCCCATGTGTATTTCCAGGGAAACCCAATCCTTCTACTTCTGATTCATTTACACTTAACTCATCACAATGTTTTTCAAGAACTATTTCCAGTGGGCCTTTAAAACATGATTTCATTTACTGGGAGAATGAGTTCCGAATCCTGCCTATCCCAGATAGTACACACACACACACACACACACACACACACACACACACACAGAGGATGTAGCATATAGTATTTGTCTTTCTCTGTTTGACTTACCTCCTTTGGCAAAATACCCTCTAGGTCCATCCATGTTGTCACAAATGGCAAGATTTCATTCTTTTTTAAAAAATATATATTTTATTGATTTTTTCACAGAGAGGAAGGGTGAGGGATAGAGAGTCAGAAACATCGATGGGTGAGAAACATCAATCAGCTGCCTCCTACACACCTCCCACTGGGGATGTGCCCGCAACCAAGGTACATGCCCTTGACCAGAATCGAACCTGGGACTGACCCTTCAGTCCACAGGCCGATGCTCTATCCACTGAGCCAAACCGGTTAGGGCAAGATTTAATTCTTTTTTATTGCTGCGTAATATTTCATTGTGTGTGTATTATATATACATACCACATTTTCTGTATGCGTTTGGTTGTATATATTAGAAACTAACCAATTTTATTTATGAAATATATATATTTTTTACTTGCATGAAAGAATGACACGCTATGGTTATTCAGACTTAGTTGTTTGGCAGACATTTTCTCAAAAACAAATGAAGTTTGTCACTTCAGAGAAAACAAGTATCTGTTGCCAATGATAAAATTAAAGTTTTAAAGAGAAAATTAGAATCTTGGAAAATGTTATCCACCACCATGAGTTTAACAGCTTCCCACTACTTAAAGACTTTTGTGATGAAATTGTCAGTGATATTAATAAATGTGATTTTGTGTCAACATTTGGAAGACCTGCATAACTCAGTCAACCAGTATGTTCCAAATTCCCAATGTGTGATGTTCCAAAAAGCCAGGCATGAGTAAAAGATATCCTCAAAGTTCAAGACAGACAAATGCATCCCAATGTAATTGAGTATGACAAGTTTATTGGTATGATTTTAGACTCCACAGTGCAACTAGCCTTTAACACATTACCTTTTATAAAATGTTGGTATAGTTGCAAAGAATAACCACGAATATGTGAAAAGGCATATGCAAAGACATGATGTCAAGGGGACTACAAGTAGTTCAATAATTGCTAGAACAGTGGTTCTTTTGCAAGCATGCTTGCTATTGAGAAATGTTTTTAAGACAGTAAACTACTTTGTTGAAATTACTGCTTAGTTTACAGAATGCTTCCCTGTATGCAAATGGTCTCTAAGAGTAGTAACTGCTTCATAGTTTTCTTTCCTAGCAACAATTTACATGGCGAGGAGACATAAAAAGGGTTGATTGATTTTTTGTAAAGGCTCGTTTTGACTAATAATACATTTTAAAGACAGTATTTTAAATACTGACTTCAATTTTTAATTTCCTTGTGAATACTTCTTCAATTTGGCCACTGAAATTTTCCAAGAATAACTGACCTATATTAAGAGGTAAGCTGAATATGTATTTGAAATCCACTTTAGCTCTCAAGTGCGTCACAGATTAAAGCTTTGTTCTTGGCAGTGCGAGTAATATACACCCTTCTTGAAAACTGGGAAAGAAAGTGTTTACTTTGGGTGTTCTCCATGAACAGTTAGGACATTCTCAAATAACACAAATGTTTTCTTTCTTGATTTTAAGGCAAATAAATGATATTTTCAGAGGCCTCCAAACAGACCCATAGCACTGTCATTATTGAGTTCTTGGGATGACTATTCATCATCTTGGGATGATCTCCTTAGCCATGAAGTTTCAAATAAGGAAGGAGAACAGAGACCAGAAAGAGTATAGGTTCTACTGCCTAAGGTTGGAAACTTGACCCTGCAAAACAAAGAGATGAGTGGTGGGGAATGATTCAGTTTCCTGCTAGCCAGGGAGTGCTGTTCTGGCAGTCTGCTCTAGACTCCTCAGCCCCACTGCACTGATTCTTTTCTTTGTTTCCCAACTTTTGGGGGAAATCTCAAAATAAAATACCTAGTCATCTTTGGTTTCATGGATGAATGAACTTTCCACATAAATACAACTCTGAGATATAAGAAACACATAGATTGTCTTATTGGAATCTTTATATCTCGATTCTAGGGACTGTTTGATTGCTACCTGTGTGACTGCCCGAGTTTTCTCTCTTCAGTGAAAGAAAGGAGTAGAGGCAGGTTATTCTAGTTCCAAAGTTTTGTGATTTTATGAAAACTGTCTCATCATTGGTTCTTGGGCTTCACAGAAGAAAGTTGATAAACATCTCCACACACTTCCACTTTCCCTACCCTTGATACCTAAGCTCAATTATCTTTTGCTGTGCCACATTTGGTTATAATAGTTAATAAGTTATTATAATAATATTGATTATGTTCCCTCTGCTGTGACAACTGTGTGACTGTTTTTATTACTGGCAATTTGTACTTCCTAATCCCTGCACCTTTTTCACTCATCTTCCCAACTCCCCTCCCATCTGGCAACCATAATTTTTCTTTCTGTATCTATTAGTTTATTTTGTTTTGTAGATTCCACACATAAGTGAAATCATATGGCATTTGTCTTTCTCTGCATGACTTATTTCACTTAGCATAATATCCTCTTGGTCCATCCATGTTGTCAAAAATGACAAGATTTCATTTATTTTTATAACTGGGTAATATTCCACTGTAATATGTACTACTTTTTCTTTATCCATTCATCTATCAATGCACACTTAGGTTATGTCCATATCTTAGTTATTGTAAATAATTCTGCAATGAACATAGCGGTGCAATACATTTTTAAAATTGTTTTTAAAATGTTTTTTATTGATTTTAGAGAGAGGAAGGGAGAGGGCGAGAAAGATAGAAGCATCAACGAGACACATTGTGATTGGCTGCCTCCTGCATTCCCTTACCGGGGATTAAGACCGCAACCAGGGTATGTACTCTGAATGGAAATCAAACTGGCAACCTCCTGGTGCATGGGATGATGTTCAACCAATTGAGCCACACTGGCCAGGCTGCATATGCCTTTTAAAATTAGTGTTTTTGAATTGCTGGGTCATATGGTAGTTCTATTTTTAATGCTTTGAGGAACCTACATACTGTTTTCCATAGTGGCTCCGCCAATTTGCAATCCTACCAATAGTGCACAAGGGTTCCCTTTTCCCCACATCCTCACCAACATTTTAAAAAATGTTATTAAATTTATTGGGGTGACATTGGTTATTAAAATTATATTAGCTTCAATTTCTCATTGTGTTTTTTAAAATTTGCATTTCCCTGATGATTAGTAATGTTCAGCATCTTTTCATTTGTTTGTTAGCTATCTTTAAGAAATGTCTATTCAGGTCCTCTGCTCATTTTTTATTTGGGTTGTTGTTGTTGTTGTTGTTGTGTGTGTGTGTGTGTGTGAGAGAGAGAGAGAGAGAGAGAGAGAGAGAGAGAGAGAGAGAGAGAGAGAGAGAGACGTTGTATGATTTCCTTACATATTTTGGATATTAACCCCTTACCAGATGTATCATTGGTAAATATCTTCTCCCATTCAGTAGGTTGTCTTTTGTTTTTTGATGGTTTCCCCTGATGAAATGTTACTTGATTTTTATTGAGGTTTTGTAGGAAAGAGTGAAAAATATAAATGATTCAATCGCATAGATTAACATGTCTTTCCAGCATTCTGTGCAAAGAAATGAGAAGGAATTAGACAACATTGGGCTTACACACTGAACTGTGTAAGTTCACTGGCTGTTCAAGTTAGAGCTGCCAGCTTGAGGTTCTGAAATGATTTTATAAACATCTTGTCAATCTTATTTAAAAAGCTTGGTGATTTTTATTGATATTGCTTTGAATTCATAGATTAATTTCAAGAGGATTGACATCATAACAATATTAAATTTGTATATCTATGAATATGGCATATGTCCCCATTTATTTAGCTCTTCAGATTTAGCAATGTTTATGGTTTTATATGTATAGGTCAATAGTTTCCAATGCTTGGAAAGCGATTGTAAATGTTACTGTTTTCTTAATTTTATTTTCCAAATTTAATTGTTACTATCTAGAATTAAAATTAAATTTTAATTATTCTTATATTCTGTGACCTTGCTAAATTTACGTATTAGTTATAATAGATTGACAACTTCTCAAGATTTTATATGCATGTGATTATGTCATCTGTGAAAAAACACTGTCTTATATCTTCCTGTTGAATATGTTTGTCTTTATTTATTTTTCTTGTCTTATTCAACTGGGTGGGATCTTCAGTAAAATGTTAAGATGAGTGGTAAAGTGGATATCTTTCCTTGTCAGCTCCAGAAATCTGTATTGAAGTTTTGGCCAAATCATAAGCTGCACATGCTAAGGGCAAGATTCTATAAGGTTGGGCACAGGACAACTAGTGGGGGAAGAACAACTACTGAGAAGCTATGAGTTAAATAACTCCCATAACTCACACAGGGCGGAAAACATATAAGATTTGACAAAAAGCAATGGAAAGAGCTCTAGAACAGAATGAGAATCAAATAAAGACCAAGTAAATGCTAAGCTAATTAGTTGGTGACCTGCTCTCCCCACCACAGGGAACAGTTGGAACTGTCCTCATATACTTGTCCCCCATGGTGCCTTCACGCTTTATTTTCCTTTCAAGGTGCCATCTAATGTTACTTTAATCAGATGTTACACCTTGGGGGTTAGGAAGTCCTCTCTCACACTCTATAACATCCTACACCCTTCGATATAATTATCCCCACTCCTAGTCCATTAACTGAGGCAGATGCTTAAATGCCTTTCTTAATATGAGGGGCACAACCCCACATCAGGAGGATAGCGTGATATAGACATATGTAGTTCAGAGAAATATGGGTAGAAATTTTAGAAATTCAGAAAGGAAAATCGGAAACAGAAAGAAATATCTGATAATAAGAATCACTAGATTTGGGAGAGGTGTCTCAGAGAGAGTAGTAAGAGCATTGCTGTAATTAAAGGTTAACTTCGTTCATAGAAGTCTTAGAATACTCATCATAGGGAATACTTTTTTGGAGAGAGTGATAGAGAAGGTGACTTCATGCTTTTTCTCAGTTTTGGAAAACACTGCATTACTAGAGTTTTAAAAAAATAACAAAGAGAAAAAAAACCCAAAGGCAAATTTTGAGTTTTTTGCCTTGCCAAGAATAACAGGAAGACACTTATGCTGTCACTCACAGCATAAAAATACAGCAAACTGCTATTCAAATCCATCATCTGCCTTTGATGCCAACTTTTGCCAGCCATACAGAGTCTGTCTGCCTTTTTTTTTTTTTTTAATTCTCTTTGAACTATTTGGAAAGTAATTTATTCTGAGAACTTTGGACTGATGCTGATGCTCAGTTATGTGCTTGCCTCTCCCAATGCATTCTGTAGGAATTGCATTAGCACACATAAAAGGAGTTCTAGGTTGGGCCAGCCTTCCTGGCTCTATCCAATTAGGGTGTAAGCAATGAAGGACAAAGAGGCCTCACAAGGAGGCATTTTTCAGTCGACAGTGTACGTGGTCTTTCTCTGGCATTTTGTGCCTCACTGCAACATAGTGCACATATACACTGGTAGGGAGGTCAATGCATAGTCTTCTAGGCTGGTGAATTTTTTAGAACTAGTCTTTAGCCAAAGTGTTTCTCATTTTGAGTTGCAGTCATCAAAATTGAATGGATCATAAGAAATCAACAGATTAGTGAAATAGACTGAAATTGGAAGGACACAGAAATTGGTCCAAATAATTGGTCAAAAAGAAAAAGGAACCTAAAGGAGGTAGGTAATAGGAGCTGGACCACAAAGCCAAAAGATCAGAGATTCAGGAGATGAGGGCTGGACAAAGCTGGTCAAGTGAGTAAGTGGGGAAGTGGGAGAGGGGGATGCCTGGAGCCAGTATTGGGAACAGAGCTAGCACCTGTTATCTGGGGCTGGACTTTACTTTCTCATACTAATATGAAAGTGGACCAAGATTAGAGTAAGCGGCACTATGCAGTTAAATTGAACTGAGCTGATCTGACCTGAACTAAATTGATATAACCCAAATAAACTGGATTAAAAGGAGTTATATTGGATTGCATAATTCCCCCTCTAGAAACAGATAATTTGATATATAGACACATACATGCAACTATAAAATTCAGATAATACAGTGCTTTGTCTAAATTTATTTTTAAGTACTTCTGCTTAGAATGGACATTAAAAAATTTTAAGCCTTTCCTCTTCACCTCTAGGACCACAGGTAAACCATCTCAGTGATGTAACAGTTCATCTCCACATGCACCATATATGCTTGATGTAGAGTTTTCATTTTTAAAAAAATTACTTTTGTTCAGTTTTAGGTGTCATGGGGGATCTGCACCCCTGCATCTTTCTACCATCTTGACCTGGTATAATGCTGCATAGTGCTTCATAATAGAAAACAACTTTGTAAAAATATGAACCCAAAGATGGGATGAGGCAAAAGGAGGAGATGGAAAGGGAAGTGGTAGAAATAATGAAACAGATTGTAAACTAAAAATAACAGCATGACAGGATTCATAAATAAATTAGAATGGCCAAGGGAAGGAATAGGCATGGCAAAAAAACTGGATAATGGCATGGCTGGGGCTGGGGGAGACATTGAAATAATCACAGACAAGAGATTTGAGCAATTAGAGCAGAGCTGATAGTTACAACAGACAAATATAATCTAGCATTGAAGGCAGTTGGCATCCCTGAAATAAAGACCTCCTCCAAAGATCCACTACAGTAAAAAAAAAAAAAAATTCTGAAATGAAGAATGATTTACAACTTGATGGCACTTTGCATAAATGAGAAACAATGACACAAAATTAGTGTTGTCTAGAATCCTGCTTAAATTACTGAATTAAAAAAAATTACTTTTAAGGCAGTGATGGCGAACCTATGACACGCGTGTCAGAGGTGACACACGAACTCATTTTTTTGGTTGATTTTTCTTTGTTAAATGGCATTTAAATATATAAAATAAATATCAAAAATATAAGTCTTTGTTTTACTATGGTTGCAAATATCAAAAAAATTCTATATGTGACACGGCACCAGAGTTAAGTTAGGGTTTTTCAAAATGCTGACATGCCAAGCTCAAAAGGTTTGCCGTCACTGTTTTAAGGAATTGCTTTAGATATTTAGGCAGAAAAAGTGAGTCACCAAAGGATGGGGGGGACTTCCAGGAGGTAAGGAAGCAATGCCTATGAAGTTCTATAGGAAAAGATGTCAACCCTGGAATAGTTAACCCAGCCAAATTGCCATTCATAAAAATAGGAGAAAAGGCAGACACCTCATATGTGGGGGAAAAAAAAAAAAAAAAGTAAAGGACTCAGTGAAGATATCTTGACTAAAATATTCAATAATAAAAATCAGTCAACTAAGCGAGTTTAAAAGAAGTTAGAAACCACCAGATTACAAAGTTGTGGTAAAATTAAAAACAGGCACTGGTAAGTGTTGAATCCATTTAAAAATAGAGCAATATTTAGCAGTTGCAGGAATTATGGTTGCAAAATACAATATAAGTGTTATAACCATAAAACAAGTAAATATAATATAAGCAACACAAATATGAAGGTGGGAGGACTAAGGAAGTATAGCAGTGCCAATTGCTTCAATGTTGGTGGCAAAGAGAAAAAACTGTACTAAAGTTAGAAATATGGTGTTTTTTTTAATGACGACACAAATAATTTTCTTCATATATTTCTTTTAAAGTTAGAGGGATTTTTAAAAAATAGTAACACTGATACATAAGAAATCTTTATCTCACATTCAGCAATTTATTTCTCTTCTTCAAGTAAAATGTTGGACATTTTCTTTAAAATAGCAAAAAAAGTATCATCTCAATTTCTTTAAAAAATTAATTTCATCTATCCTCCAATCTGTTGTCTTGTTTTCTAAGTCTTATTAAGTTCTGTTCTATAGTAGAGTTAATTTTTTCTTGTACTTGCTTCCACATAAGTATGACATTAGCCAAATCTCACAAATACAAAATTTAGTATTTTCATCATTATTTAGTTATATATATTTGTTTTATTTATCATTTCTCCTGTAAACCATAGTTTTTTTTCAAACTTTAAAAACATTTTATATACCTGGCATATTTTAGTTATCTTTTTGTTACTGATATTTTAATTTATACTACTGTGTGATTGAATACATTTTGTATTCTTGAACAAAAATGTACATTTTCTAAATAGAGGGAGAAGGATCATCTCTATAGGTATAAAGATAGAAATATCGATATTGAACTAAACTTGATAATGTTTGGTCCAAATATCCCATATACTTGCTTCTTTTTGGTTTTCTTTGGTGAAGATGATCATTTGGGTTTTTACTTATATATTAGAAATTATGTTTTTTAGGTGCATACACATTTGCAATTACTATTTCTTTTTGGTTGATTTCTTATATTTTGTTGCATCACATTTTATTTGCATTACTTCTCTGGTTGATTTCTCCTTATATTGTTATGTTATATCACATTTTATGTACATTAATTCTATTTTTTTTACTTTTAAAAATGTGTTTTTATTGATTTTAAAGAGAGAGGAAGGGAGAAAGATAGAGAAATAGAAACATTGATGAGAGAGAAGCATCCATCATCTCCCTCCTGCACACCTCCTACTGTGGATCAAGCCCACAACCTGGGCATGTGTCCTGACCAGGAATTGAACTGTGACCTCTTGATTCATGGGTCAATGCTCAACCCCTGAGCAATACTGGCTGGGCTGTGCTTAATTCTCTTGTTCTAAATCCTGTTATCAGGTATTACCATTACAAAATAAGCCTTCTTTTGGTTAGAACTTATATGCTCTATTTTTTTTCATAACTTCATTATCAACCTGTGTGATTTTATTTCAGTTGGGTGTCTTGTAAGTAGCATGTAGCAAAATGTTATTCCTTTATGTTATCCAAACTGCTAATTTCTGTCTTTTAATAGTTGCTTTCATTTCATTCACATTTATTTTAATTATTAAAATGTGGCTTAAGATATGGATTTATTCCTCCAGTCTTATTTTGAGTTTTTCTGTATCTCTCTTTCTTTGTTCCATTTTTCCTTTATCTTTTTCTCTGTTGGATTAATAGAGTTTAATGTGTTTCCCTTTTCTTTTTTAAGTTCAGAAACTAAGTAGTAGTTCTATCCCTTTAGTACTTACCCTAAACTTTCTATTGTTTTATCATGTATAATTAGCTCCAAGACTATTAATGAAATATAGAATTAATCATTACTTGCATCTCCTCTTGAATTATAAGATGCTAACCTTCTTTTTTCCCCTATGGTCAGTAGATATATATATATATTTGCATCATCATATATTCAAGAATGCATTGCATAAACACATATCCCATAATTTATATAACAGCCGCTGATGGACATTTAGGTTGTTCCAATATTTCAATATTATATGCTATGTTGCAATAATAATCCTTGTTCATATGATATAAAATTCTTTCTTTATTTAAATTTTTAAAATTGATTTTAGAGAGGAAGAGAGAGGGAGAGAAAGATAGAAACATCAATGATGAGAGAGAATCATTTATCAGCTGCCTCCTGCACATCCCTACTGGGGATCGAGCTTGCAACTTGGGCATATGCCCTGACTGGGAATTGAACCATGACCTCCTGGATCATAGGTCAATGCTCAACTACTGAGCCACACCAGCTGAGCTGATATAAAATTATTGATTTATTTTTTGGCCTTCTTTTAACCTACAAAAATTAGTCATTAGTTTTCTTATGGTCACCGATTTATTGACTTGTTGGCATGGTTTATTACTTTCCATATCTACCATTGTTTCTTATATTCCATTCCTTTCCCACGGGCTCCCTTTTCTTCTCAGCTTCCTCTAATATTTGCAGGACTTAGAGCAAGAACATACTAGTAAAAGGAGGCCTACTTACCTATGCCTCAGTTGTAAAGAATGCCTACACATTATTAAATAAATGATGTTCTAGCCTCCTTCTTGACAAATATATTTTCCTAAAAAGCTAGAAGGCCAGGTTCAAATTTAGATTTCTTGGACTTCCAAGCCAGAAACTCGTGGCTTGGGAAGAGTGGGCCCCTGACCTTTACTCTTCAGCTTGCACCATCTTGTTTCACTCTGGCTGCAGGTCACACATTTAAAGGCCTTGGATACATGTTTATAGTGCCCCGCTCCCATACATCCAAGCCATATTCAGAATCCTTGCAAATAGCTACTTCCTGGTCACCTCTTATGTCTAGGGGTATGACCGTCACACTCTTAGGACAACTAATTGGGGAAAGAGATCCATATAGGATCTGTAAGTAGGACCTGGGGTGTTTGGGTGGCAAGTTCTGGGGTTCTGGGTATCAGAGCCAGGGTTTAGAACAGGGGTGGGCAAACTTTTTGGCTCGAGGGCCACAATGGGTTCTTAAACTGGACTGGAGAGTCGGAACAAAAGCATGGATGGAGTGTTTGTGTGAACTAATATAAATTCAAAGTAAACATCATTACATAAAAGGGTACGGTCTTTTTTTTTTTAGTTTTATTCATTTCAAACGGGCCGTAGTTTGCCCACGGCTGGTCTAGAAGGAGAGGCAGTTTCCAGGTAGGTACATCCCCTTAGCCCAGCATATTCTACCTTATGGGTAGAGGCACAGCAAAAAACAGGGGAGAGAAGAAAGCTGTCGAGTGAGGCTTAAGGAGCACTCCTGGTTCTCGTAGTGAGAATGTCACAAAGCACATTATCCTCTGATAATTTTTTCAGTGTGAAACTGTGCATTATAAACTATGTGTTTTCCTTTCCCTCTTAAACAGTACTTTAGCTGAGTAAAAAATTCCAGGTTGATGATGATTTTCCCTTAGCACTTTGAATATATTATGTCATTGCCTTCTGATATCTATTGTTCTGTTTAAGTCTCTTTTAATCTCATAGTCATGTCTCCATAGGAAATCCCAATTTCCCTACACACCTCAGTTTGAATGATAGTCATTAAATGTTAGCCCTGGATGCTGATGGGCAGTGGCTTCATCAATCATGGTCTGTGAATACTAGGAATGACCTTAGAAGTCATTTGTGGAGGAGAGAAATTAATATTTTCTTCTGCTGCTTCTCCATCCCCTGCTTATGCAAGTAGAGAAAGGAAGGCCCTGTCTAGCCTCAGAGCCCACGATGCTTTAGTTTGACTTAGCAAAGGAGCTCTCCGCCTGAAATACTGGTGTATGGTTTCCCTTTTGGCTCTTTAGCCTTACTCAAATCTTTTTTTTAACAGAGAACTCTGAGTTAGGGGTATTGTGGAATTTGGACACTAAGACACCCTACTTGAAATCCTTAATAGCATTAAATTCATCTCCTTAATTTGATAGAAGAGATGATACAACTTAAGCCCAGAGAGGTATAGTAACTTACCTAAGGTGTAAAGTAGTTAGTGAAGTAGCAAAAAATAGAACTTAAATTTATAGCTCAGGAATATTTCCAGGATCCTATATTATGTTTTTAACTTCTCTATTTTCTTTTTGTAGAAAGTTTATATATATTGATTTCAGAGAGGAAGGGAGATGGAGGGAGCGATAGAAAACATCATCAATGATGAGAAAGAATCATTGATCGGCTGCTTCTTGCACACCCCACACCGGGGATTGAGCCTACAACCTAGGCATATGCCCTGACTGGGAATGGAACCATGACCTCCTGGTTCATAGGTTCAAACACTAAGCCACACCGGCCAGGCACTTCTCTATTTTCTTAATCTCCCTTCAACGACCAGAGTTCTCTGCACCACATTGTCTACTAATATCCTTAGCATATACTGCATTAATATAGCAAGATCAGAGGTTTTGGAGGCAGAAAGAGCTGGATTTAAATTTGCTTCTTTCATTTACTAGCTCTGGCACTTAAAAATGTTCATCTCTTTGAGCCTCAATTTTTTATTCTATAAAGTAGGGATAAGAACATTCATTGCAAAGGGTCCTTATAAAACCCCTATGGCGCTCCTAGCACTGTGCCTGGCACATAGTAGGAACTAAATAAATGGTATTACTATTTTTGTTGTTGTTATTGTTATTAGTGTCTTTCACTTTAACATACTGACTTTCCCCCACCCTGACATTCCTATTTTCTTGAGGGTGCTCTTACCTTTATCTCACATTTGTGCATCTATGTATTTAATAAATTTAAATGGAATGTTCTCTGGGTAGAGATCCATCTCTCTTGCTGCTAAGATAGCACTTAGTACATTGTGCATGAAGACTGAGAAGTGGTGACTGATATTATGAAGTGATAAATGAACAGTTGACAAATAAATCATAGACACTGTAATGCAGAATTAGTGCCTGTAGTTTGTTCATAACTCACTAGTCTGTTCCAGACCCAGCATGTGAGTCATAGTCCCTGAATGCCAGGCTCAAGGACATAGAGACCAGCTTCCTCCTTGACCACATAATTTCAGAAGCCACTCATTTGTAAGATGCTCGGCCACGGCATAATCACTGTGTCTCGGTTCTCTTTCCCAACTTTCCAACATTTCCTTCCATGTTTCTCCATTGTTGCGACACCCTGTACTGTCTCTCACTTGACATTCCCAAGTGAATTCCTGTCTGATTTCTGGAAAGTTGGGGATGGAACTCGATTATGAAGGTGTAAGGGATTTGTTACACTTGTATTTAAATCATCAGAGGGAAGAGAACATGGGAGAGATGGCTGGTTTTCTTTATTTCAAGCCTGCCAAGTCCATCCATCCTGACAAAATAACAGTCTGACTGCAAAGGGAAAAAATATATCACTCACCCTCATGATTCTTGGGAAACAGGAGAATATCTGCTTCTTGGACAGAACCCGTGAGATTCAATACAGATCCTCTAGTTCAGGACGCCAGAGTTGAAGGATGGCGTTGGTAGTAGGAGTCCCAGTCGGTGTAACACCAGGAACTTCAAGGGAGAAATGAGAACGAAACTGTCGTTTCCCAGATGATGATAATATGGTTTCAGATTGTAAATACATGAGCATGAAATCCCTGAGCTTTGGTGTGTCAGAGGCAAGCCCTGAAGGACACTTTGAATGGTGCAGGAGAGAGTAGATAACATGTGTGAATATCAACTTTCAACAAAGACAGACCTGAATTCCTCATGCCGTGTTGGCATTCATTAACTGATTATCCCCAGTAAGTTATTTTCCTTACATACACTCCAGTTCGGTATCTGCACATGAGAGATACTTAAAATCTCCTCCACAGGGTGTTTGTTTGTTTGTTTTAAGAATTAGAGAAGCTCATGTGTGTGAATGGAACTTATTAAAGGCTCAGTAAATGGTAGCTTTCTTAGGTGGTGGCCAAGACACATCTGCTTGCTGAGCTGAATTAATCAAATGTTTATTAAACACCAACTCTGACCCGGGTACTTTGCATCAGACATTGTCTAGGCACAGAGACAAGCTTGTTTTTAAACCCTCATAATGCTTATGGTCCGTATGTCTTGTCTTTTGACCATTTTGTTTTCATTTCCAAGCTACCATAAGAGCAGAGACTCTGTCTTATGCTAACATATCCCCAATGTCTAGAAGAATGAATAAGTGCAACAAATATTCACTGTGGGTCTATTTGGACCAGGTACTGTCCTAGGTCTTTGGGATGTATCAGTGTACAAATCAGCCAGAAATCTCTGCCCTGGAGGAACTTAGGTTTTGGAGGAGTGAAGGTACTTAATAACTAAAAATTTGCAAAAAAACATTTTTTTTTTAAAAAAAACTTGTGGATAGAAAATTTCCCTGAAGAACAGAGGAAATTTAGAACTACCTCTTCCATAGGTGGTGTGATATTGCTGTAAGCCACCATCACAGATACTGCATTTTGCAAGGTCGCCAAGCCTTTTTATAGCTTTTATGAGAGTGGCATGGGAGCTTGCGGTCCAAAAGAATGTCTGGCTCCTTAGAGGAGATGGGTTTCATAGTGACGTGGCTTAGGAATCTTAGTCTCCCACCCATCAAATGGCTTCATCACTTCCCACCCTAGAAGACAGCACAGGAGCCAGCGTGGGACCCGGGAGGTTAAGCCAACTTGCTCTGCCCAGTAGGTGTGTGGTGTGCTGCCCTGCGAGGTCTCTTCTCCTCGTGGGCTGTGTGCTTCCTGCATCAAGGAAGCTGCCAGCATTCACAATTGGAACATAAACAGGCCAGCAGGTTCTGATTAATCCAAATTGGAACTATTCAAACAGTCACAAAAAGAGATCTTTTCCCCTGAAGGAATTTACATGTGAAGAGAGACTAAGATGGGAAATAAACATTTCTATAATGATTAAAGTTAATTGGCTTGAAAGGATGCCTCTGAAAGAAATGCTTTCTGGTTTTAGTTCCAATCTATTTCGGGACAAGCCTGTTTTTCATAAGATTGGTAACTGCAAACAGATACTGCCCTTTCATTGGAAACAGATGGGCCAGGACATAATTAAAGAAGTATGCACTGGCATCTCAAATAACTGCTTTCAATTACAGCATTTCAAGAGTATTAAGGGGAAATATTTTAAACAAGACCACTGCAAAAATAGATTTTGTCATTAACTTTGAAATAATATTTGACTTAAGGCTGAAATTTCCATGTGCCAGGTCTGGATCTCACAGGCTGATGCTGATTGGTGCAAGAGAAATTGAATCATTATGGTCCCATATCGTTGGGGGGTGGGGTGAGGAGGGGGGAGAAAGGGGTGGTGGTGGGGGGAGAAATCATCTTTTTTTTTTTTTATGCAGAGGAAAAAAACATATTTTTCCTCTGGTAACTTTTATTTTGCACTTGAATTTCAGTTAGATTTCACAACCTTGGGGAGCTTTCACAGTGAAACCATTTCAATGTTAAGTCCAAGGTTGTCCAGCACGAATGTGTCTGAGTGTGTGTATAGGCAGTGAATACAGGCCCACCTCCCACCATGAAGGGTGCTTATATGCCCCGTAGCTCACATTGTACACATTCATGTGGAGATCTCAATGTAAATCCCCAAATTAGATAATGTGAAGTCAGCAGATCGCCTGGGCTGGCACACTTGTAAGTGGTGGTCAGCACATTGCACTTTTTCTCAGTAGATCGTTTTAATGGAGATCATAATAATTAAAGATAGTTGTATGGTGTTGTCTCATGTAACATATTGGAATGATACTTATTTCTCTCAATAAATATTTATTTCTTGAGCACCTAGCACATGGCACACACTGTACCAAGAGATAAAATGTTGAACAAAGACAGCTGCTTGCTTGCCCCCTAGAGCTTACGACCCAATGGTTGGTAGAGACAAGTAAACAATTACAATACAGGATGGTAAATACTATGGTGGCATAGAAATACTGAATGGGGTACCCTACCCAAGAAGTGGCTTCTTCCCATTACCTTAAATTTGGTTTTAGAAACAGAAGAGTAAAGCAACTGCCCACTATAGCACCTTAGCAACTCAAACAAATATACTTTTTTGATGGACTAATGGTTCCTAATGACAATAGTAGCAATCAGGCTGATATAATATAATTTATTGATCACTCATGGCCATTAATGATGAATACGTATGCTTAAATTTGCTTTTGATTATATGTACACGTACATGTGTGCACACAGAGAGAGACGTACACACACAAAAACACAGAGAACACGCCTGAGCCATACTACTTCTGACTCACCAGAGTTGCATGGGCTTTGAGCTCTGCCCAGTGGTGATGGGTTAGGTGTGAGCTATGCCTACACTCACTCACCTGCCTTTATATTAACGGTCTGCATTCTTGAGATGGCTGGACATAGGGTCCAGTACAAGTCAAAAGTAAAATACCAGTCCCCACATCTATTTCCTCAGCATATGGGTAGTGAGTGGAGTGTTGCAATTGAACTTTTAGACTATTCTTTAATGTTTTTGGAGTAATTAAGCCCTTAAAAAGTTTAATAATTTCTTTTAAGGTTATACTCTATTCAAATTCTACCAATAATTAGCTTTTCCTCACTTTGGATATTCTTGTGTGTGGGGTTGGGTTGGGGTGGGGTGGGGTGTATATCCTTTATTACTTATGGGGAGTGATTGTAGGCAGTACCACAAATGTTAATGCCACTTGTTTATGAAAACACTATATAGAATTTTAGTAAATTCGACTAAAAGACTAAAATTTAAAGTTCCTGAATGCAAGGTCTGTGTTTCAGAATCTGGATAATTAGTCAAATGTTCAATTTACAACTCTTCTCCAAATCACTCCCAGCATCATCTAATAGCTTCCAAATTTCTTCTTGCCAAACTCTCTTCCTCTCAAAACATTGGATTTATATCCTGTGCTTACTTAAGGTTGTGAATGCTGGCACTTTGAATCATAGAATTTCTCTGCATTTTGGAAATCTAGCCTCCTATGCCTGTGGGGACTAAACACGAATGGTCTCAAGGCACCTGCATTGAAAATGCATGATTGATTGGTGTCAGTGAACAATTTAAATCTATACCTAAGTCAGTATTACTTGTTCCATCAGTTCTCTCCTATTGATCTCAGAGAAGTCCACTTCTGCTGTACAGGATTCAAACGTGAGGTTATGACTAGATACCCAAGTGGAAATGTCCTATCACAACACTTGGACTTGACTGAAGATTTACATCTAGAAAATAAAGTAATACTAATTAATACATAATGATAATGATAGCAACAGCTCGAATATTTCCTGAACTAAAGATCAACAGGCACTGTGCTGAGTGCTTTTCTTGCTTTATCTCATTTAAACCCCACAGTCTGTGAGGTAATAATGATTATCAACCCCAGAGATTCTAAGTCTCTTGCAGTTACATAGCTGACATAGGATTTGACCTCTGGTCTTTCAGATGCCTCGCTTTTTACTACTTTGCACACAGAGGTGTTAGTTGAAAGCATTGATTTAGGATAGTTTCTGAAAAGATTAGGGCATCTTTTCCATTTACTTATCTTTTCCACAGTAGTCTTAGTCTTCCTGTCTCCCAACTTTCCCTTGATAAAACTCCAGAACTACGTAACAGCTTCTGAATGTAGCAATGGCCCCTTTCCTATCGACACACTCTTGTTTTTCAGTTCAAGGGTCACCTCAATGAAGCCTTCAAGTGAGGATGGGTTTATGCAAGAAAGACAGAAAAATAGAATTTGTTGCAGAGCAGTTCATAAGGCGACAGGCATACTTATTGTGGCCCCACCCAAATGAGGTACTTACCTCTACTGAGTTTTATCAGAAACATTAATTTTAAAAATAAATCTCAGATGTTTAACTTGATATTTTCTCCTTTCTGAAAATAATAACGTATTCCCGAGAGATCACCCATGGTGAAGGAGAGTAAATCAGTCTTAGTCATACTAAAGACTTGAAGAAAATTTACTCGAATAGTTTTCATGTGGCAAACTGTCTAGGTCCCACTAATGAGACAAGTCATACAACTTAGAAAAAAAAGAAAAGAAAAATGGAAAAAACTCTTTTTAAGACTATGAGAAAAGCATTACTTTATGCTATTTAGAGAAGCCTGGGAGTTTTTTTTCCCTTTGGTAAATGCCACAGAGGAGATATTTCTCATGAAAAGTTAACTGAGAGACAGGCCATAGCATGGCGAGGGATGGCCTCTGGGAATAGAATGAGAGTTTGGAGCCAGGACCAGTAATTATGAGACACCAAGGAAAAAAGCAGAGGTTGCATAGATGTAAAATATTCCAAAAACCATCATAGAAGTGGAATGAGGGGAAGAAAGAGAGTAAATGCTTTAAATAAAAGTAGTTCTCACCATACCAAACCCAACAGTACTCACATCTGGTGTAGCAGAAAGTATTCTAGACTTGGACATACCCTTGAACATACATTGAAAATTGGGATACACACTTAAAACTGTGCCGGACAGAAAGAGCTGGGATTTGAATCTTGAACCTACACTTATAATGTGAATGACTTTGAGCAATTTACTACAGCTCTAAATTCATTATTTACAAAATGAAAGTCATAAAATAACATATGTGGGAGTGCCTCGCTTATATAATAAGTGTTGGAAATGTATACGTTGAATCTACATCATATAACCTGTTCTTCACAATAGGCAAGAGAGCTGCCTATTATGGCTCACAGAACTTGAAGCATGATGCTCAGACCTCAGATTTCTCAAGATCATTCACTTGATGAGCATGGGTATAGCCCTGTCACAGAGCTGAAAATACGTTATGCAAATTCACTGAGTGTCTGAATAAACATAGCCACTTGTTTGGAACACTGGTAGCACTGTGGCAGGCACGTGGTGCTGGGGAGAATGGGAGTTAAGGGCTGGAGTAGAAAACTAGAAGAACATTTGTTGGACACTACTTCTCTCAATCAAGTTTAGGTTTTAGATAGAAGTGGCGGAGTGACACCATGAACAGGACACAAACATTGGGCTCAGACTTTCTTCCCAACCTTGACTTTGTTGGTATGATATGGGTGTGGCCTTTCAAAGCCTCGTATTCCCCATCCATTGGATGGGAACAAAAATACTTGCATGCTGCGCCATTTCAGGATTACAGATGATTTAGGCAAAATGTCTCACCGTTAGTAGACATACGATGCATAGCAGCCATCGTCACATAAAGGCCACGGCTCCTTCAGAGCACACACTGAGCCTCATGCATTCTTCTTTCTGTTCAGCACAGTGCCTGTCATATATGAGGTGTAATAAATCTTCATTGAATGGATGGATAACCATAAAAGCTTGTTCAGTGCTCTCGCCTTCTGCATTAATTGCCATCAGATGGAGCTTTTTCCTTGATTAAGAGGTTTTTTTGTTTTGTTTTTTCCTCCTAAAAAACCAATGGAGCACCACCTTTAACTTCAGAGCATATCTGCAAGACAGAGAACTACAATAGACATAAATAGGCTGTCTGGAGTGCTTGCCGATGAATGGTACATTCAGATCCCACCTAGACATTGGTTATACCTCTGGTTTTGGACTCAGTCCTATAGTCATTTCCCAGCGCCATCGTGTCTGACAAGTCACTTTAGGAAAGTTAGTTACTTCTTTGAACTTAATTTCCTCATTCATAAATAATGACCTTAACGGTTGATGTGAAGATTAAATGAGACAGCATATGAAGAGTGCCAGACATATAATAGGCAGGGTGAGATTTGAACCGAATTATATGACACCAAAGCTCAGGCTCCTTATATTACATTTAATTTCCAAAGGATTTTAAACCCCTCAAAGAAAGCCATATCTTATTCAGAACCAGTTTGCATATACCTTGGTACCCAGCATATGCAGGGCAAAGGATAGTATGTAATCAATACTTGGGGAATCTGAATTGCTTCCAACTGTTAGCCATACTGTAAGTGAATCAAGAACACTCTCCAGGAAAATGTGACTTCAGATACAAGTAACCATATTTAATTTCCCAAACAAGGAATTCCAAAGAAACTCTCTTCCTTCTTAATACTATTAGACTGGATGTTCAGGAAAAAAAAATAGATATTATATCTCTTCATTTTAATAAGGCTTTAGGCAAGTTAAACACTTAAGGTGCTTTTAGATGCAAGTAACAGAAAACCCAAATCAAACAGACTTCAAGAGTATGTACATTTAGTATATTGGCTTACATGCTTGGAAGTGTGTATCAGAATTAGTTGATCCAGCAGTTCAATAAAGTGATCAAGGGTCCGGGTTTGTTCTGACTCTATCCTATATAATAAAAACCTAATATGCTAAGTGTTCAGTCGTCCGCTCCTCCGTTCAACCAATCAAAGTGCAATATGCTAATGATATGCTAAGGCCGCTCAACCAGTCGCTATGATGTGCATGGACCACCAGGGGGCAGACACTCCAACCAGTAGGTTAGCTTGCTGCTGGGGTCCGGCCGATCAGGACTGAGTGAGATGGGCCAGACACGCCCTGGAGCCCTCCCGTGCTCCCTCCCCAGCTGGCCAACCTCTCACATCCCTCCCCGGCTCCAGTGGGGTCCCTTGGCCTGGCCTGCACCCTCTTGCAATCTGGGCTGAGGGACACCCTCCCCCCTCCCCGCCTACCCCACCCCCGAGTTCATGAATTTTGTGCACCGGGCCTCTACTGTTCTGATAACAGTATTAGCTTCATCATGGATGTATATTGTCCACCAGTAGAAAATAGGTGACATGCTTTCTCATTCACTTCTGGAAATAAAGAAATGAAACAGAGCATGCCATTTCCAAGCACTGAACATAGTGGTTCTCTTCCTAATGTTCCCACTACTTAAATAGTAATTGTCACTGGTGGAATGCGAGGTCCTGAGAGCCTTTGATTAGGGGTTCTGGCAAGGGATATGGTATTGGGACTGGAGTTGGGGTCCTCAAACACCACTTCTCCATAGGGATGGAGTGGGGAAAGAATGACAGGTTTCAGTTACCATGTCCTCAGCAAAGATTATTATTTTTGTGGAAAGATGTAGAAGTTTGGTCTAGATACTAATTGGGTTGATTAGTAGCTGATTACATAGTTGCATGGTTAACAAACTAGAGAGAGAGAGATGACTTATCACATGGTTCAGGAATCTCCCCTTTCTTTACCCAGCCAGCCCAGGTTGGGGTAGATAGTTTCTCTCCCCTGCTTCTATGTAAAAATGTATTATTTCACACACATACCATCTATTAATTGCATATTTGCATAACTATCTTCCACTCAACCATGAGGTGGTTGTTGAAAGCAGGAGCTGTGTCTTCCCCATTTTTCTAGCCTCAGCACATAGCCCAGAACCTGATGCATCTTAAGGAGCTCCATTTGCAAATCTTAGTTAAGAAGAAAACAGTGTGTCCACGTTTCAGGAAGGGAGATTTTAGTTCCTCATCTGTGTGAAAAGAAGACTTCTTAACAATGAATGCATTACATAAATGACTAACAGTCATCAATAAGTTAAATATAATGAAGATGGATTGTGGATTGAGATACCTTTAAGGTCCCTTTGTTCCTGGAATTCACCGATTTTCTGAGTTTGCTGATGGTGGGCACAGTGTACACTCCACCATGGTGGCCCAGATGGCTTGAATGAATGTAGAAATCAGGACATTTCTGGGTGGTGGAAGGTGCTGGAGTCAACTGTTTGACTCATGAAAATTGGAACCTTTTTTCCAGGGCCGTCATTTCAACAAAGGGAGCACATTCCGTTCTCCGTGCCCACTGTGAAGACGGTCTGTGGTGATTGTGACCTGGTAGGGACTTGGCATTCTCTGTCTGCGTACAGGCAAAATGCCAGGACAACAGGAAACACAACTGAAGGACGCTCATGAGCCCATACAATCCCAGGGATGGGCAGGAATTTCTTAACAGCTTGAGCAATCTTTAGTTCAAATCATTTTTGAGAAAGAGAGTAAACAAAAACAGAAGTCAACATGGCAGAAAGTAAATGTTTACTTATTGCTGGGTACAGTGCAGGCCCTCCAGTTGGGGGATAATGAATACATGCAGACAAGGTTCTGGCCTACAGTAGAGTTTAGAGCTTAGTTGGATATTTGCAAAACACAGACACATGCGTGCAAACACACACACACACACACACACACACACACACACACACACACACCTTGAGAAATGTACAAAACAACCTCTAAGACAAGGAGGTTACCAGACAATAGGACCTCCAGGAGTATACTACCTACAGCATAATCTTCCACTCATCTTCCTAATGTGTTCTAACCTCTCAGTTTGCTTTCAACCCTGACACTCTCTCCACCCTATTAAAACCGGCTTTCTTAAACTCTGACCCCCCCCTAAATATTCCGTGTGAACTTAGCTTGCTGTCTGTCCAAGTTTTATTTTTAACACCATATCATTGGTGCAAAAGTTAGACGTCACTCTTAACCCCACCACTCAAGTAGAACCCCTGTTAGCATAAGGGCACATCTTGTCTTATTTGTTTTCTCTATGCATTCTTTCCTTTAACAAATTTACAGGGTTTTCACAGGCTGTTCCTAGAACACTGCTTATTATGTAAGTGCATAGAAAAATACCGGGAAGAATACAGTATATAAAATTGTTAAATGTGGTTTTTCCCTAGGGAAGGTAGGGTGTTGGGATTTTTATTTTAGTCTATGCACTTCTATGTTGATGTTATTGTTTTGAGCCACAAAGAAATACGTAGGTAAATTAGTAAACTTTTAAAAAGGAGAAAATAAAATCTCGACTCCCTGTGCAGTTACCAACAAAAAGTACCTGTTCTTTCGCTCTGACTCATGGCAGAAGTCCTCATCCTTAGGGGCGTGGCAAGAAATGAAAGGATTCGATCTTGACCCTAAAATAGAGACTGGTCCATGAGCGGGGAGTGGAAGCAGCCTTTCACCGGTTTTCATTTTTCTTCTTTTCACATACTGCACCCCAACAGTTTGCACTTGTTCAGTGAACAAGATTGTGTCGCACTTACTCCTCCTCTCCAACAGGTGGCGCTGTTGTCTTACAAATGGCTTCGGAAGCGCAGTCCCTAAGCTTTTGTTTTTGTTGTAATCCCACCTATTGTTCATAGAATGGGGTGCCGTCAGGAGCACCAGTATTCCCCTTTGGGAAGCACTTGGTGTTTGAGAAGACATCCCTACCTGATGAGTCATTTTAATTACAGAAGTTACTAAAACATATAAGAAATAGCTCGGATGAGCTGAGAAGGAGCTCTTTGCTTTCTCTCTTTACTAGTATTTTGTTAGTGTCTGGTGTAACCATAACTCATAGCTCTTCGAGTTACACATTAAATTCACTAAAACATGAGTGGAAACAATGACATTTACAGACTGTGGGTTGCCAACTTATTTTGCAAATCTAGAAAAGGAAGGTGCTACAAAAGAAAAATGAGACACTATCATTATTGGCCAAGATTTTGGCAATCTAATTAGTAGAATATTTTAAAAAATCCTATTAGTAATAATCTAGATAAGATGATTTATGTTGGATACTAACAGTTAAAAATAAAAACAAATATTTGACCCTAACCGGTTTGGCTCAGTGGATAGAGCGTCGACCTGAGGACTGAAAGGTCCCAGGTTCAATTCCTGTCAAGGGCATGTACCTTGGTTGCGGGCACATACCCAGTAGGGAGTGTGCAGGAGGCAGCTGATCGATGTTTCTCTCTCATCAATGTTCCTAACTCTCTATCCCTCTCCCTTCTCTGTAAAAAATCAATAAAAAATATATTTTTTTAAAAAAAATATTTGGCTAGAATTTCCTGCTGGTTAGACACTGTTCTAAGCATTTATTTGATCCTCACAGCAATCCTGAGGAATAGGTATTATTATCCTCATTTCATTGATGAGGAAACTGAGGCCTAGAGGATTTAAGTAGCCAGGACATGGCAGGCAACTGACTTCACGTACAAGAACAGCTGATACTAAGTACTTGCCATCTGCCAAGTTAAGCAAGTATGTCCTCTGCATGCATTGTGTTAATTTTCATGCTAACAATGTGAATTCAGTATTAACCATTGTCTTTATATTGCTTTTATTTTCCATAGGAGTTTAATTGCCTCTCTTAACAAAATGCAAATGCATTTACCTCTTTACTCTTTGAAAATAAGCACAAAGATTTGCACAAATATGGTTTCATTAATTTAACTTCAAACGTGACTGAGCTCCAGACGCTGGCGATTTACTGAATATCACGAGAGGGTGCATCTTTCCCCATAAATTATGTCTTTCTGCATTTTAGTAGAAATTAAAAATAGATTTTTTTAAAACTCTTTATTGCTTCCTCTTCAAAAGAAAAAACACACAACACCATTTTTAGCTGTGGGAAGAGTGGCCAAATGCCTAATTAGAATTACTGAAATTTTACCTATTTTGTTTCACTAATATACTACAAGGCCTTCATATACGTACCTATATATGTTGAAAAAGCTAATCTTTTGTATCCTTCAAGAAACAACAACACCAGAAAAAATACATAAATGTCAACAAACACTAACCTTTCATATATATATATTTGGAACAGGGAGTAGGGGTTGAGGAGAAACAGCAAAAAAATAACAGATAAATTTGGGCACGGTTTCATTTCTCATGGTGTACATCAGCAAGAACATGTAAATATAATGGTCTTATTTAGAAGTTTACAAAAAAAACTTCGCTCGTTTTCTGAACTTACTAGTATTTTTTTCTCATTGTCGAGGAATATTCTAGTTAATCTGATATTCCAGTTAATACTCACCACGGATATTTATTAACTCAGTACAGCTGAGTTTCAAGAGCCTAATTAGGCATCTGGCTACTTTCCATGCAGGCTGAAAAGATATTACTTTTAAAGGGAAGTGACTAAGTGTTATAAATATATGTTTTAAATTTCTATTAAAGTACTGGTAGAAATATCACTGGTACCCCTTATTGCAAATTAGACCTATAATATACTGCTAGAATTCTGTAGTTTATTTGCCTGAAATTAAATGAATACCTAAATGTTTACCCAAACCTTAAATTAGGGTTCGGAGTAAAATTTTTCTTATGATTTCCATGCTTATTTTCAAATGGTTGAGCGACAACAATGCTTTTATAATCATTTTTTTAAAAATAAAGGAGATATAATTTTAGACTCATGCAAGGAAAAATCCACGGCTTATTTTCTTCACAATTATTTATTGTGCTTTTGGGATATACATAAATATATTTACACGTGTGTGTGTGTATATATGTATATACATATACACATATAGATATAGGTACTCTGAAAAATAAAGCTATTTGCACTTTACACACACACACAGAGCAAAAAAACCCCAACAAAATGAGCTCCTAAGGAAAATAACCGCGTCCTGGTTACCTCACTGCCCAACGAATAACATTAACTCTTAATTTAACACGTTTTGAGTAGCTATTATGTAGAAGGCACTATAGTTTTGATTTCTTCATTTCTACAACATCCCCTTCCATCTCCTCCCTTCCCCTCTCCTTTCTCCTTCTCCCCTGTCCTCTCATTCCCTTTTTATATCTACCTCTCCTTCCTTCACCTGTTTCTTTCCAGTGGCTCATCTCAAATCCCCAGATCTTGCCTCTCTTCCAACAAAGATACATGCACATTTCTCCTGTACACCACCAGCATCTGAAAGGCCAGGCTGCCCTCACTTGCCATTTCCTCTACTCTCCCTTTCCAAACCCATTCATTCTTAACCTTCTTCAACCCGAATTTTGCCTTTACCTCTCAAAGGAATTAAACCCGGCAAAACGATGGATAAACTCCTAACTGAAAATCCGCTTAGTCTCTTATAAAGACTTTGTATTTTCTTCTGGTCTTCCCGCCTATGTGTACACAATTTCACATAGCTCCACTGGTAGCATAGAAACAATGTTTGTATTTTCCCCCCTTTTAACAAAGTACTGTCACTCTCCATACCTCCCCTCCATATACATCGCAGACATTGGCATGGCGGTGGGTGGTTTTTCTTATCGTTAAGAACCTGGGCTTTGGATTGGTCCTGTATTCAATCAAGTCTTATCTTTTCCACTTACTGGCTGTGGGATCTAAGCCAGTGAGATAAGTTACCATATCATAAGGGGGAAAGGACACAGCATTGCATGAGTTTTAATACTAAAAACGAAGTCTCTGATGAGAAAAAAAATCAAAGTAATATTTTCAGAAAAATCGTTTTTGGAAGGGAGCCAGACAGGCCATGTCAACTCTAGCCTTGGAGGCCAGCCTATGCGACTATTTTGGGATTTTCAAGAGGGAAAGCCACAGGATAAAGCACAGCTGAACAAGAGGAAGCCAAGAGTTTCATCAGCAAAGACTTTATCTTGACTTGTTTTTCAGAGGAAACAAAGGTGGAGAGGCCCTTGGCTCTCCCTGAGGGATGGGCTAAATATTCAAAAATATTAATTTTGGAACAACTGTGCCTATGATTTTGAAAACAAGCTAGTTAAGCCAGAGCTGTAGTTGACTGAATTGGCAGAAAGTCTCCCCGAACCCCCTGAGGACACCCATTCCAGATCCCCACAGCCCTCTAACAGAAAGTCAAAATGACACAACACGCAGACCGGGAAATAGCCAGGTGGACTGCGACCTCTGGGCACCCCCAAAGGTCTAACACGAACCACAATTTAGCATTTGGGGGGAGCCCAGAATTTGTAATAATTACAAAGGAAAGAAAAGCGTTGTTTGACTATCTCAAACCCTTTGCTATAAGTTTAGATGTCTGGCTTTCATTCTTGAAGATGGCCCTTGCAGAATACAGGGCCAGCTCCACACTAGAGTCCCCAGCAATTGTATGCGCTTTGGTGCCCTGTTTCCCTAACCCAAATGCCAGGTTTAATCTTACTGCCCAGTACTCACCCTGAACCACCAGCACCAACTCACAGCCTGCACAACTCCCTCGAGACCTTCTGCTGACTAGCGGCTTGCTTCAAGAATGTAAAAAGGTGTAGACAGCAAGAGTGGCTTGGGGTGTTCTTTCTCCTAGCAGTTCTTAAATTCAGAACTAAACCACAGTATGTGCCCAGAGAAGTCTGACTGTTGGTTTACAATGAATATCATCTATCAGTCATTTATTTATGTTTCTCTCTAGGTATTTAGCCCTCAAAGAATGCTTAATATTTGCCCTTTCCTGTCATCTCAGGTAGTTTGTAGAAGAGAACTCCAGATATGGACAAAGTTAAAGATAGATCTATAAATAAAGTTATATCCAAGGGTTTATACATGCACATGTTTATACCTTAATAGAAATCCCTTCTTGCTTCAAAATGGTTTTACTCAACAATCTACACTCAAGAACAAGACTTCCACAGCATTTCCGACTGAGCCGAGTGAGGTCCTTAGGAATCTCTGTTGGTATCAGCAGGAGTAGAGGCTACTGAGGAGTGTTGAGAAGCGTGCTCATCACAGTCTTCTCAATCACAAGACATGTGTCCATGGAAGGAGGACACATGCAGGACAGCAGTGACTAGCTGAGTGGTCTTTTCTGCATCCTGCTTTTCTGTCCTTTAGGGAGCTGTAGGCTGTATCCAGCACCCTCCCTAACTCTTTATAGCCTGGGCAACACCTTATATTCAGGGCAGCTTTTTCTTTTTCCTTTTTCTGTCATTAGGTTTTCAGGCTCCTCTTCTTCATTGGTGAGTGTCTTACCCACATTTGCTTCCGCAAATTCTGAGAAACACATAAATATAGGATCAAAAGTAAGAATTCGGGCTCTCATATTCATAAATGGTTATTCACATTCTTTCCTTTCCCTCCAAACTGCTGCTGAAAATTTGCCCAAAATAACCAGAACAAGTGGTTCAAAGCAAGTCATCAACTATTTAGTGAACAGTAAATACTCCCCAAATCCCTCCTGACCACAAACAGTACAACTCAGGAAGGAAGTAGAATCCTTAGTAGAGAAGATAGTGTCTGTTGGGCTAGGGGGTGAGTTAACAGCCCGCTTTCCCCAGAGAGATCATTAGTCTCACCAACACACAACATTGACCTTTTTTATTGTGCATCACACAGACAATGGAATTAAATTGACCTTTATATGAATGTAACAGAAGATAAAGAAATCAAGATAAAACTATAAGAATTATGAGCTTCAGATAATTGTTTTCCCATAGAGTTACTATTAATACTTCAACATACCCCTAATATCGAGGCACAGAATTTTCAGAAGTATTAAAACTGTATTACTTAATGTCAGAAAACTGTATTATTTAATGCTAGACACTATCCAATGGTTATTGACGATGATGTAGGAGGAAAATGATTCATCCAATGGTTTTGCTAATCATGATATTTTTAGAATGTCAAAATTTAAGCCATTTGAATCCTACTCTTTAGCTTCAATTTCATAGTGGTGTAAACCTAGTTCCATATTTAAATCAAGTTGCTACTTTCTACAAGTCCCTATAGCCTGACTCTTCCATCCTGAGATCTTGTTGGCTGGGTGCTGTCCAGGAGTATGTTCTAAGATGCTCTAACAGGAGCTACCTTCTCTGAGTCCTTATAAGCTTGGGAGCATGTGTCTCTTGCATTTGTGCCTGGACAGAGCTTTGTCTAGCAATGAAATTCTTTGGTCTCCTTTTTGTTACCTGTGGCTTTAGTAGACTTTTCTCCACTGTATCCTAGTATTGACCACTGCAATGGTCGATTGGACCAGCTTGATATATTTACCCTTTGTAAGTGCCTTGCATGTCTGTTTTGCTTATGTTTTGGACATTTTCACATTCTTTCTCCTTCAAGTTGTTTTACTAAGACCGTTTTCCAAATTTATGCCCATGTCTCTTTTTACTAGGACACAGTTTGTTCTGTACGTCCAACACATCTTTCTTCCTACCTTACATCCTTTCCGACCACCCGTCTCTTCTGCAGTAACTGACTTGGTAAGATACGACCTGACAGCATCTCACATCAGACAACACCCACATCCATCCTTTCTGCCAAGCGCTTCTCTGGTGTTGGGATTTGGGATTCCTTGGGCAACCTTCTTGCCCCCTGTACACGTGCAGTCCTGGAGGGTTCACACTCCATGAGGGGCCCTTGCTCAGAGGAGTATTGGAGACGGTGAAGGAATGCTGCCTCCTCCACCTTGAGTACTTAGACTAGTCAGTGCTCAGAGCTCCCATGGCTTTCTTCTTTTCCTTCTTTACTCTTTCCATTTCCTCCTGTGGCCTTGGGTGACTTTCCAAAGTAACTACATGCACATATAACTGTGCCTCAGGCTCTGATGTCTGGAGAAAAATTTATTCCTTAAAATGACAGTATAGGTCTGCAACTTTTTATTTAGGCATTTATTTATTTGTTTGATTTTCCTCTGTAAATGTTTTCTGATCTTCACTTTTTTCTCATTTTATTTATTGAGATTTCCTCAAGCCTGCCCTGAGATTCAAACAGGTTTTCTCAGTCCAAAATGGCTTTCTTTCTGGAGCTCCAGCAACTTACTTTTCACTTCTTTTGGTAGGTTATCTTCTTTGAATTCTCATTTCTTTTCTAAACAATTTTCAAGGGGTCATGATGTATGTACTACCTATGCCTTCTGCAAAAAAGTGATTGCTTTATCTATTCATGGTCCCCATGCTGGTTTCTTTCTGCATAGATGCCATTTTTAATGGGTCAACAATTTGCTGGAGAAGAGTGGGGAGGAAGGTGGTGCAAACGCAGAATTCAGTCTATATTTTAGAATCTCTGTTATTTCTTTTCCCTCGGGAGTCCATCTCAGTTTGGTTTCAACGTTCACATGGATTATGTAGTTCACAGCAAAGCTGTTTATATCATTGTCTACATCACATTGTTATGGTTTCTATTTCCCTTCTTTTTTTTTCCTTTTCTTTTTTTTTTTTCTGGCGGCCTCTCTCAGCCAGAAGACCAGATTGTAGGTGGTAGCTATTTTCCTTGTGTTGTTTTTGGTATTTAATCAGGTATCTAAAGAGACGATCCTTGATTTTCCAAGGGCCAATACCAACCGGTAGCGTCCCATGCTCTAATGAAAATATTATATAAGGCTTTCCCAAATAGTGTTCCTGGACAATAATATCAGCATTACCTATGAGCTTGGTAGAAGTGCAGGTTTTGAAGCCTCACCTGTTGAATAAGAAACCCTGAAGGTATAACTCAGGAGTCTGTGTCTTTAAAAAGCCCTAATGAATTTTGATGTACACTAAAGTTGGAGAATCACTCTTTTAGAAAAATCTCTTTCCCAAAATAAGGGCCAAGAAGATGTATCTCAGTTCTCAGCATCCTCTCTCATTTTGCTCTAAATTGTACAGAGTTTGGGGTTTAGGATTGTGGCTTGGGACTGTGGCTCTTTCTTTGTCATAAGACGATAAAGGGTATTTTTCTTTCTCTCTTTTTCTTTTAAATGGTTTTTAGTGTGATTCGAGGGAGGGGGCAGGAATACAGAAATACACCTAAACCCACAATTTGTAAGTGGAGTGCTAAGCCACTGATCTGAAAGGCCAGTTGCATGAAAAGGATGGAGCCTGGGCCTGGGGGCTGGAGGCCCAGCTCCGGGTCCCAGCTCTGCATCTGATTAGTTTATGACCTCCGACAGGCCACTTGACCTCTTCATGCTCCTTCGGGCATGTAAACTCCGCGCCTTTGAGCAACAAAAGTGCTCCTTGTGTTTTTTCGCTTAGCTCAAGTTTAAGTGCCTCGAGTGATAAGGTTTCTGTTTCCTCTCCTGTGACATATCATCACTGGGGAGAGCTCACTGCCACAGCTTTGAGGCCCGAGCTGGCTCTAGTATTAATTAAGATTCATTTTTGCTCGGAGACAGTGACCCTTTCCTCATGTCAGGGCAATTTATTCACATTTCAAGTCCTCATCAAAAGCTGCAGAGCCAGGGGAAGGCCTGATTTCTGTCTCCCCCTAGCGCTGCTGCTCGGGGAGGGGTAGAAAGTCTGGGAGGGCATGCTGACTCCTCTAGCAAAGGGTGAGCCTGGCCCAAGCCCCGTAACACTTGTATGCCATGTCTGACTTTTCCTGTGCTGCATCCCATTTTTATTTTTATTTATTTATTTTTCTCTTTTTAAATATGTTTTTATTGACTTTAGAGAGAGAGGAAGGGAGAGGAATATAGAGATTGAAACATCAATCGGCTGCCTCCCACATGCTCCCTACGGGGATTGAGCCCACAACCAGGGCATGTTGCATCCCATTTTTAATTGAGATCATCACACTGCCTTTTTCTTGGCTGGATGATTTTTGTTAAAAATGTACTGTAGTGCCCTAACCGGTTTGGCTCAGTGGATAGAGCATCGGCCTGCGGACTGAAGGGTCCCAGGTTCGATTCCGGTCAAGGGCATGTACCTTGGTTGCGGGCACATCCCCAGTAGGAGGTGTGCAGGAGGCAGCTGATCGATGTTGCTCTCTCATCGATGTTTCTAACTCTCTACCCCTCTCCCTTCCTCTCTGTAAAAAATCAATAAAATATATATTTTTAAAAATGTACTGTAGTTCTTGGCCATGCCGTGGCAGACAGCAGGAACACCACCTGCAGAAGACCCCCCCCTCCCTCTAGATGGGGGTCTCTGTTTCAGGCACCCAGGCTCCCAACATCCAAATGGATTAATTTATTCCTTTGTCTTTTTGGTCACTGCCTTCGTGTCTAGGAAAGTTGGTCAATCCATGACTGGCTGTTGCCAGTTTGTAATGAGAGAAGCCCAGAAACGAAGAAGAAACATTTAGAAACCTGTAGAGCAATTTGACATTGCCAGTACAGCCAGCAGGCAGGCACTGGACTAGTCTCAGTGAGCTGGGTGTTAGCCAATGTGAGTCTGATTAAATCACGAAGTGCATGGGTCTTAGTCATCTTATTCATGCCAGCCAGGGTTGGGTACATAACCTCCAGGACCTTGTGCAAGATGGAAATGTGCATCCCTCGTTAAAAAATTAAGCATTTCAAGATGGCAGCAGTAGAGCAAAGGGCCTATCTAAGGACCAGGCCCCGTGCAAATGCTCAGCTCACACACCCATGAAACCGGGCCAGGATGCTATAGGATCATGTTAGATCTTGGGATATTTTAAGGTTAATCTGTCATCTTAGATGAGCTCTTAGAAAGAGGAATAGAATTACTATCTCTGCTTGGACTAATGAAGAGTCTGTCTTTGGGCTGGGGAAGCCTAGTCTCTTCTAAAATGCAGAGCACTAAATAACTGAAAAAAGTCGCCTTTCTCTTAGGAAAAAGAGATAGGCTGGCTACCGCCATAAGTACTTCCAAGGCAACAGCAAATATGGAGAGAGATTTACAGGATCTGTGTATAAAGACTGGAGAGAAGACAGTGTGAATAACAACTTGGAGTGAATGGAAAGTGGCATTGGGGAGCAATGATGGTGTGAACAGCGTGGGCATTACAGGGTGAATCTAAGACAGTGTGGGTGGAGGAAGAGACTGTGGTATTGTGAAGTGAGCATCACCGGAAGTATGACTGCAGTCTCAGCTCTGTTCCCTAACTAGTGCTGTGGCCTTGAGCACATACATTTCCTTAGCCTACGTCAACTAGTCTGTAAGAATAATAATACTGCTTACCTTACAGGCATTTCTGAGGGTCAAGTGTGATAATACAGTCATTCATTCAAGACTTATTTAATAAATGCTTACCTTATATTGTGACACAATCTCTACCCCAAAGAAGCTAAACCAAGAGGGAGGACACAGAGAGGAAACTGTCAGCAAGTGACAACACAGTGTTCAAATGAGAGGGAGTGGTTGGAGCTGTGGAAAAACAGGAGAGACTCCCCACCCAATCATGGTGAGTCTGGAAAGGAATCCCAGAGAAGATAATGTCTTATGTGAACAGAGAAACAGGAGTAGAAGTTAGCCAGGGAATGGAAGAGCATTTCAGGAGAAGAAAGAAGCTGAATGGGAAGACAGAAAAGGAGAGAGAGAGAGAGAGAGAGAGAGAGAGAGAGAGAGAGAGAGAGAGAGAGAGAGAGAGAGATCAGCTACATTATAACTGCATTTGAGAAGAAATCATTAGCAACAAGGCCAGAGAAGTAAGCACAGAGCAGACAGTGACAAACACTTTAAGCCACATTATTGAGGGTTCGGTATTTTCCCTCAATACTGCGGGGAGTCAGCCATTTATGGGAATAAGCATCAGATCCCATGTCCATTCTTCCCCTTTAGGAAGATGACTTTGGATGTGTTGCAAAGACTACTGGTTGTCCCACAATATCGTTTCCCATGTTTTTGTGTGTGTGTGTGTGTGTGTGTTTTTTAACAGTAATCCTAATTTTTAGCTAAGTGTGTGGCCACTGGAAATAAATCCCATACTCACCAGGGTCTCACAAATAAACAGGCAGTATGGCTGCGTAGTGTCCAATAAGCTGTAGGCAGAGGAATGGGTTTCACATGGAGAAGGTTGGAGCCCTCCTTTGTCCTTTCCTCCATTCTGCTAGTTGAATTATGGTTGCGGTTGCCAGAACTCAAGCAAATGTTTGGACCATGTGGGAAAAGGTCACATGATAAAAAAAAATGGGGAAGTAACAAGATGGAAAGGACCTGGGTCCCGGCCAAGGAACTCCACTTCTAACCCTCACCCCATTGAACTTCAGCCTTCTTAAACATGAGAGGGAAATGCATGTCTATCTTGTTTATTTTGACTTTTCTCTCATACATAACTAAACCTTAACTGATGTAGGATGCATTAGGTTAAGGTGATTGGATGGTGGCAAAATTAGACACCCCTGTTAGAAAATTGAGGCAAGTAAAACAAATCAAAAAATGAAGTGATATGACCTGAACAAGGAAAGTGACACTGAGAAGGCAGAGAGATGGACAAACTCTAGAGATATTTAGGAGTTGGCATTGACAGAGGCTGTGATTGATGGGATGTGGGGATAACAATGAAGAATGGTGGTACAGTTGATATTTGGAGCCAGGTAATTCTTAGTTGTGGGGGACTGTCCTGGGCAGTGTAGGATGTTTGCCAGCATCTCTGACCTCTATCCCCACAATCAGAGTCACAACAATCAAAATTCACTCCAGACATTGACAAACGTTCCGACGGGGGCAAAATCACCCCTGGTTGAGAACCACTGATGTAAGAGAAATTTTAGTGCTTGTAAGGAAGGCATTTCTGTGACATTCCCCTTGAAGCTGGTTTCAGGAACGGACACATAACACATCATTCGCATTAAGGAAATGGGAAGGGAAGTTTTCTGGGAGTTGCAAGGAAAAGTTTCTGTGCTCCCAAAAGAGAGCCCCGAGCTGGGATGGCTTTTCCTCTTCTGAATATCAGTGTGTGTTGATGTAAAGTCTGGATCTACCACAGCTCTTTTGCACCCACCTGACTCAGACAGGGGTGCCAACCTGGAGCCCCTGGATTGGGCGATGTCTGGTCATTGTCCTGCTCCTTATTTTCCAGGTTCATGAACTCACAGCCTGCCTTCTAACTTAGCCCAGCGTGAGTGGGATTTTCTGTTCCTTGCTGCCAGAGACTTTCAACCTGCACAGCGACTGTGGCAGGATCAGTTCCAGAGGAGAATTTAGGGACCGAAGCCAGGCTGAGGTGGCTTCAGGATTGAATGGGAAGTGAAGCATGGGAGAGAGTGAGGGATCAAGACTCTTAAACACCTTTGGCATTGAAAGGACACAGATAAGGCAGTGGATGGGGGTAGAGTGTGACCGACGTGTTTGCTGGTCATGTGGAGGACTGAGCTTGTTCAGTGCTAATGGGACAGGGCCAATGAAAAAGGAGAGGTTTGCAGACAGAGCACGGAGGGAAGTTTGGCCATAGAGCCAGGTCTCTCAGGAAAGAGAAGGAGAAAAGGGCTGAGAGTCCGGAATATGTGACGTGGCTCATCATGGGGAGAAGGAAGAGCATGTCTCCCATCCTGACAGGGATGGAAAAGGAGAATTAGATAAATCTGTAGTGTGGAGGCGAGATAGTAAGAAAGTCCTCTTTTGATCATTCCAATGCTTCTGTGGAGCAACAGGGAGTGAGGGCAGGGGGAGGGAAGAAATGGAGAAAATACATGGGGATATTCTTCAAAACAATAAGGACCCATCCAGATAAAAGTGCTGCTTCATTTGCATAAATTACTGCAGTCCGCTACCTGGAATCCCATCTGTTGGGCATAATGAGTCCTTTCCACTCTCCTCATTGTAGAAGACGCCCTAGAGCAGTGATGGTGAACCTCTGACACACGTGCAGAGGTGACACGCGAACTCATTTTTTTGGTTGATTTTTCTTTAAATATATAAAATATCAAAAATATAAGTCTTTGTTTTACTATGGATGCAGATATCAAAAAATTTCTATATGTGACACGGCACCAGAGTTAAGTTAGGGTTTTTCAAAATGCTGACACGCCGAGCTCTAAAGGTTCGCCATCACTGCCCTAGAGACAGGTTCCAAGAGAGTAGCAGCAAGCCTGGGCTTCGTGGAATGAGAACTTCGCTGGAGATCCTGAAGTTTGCACAGGCCAGCCAGGCTCCCCAAAATCTTGGGCTGCTTCTCCTTTGAGATTTCCTTCCAGGCCCTTCTGAGCCGGAGCTCAGAGGTGGGGGAGTCCTTATGGCTGTTGCTTACCGCACAAATGTGAGAAACGGCTGTTTAAGATCCATTTGAACACGGCTTTCCTCCCAAACCTCTTGTCTGAACTTTAATAATCGAATGTTTGGAAATCGTTAAGTCGCTGCCTCGACTTGTTTAACTCGATGGTCACAGACGTTCCATTGAGCTGACACAGGATTTATGTCTCAATAACGCAGTAACATTTGGTGAGCACCATGGGTTTAGGGCGATTTATGCCTGCTCTGCAATTGGCCAGTGATTTAAGCCGGAGCGAGTGGCAGAGTTATGAGGGAGTCTGCTAAGACACCCTGTATCCTGCGACTGGACTGTTTCCTGCTGGGGATGCAGGGCGATGGCCCTGGTCACTCCCTGGCATTTTCCTTGATAGTTTTTCATTAGAGAAAAATCAGAAGTCTGAACTAGTTTTCTTTTGTCTGCAAAATGTTTCCAGTCACTCTGGTCTTGGACAATACAAGGATGAAAGCAGTCTCCAGAATTCAGTGCCAAACAAGACACTCCAGTTTCCCATCTAATTTGGCCAGTGGTCATGCTGTGTGTCTTGAGGTGTGGATTGGCTCAGGGTGAAGGCTATGAATTGCTTTTCTCAAGTCTGTGTTGGTACCCACAACAATTCAGCTAGTGGGTCCCCAGGAGGTATCAGTCAATGCTGGGTGGCTCCTAAAGACACCCATGCGGAGGAGGAAGTCCCCAGTGATTTCAAGTTGGACATGTCTGACACTACAGCCTGGCTGCCCTGTTATCTAGGTCTGCAATGTTGGGCCTGGGGTTGGGCCTCAGTTGCCTCACTTATACATCGGGACTATAAGACCTCACTCAGGAGATGGTCCTGAGAAAATCTGACTGTAAAAAAATGCCAGTAGCAGGATCATCAAAAGGGAAAACCAAGTACAGACAGAAGTGAACACATGTAAGTACCCTGGAATAGCAAAAAGAGACTTGGAATTCGAGTTAGAAGTTCTGGGTTTAAATGCCAACTTGTCCTTACTAGCTACGAAAATGATGGTAGGTGCGCCATGTGACTGTGAGGAGAAATCATAAGAAATCATTTATGAAAAAACACCTAATACTTGGCAATAGTATACCAAATACATATGCATTTTCTTCTTCTTCTAATATATTTTTATTGATTTTAGAGAGAAGGGAGAGGGAGAGAGGGTAGAAACATCAATAATTAGAATCATCGATCGGCTGCCTCCTATACCCCCCACACTGGGGATTGAGCCCATAACCCGGGCATGTGACCTGACCAGGAATCAAAGAATGATCTCCTGGTTCATAGGTTGACTCTCAACCACTGAGCCACTGCCGGCCGAGCTCTTCTTCTTTTTTGAAGCAAGCAGAAAAAGGGAGATGAGTTCAAATCTTACCAAAGTGTTAAAATCATGAGGATGGAGTCCGTTTTGCAGGGTAAGGGTGCCCTCGCACAAATCTGTGAAGCAGTCAAAGGTTTCCCTTGGCGACCTCCCACTTTTCCTCTGAGCCTCCTCCTTCCAGCCAGGCAACCTGCACGTAGCCGTCACCCTAACTGGCCCTTCTCGAATTGTTAGCACAGGTAAAACTCAACACGTAGTTAAATTGTTGAAATCATGGCTGAAAAGTTATGAACCCCAAGGGCACTGGAATTTTAATACAAAACCCCAAGGAGAAAAGGAGCGTCTTAAAAACGTACGGGCACTACAATTGTAACTGTGACTTTTAGAAAGACTTTTTTGGATTCAAGACCTGTCTAGTCTTTCCACCTTTTCTATGTTATAATCTAGCAGGTAGGCCGAGGGCTCTGAGTTTTTTCCAGAGACAGTGGGCTACTCCAAGGCATCTGAACTGATTCAGACGTTTCTGTCCTCAGTTGACACTCCACATTCATTTTGAGTCAGATTTCAATACTACTTACTATTCCCCAGGGGAGAAGGAATCCCCAGCCCCCCCAAGTGTTAGTAAGCAACAGAGACTTTCCTGACGTTTTTGCAGGAGAGACTGAGAGGAGGTTGTAAATCTTAAAGCCCCCAGCAAACCTCTCAAGTCCTTCATCAGACGTGGATGTCTCCAGATTCCTTTCATCTCCCTGGAGGGTCCATGCGAGTCTCAGATCTGAGCTGTTGTGCTGGTTCAGCAGGTGGGGACCGGAACCCAGCCCGTGCTCACCTCTCCAAGTGCAGAGCCTCCGTCCACTTTGCAAGCCATGCCTCACAGCTACATCTCAGCTGAACAGGAACCTTTTCCTATTCCCTGCAAAAGCTCTGGTGGGTTAGAGGCCCTGGTCCTTCTCCACCCTCTCAGTACATGTGTGTTGAAGTGAGTCTCACCTAGAGTAAAAGTAAGGCACAAGTTGAATGATTGGACAACACCAAAAGAGTACCAGAGATAACAAACACAAACTAGTCTTGTAATAGAAAGAGGTAGGATATTTAGGTGCCCCTATAACAGCTGTGGGCAAACTACGGCCCGCGGGCCGCATCCGCATCCGGCCCGTTTGAAATGAATAAAACAAACAAACAAAAAAGACCGTACCCTTTTATGTAATGATGTTTACTTAGAATTTATATTAGTTCACACAAACACTCCATCCATGCTTTTGTTCCGGCCCTCCGGTCCAGTTTAAGAACCCATTGTGGCCCTCGAGTCAAAAAGTTTGCCCACCCCTGGTCTATAACATGCCTGCAGGAAATTAGGGGTCTTGCCAAAATTTGCTGCAGCATCAACATCATTCTTACTAAATTCAGTTTCATCACATCAACAGTTTTTCCCACCGCAGAAGCTATAAAAATATTTGTAGCACTTCTCTTTTTAGCTGTCAATGAATTTGAATTCTGAGCAGTGAGAAGATGGGGAAAATTAGCTCTCCATTAGTGAAAGTTGGAATTATGAAATGTCTTTAGAGAAATACATCTTTTTAAACTTCCAATTATTCAATAAGTTCTAATTAAGACCAAAAAAAGTGTTTCCAAGTGGAGAAACTTTAGAATTTATTTTAGTGAATACATAAATATTGCAGTGAAAATACAAATGTCTGTAGTATTGTGAATAGATCTTTCCAAAATTGGGGAATTTCCTCTCTCAGAAGTAAATTAAACGTAGCTCTTTGTATTTTATTGAGGGTTACATTGTTCATGTAATAATCTACTTAGAAACAATTTAAAAGTACAATTCATCTTTTCTTCTGTGGAAATGATCATTTTCTTTAGTAATGAGGTCCAAAATAATCAGGTTTTATTCTACCTTTTTTCCATGTATCTGTCTGGGTGGGATTACTGTTCTTCCTGCTACCCCCTCTTACCTGTCACCCCGCTCCCCCCGCCACCCCGACACACATATGCACACGTACACACACATATTATTTTCCTTTCTAAGAAGTCCTTAGGGAAGAGACTATGCAAGTATCACTATTGGATGTGGTCAGGCTCATAAATAAAAGAATTAAATTTCAGTTACCTGGAAATACCTGCATCCTGCCAAGGCTGCAATCATTCTGTCACTTACAAATTCTAAGTTTAAATTAAACCAAATCACAGCCCTGCTTGGTTCCAACTCTTTCCTTTTGGTGAAGCTTGCATTCTTGGTTCAAAGAAAAGAAAGGCTTACTTTTTTGTAAGAGGCTCAAGGCTTCTTGGACATTGAATGGCTTTTACAAAGTTACCATTTTGTTGAGTGCAAAAGAATAAGAAACAGCTGGGTTGCATTTTCTTTGAAATGCACATTTAGTTAAAAATTAAAGACAAAATAAAAAGCACTAGAGAAAAACATTTTCTGGTTCTGCCAAGGCCCAAACCATTTAAGAAAAAGAGGGGAATAAGAGAGTAGAGAAAAGAATAGTCTGAAATGTTTTGCCAAACCAGTTCCCCCTTCTGTGGTCCTAAAGTCCGTTAAGCCCGAAATAAAATAGTACAAGACACAGAATTAGTTCAAACTGGTTCTGGAAACAGTTATGGGTCGGTTAGGCATGAAGGGATTCAATAAATATTTCTCCTCTTTTTTTTCATCTATCCCAAGAATAGTTGCAGTCATTTTTTTTTTCTTACTAGTTTCTGAATTTTGCCAAACTCTCCCTGATAGATAGAAGGTTCCCAAACAGAGGGATTGAATTTGAGTAGAAAACTACATTCTAGTGGCTTAAGTTCTTGGAAACATGTTTGTACTACAAATAGTAAATAAATAATAAAAGTGATTCCAGGGAATGAAAAGTTGCTAGCTCTTTGCCAACTTGCTTTCATCGCACAACAGAAAAACAAAAAGTCCATCTTGCCCTAGAATTATAGGTAAAATGGGCCCATATGTGGTCATGTTGACTTCAATTCAATTTAACAAACACTGTTCAGCACTTACCATGTTCAAATAATAAAACTAGGTGCCATAAGAGGATTTAAGAAATGAGCAAGGATTCCGAAATGGGTAGAAGGAAGAGAAGGAAAAAAACGAAAATATGAAGTCTAGAATAGAACCCCAAACCAAACAACTCCCATTTCCCAACACGGAAACTAGTTTATTCAGTTCCAGAGCTCTAAACATGCAAGCTGCATGAGACTGATTGTCTTCTAAAGTAGTTTACAATTTGGGGTGCAGAATGTATATTCAAAAAACTTGCATAAAAGGTGTCATGCCATTATTCCAGAAACACTCTGTACACTTGCGTTGTAATTCCAGTTTGTTTCTGGGAGGAGGTGAGTGTAGCTTCACCTAATCCGCTGCCATCTTGGATCTTTCCCAGAAACAGTTTTTAAAAAAGCATTTCAGAATGCCTGGATGTGGAGTGATTAATTGTTCTTTATTTGGAAGTCTCCCTTTAGAATTTTTTAAACTAAGTTAACTGACAAGAAAAATATTTTTATGGCTTCATACATTTATTAGGCAGAAATTGAACAGCCTCATGCCAGTGCTGGCAAAATTGAGAAAAGTTAATCTTCTGTACCTGCAATTTTTCATCTTTTCAGATTTTCTTCCATCCCTAACGCAAACCCAAAAGACCCAAGTTTCTTACATAGTTCAATGCTGCCTGTATTTTCCACTGAAAAATAATCTATTCAATTAATATTAACGTAATAGTTATATATTTCTGAAAGTCTCTCTACTTTTATTTTTTAATTTTTATTTAAAAAAATATTTTTTATTAATTTCAGAGAAGAAGGGAGCAGGAGAGAGATAGAAAAATCAATGATGAAAGAGAATCATTGATTGACTGCCTCCTGCATGTCCTACACTGGAGATCGAGCTGCAACCCGGGCATGTGCCCTGACCAGGAATCAAACAGTGACCTCCTGGTTCATAGGTCAATGCTCAACCACTGAGCCACATGGGCTGGGCAGATCTTTCTACTTTTAAAGGAGATACTTGAGGGAGGATTTTAATAGCCCATTAAGACGATTTCTATCAGGATCTATTAGTAACTAGATAAGATAGGAGCTGTAAGGAGAAGGGCCCAAGGTGGACAGTAGCTAGTGGCAGGGTCTAAGACAGGTGATTCATTATGACTAAAAGAGGACAGGTAAGCATTATCATGGTCTTCAGTGAAGCTTTAGGCAAGTGATTGGAAGGAGTTCTGGTGTGAGCCAGGGATCGCTGCTAGGTTTCCTAGAGGGAATAATGCCTGGGAAGTGTGTGTGTGATGGTTAAGGTGATAGTAACAGACTCAGCTACAAAACAAGAGCCTCGGGCTCCCAAAGGCCTATCATCAGTGTGAAGTCACTGCCAGAAGGAGCTGGGATTCCAGAATAATTGAGGGAACTTCTTTGGCTAACCCTGGAGCTGGTTAAGTCAAGTTAGCTCAAGAATGAAGTCGGCTCAAGGGAGTGGGCAGAGGGAAAGGCAAAGAAAGGAAGAGGAGTCAGGAGATGGCAGAGTGGATTTCTTTTTTAAAAATTTTATTTATAATAATAATTATTATTAATCTTTATTGTTGAAAATGTTACATAGGTCCTTTCCCCTCCCCCCCAATTGACCTCGTCTAGCCTGCCCCCGCCCCTGCCCCAGGCTTTCACCACCCTATTGTCTGTGTCCATGGGTTATACATATATGCATACAAATTCTTTGGTTAATCTCTTCCCACCCCTCATTCTTCCCCACCTGCTCTCTGAGATTCAACAGTCTGTTTCATGCATCTATGTCTCTGAATCTATTTTGTTCATCAGCTTGTTTCGTTTATTAGATTCCACATATAAATGAGATCATGTGATACTTGTCTTTCTCTGACTGGCTTATTTCACTTAGCATGATACTCTCCAGGTCCCTCCATGCTGTTTCCAAGGGTAAGAGATCCTTCTTTTTTACTGCTGCATAGTTTTCCATGGTATAAATGTACCACAGCTTTTTTTATCCACACATCTACTGATGGGCACTTGGGCTGTTTCCAGATCTTAGCGACATTCTTTCTGATTGGTGGTTTGGGTTTCTTAGGATATATTCCTAGAAGTGGGAGCAAAGTGGATTTCTTTAATGTGGGAGAAATATACTAAGATGAAGAAGGGGCACTTTGGAGTTCAAAGGGTGTGCCTGTTTCTCCTTCTGATTAGATGTTTATTTTAGGGATATGCTTAATCTGTTACAAGAGGGGCAGTGGATACCTGAGCTTCAATGTTAAACCTTTAATAAAAATGGGATTTACATATTTCTCAAGGAGGGCATTGCAAATGCTTCAAAATAGAAGGAGACCCCCAACATTTTCAGTAGGATAATCTCATTTTTGCAAAAACTGAAGAAATTCCTGGGTGACGTTAGGATGGTAAAGATTTTTAGATTAGGGACTATGTCTCTCCTATTCGTACCAGTGACCAGCTGACTGTTCACATGACCTAACCTTCCTTGCCCAGCTCTGTCTCCTCTGACCCACCTTCTCAGGGTCATGGTCTGCCCATCCAGCTCTCAATTCTCTGTTTCCTTCCTACTTGGTCTTCCTGGTAGTGACCTACCTCCCTGATTCTAGCCACAACCCAGTAGCATTCCAGCCACTACGGATGTCATCCCAGAATTTTCTAAATCCAGCATCTCTCAACAGGACCTAACAGCACTTGGCACTTAAAAAGCTGCTTAAAAAACACTTAATGAATTAAATTCAACTCTTCTTCTTACTAGTAGTGAATGAAAGTGGGATTTCCCAAATTATCATATATGTGAATATATTGAAAAGACTTCTAAGCTATAGCTGGAGTCTGAAGACCTCTAATCGCTGTGGGGACAAGGTGACAGACCACCAGTTTTGCTAGCTGTGTCCTATGCAAGCTGTGGGAGGGATTAATGAAACCTCCGCGCCTTAGTGTGTGGGTTGTGGTGAGGACCAGAACGAAACAGGGAGGACAAAAAAACAAAACCTTATCACACTTGATTAAATCATAGCACAAACCTAAATGTCATCTAAAAAAATTCATTTCTGTGGAGTGGCCTGTTCCCCATAAAGCTGGATAAATGAGATATCTCTGTATCTGATTCTGTTTTACCAAGAAACACAATTTGGGACTTTTAAGGAAATCCTCTGGGCTTCTCTAGCAATGTCAAGACTGGCCGCGGGCCACGCCTGCTGCAGACCGGAATACTAAAACCCCTCTGAGTGGTTGGTCTATTTTCTGCCTTACAACAGAAACCGAAGCCAGGTCCCTGCAGGACCATTCATCGTTGTTGCTGTCGCTGCTGGTTAACAGAAACGTTTCCTAAAAGGAAGTATTTGGGAACCCCTCCACCGCTGTCCCCCTCTGATTCTTCACCCTTCCCGTCCTGCCCTGTGCACCCCAGCATAGGAACCTGTCACTCTCAGCACCCACTGAAGAAAGAAGCTGTGCCCTTAGACAACAGCGTCGCCCACACGCGACAGAACACTCACCCAGGAGAGCCTCCTCTCCAGGGCAAACTGAGTGTTTGCCTACTTTTCCCAGAACCAGAGGAAGCGTGGCTCTCCTGGGACTGACCTCTGAGCTCTTGGTGCTCAGACAGGCTGGTGCCTGTGTCCCGTGGACACTGCTCATAGCCACGGGACCCCTCCTGCCTCCAACATACCCATGAGGAGCAGGTTTTCCAAATGCAACGTTCTCTGTCTTAGCTTTTCCCCCAAGCACGCAGACTCCAACTCTGCCCACACCCCAAAGCAAGGTTTTCCAGACTGGGCTTGCAAAGAAGATGCCTAATCCCAGGCTTCAGTATGTTGGCCGGCACCGCTCGAGAGCATCAACGATTTGAAGTTAAAATGCCCGGAGGGTGTATCATCACAAGGGATTTTTGAAAAGACCTGTTAGTGGACAGTGTGTCCCGTCCTCACCCAGCCCCACTGTAACCCTAGGGAAGAGAGGGTTTGATCTGAGCCTCCGGGTTCTCAGGGTGTGGAGGGGCATCTGTAAGATGAGGGACTGCAGCTGATGGTTGGGCTACCCCCAAGTAGAGGCAAGGGAAATAGATGGCCGGTCCTGCTGCAGGTGCTGAGAGAAGGTGGAATCAGAGGGCGGGAACCACTTCTGCTCCAGTGGGATTCTGGGACATCCCCAGAGACCCTTCTCATTGGCTTGCTTCACTTAGCCACTTTTGGGTGGCGTTCTGCTCTGAGAATTTCATCTAAGCTCCAAGTCTTCTTGCACAACATTTTAAATAAGAGTTTGCATGTTTGCTGACCTCTTTAAGGCTGTCTGTGGGCCACCACTCATCCTCCTCTGCCACCCATCCCTCCGGCTGAGGAACCCCTGACTGAACCCAGTCACCCCGTGTAGCCAGCACCATTTACAGCAGGTTTCTGACATTCTCTGTGTTGTTCAGAGCCTCCCCCTGGACCACTGGTCCTTGGACAGTAGTCTCATGCTCCCACTACCCAGCCTAGACCCCTTCTCCCAGCACCTGCCCTGGAATGTTATTGCTGTTGTCTCCCTTTGAGACTTGGTTTACTGCTTTTTTCCTTCCTAGACTATAATTTTTCCATTTCCCCTGGTCAGATGCTAGTCATCCACCTCAAATGGTCTATTCCAAACGTCTGGGGACCCTCAGCTTCCCGCCCCGCGTCCAGCCATCTTTGTCCAGGTAGCATCCCTGTGAAAATATTTCTAAATCTTGCGTAAGGATAGGATCCAAGTTAAAATAAAAACTGCCTGTGGGAGCAGTAACCTTGAAACCATTGCCTTTCATTTCCATTTCCATGTTAATAAGTTTCTGGTCTTTGCCTCAGAGAAGACTTTGTCAAAGCAAGTTTGAGAATTAAATAGCACCGAGAGGAAATACTCTGCTGACAGGGAAAAGGGGAGTTCGGAGGGTGGAGTGTAAAATTATTAATTTTTTTTCCTGTTTCTCATTTCTGCCTTGGACCCACACAAAATGGAATGTCTAAAATTTAGTACAGAAAGGGCTTTCCTAACAGAAAACACTGGGGTTACTGCTGAGAGTGTTTGGGGATGGTGTGGCACGCTGCCATGGCTCCAGCACCAACTGCCGCTAACAAGAATTGTTGTGTTTATGGTGTTGATGTGTGCCGATCAGCGGGAGACTGAACCACGGTGCTCTACCCGAGTGTGGCCCCTCTAAAGACAGAATGGATGTTCTCAGGGGGTGGGTCAGAGACTTGGGTCAGCAAGCCGATCAAGCCAGACAGACCGACGGGTGTTCATACCCAACAGAAACCCGACTTTCCAAAATGTATTCACATCTCATCATTTAGGGATTTATGCCTGCAAGTTCACTGCCATTGAAGAGTTATGTGCCTGCGTTCCCCCTCCCCATCATAGGGATTACAAACCCCTAATGACAGTAAATTATTCTCCCCCACGCTGGACATGATGATTACCCTGTGGAATTTTCTAGGCTGTTTCGTAAGGCCCTGCGGCACTAATGAAGTGTTATTTATACTGCACACTGATTTTCTGTTTTGTTTTGCTTGAAGTTTCTCCTTGTCCCATCTTTCTTGATTTATCATACATTTAGCAGACCTAAGTATGAAAGCCATTTTTCTGTCACTCTTCGGACTTTTAAATGAACAGGACTTTTTATGAAGTGTAATTTTCAATAACAATGAAATATTAGAAACCCCTCTTGGGGTTCCTGTACCAATTCTGCCCGAGTTTCTCCTGGTTTCCCCTCCTCCCCTGGTTTCCCACCAGGACTGTCTACAATTGCCATGGCCTCTGATATATGGAAGTAAAAGGTCAGAAAAGCTTCCTCTTACTTTATTAATACCCAATACCGAGGAATAACCCTAGAACGCGCACAGCAAGCTGTGCATGCAATTAGTGAATTAATGGCTCAGCTTCATCAGAGGTTCTGGGCGGGTTGAAAGGCTAGGAGGCAGTGGACTAGTTGTCCCAAAGATGTCAGTTTCCTTTGCTATTAGTCTCCTTTATACTTGTATGTACAGTGAATAATTTCCAATCATTATCCCTTAAAAACAAAAGACCATGTACTTTCTATCCATCCATTTGTATTAAAATCATCACTCCACCATTTGGGGGCTGTGCGATTTGAAGGCCCTTCTAGAGCTTCTAGAACGTGGGTATAATATAAGGAAGTACCATAGGAAGAACATATGGTGAAGCATGTGAATGGGATGCACATAATTGACATTGTAAATGCTCAGGAAATGTTACCTCCCCCCTTCCCCTCTCCTCCTCTCCTTTGCCTCCTTTTCTCTTCTCTCCTCCATTTCCATCAGTGGTATTAGAACGAAATTAGTTTCTAGAGCAATACTAATTGTTTGTTGTGTGGCAGACACGTTTGCTTGCCTTCCCAGCTGCCATCACCTCCCCCCCCTCCCTACCCCCCCCCCCCAACTCCAAACCCTCTTCTTTCACTTGCTAAGGAGGGATGTGGACCTTTACAGCCTCCGGCAGTGAATCAGGGTTGATATGAGCCAATCACAGTAATTCATCTCAGAAGATGATTTGATTGAGGCATAGACATGTGGCTTAACACCAGTCAACAGTACATGCAGAGAAATATGGGGGGGGGGGCATTAGGAGTGTGGTTTCTCAATAATAAAGAAGAGATTTATGGAGACTCTCCCCTTCTCTTTTTAAACAAATGTGGTCACGTCTTCAGGGGACGTCTGAAACAGCTATGCCCTTGAACACAAAATAGCATCAACACATATGGCAGAACAGAAAGAGGGACACCCCAGTTGTTAATGATATCACTGTGTGGCTGAACAGTCCCTTCCAGATTCCCCGCTCTGTTAAACAACATGTGTCTCAGGATTTAAGGGACTTGGGGCGCATATTCTGGTATTTGCAGCAGAAATCGGCTCACTGCCAAAGTTTCTACAAAACTCAAGTTAAAGTTCTAGCTTCCTTTGTATAAGATCGTGCAAGTTACCGACACCCCCAAGCCTCAGTTTCCTTTTCTGTATCTTGGAGACAGTAATTTTACCCACTCTGTAGATGGATATGAGGAGTCAATAAATGCACGCAGAATAATGCTTGATGTGAAATCCCCAGTAAATCATTGTTAAAATGATTTCAACGGTCCCCCCAATTCACACACAGAAAACCTAGGTTACACCTCCTGAGGCAGACACAGCTCGCCACAAAGGAATGGATAAAGATGCCACTGATCTCTAATGTGTATGAAATTCTGCTCACTGGGCAGCTAGATAGCTATTCTCTTCCCTTCTCATTTTCTGTGTGTCTGGGCCCAGAGAGAGGTTGGACACCCCATCACACACACACACACACACACACACACACACACACACACACACACATCAAAGGAAAAATGAATGGGTTTAGTGTTCATGTGACCCAGTCAGGAATCTGTGGCCTTGCTGCAAAATGTGAGGCCAAAACAACTTTTTCATTTTGGAAGGAGGGATGGGCAAACTGGAACTCTAAATTTCCTTTTAGAATAACTCTTTTTGACACTGTACCCCAAAGTCTCTTTCTTTGCCCCCCCTCTAAGTTCTTCCTGTAACGAGCCCTATTGTTCCTACCATGATTGCTAAATCAGGGTCTCCCACATGATCAAAGATTGACTCTGCTTTTTTCTTTTCCTTTAAAAAAATCTTTATTGTTGAAAGTATTACAGATATCCTCCCCCCATTTTCCCCATTGATCCCCTTCTAGCCCACCCCAGGCCCTCACCCCAAGTCTTCACCACACTATTATCTGTGTCCATGGGACTCTGCTTTTTTCTTATTCCCAAATACTATATAAAACTAGCCTTGTTTTCTTAACCTTCCCTGGGATCCTTTCCTAGACTTTTAGCATTTGTTTCCTTTTCTATTTCACTTTTGCCTTGACTCTCTCATGCTTGAACTTTTCCTTGACTCTCTCATCATACCTGGAATCCCAGCCCCTCACTCTTTGTGTTTATTCCCTATCATCTCAGTTTCCCAGAAGTCCATACAAAAATTCCCAGAAGTTGACACTGGCAAACTTCCTATCTGAACTTACCAGTACACTAGCAGGTCGGCCCAGAATCCAAGCAGAACAGATAACGCCGGCTCACCTTCTCCTAGATTTAAAGTGGATTTCAAACATGTCAAACTCGTGGTTTAAAAAAGGCATGTGGCCCGCCAGCCGCGAGTTTAACATGCTTGGTGTATTTATTGCTCTGGATCACAAGGAAAGTCAGCTTGATTTCCCAAAGAAACCCTCCAGGGTGACTGGTGGACATCCACGGCAGAAGCCCTCCCCGTGGTGGGAAATTTGGCACTATATAGGTTCAGCTCCCAAAGGCCAGATACCTGTTTCTTCTGGCCCCTACCTATTAGGGGAGTAATCTTTACAGCATAAAACTACAGCCTTGTCATGAAGACACAGGACTCTTTGGAACCTGCTTAGGTGGCCATGGTGGCAGAGTCCAGTGTCCCAGACCGGATGCCACGGCAGCATCCTCTGCACACTCGGTTTCCCGTCCCAGACCTTGCCCTCTGGTCATTCCATCAGAGAACTACCAGCGACCCTTCCAATTATTCCCTTTTTGGCCCCAGTTAGCTCATCTCCATTTCTTTTGTTTGTAACTGAAAAAACTGGAGCGGCACATTTTGCTTCTTCTTTTATTTCATTATGTCATGGAAACGGCAGGCTCATTACAGTGAGAGGGACATGGGATCAAATTCCCCATTTACTCGGTGGCAACCTTGGAGAGTTCAGTTAGCATCTCTGAGCCCCAGCCTTCCCATCTGAAACAAGGGAAAAACAACAGCAAGCTCACAGAATCATTGAAGGCGTTCAATGAAACTTCATGTGGAAAAGTCTTGGACTTTTCTTACAACTAAAATTTGGTTTTGACTTTCAGAAACTTCCAATGTAGTTGGGGAACTATGGCATGCACAAATATTAATTGTAGGCAGCATTTACATGGATGCCTAACAGTATCTCATGCTGTTGCATTTACTGGCCCACTTCTCCTTGGCAATAACCCTGTAAAGTAGGTATCGGTACTGACAGTTGAAGAAACGGAAGGTTGTAGACAGTCTAGGAGGTAGTGAACTGTCACACAGGTGGAATTCAAACCCAGAGCAAACCCAGGGACCTGTCCCCCAGACCCTGTGACCCTAACTGGCTCACCCATATGACAAGTTATTCTGCTTCCTGAGGATCACACAGAAGGGCCAACAACAGGTGCAGGCGACTCATTCTGCTGAGTCCACAGCACAGAAGAGAGCACAACGGTACCAGAATCCCAGACTATTGGACATGATGTTGTCGTGTTTTTTTTCTTCTGTCAATTCCTTCCCACCTTTCTCATTTATGCTGAAAACTCAGCCCAGCACCTGATTTTCATGGACTGGGTCAGGTTTTCTTCTAGGTTCACCCATAATGCACACATCCCTACATGCATGTCCTGTAAGTAGTGGCTCATTTGTCTGCTTATAGCCACTAGTCAGTGGACCCCATGAATACAGGGACCACATCTGTCTAATTAATCTCTCTACTCACAACTTCAAACACAGTACCTGGCACACAGGAAGTTGTCAATCAGTATTTGTGGAGTGAAATCCCCAGCAGAGAAAACCACACAGACAAATGTGGCTGTAGATAGACTGTTTGGAGTAAAAATATTTTGCAATTTCACAAAGTCAAAATATCCTGGTCCCTTCCAGAACTTGATTGCAAAAATATAGATGATCAAGATAATTAGAACATAGGCCAAAGCAAACTTAGGGGAGGGTGTATACAAGAGATAAGGAAATGAAGTTTTATGAGCGTGTTTAATCTGAAAATAGAAAGCTACCACTTTACCTCACTATGATCACAGACAGTCATTTTGAACAGATAGTGGGAATTATAAACTTAGTACAGGTGTGTGTGTGTGTGTGTGTGTGTGTGTGTGTGTGTGTGCGCACACGTTTATGTGTTCCCACATTCTTCTATGAAATTTTGTGATTAATCATTGTGTAGACAATTGGAATTTCATGAGCCCTGGTATTTTTGTCCTAAGCTATTCTCCCGAAAGTCTCACACTCATAGAAATAATTTTGGCTCTTTTTTCGACATAACGTTTTGATTACTCTGGCTCCAGCAAGTCTGGGGTTTGTCCTCTATCTGCATGCTTTTTGAGGACAAAGCTTTTTGGTCATGACAGACCAATATATGCACCTGAAACAGTTTTTGAATAATCGAAGTGTTAGACTATGTGCCAAGAAGAAGGATACAGAAAGAGTTATAGGAGTGGAGATCAGGCAGGGCAGCCCTGGCTGGTATGGCTGAGTTGGTTGGGCATCATCCCATGCACTGAAAGGTTACCAGTTCAATTCCCGGTCAGGGAACATGCCCGGTTTTTGGGTTCGATCCTAGGTAGGGAGCATACAGGAGGCAGGCAATTGATGTACCACTCTGACATTGATGTTTCTCTATCTCTCCCTCTACATTCTTCTTTCTATAAAATTCCATTTAAAAGTCTTTAAAAAAAGACATGGTAAGTAGCCAGCTGGAATTATTAGGGAAGTCCTCCTGCGTAGGAGAGTAGGGGTCATGAATGCCTTTGTGTGGTAATTTAGTGAGACAGAGAACAACATGGCAAACATTCTGGAGTAGGTAGAAGAAGTGGGTGTGGATCACTTTTGGAAAAGATGGCAATGTAGCAACAGAGTGTAAGGACCGGATGGCATTTGGTGACACAGAGAGCCTGGGAGGATGCTGGTTCTACCACTTTTATTATTGTTAACACACAGTAAAATTGACTTTCATCATGTGCAGTTCTGTGAGTGTCACACATGCGTAGATTCATGTGGCCCCACGACAGTCAAGACAGAGCTGTTTCAGCACCCCTGCTAACTCCTTGTACAGGATACCTCTCTGTCCCTACTCCCTCTCCCCGTCCCTAGCCCCTGGTAACCACTCATCTCTTTGTCACTACACCTTTGTCTTCTCAAGAATATCATACTGATAGAGTCACACAGTACGAACATTTTGAAACTGGCTTTTTTCCCATCAGATCATAAACAAAGGCTTGAAAGCCATCTCCCAGGCATCGTCTACCAACTGGTCTACAATGCCAGGGCATTCCATCATTCATTGAAGCTCCCCTTGCTCACTAGCATATGACAAAGTCAGAGCAGGTTCTGAATACAAGTCTGCTGGACCACAGAATCAAGGCATTTTTATATAGCAAAGAAAGTAAAGCCAGAGACCTTGTAGCCACAAAGAACCCTATTTGAATCCTACCTCTTTCACTTACTTTGATGGATTTCTTAAACTCTCTAAGCCTCACTTTTTTATGTAAAAAATAGGGATAATAATAACTACCCCATGGGATTGTTAAGAGTAGGAATGGAGTCAGCATGCAAAGTTTTTAATCCTGTCCCTTCCTCAATAAATGGCAATTGCTATTGATTTATTAATTAATAATTATATTTTGAACATATTAGGTAATATATTAAATATATACTTGGACATATTAGATAAATTGTATTCAATATATCTTCTCTTTTATGAGCAAGAATACATTATCATGGGTAATAAGTTTCCACAATTCACGTGGTCTCCAACATTTGCAATTAAATCAATTTTGAAAACAGCACTCAGGGTAGCTCCAAATTAGACTGCAGGGTAGGATTCAGGAAATGAGACATAAAGAAGAAAGTTTCCTTAAAAAATGAATTAAAATCTGGTTAGGATTTATGCCATTCAGGATGTATTGGAAATGATAGAGGGTTAAATCTCAGCCATCCTTACTCCAAAGAAGTATATGAAGCAAAAGTTAATTTCAGAAACGTTTTCATTTCAAAGTATTATTTTAAAATTTCATTATTAGCATTCTCACTCTGTTTGCTGCTGGGAAGTAAAATAAAGCCATCAGCCCTATCCCTCAGAATCAGCTGTTCACTCCCTTTCGGCAAACGCTGTAAGCGAAGGCTTTCCCCAAGGCACGTGTCCTTTTTCTTTTCTATTTTTGGGAAGAAAACAACAGATAAAGAAACAAAAGACCCCTTTTTCTAATAGTCATATTTAGTGACTATAATCATTATAGAAAGATAATGTTGAAAATCAATCTGTAAAGAATTTATCAGGTGCATTTATTCTGTGTTGAGCAATATTGTGAATTTAGATTAATACAATACAGAGCATTACTTGTTTAGTTAAGACAGGACTGGAACACATAAAGCAATAAGAAGAAGGTATTTTAAGATAATTAAACACTGGAGATGAAACATAAAAGTGACAGAAAATGGCCCTAACCAGTTTGGCTCAGTGGATAGAGCATTGGCCTGCGGACTGAAAGGTCCCAGGCTCGATTCCGGTCAAGGGCATGTACCTGGGTTGTGGACACATCCCCAGTAGGTGTGCAGGAGGCAGCTGATCGATGTTTCTCTCTCATCGATGTTTCTAACTCTCTATCCCTCTCCCTTCCTCTCTGTAAAAAATCAATAAAATATATATTTTTTTAAAAAAGTAACACAAAATGAAGGCCTCAGACCTCCCTGAAGCTAACTTGGAGAGACAGAACCACTCCCTGACCAAGTATAACAAAACACATAATATGTTTCTAAAGGGAGAAAATGTCAGTCTGAAGGGACAGTCTGTCAGATCATAGACGTCTGAAGGCACAATGGGCTGCATTGGCTTAGGGATCAGGCAACAATGCCAAGTGGAGAACAGATCCATTTCCAGGAATGACATCTTATCATATTCATGTCCGTATCTCCAGTGCATAGTACTTTAGAAGGCTCTGAGGATACAGTGCTGGACATGAGAGATAAGTCCCAAACTCTCATAGAACTTAGATAAATAAAGAATGTCTCAGATAGTGACGAAAGCTATGAAAGTCCATGTTATTTAAAAAGAGAAACAGAGGGGAGGAAGATGATCAGGGTGCCTACTCTGAGCAGATGACAGATGTCTCTACTGAGACCTGAATGACAGAAGAAGCCAGCCAGTGAAGGATCTGGACAAGTGCTGCAGGCAAGGTGAACAGCTAATGGGAAGGTCCTAATAGGGAACAAGCTTGGTGTGGTGGTGGAACAGAAAGAACACAACTGTGATTTTGATATCGAGCAAGGAGTAATACAAAATGGAGTTGGAGAAAGAGCAGGGGCTATATCGCTAGGCGCTGATGAGTTGAAGTAAATTATTCTAAGTGTGCTAAGGCACTGGACATTAGGCAATGTCCTGATGTCATTAATATTTTTGAAAGACGACTTTGGCTGATGTCTGCAGAATGAATTATAGATGGGCAAAAGAGAAGGTAATTGCAGTGTTCAAAGGGAAAGCTGATGGTAATTTGGACAAGGATGGCGATTTGTTGCATAAATGAGTAATAAACACGTATTGGTACCCAGACACACAAAGAAGAATCAAAGATAATGACAAGATGAGACACCTGGGTGACAGACACAAAAGTTGGGTCACAAAAGTTGGAATTGTGGGTGCCATCAGGGAAAAAGGTAAACCTTGTTTGGGATATACTAAGACAGAAGTGGTGATGAGATACATATTCCAAGGAGCTTGTGGTTAATACCAGATTGAAACTCACAAAAACTAAGAAAAAAATAGAAATGGTTGTTAATAAATCATTCTAATAAATGTGATGACAAAATCAGGAGAGTGAAAAGGGATTAAGGGACAAGAAGAGAAAGGGAGATCTCCTTAAGAATACTTTTAGACATTTAGTAAAGACTGTTATAGTATTGCATGTAAAACGACAGAATCATTTCTCTAGTAGGTGAGGGCTGCACCTGTGTCAGCCGGGCGTGCCAAGCTGACCTTGAATAGGGACCTACCATTTGTTGCCTTGCCACTCTTTTACCCTAAGAGACAGTAGGATCACAACAGTCCCCAATTTACATCAAAGATGTTAGGTGTCCAATCCCCCTCGATGAAATGTTAAGTTCTTTAATGTCTAGATTTATATTTCATTCATCTTTATGTACGCTGAATTTTCTCACCTAGGGACTCGCATATCAGGTGGGGCAAATGTAGGTTTACAGTTGTGAGGGTGCAAAACACAGTTTATTTATTAATGATTGTATTATTTTGCAAATTAACAACTGTAAACCTACTTTTGCCCCCCCACCCTGCATATTACCAAACAAGATGCTGACTTAAGCTGACACAGTCTAGCCACTCTTTAAATGGATAGTTCTCACTATGGATATTGCTGCCAACCTAGGCTATTTTTGACCTGATTTGTATGGATAACGGAACCTTATGAGGAAAGACATCAGGTTGTTATAGAAGTCCTGAATAGTTGGTCCTGGGCAATACAGAAAAGGAATTAAAGGTCTGTCCTCCTAAAGGATGATCCCAAGGGAAGGTAAGAAAAATACCACACTAAATCAGGCAATACTGGTAACCCAAGAGTCTTACACACAAAGAATTGAGAAAAAAGCCCAGAATGCTACAAATATAACAGTGGATGCAAAATCTGAAGACTTGGACTTGTGTCTCGGACTTGTGACTGCTACTAGGGACAAATAAATCCAAGAAACGGTCAAAAGCATCTCCACTGCTCCTTAGGAGTACCACCTGAGAAGCACATCTAAAAATAAGGTGCCGACAGGAGACACGCAATATCCCCATGAAATTCAGAGATCCAGGTGCCAGATGGCAGTGGCCACCAAAATGTCACCCAAAAGCACAAGCAACCACAACCCTTGGGCCTCCAAAGAAGCTGTTCTTGCCTCATGGATTCCTTCTACATTCACCCGTATTCATTCCTAGCTTGTGACTCCCTGGGGGCCTTCCCATGATGAGTCAGAGAAGAGCTTACTCTTTTTCTCTTGAGCGATGTGGCCTCACTCAGAGAGGATGTTGTCCAGTTACCTTACTTTCTCCTAATCCTGGCCATGCCGAGGGGTTCAAGTGAAAACCAGCCCAATGGTAAATATGTGTTTCATAGTCGTATGCCTGCCATTAGAAGGTGTGTTAGACACCACATTCGTATCCCATAATAGAATGTGTTTCTCTCCGCTGGTATGTGGCTTAACCTTTCCCATTTCTCTGTGCTAGGAGCAGTTTATCTCCCAAAGAAAACAAATAACACAGTCAGAAAGTTTATCCTAATAATTAGCTTGAATTTATTGCTCTAAAAGCACTGAATCGTTCTCCTTCATAGGCATTGGGAACTTGAAAACATTCGTGCACCATTACCCACATCCCTCCTGAATTATGGTTTAGCCATGCAGAGTTGAATCTCTCATTATTTCCTCAACCCTACTCCCAATCCTGGAAATCACTCCTGTTTTTCTATATGTTCTCCATCAATCACCAGCATCTCTGGGCATTGAGGGCCCCAACATTTAAACCTCTCAGATGCAGGGCCTCATTGGAAAGCCCCTATTTCTTTCCCCAAACTCAGCAATGCCCTTAATGATATATCACATGTTGGTTTAAAGTTCTCTGTAATGTACTCCATGGGTGGTTTCCGTAACTCACATTTCTTGATGGATAACAGGATAAAAGGAAGTAATGCCCGAGAGAAGGAACTCCTGATACACCCATCTAGCTCTTTTTCCATTCTGCTTTGTTCATTTACTCAGCGAGGTTCACATCTTTTTGTGTCTCTAGCTTTGAAATATTCCTAACACTCTTCCCTGGGCGATGCAATCGGTGTATTTTATTTGTTTCTTTAGTCCAGCTTCAGGCTGTGTCAACTGACGCAGCCAAGTGAAACTTCACCTTCAAGACTAAGCCATACTGATTGGGACAGACACTTGACAGTTTATCAGTTCACCAGTATTCTTGGAATTCTACCAATGGTGACTTTTCTTACTTAAAATGTCTCCCTTATTGCTCAGAGCGCATTCATTTGATTGGCAACACTCCCCGCTGTGACATTATTCCTTAGTTTTGCTTTGCTTGGCAGAAGCTCTCACATTATTTGACACCACATAATCACTAATTTAAAACTTACAGTCAAAGATGACACACAAGGATTTGAATTCTGTAGCAGCAACTCCAGTCATTAGCTTAGATCTTTGTTTCCCTTGGAATTCATCGAGTTCTAAATATTCTGACCAAAAACTTAAAAACAGAGAAAAAAAAATATTCTCTGTGGTCTTCTTTGCTTACCAACAGATAAATGTTCATTTTAAATGTGTAAGTTGAATAATAGCTACCAAGCCAACAGTGGGATGAAATCTAAACACTGAGGGAAAAGAAAATCCGTGTCTGACCAGCTTGTTATTTGAGACCATGAGAACCTAGATTGTGCCAAATGTGAGATTCTTACAAACCTTACCACATACCTGACATCAGAATAAGTCACTCAGAAAGAGTCTAGCCAACACCATGACTTTCTCTAAACATTTCCTTCAAGCATCCTTTAGTGGAAGTTTAAATTTCACATCTTCAGGCTAAAATGAAATTCCTTAAATCTTTCCTTGCATGACTTGTTTTGAAACACAATAAGCTTTCTCCTGATTGACCAAAATTATTATGCCTGTGTGCAGTTTCCAAGATTTAAATTGGAAATAAATCTTAGCAGGATAAAATGTCTGGCACTTTTCTTTGCTGGGTATACAGAAGGGGATGGGTGGGGAATATACCCCTTGGAGATTTTAAAGGGCATTCAAAGTCTTGGACACTGACTGCCCCGCCACCTCTCGAATACCTCCGCCATCACTAGCTCCAAATCACTCAGGTTTGAGCAACGCCTGAGCATTCCTTCCCCCGAAGCTCGCAGGGACATTCCATTGTCTTCATGATTAAAAGACTTTTTTCATTCTCAGATATTTCCAATACTTTTTTTTCTAAGTTTTTTTTTTCATGGTTCCTTTTTTAAAAACACAATCCTTCCTCCTAACTGACTAGTATTTTTACTTTATTGGTATAGAGAGTTTAAAAAATCAATAGTTGAGCCATCAGATTTCTAAGTGACCTACTAACATATCAATCAAAGCCTTTACTAATAAAACAATCTAAGTAACTACCTATTTGCAGAAGGATGGTTGAAAAAGTCATTTAAGCCCATATCTATAATAATAAAAGCGTAATATGCTAATTAGACTGGAGGTCCTTCCAGACGTCCTTCTGGATGACCTTCTGGATGAAGCTGTGGTGACGCGGGCTGAGGCAGAGGCCCCTGGCTGCCACGCTGAGGCAGAGGCAGCTGCAGCAGTGGCAGGAGCCAAGCCTCTTGCATGAATTTTGTGCCTCAGGCCTCTAGTCTATAATAATAAAAGCCTAATATGCTAATTAGACCAGAGGGCTGAACGACCTTCCGGACAACATTCAAGATGACCTTCCGGATGAAGCTGGGCTGCGAGGGCCAAGGCCAGCTGCTGTGGCCGCGAGGGCTGAGCCCCTTGCACGAATTTCGTACATTGGGTCTCTAGTATGAATTATTACTGTCCCAGCTCCTGTTATTAAATAGTTCCTCCTTTCCCATGGAATCTGTCATACCACCTCTATCATGTATCGAAATTCCATGCATACGTGCTCTGTTTTGTGAGCTGTCTAATTTGTTCTATCAATTAGTCCATTCATATACAATACCTTTTTAACTTTAAAATAACTTTCTGATCATTATATTCAGAACCACAAATATTGCCTCCCTTTCTTTTAGAAACAAATTGGCTATCTTTTTGCCCTTTGTTGTTTTACATAAATGTTAGAATCAGCCTACCAAAAAGTCCTGTTAAGATTTTTTTAAAAATTTGAGAGTACAGAGCTTATTTATCTATATTTATAATTGTTATACACTTATGTTATTTCATCAGAAACATTTTGATGAAATTTTGACACTATCACTAATTTCTTAGGACAATTTCCTAGAAAATAAACAGTTAAGTAGAATATGTTCGCTCCCACACCAAATAGTGTGCTATGAAAAAAAAAAAAAATGTGAAGAATGGGTTGAAAGAGTAATATAATACATTTCATGCATCAAATATCTAGATGGAACAACTGGTAACATTTTGCCATTTTAAAGTAAGATGCAGGAGAACCAAGATGGCGGCGATATAGGCAGACGTGTCCCAGGTCGTGTCCCGGAGCAAATGGAACGAGCAGCTGAAGCTAGTAACACTCACACCGAATTGGCGAAATTGCTCAGCTGGTGAGAGGGTTTACAGCCGGGAAGAGCAGAACTCCCCTGGTAAGGTAAAAAAAAACCAGGGATTTGGGCAGGAAAGTTTGCCAGACCTCTGAGCCCAGAGAGTCGGAGGGAGACCGCGTGGCAGACAGCCGCGTCCCTTGGGACAGGCACAGCCCCTGACGGGGGAAAGGAGAACCGAGGGATTCCTGGCGCCACCAGGGAAATTGAGAGCTGGGTTCTGTGATCACGGAGGACTGAGCCTAAAGGGGGCAGCCTGAAGAGCTGACCTGACCATGCAGTCCCGGTAAGAGAAGAAGCTTACAGAAACCAAGCCTTCCCCGTTTCCGCGGCCGGCATTTGTTTGTTTGTTTTCACTGAATCCTGTTCATGGGACATTTCGGATACAGACACTCACCTGTGCTGAAGAGAGGGAGAGTGTGCTGGGGAGTGGAATCTGGGGAGAGACTGGGGAAAGAGGGGGAGCCCTGAGAGGTGGTAGTGAATTGAGTGCTGAGACACCCCAGAGCCCGGGACTGGGGCAGCCACCCGCTCCTGAGAGGGAGTCTCCTCCCCCCAGCCCCCAGGCAAGGAGCACAGCCACACCCAGATTCCACCCTGTACGAGATCAAGGATTAAGATAACCTGATCAGTCCCTGGGAGTTAACAGGGTCTGGCCTATAGGGGGATTTTCAATCCCAGCAACAACATAGCGCCGGTAACTAACTATTACGCAGTCAGCTCTGGGCAGTGAACTTCCACTGGACAGAGAGGCCCTATAGCCTCAGAGGCCAACCCCAGAACACTGCCACCCAGAGGCTGACCCACAAACTGACTCTTTGCTAAACACAAAATAAGGCAGTCTGGGAAATAAATGCGGCATGCTTTAAAATAAGGACTGTGGTTTACAACACAGAGGAACAGTATATCGCAGGGAAACTCAACACTCTCCTGAATACCTGGAAGGTCTAAGGCGAGCCACACTGAAGAATAGAAGAAACGAAGGACCTTCACTACTGCAATTTTTTTTCTTTTTTCACTTTTTAACTAAGAAACCAATTTTTTTTTCATTCTTTTTTTTTCTGTTCTTTTTTTTTTCTTTTTTTTTCTCTTTCTTTTCTTCTTTTTCCATCACCTGATTTTACCCTTTTAATTACTACCTTCTTATTTTTAACCAGTATTATTACTGCTACCATTTTACCATTTTTTAAAGTGCCATTTTATTTTTTCTTTATTTTATTTTGGGATTAGTGTTCACCATTCTATTTTCATCGTTATATTATTGGTTGTTTCTAGTTTGCATTCATATCCAGGGAGCTGTTGCTGGAATTTGTTGGGATTAATGGCTGTTCTATAGGAGTATTCTCCTCATATAAAAAGTCTCTTCCCTCTTCCACTTCATTCTCTCTTTTCGCTCTTTTTTTTTTTTTTTCTTTTCTTTTCTCGCTTTTATTTTCCCCCTTCCTTTTTCCCAATTTCATTTTTGCACTCCCTTTTTTTGGTCCCTACTTTTCTTTTCCTTTTTCTCTTTTATCTTTTTCTCTTCCTTCTTCCTTATCCCCTAATTCTCTTAATTCAGGTGGTCACCTTTAATTGGGGTTATTAATATCGTGAATATATTTGTGTATAGTGCCTGGTACGTGGTGCCTTGTTGTGTTGTATTTTGTGCCTTTAAATCAACGCAGCAGATCCAAGCAACAGCAACCTCCTGAGCACCTCATCCTCTGCTGAGGAACAGCAGCTGTACGTGAAACCTCGCCCCACCAGCCGGAAGAGCCACCACAGCTGTGAACAGCACCCACCAGAGGAGCTGCTGCCAACTGAAGAGCAGCTGCTACCACAACCGCCCGAAGAGCAACCACAGACCAAGGAGTCACTGCCACCAAGGGAGCAACCACTGAACAACTCAACGTCTAGATATGTCAGTGAGATCAAACATGGGTAGACAAAGAAACCCCCAAAGGAAAGAGAAGGAGGACTCTCCAGAAAAGCAGCTAAGTAATACAGAGGCATGCAACATGACAGATAAAGAATTCAGAATAAGGATCCTAGAGTGCATAAACCGGATGGAGGAAAAAATCGACAACCTCTGCAAGAAGCAAGAAGAAACAGATGAAAAAATCGATAACATATGGAAGAAGCTAGAAGAAACAGATGAAAAAATCGATAACATATGGAAGAAGCTAGAAGAAACAGATGAAAAAATCAACAACCTAAGTAAGACCCAAGAAGAAATGAAGAGTGATATAGCTGCAATGAAAAACTCCATTGAAAGTATCAACAGTAGACTAGGAGAAGCGGAGGACCGAATAAGTGAATTAGAAGACAAGGAAGCAAAACACACCCAAAATGTACTGCAATTGGAGAAAAAAATTAAAAGACAGGAGGAGAGCCTAAGGGAGCTTTGGGACAACATGAAACGAAACAACATACGAATAATAGGAGTACCAGAACAACAGAAGGATGAACAAGAATTAGAAAACCTACTCGAAGAAATAATATCAGAAAACTTTCCTGAGGTGGGGAAGAAAAAAGTCACACAAGCCCAGAGAGTCCCAAACAAGGTGAACCCGAAAAGACCCACACCAAGACACATCATAATCACCATGGCAAATGTTCAGGACAAAGAGAGAATCTTACAGGCTGCAAGAGAGAGACGGAAAGTTACATACAAGGGATCTCCCATTAGATTGTCAAATGACCTCTCAACAGAAACACATCAGGCCAGAAAAGAATGGACTGAAATCTACAAAGTGATGCAAAGCAAAGGACTGAATCCAAGAATACTCTATCCAGCAAGGCTATCATTCAAACTTGAAGGGGAAATAAGAAGCTTCACAGACAAAAAAAGACTAAGGGAGTTTGTCACCACCAAGCCAGCAATGCAAGGAATGCTAAAGGGACTGGTATAAAAAGAAGAAATAAAAAGCTCAGAAAGAAAACAGCCACACACACACAAAAAAAGAAATGGCTACAAACAAGTACCTTTCAATAATAACTTTAAACGTAAACGGACTAAATGCTCCAATCAAAAGACATCCAGTGGCTGAATGGATAAAAAAACATGACCCATACATCTGCTGTCTACAAGAAACCCACCTCATTAGAAGGGACTCACACTGACTGAAAGTGAAAGGATGGAAAAATATCTTTCAGGCAAATGGAAAGGAAAAGAAAGCTGGGGTAGCAATACTTATATCGGACAAAATAGACCTCAAAGTGAAGGCCTTAACAAGAGATAAGGAAGGCCACTTCATAATACTAAAGGGATCAATACAACAAGAAGATATAACCCTGGTAAACATATATGCACCCAATGTAGGAGCACCCAAATTCATAAAAAAACTCCTGGAAAATATCAAAGGAGAGATCGACAACAATACAATCATAGTAGGGGACTTTAATACACCATTGACAGCACTGGATAAGTCCTATAGACAAACAATCAGCAAAGATACAGCAATCCTAAATGACTCACTAGATCAGATGGACTTAATAGACATCTTCAGAACACTTCACCCCAAAGCCAGAGAATATACGTTCTTCTCAGGTGCTCATGGGACATATTCAAAAATAGACCACATATTGGGTCACAAGCAAAGTATCCCCAAATTCAAGAAGATTGAAATCATAAAAAGCGTCTTCGCAGACCACGATGGCATAATATTAGAAATAAACTACAATAAAAACAACCCAAAATACCCAAACACCTGGAAGCTGAATAGCATGCTATTAAATATTGATTGGGTTACCAATGAGATCAAAGAAGAAATTAAAAACGTCCTGGAAACTAATGACAATGAAAACACAACAATCCAAAACCTATGGGACACATTGAAAGCAGTCCTGAGAGGGAAGTTTATAGCTCTACAGGCCTATCTCAAAAAACAAGAAAAAATGGTAGTAAATCATCTAACTCTACAACTCAAAGAATTAGAAAGAGAGCAACAAGAAAACCCCAGAGTGAGCAGAAGGAAGGAGATAATAAAGATTAGAGCAGAAATAAATGACATAGAGACCAAAAAAACAATACAGAAAATCAATGAAACCAAGAGCTGGTTCTTTGAAAGGATAAACAAGATTGATAAACCTCTAGCCAGACTCACCAAGAAGCAGAGAGAGAGGACCCAAATAAATAAAATCAGAAACGATAGAGGCGAAATAACAACAGACCCCACAGAAATACAAATGATTGTTAAAAAATACTATGGACAGCTTTACTCCAACAAACTAGACGACCTGGAGGAAATGGACAAATTCCTAGAAAAATACAGCATTCCAAAACTCAATCAGGAAGAATCTAAAAATCTCAACAGGCCAATAACTATGGAAGAAATTGAAGCAGTCATCAAAAAGCTTCCATCAAACAAAAGCCCAGGACCAGACGGCTTCACAGGGGAGTTTTACCAAACATTCAAGGAAGAACTAAAACCTATCCTCCTCAGACTACTACAAAAAATTCAAGAGGAAGGAACACTTCTAAGCTCATTCTATGAAGCCAGCATCACCCTAATACCAAAACCAGGTAAAGACAACACAATGAAAGAGAATTACAGGCCAATATCCCTCATGAACATAGATGCCAAAATCCTCAACAAAATCTTAGCAAATCGGATCCAGCAGTACATCAGAAAGATCATACACCATGACCAAGTAGGATTTATCCCAGGGATGCAAGGATGGTACAATATCCGCAAATCAATAAACGTGATACATCACATAAACAAATTGAAAGAAAAAAACCACATGGTCATATCAATTGATGCAGAAAAAGCATTTGACAAAATTCAACACCCATTTTTGATAAAAACTCTCAGCAAGGTGGGAGTAGAAGGATCATACCTCAACATAATAAAAGCCATATATGACAGGCCCACAGCCAACATCATACTCAACGGACAAAAACTAACACCATTTCCCCTAAGAACAGGAACAAGACAGGGATGCCCCCTCTCACCACTCCTGTTCAACATAGTACTGGAAGTGTTAGCCATTGCAATTCGGCAAGAAGAAGAAATAAAAGGCATCCAAATTGGAAAAGAGGAAGTAAAACTGTCCTTATTTGCAGACGACATGATATTATACATACAAAACCCTAGAGATTCCATCAAAAAGCTACTAGACTTAATACATGAATTTGGCAATGTAGCAGGATACAAAATTAACCCCAAGAAACCTGAGGCATTTCTATACACCAATAGTGAACTTTCAGAAAGAGAGATTATAAAAACAATCCCGTTTACCATTGCACCGAAAAAACTAAGCTACCTAGGAATAAACTTAACTAAAGAGGTAAAAGACCTCTACTCAGAAAACTACAGGACGTTGAAAAAAGACATAGAGGAAGACATAAACAGATGGAAGAACATACTGTGTTCATGGATTGGTAGAATCAACATCATCAAAATGTCCATACTACCCAAAACAATCTATAAATTCAACGCACTTCCCATTAAAGTACCAACAGCATACTTCAGAGATCTAGAACGAACTTTCCAAAAATTCATCTGGAATAAAAAAAGACCCCGAATAGCTGCAGCAATCCTGAAAAAGAACAAAGTAGGTGGGATCTCAATACCAGATATCAAGTTGTATTACAAAGCCACTGTTCTCAAAACTGCCTGGTACTGGCACAAGAATAGGCATATAGATCAATGGAATAGAATAGAGAGCCCAGAAATCGGCCCGAACCAATATGCTCAATTAATATTTGACAAAGGAGGCAAGAACATACAATGGAGCCAAGATAGTCTCTTCAATAAATGGTGTTGGGAAAATTGGACAGATATATGCAAGAAAATGAAACTAGACCACCAACTTACACCATACACAAAAATTAACTCAAAATGGATAAAGGACTTAAATGTACGACAGGAAACCATAAAAATTCTAGAAGAATCCAAAGGCAACAAAATCTCAGACATATGCCGAAGCAATTTCTTCACTGATACAGCTCCTAGGGCACTTGAAACTAAAGAAAAAATGAACAAATGGGACTACATCAAAATAAAAAGCTTCTGCACAGCAAAAGAAACCATCAACAAAACAACGAGAAAACCCACTGTGTGGGAAAACATATTTGCCAATGACATATCTGATAAGGGCCTAATCTCCAAAATTTATAGGGAACTCATACAACTTAACAAAAGAAAGATAAACAATCCAATCAAAAAATGGGCAAAGGACCTAAATAGACACCTTTCAAAAGAGGACATCCAGAAAGCCAAGAGACATATGAAAACATGCTCAAAGTCACTAATCATCCGAGAGATGCAAATCAAAACAGCAATGAGGTACCATCTCACACCTGTCAGACTGGCTATCATCAACAAATCAACAAACAACAAGTGCTGGAGAGGATGTGGAGAAAAAGGAACACTTGTGCACTGCTGGTGGGAATGCAGACTGGTGCAGCCACTATGGAAGACAGTATGGAGTTTCCTTAAAAAACTGAAAATGGAACTCCCATTTGACCCTGTGATCCCACTTCTAGGAATATATCCCAAGAAACCAGAAACACCAATCAGAAAGGATATATGCACCCCTATGTTCATAGCAGCACAATTCACCATAGCTAAGATCTGGAAACAGCCTAAGTGCCCATCAGTAGATGAATGGATTAGAAAACTGTGGTACATCTACACGATGGAATACTATGCTGCTCTAAAAAGGAAGGAACTCTTACCATTTGCAACGTCATGGATGGAACTGGAGAGCATTATGCTAAGTGAAATAAGCCAGTCAATAAAGGAAAAATACCACATGATCTCACTCATTCGTGGACAATAGAGACCATTATAAACTTTTGAACAACAATAGATACAGAGGCAGAGCTGCCTCAAACAGATTGTCGAGCTGCAGCGGGAAGGCCGGGGAGGGTTGGGGGGCAGGAGGGAGGGGGGTAAGAGATCAACTAAAGGACTTGTATGCATGCATATAAGCATAACCAATGGACATAAGACACTGGGTGATAGGGGAGGCTAGGGGACTGTCTAGGGCGGGGGGATAAAATGGATACATATGTAATACCCTTTGTAATACTTTAAGCAATAAAAAAAAATAAAAAAATAAAAAATAAAGTAAGATGCAGACATTGTGACACTCCTATAAATTAAGATATCCTGACATCTGTTAAAAATAAGGAAATTTTCCTTTATAACTATAATACTATTGCCCTAGATAAATTAATCATAAGTTTTTAATATAACTTAATACCAGTGCGTATTTAAATTTTCTCATATTTTCCACAAATATCTTAATATGTTGGGGGGCTTTTAATGAACAAAAATCCAACTGAAGTTTAGCCATCATATTTGGTTCATATCTTTTTTTTAAAAAATATTCTTATTGATTTTTTACAGAGAGGAAGGGAGAGGGATAGAGAGTTAGAAACATCAATGAGAGAGAACCATCGACCAGCTGCCTCCTGCACACCTCCTACTGGGGATGTGTCCGCAACCAAGGTACATGCCCTTGACCGGAATCAAACCTGGGACCTTTCAGTTCACAGGCCGACGCTCTATCCACTGAGCCAAACTGGTTTGGTGGTTTGTATCTTTTTAAATCTTTATTAATTGAGAACAGTCCCAATACCTGTTTTCTTTCTTTTTAAAAAATATATTTTGTCTTGATTTCAGAGAAAAAGGAAGAGGGGGAGAGAGAGAGAAACATCAATGATGAGAGAGAATCATTGATTGGCTACCTTCTGCGTCCCCTACTGGGGATCAAGCCCCCAATCTGGTCATGTGCCCTAAATGGGAATCAAACTGCGACCTCCTGGCTCACAATGTTCAACCACTGCGCCACACCTGGGACACCTGTTTTCTTTTTAATAATATTGAATTTTGAAGAAACTGGACCACTTATCTTGTAAAACACCTCCAATCTGAATTTGCTCGGCTAATTCCTTCCATCTGGATGATAATTATCTTGCTTATTTTATCTCCTATATTCCTATAAACTGGAAGTTGGGTTTAAAGGAGTAATTAGCTTCAGGTTAGACATGTTCAGTAAAGGTATTTTTTATAGGGAATGCTGTGCACAACACCTCATATTATACCAGGTAGCACTTACTATTGGTGATGCCAAATGTGAGCACTTGATTAAGATGGTGAGGGTCAGATCTTTCCATTGTGAAGTCATTTTTTTATTATTACAAATAGGAAGTTAAATGTGGGAAATAATGTCATTTGTCTTTCAGTTTTATTGAAGTATAACTGACAAATAGAATTGTAAGATATTTAAAGTATGCATGATGATTTTATATACGTATGTAGCATGAAAGGATTCCCATCATCAAATCACTTAACATATTCATCGCCTTACATATTTATTTTATTTTGTTTGTGAAAATACAAGTTCTACTCTCTTAGCAAATTTTCATTAAACAACACCGTATTATCTACTATAGGCACCATGTTATGTATTAAATTTTCACTCCTTATTCATTTGCTAACTGAATGTTTTTACATTTTTATCAGCTTCTCCTTTTCCCCTCCTCATCCAACCCCTAACAATAAGCATTCTACTCTCTGTTCTTGACTTTTTTTTAATCCGCAAAAGTGATACCATGCAGTATTTGTTTTTTATCTGTCTGGCTTATTTCACTTAGCATCATGCCCTCTAGATTTACTCAGGCTATTGCAAATGGCAGGTTTTCTTTCTTTTTAAGGCTGAATAATATTCCATTGTATAGTTATACACCACATTTTTTTAATTCACTCATCTGTTGGTGGACACTTAGGTTGTTATATTTTATTTTAAAGAAAAAATACAGGTGTTGGGGCTGTTCTCAATTAATAGAACATGCCTTAGCAATTATGAATAATGCTACAATAAACACAGAAGTACAAATATCTCCCAGATAGTGATTGTATTTCCTTTGGATTATACCCTGAAGTGAAATTTCTAGATCATATGGTAGTTCTATTTTTAATTTCTTGGGGAACCCGCATCCTGTCTTTAGTGGCTGAACCAATTTATATTTCCAGCAGTAGTGCACAAGGATTCCTTTTCTCGACATTCTCTCCAGCATTTGTTCTCTTGTCTTTTGATAATAGTCATCCTAGCAGGTGTGAGGTGATATGGTTTTGATTTGCATTTTCCTGATGATTAATGATAAGTACATTGTCATGTGCTTGTCTGCCATTTGAATGTTTTCTTTAGAGAGATATCTATTCAGGTTCTTTGTCTATTTTTAAATTGCGTTATTTGTTTTCTTGCTATTGAGTTGTATGAGTTCCATTTATATTTTGCATATTAACCCCTTATCAGATATGTGGGTTGCAATTATTTTCTTTCATAGGTTTCTTTTTCATTTTCTTGTTAGTTTATTTTGCTGTGCAGAAATGTTGTTTGATGTAGTTCCACTTGTTTATTTTGTTTTGTTGCCTTTGCTTTTGTTGTCAAATGCATGTTATCAAGATGCATGTTAAGGAAATTACTTCCTATGTTTTCTGCTAGGAGTTTTAATCTCATCACTCTAGACATGTTTCCTTTCTTTCATAGCTTCACTTTCCATGTCTATGCTAATGGTTCTCAAATAATTTCCTAAACCAAGATCTCTTACCCAAATCTTAAGTCATACACCTAACAGCCTATTGGACATTTCTATTTTGTGACTCAAAGACACCTCAAACTCATCATGTCCCAAATAAATTCATTGCTACCTAACCCTTCAACATTCCCAATCCTATGCATCCTCATAAGCACTGCACTGAATGGTTTATCCGCCACCATACAATTATCCAAGCCCAAAACCTGGTGATCATTCCTGCCTCTTTCCCCTCTACCTTCCTTAATGCCTATATAATTCTTCCTCTTTGATATCTGTTGACTTTGTCTACCCATTAAAATTATTACTGCCATTACCTGAGGTCATGTCTTCATCATTTTTCACCTGGATTATATCACACCCTTTATCTTCTTGTCTGCAATAATTTCCCCTTTCCAATCTATTACTCATACTGTAGTCAGAGTAAATTTCCTAAACCATGACTTAATCATGTCCCTCAACTGCTAACAATTTTAATGACTCAATATGCCCTCAGAATAACTTCCTTAACAGGACTTACAAAACCAGTAGTTTAGCCCCTTTCTAATTCACTACTCTCCTACCTCACACTCTACATTATAGTCATACTGAATCTTATGCAGCGTTTATGAACAATTCTAGGACTTCACTCATGTTTTTCTTCCTTTTTACATAGTGAATTCCCCATACTCTTTTAGATCTCACTTTAGATCTTTGTCTTTAAAACCCTTTTTGATCCCCTGTCTTCAAGAATGAATTAGGCTCACTTTCTGTTGATTCCATTTACCTGGTATTTATTTCTCTCATAGATTTTTTTATCATATTTTATTTGATAATGAGTTATTGGAGATAAATGACATCTTCACCAGTTTCCTATCATCTGGCACAGAACCTGACATGTGATAAGTACTCAATGAATAACTATTAAATGAATAAATGAATGCATGCATACATATACAAATGAATTACTAGTCTTAAAATTTTATTCCCAGTTGGTAAGCTATCTATTGGTACGTCCCTTTATATATTAAAAAGTATGAGCATTATTTCAGGTTGATATGATTTATAAAACTCAAAATGTCAAAAAATTCAAAGTTATCTTCATTTTGGACTAAAAGTTTTCTAAATCCTTTGAAGTCGCAGGAACATATTTTCAAATCAAAGTGAAACTTTTCTTAAGTTCTACTTTGTAGATAATAGTAAGCAATACTTATTGAGCACTGTTTCAATCAATGTTCTTAGCACTTAATATGTAATAAGTTATTGAATCCTCACAACGGCCCAATGATATTGCTGCTATACCATTTTATAGATGATAATTTGAAGCAGAGTTAGATTTAGCAACTTCCCCAAAGTTACACAGCTAATAAGCAGAGCTGGGATTTGAACCCAGCCAGTCTAGATGTAAAATGCTTTTGGCTTGAGAGCTTTTATATGTGAATGCTCTTGCTGTCCTTTGATTTGTCTTCCAATCCTTGCTATAGTTACGTATGTGGAACCTCTTCCATTTAGTCTCTATAAAACCAACTCAGAACTTTATCCTTTGAAACCAAAAGCACAAGTGCTAATATGTATTCATTATAAAGCAGAGTAATGCCTCCACATTATTTTCCATAAATTTGAGCAAGCATGCATGCAGCGCTGAATTTCCTTCCTAAGTCTCAGGACTGACTAAATACTTTGCAGGGGCCCCTGCAAGATGAAAATGCAGGGCCCCTTGTTAAACAGATTGTGAAGAATTCCAAGGTGTCGACAGCAGAGCACTAAAACCAGGAGTGGGACCCTCCTGAGCACAGGGCCCTCCACAGCTGCCCAGGAGGCACGCCCATGGAGCCAGCCCTGCGAAGTCTCCTTCCTCAGATGCATGGACAACAATCCCCTGCCTGCAGGTGACAGTCACCTAACAATGCTGCTTAGCGTTTCTGCGCGTCAGACTAAAAATTCTATCCTCTGCTTTAGAATGAGACCTTTAAGTTATTGGAGAGAGCAACCCCTCATTGCCATGTTCACAACACAGAACTTAGGTAATCTAGCACACATAAAGCATCTACATCAGCAGTTCTCAACCTGTGGGTCGCAACCCCTTTGGCGGTCGTACGACCCTTTCACAGGGGTCACCTAAGACCATCCTGCATACCAGATATTTACATGACGATTCATAACAGTAGCAACATGACAGTTATGAAGTAGCAACGAAAATAATTTTATCGTTGGGTCACCACATGAGGAACTGTATTTAAAGGGCCAGAAGGTAGAGAACCACTGATCTACATGTTTTACCCACCAAAGCACTTCTTTCACAACTCGTGTGACAGAAATGTGTTCCCATTTTACAGATGGAAAAGCAGACAGAGATTAAGTCATTTCTATAAGAGCACTTAGCTAGTAAATTTGAGGAGCTACTAGTGAAGCCCAGAGCCACCTCCCCTCAAAGACCATGGTTTTTCCATTATACCAACTACTTTTGTGGCAGTGGAAAAGAGCCCACTCTGTTATGGACTAAGAAGTTGGGTTCTGAGGAAGTTTTTGTCCTAAGCCGATAAGACCTTCCTCTTATTTGCCCTGTGTATCTTCCCTGTCAGTCCCATAATTTTCAATCATGGGTGCCTGTGCCCAAGACAATGTATGATTTTTTAAAAGAGCAAGGCTATCTTCTGAGGTTTGGCGAGATCCCTGCTGGGGTGCTGTCACGGTCACTCGTAAATATCAGGGGCAAATGCAGACTATTAGGAATTACAAGGCCAGCTGTTGTGTTATATCATTAGACCTTTGAAACCAACTGGGGAAAATCTACTTCTGCCAAGAGGCAAGTCTCCAGGCTCTGCAACAAATATCAATTCCAATTTGCTTGAAGTTGTGCAGGGTTATTATTTCTTCTTTTCTGTTTCTCATGGTTCCAGAAGTGAATTCTCTGCACATTGGTGGAAGTTTAACCTGAACTATGTCACATTTTTCATCTAGATTGAAGAGGATGGGCATGTACTTGTGCCCTCTAAAACATTTCTGGGCACACATTTTCCATTTAAATGGAGGAAAATGTGTGTTTATTCCTGCCCTCTAAACCACAGCTGGGCATAAAACGAGAACAGTACATAATTTGCAGAACCAATCATCTGGCCTTCGACAATGGAAAAAAGGAATTGTAATTTGTTATTCTCTCTTGCAAACAGTTATGTTGTCCAGTTAAGGTTATTAGCCATCCAGAAATTCACACGTGGTTCTCCTTGGCAAAACTGGATTGTGAGTCTGACGGCAACTCTGATGATTTCATAGTGTTTTAGAATCATGAAGTGTTACCACTGGAAAAGATCTTGATGATCACATAACCAAAATACCTCATTTTGCAGATGAAGACATTGATGTTCAGAGATGTTTCAAGGTGGCTGAAGTCATAAAGCCAGCATCTGAGCTGGTCCTGGAAACCAGAGCTTCTGAGCCCAGTTGAGTTCTCTTTCCACTACCCCAAAGCTGCCTCACTGGACTTAGCTGAGATGTCAAACTCCATTTGCTTTTACTCTGCCAGTAATTTCCAGTTTAGCAGAGAAACCCTTTGAAATAAGAACACATAAATGAATCAAGTGTTATTGAGCATATACTTATTTTTTTATATTAACATAGCATTCAGTATGGTGCCTTGTACATAAGGAGACTTCAATAATTCTTCTATTTATGTATTCAGTCAATGCATAACCCATAACAGGTGCTTATGAGGCTGGAATTTGTCATGCATTTCTAGGAAGATAAATAAGACATGATCCCTGCCTTCAAGGAGCTTACCTACAGTCCCCTGGGACAGAGGATAAGCAATTAATAATTGTTAAATTAATAATAATTACATGAACATATAACCAATAATAAAGACACAATAAAAACATCACAGGAAGAAAGATGAACTTGGCAAAGGGCTTTACTGAGTAAGTGGCATGTGGAGTCAAGTAATGTTCCAACCCAAAGAGACGTGAGGAGTAGCCCCACAGACAGGAAAATGCAGGACCAAAGGCACAGGGCATGGGGGTCACCCGATATTCTGGGATCTGGGAGGAGGAGAGGCTGAACAGCAGGTGAGCTGGATGGTCCCATCAAGTTCAAAAATAGCTCTGATGTGGCACAGTCAGAATGATTGCTGGACACCCTATTCGAATCCAGTGCCCTTTGCATTCCCTTTCTCATCTTTCTGTAGAAAATAGGGCCACTCTTCAAAATAAAACCGGCCGCTGCAAGAAGACATAGTAAAATCTTGAATAATTTGCTGTAATGCAAGAGTGAGGGACATGACTGCTCAGAATAACAAACTATTTTTTTAACAGATTTTAAAACTCAGGTGGTAACAAAAAGTAAGTTTAAAAGGTGTTAAACACTGGTGCTTCAGGGTCTATTTTTAATTAATATGCTATTGTTAGTATATAAATACATCACATCAATACATAAATAGTTGCTATCTAACTATTCTTTCATAAGTAACTAAAGACTGCTTTCTTTCTTAAATTTCAAACCATTTCCATGGGCTCTGATCTGCCTCCTAGTCTAGCAGGTAGGCACTGATGTATGTATGTACCTTGTCTCTGAGCATGCCAGGGATATGAACTCATTTCCCAGATTCCGAGACTGCCCCGCCCATGTATATTTATGGCCATCAGAGCTTTGGGCAGGCGGGGCAGGTCCTTAGCATGAAGCTGCTTTCCAGAGTACCACGTTCTCCTCTCCTCTCTGGCATTAGGGATTCCACTCTGGCTGGGTGAAAAACAGCCAAGACTGCTACAAAATGGAAATGCAAGAAGGTAAGAATGGATCCCTGAGCACCTTCTCCTAGAGTCAAGTCTCTTGGGTGAAACTATAGCACAACAAGAAGAAATATTAGTCTCTCCTCAATTAATTTTCTATAGAACAAATCAGAAAAAAAATGCTTTCTTCTCAAATTAAATAAGCTAATGCACCATAAAGTGTTACTTATGGTGCACTATAAGGAATGTTTCTTTTTTTTTAAAAAAATATATTTTATTGATTTTTTACAGAGAGGAAGGGAGAGAGATAGAGAGTTAGAAACATCGATGAGAGAGAAACATCGATCAGCTGCCTCCTGCACATCTCCCACTGGGGATATGCCTGCAACCCAGGTACATGCCCTTGACCAGAATCGAACCTGGGACCCTTCAGTCCGCAGGCCGACGCTCTATCCACTGAGCCAAACCGGTTTCGGCTAAGGAATGTTTCTTGACCTCAAAAGAAAGTCGGCTAGGATATCTGCTTCCTTGGAATAGGGCATCTATCCATTTTTAATTTATATAATATGAATATCCTTAAATTCACTTGGAATTATACAATGATATAGTTGTACCATAATTATACAGTGATATAATTTTCCTGTATTTTGCACCTACTTGCTCATGGGGTAAAGACCTTTGGGAAGACTCACTCTAGATCTAGGACATAGAACTTTTATTCTTAAAAAACAAGTTTGTTAAAAATAAAATGATAATAATAAGATTTTAAAAGTCTAGGAAATGTAGTGATTACAATGTCATTGGAGATGTTCAAGAGTATGATTAGTTTCTGTAGTATAGTGGGTAATTAAAGCACTTTGGAAAGTTTAGAGTATATCTTCACAGTGAAGAAATGGGAGGAGAAATTAATTTGAGAATTTTTATAGTAAAATGAAGGAAGAGAAAAGATTAGGTTGATGGAGTTGCAGGTTAAGGAAATATTTTCAAGTCATAAATTTAGCAGCATATTGACATATGCAATAAATGAAAGATTAAAAGAAAGGTAGGCTAGGACAATGATATAAACACAGTACAAGATGTATCTTCCTGAAGGGGTGATAGGAGAGAAGGTCAGAATAAAGGACAAGCCCTGGCTGATGTTGCTCAGTGGTTAGAGTGTCAGCCCACACACTTAAGGGTCTTGGGTTCGATTCCTGGTCAAGGGTGTATACCTGGGTTGCAGGTTCAATCCCTGGTGCTCTGGGGCGAGTGCGGGCAACCAATCAATATGTCTCTCTCACATTTATGTTTTTTTCTCTCTCTTTTTCTTTCTTCCTCTCCTGCTCTCCCTCCCTTCCACTCTCTAAAAATTAATGGGAAAATATCCTCAGGTGAGGATTGGCAAAAAATAAAAAATAAAATAACAAAAGGAAAACATGGTCTAGAAAGGGAAAATTAAAAAATACTTCCTTTTTATTCTTTTTGGAAACAAAAATACTGCAATCACAAGTTTTAAAATAAAAAAATACAAGCAGATGTTTGCAGATGCAAACATTCAACAAATATTAAGTATCTGCTGTATACTCAGCACTGTTCACCCATGAACTTATCTTCCTGGCAATGACTCTGAAGCATTTCTTCTGCTCCCCACTTTTCCAATTAAGAAACCGAGTCTAATCAGGGCACTATCCATGGTTTTTCTTTCTGAAGTTTCAGTTACGTGCAGTCAACCGCGGTCCAAAAATATTAAATGGAAAATGCCAGGTATTTTGAGGGAGAAACCACATTCATATAACTTTTATTAGCGTATAATATTATCATTGTTGTTATTGTGGCTAATCTCTCACTGTGCCTAATATATAAACATGAAGTTAGGTATGTGTGGGGAAAAGCATAGTATATATATCGGGTTTGGTGCTATCTGTGGTTTCAGGCATCCACTGAGGGTCTTGGAATGCATCCCCATGAGTAAGGGGGGACTACTGTTCCTAATTTTCCTAAGGTCACACCGTTAACTCTGAAACAGGCCGGTGTCTCCCAGGAGCTCTTTCCCCCGCACTAGCCTGCCTTTCAGAGATGAAGGACACAGGCCTGTCCTCCATGGACTCACCACCTACTGGGTGAGAAAGACAAGTGGGCAATTACTATACACACCCGTGCTGGGAGCTGCTAGCCACCTGGGGACCGTCAGAGAAAGCCCCATACGATATAATTGTTCAACATATTTCTTTGAATATTTAGTAAGAAGCTATTTCTGCTCTTCAGCACATTTTGATTTTTAGCTGCACCTGCTTTTGTGAAATTCTCGAAGCCTTGGAGAAAGGCGCCGTCTGGGGCAACTGGGTTAGGCACCTTGTCCTCCCCATGCAGTTCTCCCTGGAGCCACCGTGTGGTATTGTTGTTCAATTCAAACATCTGCTTCTTTTAGCCACGTGGCCTTCCCCAGGACTGGTTCTCATCTAAGGAGCATCTTTTCTGAGTCGTGTCTGTCAGTTTGGTATGGGCGCCTCTATTCTCCCCCTGAAGTGGGCCTTTTAAAATCTCCGCGTTGTCAAATTTCTCCGGAAGCTGAGGGGAATGGCTGACCCAATGTGTGCGTTCAGACAGAGCCAGCCAGGCACATTTGCCCACGTCACAGCTTCAAGGAAGGAGGCCAACTCTGTATTTGTTGGCTGGCCACCTTTCATCACAGCAACCTGGGGATAGCAGTGCTCGGCCTGAGGTTCAATCGGGGGCGCCCTCATGGCCGGGCCAGCGTAGCGCTTTGTGGACGCATGGCCAAGCTGCTTCCTAGATGCTCTTCAGCTCTTCCCTCGTGACAGCCATGGAACAGCCCATGAAAAATGAGGTCTCACCTGGTAACTCCATGAGGCAGGACTACCGCTGGGGGTGGGCAGTGCAGTAAAAGGAGCACCCTGGGCTTTGGAGCTGACATCGAAAGTCATGGAATCTCCTTGGAAAGCTCTGGAATATTTCAGGCCTCAAATTGCCCATCTATGCTCAAAAGATTACCATTGTTTCCTACCCACAGCCATCACCAAAATTACTGTTTATTAAGCTTTCATCAACATAGTATCTTGCTGTTACCTCTGACACCCAGGGGACAATTGCTCAGATGCCATCTCAGCTTGTTTGTGAAGAGAGCTGACACGTGCATGCACTAAGGCTAATAATAATGACCCCTGGTACTCTGGTTTTACTCAGGAGTCTTCCGAGTGCCTCTCATGCCTCCTCCCAGCAACTCTGTAAGGAAGGTATTGCTAATTGCAGGCCAGGACACCGAGCTTCTAAGAGGTTGAATGACTTCTCAAATCACCAAGCGACAGAGGGAAGGTGGAACTCCGGCTTCCGATTGTCAGTGCGCCTCAGCCACACCAAGCTAAGAGGCAGAATGTTACAAACAAAACTCCTAATATTTCAAATAATGAACAAATGCACATTCAGTAAATAGAGTTTGGGATCAAAGACAAAGACATAACAAGGGGTGGGAAATGAGGGAAACAGACTTCCATGAACTGAATGGGATTTTAATAATCAAAATGTCGTACATGCTTTGAACTTCCTTTAAGCAGAATTCTTATAAAAAAAAAACACCAAACCGTAGCTTGGGAGGCAGCAGGCAAGTTGATTCCATGGTTTAAAAAAAAACAAAACACAAAACCTCTCATCCGCTAATGTTTGTCATGATGTCTTCCATTTGAAAATGTGCTTTGCACATGTGAGTGCCTAATAAGTGCTCGTTGCTAATGACAATGAAGACTGATGAACTGAAATCACCTTTGGCACCAAACTTGTCAGCTTCCCCGTGAGTAGCACATGCGGAAGAACGCTGCATCCCATTAACAGCTTGCTGAGCGTTCGGGTCTGCAAGAGTCACTTTTTGAACCCACTGCGGTGGGGGTCCGAGGGCTGATAACACAAGGCCCTATACGCACCGTGCCAATCATTCCGATGAAAACTGAAAAATTCAGTCAGTCATCTGGGGTTTTATTCACATGACGCAGAACATCTGGATGAGTGTTTCCAGTTCTCACCGGGATAGTGCCATGTCCATGCTGACATCCACTCTCAGAGACCGGTATTGCTCCAAGATAAATAAACATTTACATAGCATGGCACGTTTGGGGCCACAAGAGTATGCTTCATGCATTCATTCCCACAATAAACATATTAGTAGGAGGAAGTGCCATGTGTCGCCAAGCGTTCTGTTGATACAAGAGAACAAATGTGCACAAAGCACTCCAGCCTAGTGGAGGAAGACAGTGATGCCAATACAAGGTCATAAAGGCTGTGATAGAGGCATAAACAAAATGCCAAAGGAATGCAAAGCAGCAACAAACTCTTTGTGCCTAAGAGAGTTTGCAAAGCTTGGAAGATGGGGTAGCATTTGAACCAGGTCATAGGATACTAAACGGAGTAGGTGTGGGTGTCCTAGGTGAAGAAGAAAGGCAGACAGAGTGATGGACATGGAGACAAAGAGATACTTGAAAACACTTCCTAAGGAAAAGGAGAAATTAGGAGGTGGGGAGGGAGAGCAGAGGGTATATCTGCTTGAGGGCCTGTGTGTTACAAGGCCAGGAGGTCCATGGGCAAGAGGACATGCTCACTCTCTCCTCTCCCCTCTCCCCACTCCTGCCCTTTGCAGACCACAGTCTGATTTTCCAGTATCCACAATGCCTTGCCCAAATGGCCCCCCAAATATGCTTGAGGACCTACACAGTTCTTGTCCCAAAATCCATCTTCCAAAGGTAGATCATGCTACACAGAATTGAGAGAGATGAACGAGCTTGGATGTGTGAGCTGAGTCCACATGGTGTGTATGAGGTCCCTCAGACATGGGCTGGAGCTGGATTTAGTGAGGGAAGGGGAGCAGGCTGGGACCTGGGCTGGGAGCCAGTGATCCCCACTCCACCATGAGCAAGAGTGGAATTCCCAGGAGTCAGGAAAGCTAAATTAGGGCCTAGCCTTGCAGATTGTTATAAAGGTAAGATAATCAACATCAGTATTATACGACATGTATTATTTAATACTTTGTTACCTTGCTTCAAAACTTTTAAGTAGCTAAATACATGGTACATGCGCCTTCATTGATACCCTGGACCTGGGTTTTGTCAATTTTAGGAATAGTTTGTATTTGAGGAAACTGATTAATGAAGAGGCTGGGGAGATATGTTGGGACTAGTCTGTGAAGGGTTTTATGAGACAGGCTTAGCATAGACATTTATAAAACTAGATATGATATGTTACATGGCTCAAATCTTTCCTTTTCATGTTCCCTCCAACTGCTCCTGCCCTCAGAGATACCTCTCTTTTCTAAACTACTGTTATAATTATTATCCACAGCATACAATTTGGTTCTTAATTATGGAATATCCAGTGGATTAATGAATATCATCTTAATTTCCCAACCTGACTATAAGCTCTAATATAAGATAAGAAATATGTAGCATTTTTTAAATCTTCCATGAATATCTTATATAGTTTTAGGGTGGTGGTTTTGCTAATAACTGCTTAACAATTCATTGCAAAAAGTTGTTGATGAAAAACAAATTTCAGGGTCACAGCAGAGCCATGTTACAGTGTCAACCCTATTATATTCCTTTTTCCCTTCTGGACTGGCTATATAATTTGCAGCACCTGGTGCAAAATGAAAATATGGGGCTTCTTGTCCAAAAAATTATTAAGAATTATCAAGGTGATAGTAGAGCATTAAACCAAGTCTGGGACACTTCTAAGAGTGGAGTCCCCTGTGACTGACTGCCTCGGTCTGTTTCCCTTTATGTGTTTAAGAAAAGATGCCTTTCCTTTATGCTTTGTTAGTAAACTTGGTGGAAATGATCTTTATAAGTCTTTCCCAAAGGGTGGTCCAGTAGGAGGCGAGACAGTTTTCCATGGTACAGAGATGGGCATTTGTTTAGTATCATATTTATGTACCAATGTGTTATGATATATATAAATAGAGGCCCAGTGCACGAAATTCGTGCACGGGTAGGGTCCCTAGGCCTGGCCAGCGATCAGGGCCAATTGGGGCCTTCTGGCTGCCACCCGGGACCTCTCTTCCTCAGCTGCCAGCTGCTGGCCGGGGCCTTCCTTTGTTCCAACCTGCCCCCTGGTGGTCATGCATGTCACAGTGAGTGATTAGTCTCCTGGTCAAACTCCCGCAGGGACAATTTGCATATTAGGCTTTTATATATATAGACTAGAGGCCCAGTGCACAAAATTTTGTGCACTCGGGGGTGGGGGTCCCTCAGCCCAACCTGTGCCCTCTCACAGTCTGGGACCCCTCGGGGGATGACCACCTGCTGGCTAAGGCCCGCTCCCCGGGGGGATTGGGCCTAAGCTGGCAATCAGACATCCCTCTGGCAGCCCGGGAGCCCTTGGGGGATGTCCACTTGCCAGGGGGGAGCAGGCCTAAGCTGTAGTCAGACATCCTTAGCGCTGCTGAGGAGGCAGGAGAGGCTCCCGCCACCACCTCTGTACTGGCAGCCGTCAGCCTGGCTTTTGGCTGAGCAGAACTCCCCCTGTGGGAGCGCACTGACCACCAGGGGGCAGCTCCTGCATTGAGCGTGTCTGCCCCCTGGTGGTCAGTGTGTGTTATAGTGACCAATCATTCCCAGTCTTTCTGCTTTTAGGGTCAGTTTGCATATTACCCTTTTATTATATAGGATAGAGGCCTGGTGCATGGATGGGGGCCAGTTGGTTTGCCCTGAAGGGTGTCTCAGATCAGGGTGGGGGTCCAGCTGGGATGCCTGGCCAGTCTGGGTGAGGGGTTGATGGGTGTTTGCAGGCTGGTCACACCCCCTTCAGGGTGGGGGGTCCCCACTGGGGTGCCTGGCCAGTCTGGGTGAGGGGCTGAGGGCCGTTTTCAGGCTGTCCAAGCCCCCCCCCGGCGACGGAAGCTCCCAGCCTCTCCTTTTGTTCTTTTTTTTTTATTCTGGGATTTATTTACCTTCTATAATTGAAACTTTGCAACCTTGAGAGGAGCTCAGAGCTGGCCAGAGCAGGCAGGAGGGAAGCTTGGCTTCCTCCATCATTGGGGCAACCAAGCCTCCTGCTTGCTCCAGCTCTGTGGCTGCCGGCCACCATCTTGATTAGGGTAATTTTCATATAGTCGCTCTGATTGGCTGGTGGGCATGGCTTAAGACGTAGCGAAGGTACAATCAATTTGCATGTTTGTCCTTTATTAGTGTAGATAGTTATGCAAATGTGCTATGGGGACATGTAATTTGCACATTAAGCAAAAATTTCATGTTTATTATTGTTTGGGACAGGGCTACTTTAAAAAAATGGACTGAATTAAAGGAAAATATTAAGTAAGGGTACAAATGCTATGCAGATGTTATGGGGAGTATGATATGGTGCTTGACTGACTGAAGTTTGGAAACAGTGGAAAAATTGCTTAGTTAAGGTGGCCTAATGACCTAAAGTAACTGTGGCGAGGCATTCTTAGGCCACAACTGACCTTTGATTTTCTGTTCTGGCTGATCCATTTTTTTGTGTTTGCCCGTTTGGCTGGTAAGATGTTTTAGTTTTGAAAAAAAGAAAGGCCACTGAACCTAGGGCCTGGGGAAGGCAGTCACCAGACATCTCCAGGACCTCAGAGTCCATCAGCCATTCACCACACCCTTTCCTGATCCTGTTTTGTAGATGGAAAAGAACAGGAGCAGAATACTTGAAACTAGCCACAAAGCTCTTCCTACCAATTTTCCAGTAAGCCCGCCACCCCAGTGTTTGCTCTTTCCAATTTTATACATGTACACGCAAAATTCAGCAGAGATTATTTGAGATAATTGTCTGAATTGATACCTCTTTTAAAAATCTAAAGTGCATAAAAGGGTACAAAGTGAAATTCCTAATTGTATTTGATCTTATCAGCAGTCCAGTAAAGTATCAATATATTCATATTGCCAAGTGGCTTGCCCAAGGTCACCTAGAGGGCAAGTCTCTGAGGGAAGGCTTATACCTCGCTCTTCTAATTCCCAAGTTCAAACCATTTTCACCATTCTTTGGTAGGCCACTGAACACCAAGGCCCCATTATTCCATCCTAGAATGATGTTTCTTCCTAAATTCACCTAGGACTAGTGCTCCAAATTCCTAACAGATTCCCATCTTCCCTAAAGACTGTACCTTCGCGACGCCTTTAGAAACAAGAGACCAGAATTCCTAGGAAATCTTGGGAATTCTCAAAGTCACATTATTCTTCAAATATTCTCAATAGTCTTTATGCTCTTTACTCATCACTATGGATGTCTTAAAATATTTAATAAATTCACATGATTATCAATTATGAATTTATTGTTAAAAATAATAGATATTAAGTCTGGTACTACTAAAAAGAATATAGCCTTATGGCAAATATTCAAACACTGGAAAATACCAGAAAACATAATTAGGTAATATTTGAATAATATAACATTTAGATCTTCTAACAAGGTTAACAGGAGTGCATGAAAATCACATGTCAATATTATTAATTTAAAGGCTTATTTTGCTTCCAAAAATCTGCTATTTTTAGAAATTCTACTCACAGAATTTGTATAATTCCATGTGATTAAACTTGCTATTATTTATTTTATTTCCAAGAATGACTCACTATTAGCAGCACACAGAGTCACGAGCAAACACTTGGCTTGGAAACAGCTACAAGCAAGACTGACGAGGCTGTGATCTCTCCTGTGTGCTCCTGTCCTGGTCCAAAAACGCCTGTCTTAAACTCCCACACCACATGTCACCATTTCCTGTGATTCTTTTGACTCAGCAACTTCTCTATGTTGTTTATTAATTTTAATTCTCTCAGGAGATAATACTTTTCTTCCCATTTTCCTCATTCCTCGGCCTATTTTGCTTGGGATTCAGGATTTAGAAGAAACTATAAAGGTGTAAAAGAAAGGCTGGGAAGAAATTTCCATGTGTAAACACTACCTAGGACAGGCAGTGATCAGGGTCATGAGCGTTTGGATGGAGCAGTCAGGTCAAATTATTTGTGTTCCAACAAAGAGAGGAGGAACAACGACATAAGGTTTTTAACAGCACTTCCTCCGTTTTGAAATAAAGAGCCTTTTAAAACTTATATTAGGCAACGAGTGTTCTACATAGATTTAAAATGCACTGTCTTCCCAGGAAGAACTATTATTTAGGAGTTAATTGCTAGTTGCTTGTTTAGTCTTTTCTGTCGCTGTCAGATTACTGCTGAGCCCCCCCTCATAAACAAGACACTTCCTAGCATGTCCTCTGCCGACCAAACGGACATGTGTTTCCCATTTAGACATTTCATTACCCCAACTGAAAACAAATCAGCTGTGTCTTTGGGATCTTATGGGGAGAAGGTTGGGATTTATTCCTGGACAAGCCTGAGGAAAACATTACCCTAATGGATGAAATATGTTTGGACTAAAGGTTTCTTAAAAGTGTTCAATGGGTCTTTCCCAACTTGATCTGCTGTTCCTTGAAAAGGCAGAAAAATGCAGGAAAGTCCATTGGCATTATCCTAGCTTTGCCCTTAAATGAGGAGTAATGGATAAACCTTGCTTTGGTTTAGATAAGCATCAGCAAGAGTAGTCACTCTCTCTCTAGAGATTACTCACACACCATGGACAACGTGGTCTAGAACTCCTGTTCTCTCTTGGCTGTCTACAGCAACAGAAACCCACTTCCTGTTTTCCAAAGCCAAATTCCTTCTTCAATTCAGTTTTTTCCAAGAAGACTCTCACTGATGTCTCAATGCTCAATGTGGTCAGCAAGAAAATTAGTTCTGGAAAAAATATTTGACTTTCTGCATAGAAAATAATAGTCTCCTTAAGACTGCAAGCCCACTGTGGAGGAATTTTGGCTTGTTTTATGTTTTGTACCCTGATGGGGCACAGGAAATAGGAAAATAGATTATTTTCCTTGGCCCCCTGGTGTGTGTGTTAGGTTTAGCAGTTAGACAATTTTTAGAGCTCACGCTGGGCAACAACAACATGAAGCCACTCTCAAAACGGTGTCGGGGTCTGAAGCATAATGAGGAAAGTTCATCAATGCTAATGGTTTTATTCTGAAATCTATGTGGTAAGAATACCCAGTGAGCAAAATATATTGGTGGTGTGTGTGTGTGTTTTTTTTTTACAGTGGGGCCTTGACTTACTAGTGTCCCGACTAACGAGTTTTTTGAGATACCAGCTGTCTCTCGGCCAATTTTTTGCATTGAGTTGACAGAGTAATTTGAGTTAACGAGCTCCTTAACGAACTCGGTCTCGGAACGAATTAAACTCGTAAGTCAAGGCCCCACTGTAGTTTGATTTTGCCGTAAAGAAACTTGAGAGCTGATATACTCTTCTACCGTGCACCTGAAGAACAGCTAGCTACCAGATGCTGGCATCTTGCTGGCATCCTGCTCATATTGGTGCCATGCCATTCAAGCACTGGAAATACTTAAGGATGGTGGGAAAAGTGTATTTAAAAATTAACCTCAGATAGATATTTAATTCAAATTTAGAATGAAATGTAGACGTCCTTTCTGTCACTCGCATTGGTGAGCCTCCATCTGGAAAGAGTGGAAAGAGTACAGGATACAAGTCTTCCCATTTCAGGCAAGGCCCTACAGCGAGCCTGTGTCTCTTAGCAGAGAACATTTTAGCAGAACCATTTGTCTGTAGTTTTATCTAAATTATTTTCTAGCTTTCATATTCCATAGTTTGAAATCTATCCTTTTACATTTTAATTTTTAAAAGTAAGACCCTAGGTTTCCTTATAATTGTCATTCTGTGTTATCAGGTGACACCTTACTTAACACTATGACTTGCATTCATGTGAACTGTAAGCATGTTATCAGGTACATTAGCTATTCTCTCAAGGCATGGATCATTTGAAATTTTGACAAGCATAAAGTTTTTGGGTTTTGGTTTTTGGTTATTGTTTGTTTTTTACCTTTGCACAAGTAATTGATTAAAATATTGAGCAAAGTGGTCCTAGCTGGTTTGGCTCAGTAGATAGAGTGTCAGTCTGCAGACTGAAGGGTCCCAGGTTTGATTCCAGCCAAGGGCTCATGCCTGGGTTGTGGGCTCGATCCCCAGTAGGGGGTGTGCAGGAGGCAGCCAATCAATGATTCTCTCTCATCATTGATGTTTCTATCTCTCCTCCCTCTCCCTTCCTCTCTGAAATCAATAAAAATATATTTTAAAAAATATAGAGTATATTGAGCAAAGTGGACCTACCACAAAGTCTTGAAGTATGCTAATGAAGAAAGACAGTCTTTGGCTATGGTTATTCAGCCAGTCAAAAATTATAGCCAGTGATACTATATTATTATCTATCTCAGATTCCTTTTATTTTTTCTGTTGAGAAATACGAAACTTACTCAAAAATCCTCTTGGACATTTTCAATTTTCTAGCTACCCACCTGAGGCTAAAACCATCGAGTAGAATGCAGAAGTCCTGCCATAGTGAATTTCCTAATTTTTAAAAGGCTTCCAAAAATGAAGATGAATATGTACTTTAAAATATTCTAATCTACCAGTTTGCTAATCCTGACCATTTGAAGGGGCATAATGAATACATCCTATTTTAGGAACATATTCTCTCTCTCTTCTCCCCCCACCCCTGCCACCCCCTTAAAAAGCACCCATTTAATTGTTTTCTAGGAAGCAAAGTTATACAGGACTTCATTTCAGCAGGGTCTTGGACTAACTGAAAGATCACAGATGTTGCTTCAAGCTAGGTTCACTTTTCTAAAGGATCCTGAAGAAAGTTAGTGCTGTCAGGATGCACAACAGGACAGATGGAAGGACAAATGTCCACACCCAATGATCCTGCACAGTCACGGCTTATAGTGTCTGAGTGGATGAGGCTAACAGCTTTTAGGAAGCTCAGCTGCTCAGTTCAGGTTTATATAGACAAGAGCAGGCCTGAGCATAGGCTGGTCTGAATATTTGCCAAGATGATCAAACTTATTGTTATACAATATATTATACAATACTAGAGGCCCAGTGCACAAAAATTTTTGCACTCGGGGGGTAGGGGGAATCTCTCTGCCCAGCCTGTGCCCTCTCACAGTCTGGGACCCCTCGGGGGATGACCACCTGCTGGCTTAGGCCTGCTCCCAGGGGGATTGGGCCTAAGCTGGCAATCAGACATCCCTCTGGCAGCCTGGGAGCCCTGGGAGGATGTCCACTTGCCAGCGGGGAGCAGGCCTAAGCTGCAGTCGGACATCCTTAGTGCTGCTGAGGAGGCGGGAGCGGCTCCTGCCACCACCTCTGTACTGGCAGCCCTCAGCCTGGCTTGTGGCTGAGCAGAGCTCCCCCTGTGGGAGCGCACTGACCACCAGGGGGCAGCTCCTGCATCGAGCGTCTTCCCCCTGGTGGTCAGTGTGTGTCATAGTGACCAGTCATTCCCAGTCATTCTGCTGTTAGGGTCAGTTTGCATATTACCCTTTTATTATATAGGATAGAGGCCTGGTGCACTGAAGGGGGCTGGCTGGTTTGCCCTGAAGGGTGTCTCAGATCAGGGTGGGGGTCCCACTGGGGTGCCTGGCCAGCCTGGGTGAGGGGCTGATGGCTGTTTGCAGGCTGGTCAAGCCCCTCCCCCCCCCCAGTGGGGACCCTCACCCCATGGAGGTTTGGCCAGCTTGCATGAGGGGCTGATGGCAGTTTTCAGGCTGGCCAAACCCCCCGGCGACGGAAGCTCCCAGCCTCTCCTTTTTTACTTTTTCTTTTTTTTTATTCTGGGATTTATTTACCTTCTATAATTGAAATTCTGTTGCCTTCAGTGGAGCTCAGAGCCGGCTGTGGCAGGTGGGAAGCTTGACTTCCTGCTTGCTCCAGCTCCGTGGCCACGGCCAGCTGAAAGCAGGTATCTGGGGTTTATTTATCTTCTATAATTGAAACTTTGTTGCCTTCAGTGGAGCTCAGAGCCAGCCGTGGCAGGTGGTAAGCCTGGCTTCCTCCATCACTGGGGCAACCAAGCCTCTTGCTTGCTCCAGCTCCGTGGCTGCCGGCCATCATCTTGGTTGGGTTAATTTGCGTATAGTCGCTCTGATTGGCTGGTGGGCGTGGCTTAAGGCATAGCAAAGGTATAGCCAATTTGCATGTTTGTCTTTTATTAGATTAGATACTGTATTATTATTATTGGGTACAGTTAAGTACAGTACATTCAGGCATCTCCCTCAACCTCCAAGGGTCAATGTCCAGGTATGTTCCTGAACTTAGTACAGTGGGATAAGGACAAGGGTCTTCCATCACTGTTCTGTAGAATTTCTATTGGGGAAGGGGACTTCTAAACTTTGGAGGGACATTTTTGTATCCTGGCAAAAAAATGGGGGAAAAACCAACCCTCCAGTTTAAGAGTAGCTAGGCAACAGGAGAAACATCATGTGTGTGCTACTTGTGGGGAGCAGGGCCACTGCGCACATTCTATACATTCCTTCTTTTCCTTTCTGCATTTTCCTCCTCTTGCTGCCTCACTTCCCTTGTCTTTGAGTCCCTTCTGCTCCAATGCTGCAGAGAGAAGCCTGAGCCTCCGAACCTATGTCCCAGGTCTCTTTCCTCTGCGACTGAGTGGTCCCTTGAGAGTACGGAAGAAAATGGAAATCCACGATGTGATTCACGTAGTTCATTCATGCTTTGGGTATGTTGTCTCACTTCTGATCTGTAGCCTAAGTATCATTTTACAAGAGAAGAAAAAAGACTCATGGGGATAAGCAACTTCCCAGGATTACCGTGCAGTGACACAATAAGCAGGGACTGGAAACAGGGCCATGCTTTCTTATTACATCACCGGATGCCCAGAAACCTCCTATAGAGTGCCTGCAGTGTCTGCTCTGCAATGGGACTCACACTTTTGCCACAGCTCATACTTCACAACTATGTTCTTCCTGTCCCTTCGGGACCATTCGGGAATGATAGTGGCCAATAATAACTTCTAGGTACGAGTGCCTGCTGCAGCCCAGGTAGTGGGAGACCCCTGGAAACCCAAACTGTGAAGGCAGGAATTCAGGTGCAGTAGTTAAATGCGGGAGATATTTGTGGTAGACGTTTTTCAGTTTGTTTGGGTGAGTTAGATTATAGGCAGGATTCTTTTTTTTTTTAGTCTTCTTAAAAATGTATTTAACATACTTCCTCCCTGCCTGACTAAGGCAAAGTTTAGGGTTACAAACACACCCATCCTGGCCTCACATCTCCCTCTGCTGAGGTTGCAAGGTATACATTACCCATTTTTTTTTCTTTTCTTTTCATTTCACTCAGAAATGTTTTTTTCTGAAATTATTACTCTGAAATTGTTTTCATTTCTATTGCATCTTTTTTATATTTGTATTACATATATGTTCATAAACAATATATGATAACAGTGTGCATCTTCACATTTTATATAAATAGTATCATATATCTTTCTGCAATTTGTTTTTTTATTTTTCCCCTTCAAAGTTATGTTTCTGAGAGATATCAAAGTGCATGTGAGTAGCCATGGTTCATTTATTCATTTTTTAAATTTCTGAATCGTATTCCATTGAATGACTATATCCCAATTTATTTATTCTCCAGCTGATGGACATTTTGTTTGTTTCCAATATTTTGCTATTGCAAACCATTCTGCAATGAACATTTCTGGTCATGTGTTCCTGTGCACATGTGTGAGTTTCTTTAGTTGTCCAGTTTTGCTAGCCTTATTTTACCTCTGCTGAACTGAATGACACTAAGCAGATAAATATGTGAGACTCCACAAAATAGTTTTCAGATGCCTTCAATTTGTAGATGACCTGTAGAAAAAGGATTCTCTCTTTTTATAACTACAACAATATTTTGAGCCATTTTGTAGGAACTCTAGAGTGTCAGGCATTAATTTATTGAAAGTGTTATTTATTTAAAGTGTTAAGTATTTATTTGCTATAACATTTAATTTTAATACCCAAAGGGCACAAGATGCCAACTAAATATTACAATATTTGAATACTCAATGTGGAAAAATTAGAATGTGTGGTCATTGAGAGTTGTAAGTCTATGAATTACAACAAGGATCTTGACATGCAGGTGGTATAGAAGGAAGGATAAAATGAAGGAAGGAAGGAAGGAAGGAAGGAAGGAAGGAAGGAAGGAAGGAAGGAAGGAAGGAAGGAAGGAAGAAGGAGGGAGGGAGGGAGGAAAAGAAGGAACAAAAAAGAGAGAGAAGAAAAGGAGGTGTATTAGGTTGGGATGAGTTGCAGTAACAAATAGATGTTGTCATGCAATGCTTCATAAGAATACAGCTTTATTTCTCTGTCATATAACACTCAAATATGGTTCCAGGTCAGCGAGCGTTGCAGCTTTGCTTTCTGTCGTCACTTTTCAGGGTCCCAGGTTGGCTGCTGCTTTTTTGTCTTTAAAATTTGTCCCCCAACTTTGATCAGAGGTTGTCAGATCAGTCAGGCAGATGGAAGAAACAAAGAGGAGTTCTAATGGGAGCCAGGAGCCCGGGTTGAAATCATCAAATAGCACTTTGGCTTGCATTCCATTGGCCAGACATGAGTCACAAGACCACATCTAACTATAAGGGATGCTGGGCAATGAAGTGTACCTGTGCGCCCAGAAAGATGAGTAAACTGTCCAAATTCTAGTTCTCTCTTCCACAGGAAAGAGGAAAGAAGTTGGTATGGTTTTAATTGAAAATATTGCAGCCGACATTTGTAAGAAGAAATAGTTAATACCAGTTGAAATGGAAACCAATGTACAGTTAACGTGCTTTCTCTCTTCCTCCTTGCTCTGGGCTATTTTTGTCTGCCTACATTTCCTTTCCTTCCTCTTCTGGGCAGAAAAGGTCCCACTACTCAATCCACATAGTTTTGGTGAGAATGCCTCTGACAAAAGAGGATAGAGCTTTATCTTAGCCTGGGCCCCATAGAAATTATAATTGGTGGTAATGGCTGACATGCCGGTAGTTTATTTGGATAATGATCCCATGGAACAGGAATGAGCAGCCAGGGGAGTAATAAGGTAAAAAGGGAAAACCAACACAGGGAGGTGTTGTCAAGGTGGATCCCACTGCTATGGGGACTGTAGTTGTGTGCCTATAGATGGACGTGGGGAGCATTTATCCATTGGCTCATTGAGGTTTTGTTTGCAAAGCTGATGGAAATAGCCTGGGGACTGAGTGCTACAGTAGCGCTACAGTAGTGACTAGAACTAGAGGTGGCGACAAGAGGAGCTGCACTGGTGCACCCTGGTGCCTGATGCAGGCAAGTAGCCCTGCTTCGATGCTCAGTACTCCTCCACCCCCAGGGCACAGTGCTTGGGTCATGGGTGTGCACCAACCAAGCCAGGATGCTAGAGTTCTCTCCCAGCATTTCTATAACAGGAGCTTGTTTCTCAGATCTTTCTTCCAAAGCTGAATGGATGCCAGTCTGCATCCGCATCTGCACTTCCCCTACTACTACACGGAGGAAACCTGCCTGTAGACGTGAGAGATAGACAGAGAGTTCTGTGGTGTCAAATCTCATCTCCAGCTCTTGAGGTTCTAGAGCTTCCATGATTCCTATAGCTCCTCCTTTCATTCTATGACCTACTCCCATCCGTCTAATAAATCCCCTAACTAAACCATCTCAACCTAATTTGAATTGGGTTTCTGCCAGTTGCAATGGAAATGTACCTGGCCGTGTAGAAACTGATGGGTAAAAGTGGAGTGTTATTTATCAATGGCCTTCTATCTCTGTCCTTGGTTCCAGGCCCAACTTTCATATCTTCACTTATTCGATATTTATATTTCCGTTTTCAAATTCAATGATACATCTAAAACTGAAATTGTCATCTCCTGTTTTTGTTGATTTTTTGTCAGTGATTCATTCTCCTACTCCCCAGGTTCGAAACCAGTGTTGCCTTGGACTCTATTCTCTTTTTCTTGCCATGAAGTCTTATTGATTCTTTCTTTGCAAGATGTTTCCAATTCATCTTTTTGTTGTTTTGTTGTTTTTGTGTGTGTGTCCCCGCTATGTTCTTCTGCTTCTAGTTCCTGTTCTGATCTAATTTGCCTTCATTTTTTACCACAATAATTCTGCTAAAAATTTTTTTTGCCTGACTTTTTTTCTCCTTAATAATTTTCAATGGATCTCTATAGCCTGAGGAAAAGTCCAAACTCCTTTGACACACAGTACCCTGCAAGATGAAGGCTCTACCTCAGTTTCCAGTGTTTTCTTTCACTCTGCTTCAAAATTAGCTCTTCATCCCATTAGCCATGGTCCCTGAACACAAATTCCCCATTCCTGTATCTCTGCCTTCATCCCACTTCACCTTCCCACTTGAAAGGCCACTCCCTCCTCTTCTCCTGCTCAAATCCTGGCTGATGAAACGCAGGTCCCTGTGCTGCTCCAGACCATAATGCTTTCTTTCTCCCTCTTCTTCCCTCCTGTCTGTGTTATGTGTTTAATACACTTATGATCTTGAACTGTGGCATACATTTTGTTCTTGCCAGAGTTGCCCTTTATTCAGACTTTAATTTGTATGAAAACAGAACCCATGTCTCCTAATTTGGGTTTTCTATTCCTCCATTTCTACACACCCAACACTATGCATAATAGGTGCTTAAGAAATTTTACTTTGTTATTTCTTTACTCTAAAATAAAAGGCTATGCTTTGTCTGAAGTCTGTTTTGTCATGTGATATCGGTATTGTGGATGATAAAGATGTAGGTGGAAAAATAGCTAAACACCCCTAAGTTTATCTCTATACTTCCCTGTTGTACTAATAAATGTGCCCTGTTCTTCCCACCATTGTCTTTGCTTTTTAGGAACAACAGGCTATTTTCCTTTTTAGGAAATAATATCACACTCTGATAAAAAGTTCTCTTGTTTATAAATCTCTCTTCCATTCACTCTTCTCCAAATGTAATTTTAGACAGGCAGATCTGTTTTTGAAGTTCAAAGAGAAAAGAATCAGCAGACTCAATGGCACATAACAAAAGACGATGTGTGGTATCCTTATTTCTTTTTATTGGAAAGGAATCACTTCTATTCTAGCGCAAACAATGTATATTTTACATCATAAAGCAAGATATAATTTACATATTACATTTCTTACGAGACCTTTATACCCTAAATGTCATTCCCTTTTTTATTCGGTCACCTCTTCTGGTTCCATTTAACGTGCCACATACCCCATAAATCAGCACCTTGTTTCCAAGGGATTGGGGACACAGACAGAGAGTTTGTAAGTATTCATCCGTATCTGAATATAATGATGGTGAGGAGCAGGGGTATGCCTTTGAACTCTGGCTCTGAGACCCTCTCTTGATGCCTGGCTCAGGAGCCAGAAGGCTACTCCTCCAAATCACATATGAACTCCTACTTATGTCAAGTCAATAATAAATGAACAACCATGGGTATACTTCTTGATCAAGTGCTTAGATAATAGATGCTTGTGGTATGCATTCACCAACAATGCCAGTTCCTATGGCTGACCAGTACTGGTTCTTCCATGATATTCCCAGACATCTCTTGCTCAGGGAATATTGCAATATTGGGTAAAACTGCCCAGTTTCACCTAACATTAGGGTTATGGGTTCAGACTTGTCTGTTCACCACTAAAAATGGATGTCAAGATAGAAGCTTCAAGTGACTTTACATGACCCTCTATCTCTTGGCTGCCTCTTCTAAGATTTCGTCCCTCTTAGCAAAATTTTTTTAATGTATGATTTCTGTTCCCTGCACTGTAATCCAAATCCTCTTTCAGCCATTCTTCCCAAACCTCCAACTCCAAAAGTTTACCAATTTCTTGGGTTGCACTGATTTCACAAAGAATGTTTTAATCTGTTAGGATGCACTGTTCCTTTGAAACTCAATAATCCACAGCAGCTAATGGGACAAAAGAATCCAGGGACTCTTTGGGAAGCAAGTAATATGTGTTGTTAGCCAGCTTATGCGAACCATTTGGTAAGAAATGTTTGAATAGTAGATGAAAAGAAACACACACAGGAAATTGGTTGATGAGAGCAAAATGCATCAGACGGGCTTCCTTCTTGTTATAGAGAAAAGTACAGAATCAACATTCAAAATACATTTTCAGATTGGGGGATATTTGACTGAAAAAATAACGCCATGAGCTCAATCTGGTAGGCCAAGGCAAGAAACAAATATGTTCTCAAAGTGCATCTTAAACCCCAATTCCTTGCCTGTCACTGAAAGTTGACATATTTGGCCAAAATCTATCTGAAACTTTTAAATCACTGATAAATAAAGTTATTACAACCAAGCTGGCCAGGATGAAAATGTAAATTGAAAATGTGTTTGTTCTGTGTATCTTAAGATTACTTTGGTCAAATGATGTGAATTCTGAGAGGTCTGTAAATATAAACCTACTTCTCATTTCCAAACGCAAAATGATAAGCATTAAAAGCAAGGTAGCATTTCCTTGCTAGAAAACAAGGGACTGTATCCTTCCATTAGCCTTGAAAACTTTTATAGTCCCCTTCCTTTCATGGCTACAAAGTGCTGGAAATACAGAGAATATGGGAAAGAATGAAGGAGCAAATGAATAGGGCCTCACAACACCCCTGTGAGGTAGGTAAGTATTGTTAAACCCATTTTACAAAAAGGTAAACTGAGGTACCACTTGGTAATGGGGTTTGGTCAAGTCCACCTGACAAGTCACAAAAGCACAGCTGGAAACAAAGAGAAAGAAACAAAGAAAGGTCAGTCCTGGCTCCCAGCCCTAGCCACTAACCTTTATTTCAAAACATTAGAAAATAAAATAATTGCCGTTTTGAAGTTTGGACAAACCTTTAAGTATTCCAATAAACATGTGTCTTTCAGATTCCTGTTGAGTAGAAAAAGGGCAGATGGCCAAATGGCTTTTCCTCCGCTCTCTAAGTATAATTCCCATGATAGATCAGGACGGACCAGCATTCCACCAGAGCTCAGCCTCTAAACTCAAGGACATTCTTAAAGCTTCACATACTTTCTCATTTATTTAAAGCCCTACTGTGAAAACAAGACCTGTTCTCCAACAGCTGCTCTATAAGTTGCTCTGTGGACCTTAATGAGAATTTTGTGGAGAGCAAGAAAGGAAACAAAATCCCCAATAAAACATCTCATCACTGTAGAGGGAAGGACAGTGGTGATGGCGTGAAATTTGCTTTTTGTTGTGTTTGAGAAACTGCAAACTTGAGCTTGCAAGAATATTTTATATATATATAAAATATATAAATATATACAGTATATATATAAGTGTGCATCTGATGACCCTTAAGGCACCAATGAGATATAGGCTATGCCTTTCACAACTCGGTCTTTGTTTTCTGAGAGAAATTTCTCTCCCTCATTCAAATGAAAAATAGTTCGTCTACCAAATAGTCCATGACAGCAAATCCTTCAAAAACAACAAACATCTTTAACTTAAGATGGCTGATTATTAAGATAGGGATGATGGTGATATCATCTATAGCTTAGAGCTTAAATCTAGAGCTTAGGTCTAGAGCTTATTGCTTAGAATGAGCCAGGCACAGCCAATCAAACTGGAACAGACAGGCCAGTGACCAGATGTTGCACATGACTGTTTCTCTCCCCGCCCCCCTACTCCCCAGTAGCTGATGGAAAAACTTTTCCGTGACCAACAGAGATGGAGACAGGGAGAAAGAAAATCGTGTCTGGCACAGATTCTTTAGAAAGACTGGCTTTTCAGAGGTTCCTAGAGCTTCTGTGCAGAGAACTGGGAAGGAGGACGGGGCAAGGCACTGAGGTTTCAACTCATCGATGAGGAGACTATAGGCAATTATTCTGATATATATATGGCTTCTTTGGCTATCATAGACTTTTTAAAACCCATATAATCATAGGGAGGGGTGGGGGGCTGAACCCAACTGAGGAAGCTCCGAGTATATGAAGCAAAGCATGGAAAGAAGGGAAAACAAAACGAACACACCCAGAAACAAGTGTTGCTGGTGTCCCAGAGGGAGGAGGAGTGTTTGGTAACTAATTTTCATTTGGCTCCTCTCCTGTGCTTCTCTGCCATGGTCCCAATAGTTTAGTTCTGTTTTTTTGGTTTGTTTATTTTTATTATTTTTTCCAGCAGATGAAGAAATGACAGAACAGGATAGGTGTCTTATGGTTTTTTGGTGTTTTTTTTTTTTTTGGATTTCTTCTTAGGCCTGTTTAATTATTTTTTTCCTCAGTTGACTGTTGGCACCTGGTTCCTCTGTAAACTATATTCCTTGGCCTTCAGTCTCAGGTTGGCAATGCTGTTGGCCATGTTGATGCCCTGTGCAGGGCTATTGTTGGCACATGTGGCAGAATAAGTAGCCATGGCACTGTAGGGACAAAGGAGAGAGCAGGGAGAATAACAGGCATTAGTTTCACAAAGCTGTAAGTCTGTGCCCCAGATGGGTGTGACTCTCAGAACGGGGGGCCGGCAGGGGCAGGAGGGTTGGACGAGATGACCTCTGAGGTCCCTTACAGCCCCAGATTTCCATTAGTCTAAGGCAGTTGGCGAAGGGTGGCAGTGTTTGAAAGGGCAGGGCAGAGCGGAGGAGAGTGGACCAAGGGATGGGGGAGAGAGGCATTCGCTGTGTTGGACTCAGTGAGTCATGATTTATTTCTGGGGTGAGAGAAGAAAGCTGCTTGTGCTGAATAACAGGTGTGTGATCAGCTATCCAATTGAAACCTGTTCAAAGCCCTCTTCCTGCCTACATCCCTGGCATATGGGAGCAACGAGAAAGAAAAGGAGGCATTTGAAAAGAAAATTTTTGCCTTCCTCACTCTAGGACGCTGACGTTCACTCTAACTCATTTTAGATGATCAACAGATACCACACTAAATACCATTCTTGGAGAATCAGTTAAACAACCCAAGATAACTTTTGTGCTGTTCCCTGCACAAAAGCATTGCCCAATCAAGAGGGACCCATCGCGTTTGGCCTTGATTTGATAACTTTTCAAAAGGACTTGAATAGCTCCGGACACTGCTTTTGGGTCAGTCATTTTGGAGATGTTTAAATCCCCTGATGAGCTAGCAAAGGCTTCAGCTTTAAGATTCCCGACCTGTTTCTCACTGTCTGTATTCCTGAGAAAAACCTGAAGTTTTGTTTTTTTGTTGTCAGAGATTGTAATTAAGACCTAGGAATACTGGTAAGAAATTTGTAATTGGTGGTTTTGTTACTTGTACCCATGAATTTCTTTTAAAGGGAAGAGTAATGGTTTCTTTGACTTGGATATAAATTATCCATTACTTTATATAAACAGTTAAAATGGTACTCGTTTTAATTAAGTGAAAATGTTTCTAGTTGTTTTTAAGATTAGCAAAATCCCTTTCTACTGAGAGAGACTTACAAATAGAAAGATGTGTACTCTTCCATTGCCTGCATTCCAGTGCAATTTTGTCAGCCACACAGGGGTTTGTGGTTCTGGGGATCAGGTGATAGACCAGAAAGAGAGAAAACTAAAGCTACCTGCACAGATAGAGCGACTGTATCATTAATACTTCTTTGGGACCCCGCATTGTCAAGGCTTATAGTCAAGATCCACAATAGCCTATTTCAGCTCAGATACTAGCAATTAACCCAGGAAGACTAGGTTGAAGAAATACAATTAGTCCCCGGTCACTAGGTCTTTCCCAAAATACACATCCTTAATGTAAAACCCTTATAGCACTGGTGTGTGTGTGTGTGTGTGTGTGTGTGTGTGTGTGTGTGTGTGTGTGTGTGTGAAGGCAGAAGGAAGAAGATTTAGAAGGGTTATAAAAGATCCTTATGCTCTTGTATTTCATATTAGCCTGCTTTGCTCTTACTCATTTCTGGATTGATGATTTTAACCATCTTTACAAAATTAGGTTCTCCTGTAGCTCCCTGGACTTTTCCTCTTAGCACTTATTTTAATTCCTCAACTGTAAGTTCCACAGATGAGACACCATATCTGCCTTGTTCACCTCTGTCTCCCCAGGTAGAGTTAACATCCTATCTACCACACATTTGGCACTCAAGAACGTATTTAATGAATAGATTAAGTAAGACTAAACTGATTCCAGCTCAATGTCACTTTTCTCTGTCATCCTGCTGTGAGTAATGATTCTAAAAATATTTCACCAATATGCTTTTATTCTTAGGAACTTATTCCTCCCTGTTAATTTTTCTATCTTAATAGAATGTACAAAATCAGAAAGGACATGACACAACAGGAGCTGGTGGTTGCATATCCTTAAATCCATAACAGTATCTTTTAAGAGAAAAAACATGAACAAATATTAATGCAGGTTAGGCTAATAGAATAGACTCTCACTTCTACCACTGTCTCCCAAAGGCAGAGGCAGAAAAAGAGTCCCAGTTAAAGGTTTCAATTAGGAGTGAGATAAGTGACCAGAACAACCCATTAAAATTGAACAAGTTTTTTTTTTTGTCTTTCCAGTATACCAAGAAATTTCATTTATTTTCCAACCCCACATACATATAATCATTTAATTTCTATATGAATTGCCTGCTTCCATTCAAGAACCTGCCAGAAATACATGTGCATCTATAAATCCTCTATTCAAGGATACACTGAAATCTAAGATTTCAAAGAAATCAAAGATCTACTAGTAAATTGGTAGGAAAAGAAACACTTGGATTGGGGACATGTACCTGAGTCATAGACCACAAAATCAATCAAACAGGCTTTCTCAACCAGGTTTCTGCAAGAGAAGGAAGCCCTGGAGATGGTACATAGAACCATTTTAAATGCATAGGAGAGGCGCAGGAATTGTGAGTTATCTGTGATATCTGTTAAGTACTGAGAATGGATTTGGATGGCTTCCTAAAACAGAAGACTAAAACTTCTTGAGAGAACACTTATAAAACTGAAATTGCTATAGTTGTGATTTCAATGTTATCTATTATAGAACCATGCTTGCTGTATTTTCTGCAGCGTTTACTAGTGCCATCTGATAGTCTAGTCTGAAAACTGACTATGGTAACAAATGTCTTGGAAATACTGAGATTCTCTCACTAATGCAGGCCAGATATTCGTATCCCAAAGGAGGTGAATATTGATCCACTTTCCATCTCAATACCAAGTTAGTGTAAATTAGGGTTCTGTCTTGCACAGGAGACGGGATTTTCACTGAGATATTTCCCCTTAAATGGCAACCTGTTATTAGAGTTGAAAATAGCTTCCTGTCTGACTCTACTGTGGGCTGTTACAAGGACATCGCTGTACCAGTGAAGCCTCAAGCTAGTGTTTGATATTCATGAGTAAGTTTTGAACTTTCCTAGGAACAAAGCAAATAATAGCATTTGCACTTGATAAGTGCTCAGGAAAGTTAGAAACTTTCAAAAATTGATCTAAAATATGCGAGCATTGCATAGCCATAAGAGGTAAACTAAGAGTAAGTCTTAATTCAGAGCCTCTTAACAAATGTTTAGACCATCTAACTGTACAAATAGAGACTACAGTGAGGGTTTTGTGCACATACGAAAGGATTGTGAATCTGTGTTCCCTGAGTACTTGGACATGGGTTTAGATTCTCAACTTGAATTAAAAGTGCCATGTAGACAAGTAGGGAGCAGTCCTTTTATGTGCCAGTGAGGCCTCAACACTTGTTACAAGTCAGAAAAGACAGAATTAGTGAGTGGGTACTCCAAGAGCAGTTTCGTCATGCTTTTAAAACGGCATTAGAAGATGGAGAGGACCCACTCGCAAAAATGACGACAGGTGCAAGAGAGCCTTGAGTGGCTGCCAGTCAGAATGTTCATGACCACCTGTTTTCCATGTCATCAAAACTTACACTGCTCTGTGTTAGGCAAAGAAAGAGAACCCTGGAATGTTTTCTCACAAGACAGACACCAAAGGCAATGAGCTGTTTTCAACTAAACTTACAGGACCATTGGAACCATGTAAAGCGCCCACTCCTTCCTATACAGGAGTAAGCTTCCTGGGACAAAAAGATGAGATGGAAACGAAGTGACTTATAGAGAGTAAGCACACGGACCATACCAAGAGCCTGCTGACCAACACCCAGAGATCCTGCCCCTTGGTCTCGCTTTATGAGTAAGAAACATGTACTTTTTCTAACATGATAATGCCGACATGACCCTGAGACTGGGGGTTCATGGAGGTGGTTGGCTCAAGCAACGTTTTATTTCATTTCAATGAATGTCAAGTTTGTTATGTCCACGGCCAAGAAACTAGGTTGATGAATAAAGTGCACTGAAGAATCAGAGATGAAAAGGAAATTCCCATATCCCATCTGTCAACTCAGCAAGTCTACCCTGAGGCTCGCACAGAGTGGACACACGGACGTGAGCTTGAACATTTCCCATCTCCTTATTTGGAGATGCCTAACAGATGGTGCTCAGCCATACAATGCAGCGTGCTAACCACCAGCAGGGACAGAGTTCTGTTTTCACTGGAGACAAATAATTTTTGATGACTTCAACCTACCCTGAGAGGTTATTGTGAGGAAAAATGTGTTACAATGGCTGCCAAATACCAAGAAGTCCGGGAGATACTATACATAATATGATTTTGAAGCCAGGAAACTGGCAGGCATCTGCCTCGCTACTTCCTCAGCAGCCAGAGTGTAAGTCCCATAAGTCACAAAACAATTGAGGACAGTGGGGTGGGGTTGGGGAGGGACAATAATAACTGACTTAGTTTTCAACTCTAACTTTGTTTTTCTGTTTGGCCCTTTTGGACAAATGATGACAAGCTGTTGAGAATTCCATCCCAAAGACAGATCCGTTAGCCCAAGACATCTATGTGCTTTCTGAGATCCCAGGGTTTCCCAGCTCAGGAGTTTTCCAAAGGCTGTGGAGCTGGAGGTTTGCCCCGACTCTGTCTATAATGTGTAGAGGTTGGAGACTGTCTCTTAGGTTTGTTCATCTGTCAGTGTAAGAACACGGAGGTATACTTGCTTCATCGAAGAAAACTTAGTATGAGTTTTCCAAGGGAAGTTTATCTTAGAGAGGAAACTAAAGTTCCCTTTTGGAAGTGATCTTTTGTGATTTAGATAATCATTTCTAATTTCTGTTTTTAAAATCCAGAAGTTAATTTTTGAAATTCAGCTTTTTAAGTGAATACACTTGGACCCTATTTCATTGATAAGCCTTCAGTTTGCACTGTGTGCTCAGGGATCCTTCTGCCATTTTTAACTCTTTTTTCTACAGATGTGTTACATTGGAAGCCTTGCATCCCTCCTTTGTCTCAACAATTTTTGTACTTCCTTTTTGAAATGCACATTGCTTATCTACAGATTCCAAACGCCCCTGAGAAGTAGGTAATAGGAAAACTGTAACTAGCTCATCTTAGATGCAAGGTTACACGAGAGATAGATGATCCAACAGGAGCCAGGACAAGAACATAGTTCTTCCGACCTCTGCCCCACACCCTACGGTCATTTAAAGCCTCACTATTCCAATTATGTCCCAGGTGTCAACAGTGTGGCATGACATGAACGCCTGTTAGCACTGCAGAAGCTGAGTCTGCATTGTAACACTGTGCCTGGCAATCCATATACCCAGTCATTTTTGAGGAGCCCTGCTCTAGGCTACAGACTTTACAGACCCATTTTCTTGCAGCTCCGGCTGGTTTCCAATGGTATCCCCCACTTAAGGACCTCTCTGCTTTCATTTCTAGGACCTCAAGTCCCGCTTTCTTAAACTCTTATTTCCCACTTAAACCCTACCCCCAGCAGCCACCCTCTTCCCCCTGACAAGTTACCTTTTCAGTGTCTTCCGTTAGAATCCGTTATGAAGTCCCTCGTGTAAACAACATCTTGGGAGGGACGAGGATCTATTTTTGAAAGTGTGAAAGGGAGTCATGAGCCAAATGCGTTCAGCAGATGTCAGGCAGCACCGTGACCACGACCAAAGGAGGGGAGGAGGAGGAGGAGAAGGTTAGAGGAGAGAAACTGTGGACAAGGATAGCTGGCCTCCCTTTTACTTGTCATAGGTTCTCTTGGAAGCCCAGCCCTCCCTCTGGAAATGGCCCTCCAGACCGACACTGCAGAGCCTGACCACTCTCTACCTCCTATAGAAAAGGGCATCTCTGGGGAAAGACTTCTCTATTATTCTATCTAAAACAGCAGCCCAAAGTCCAGGACGTGGTTAATTAGTGCTACCCAGAGGCAAAGCACTGCAAGATAGGGAGTCTTAGTAGCTCTGGTGCTGGTATGATTTTCACAAAGGAAAACAGTTCTGAGCTAAGCAGTGGGCGTGCGTGCCAAAAACAAGCTCTCTTCCTCGGGCTGCGGGTGGGTAACGAAGACACCTACCGGGCTAGTAGTGTCCGTGTGAGGGAAGGCTTTGCTACTTCTGGTAACTCGATTGCCTGCCTGACATCACCACCTCTAGCACGCTCACGGGAATGAATGAGGTCATGACGTGCTAAAAATATAGTGTGAACCATATGTCCCAGTTTGCCAGGGACAATCCCAGTTGAATGCCTGTTGTTCTGGTGTTATTATTAATAGCACGCCCCTTTCACTCTCAGAAGTGTCCCAGTTTGGACGATAAATTATACAGCCGCGACTCTAGATATGGAAGACACCCAGAAATAAAATGTGTTGGCTATTTCCTATCCCATAATCCTGAACATATGCACACAGTTGCTTTGAGTCTTATTATTTTCCTGTCTTCTCCGTGGGAGTCAGCACACTGTCCTGTCCTGTCTGACAAGACTGCCCTCGCGCTGTCCCTGGGTTACATGGCCAAGCCCCATCAGTCATCCCAAGGGGATGTCCACACACCTCGGTGTCTTGTTAGACCCTGAACCAAAGAGCATGTTTACGTAGTTTCCCAGTCTTCCACTGTTACTATTTTCCATATTATGTCCGGTTTAATTTAAATGAAAATATGGCCACGTGTCCTACAAGTTTGGACAGAAACGGGGATCATGCGCACTGGGTCTAACTCTGCTTGCTGAAAGCGTAAGCTTGGGCGAATGTTTAGTCTCTTCTTTGGAAGCAGAGCGAGGACAGAACTACCACACTAGAGCATTCCAAGGGTTGACCAAGAGAAATGCCTTTTAATCAACATCACATGGGAGATGACTAACTTGACATAATAGTCCCAACAAAGAGCGAGTTAATTTTCCATAACACAAAAGGTCTATCATTTGCTTTGCTTTTCATCACTTGTTTGTTTGTTTTTATCATCCCTTAACAAAACTTCTATTTCAAAATGCAAAATCATAAAGTATTTTGTGTCTACTAAACATAGCAGAAAGATCTCCAAGAAACAGAATAGCTTTTTACCACTTTCAGAAATTAATCAAAAATAGAAACACTTCAGTCAATAGTGGGTCAAACAACATTATTATTGATTAAATTACTGCTTTAAAACATTGTTTTTTTTCTACTTATAGCCGGAGATTAACTTATTCTTCATACAGAATATGAACAATCAGAGTCTATAAATTTTTAATGAATTATATTTTACAAACTCTGTAGCTAAGAGAGAAATGATATAAAAGTATACCATGAAACGAGTAAAAAGTACTAGGTAATATAATTTTAAGTGAAAAAAGCAGGATACAAAATACTATGTACACTAAGTCTACACTCTATAAAATACTGAACTCTAGTTGCAAAAGTAAACAAACCTAGTTATGTCAAGATGGTGGATTTATGAGTATTTTTTAATGTTTCTAATATTTCTACATAATCTCTCAAATTAAAATAGAACATTTCCCAAAAAGGCACACATAAATTGTGTGTTAAGAATTTCAGTTAGTTGCCCATATATATAATATATATGATGCTGGCCCCGGGGTTTGAACTTCTGCTGAGGTCTGGTAATCTAACCCAGTATAAATTCAGGAAGGCTTTCATCCCCACTCCTGTAGGGGACTGCCCTCAGCCTCTCACGGGTAAGGACCACATACAGCCATCTGGATTGCTTACAGCTGGTATGAGAAGTTCCTAGTAGGACCCAGGCAGAAAAGGGAGCAGGACTTTCTGGCTGTGACCAAATTCAAAACAGAAACCTTGAAACATCAAGCTTGGAACCACATCCATTTCCCAAGACATTTGATGAGCCTGTGAGCTATCAATATTTATCAGAGAAACACAGCAGCCTTCCGGGTATTTAAAAATATTAAAGACTAGGTGATTTCACAATGGTCTTCAAAATGGGTCTTTAGTAAATTCTATGGGAGAGGAGTCTGAATTTTAAATGGGACCCAAAGATATGACCAATCTTTTGAAATCAACAAGGCGTACCATGTCTGAGAGCAAGAAGAGTTTCCAGTTTCCTATGGGGTGTGTGTGTGTGTGTGTATGTGTGTGTTTGCCGGGGGGGGGGGGGTGTTCTCTGTACTAAGATCACAGTAATTCAGGCTAATTTCACAATTCAGTGGTGGTGGTGGGGTGTTCAAAAGAGATTTGCAAATGCATTTCTGGTGTTTCTTTCAAGAAACTGACTTGGAAGAGAAAGAACATTTAGGTGAGGCCTTTTGCTTTGATTAGAGTAATCAAAGTTTGAAACATATTTGGATTTCACAATGTGGCATTTTACATCAAGAGTTCAGCTTCCACTGGGGGATAATCTATAATTAATTTAAAACATCTCCTTAACCCATTAGTGAACTTTAACAATAAAAAGGTAACCAAAGCACAATAAATGAATTTGGAAATAGTTCTTTCTCCACTGCAATCAGCCAGAGATAATCGTGATCTGGTTTCTAAGAGTACCCAGGTTTAGGTTCAAAGAAAGGCACTTATATGATGACAGTGTGTTAGGCACTTGTATTATATCTCAGCTTCCCTCTGGCATTAACCTATAATTCTGAACAGCATAACAAATGGAGGTGAAAGGCCTCTCTAAGACATTGAAATAGTACTCTGTTATTTGCTTCTTTAAAAATATTCACCTTTTTAATATAAAAGTTTAGTGTAAATTATACATTGCTTTTATACTTTAAAAACCCCACACAAACAAACTGACCCCCAAAGAACTTCAGATAGTATATAAGATTTAGCAATTGAATAGGAAGGCATTTTAGACCATAAGGCATCCCCTACTAACAAAGAACTGTGACCATGAAACTGATCAAAATGATTTTGGATTTTCTTTCCTTCTCTCTCTGTGCCTCTCTCTTTCCTTCCTTCCTCCCTCCCTCCCTCCCTCCCCTCTCTTCCTTCCTTCCTTCCTTCCTTCCTTCCTTCCTTCCTTCCTTTCTTCCTTCCTTCCTTCCTTCCTTCCTTCCTTCCTCCTTCCTTCCTTCAATTCAAAATTAGTTTTACTGTGAATTACAGCCTTACAAATTCAATTATTACTTCAACATAGGAAAATGGATCTATCTTAAATTTGGAAATGGAGTAAAGTTTTGTTTCAGAACGGTTGCAAGGGGGACTCTGAGCATAGCTTAGTGATCTTTTCTTTTAGGTTCTTCCCCATCTTTGAAACCTTTGCAAGAGTTCCTGAGTTCAAGAGGAGATTGCTGATGGCCTGCCCCTCTCTCTTCTGCCCCAAACCCTGCTCCTGGGGCAACTAGTAATCTGTGAAAATCTGGGGATGTCAGCAAGTTGAGTGTCTCTGAAGAGGTTAACCCAGTAAGAAATGTCAGCCAGCTGCACAAGCAACTTTGAACGTGATGGAGCGCTGAGAAACATTGGAAGTAGAGCAAGGGAGAGTGGGCCAATCATTCACCTGTACGGAGAGGCCGTCCCCCAGGAGAAATAATCGGTGGGTCTTGGAGCAGGACGAGGTACGATGGGCTGCTCCACAGCAGTCACGTCTCCTGAGTAGGATTTGAGGAGGGAAGCGTTTTTATTGGCCAGCATGGCTCTCTCATTCCTGCGGAATTTGGCTCTTCGGTTCTGAAACCACACCTGGAAGATGGTTGGGAGGAGAGGAGGGCATAGGAGGGGGAGGAAGAAAAAGAAGAGGAGGTTACACCAATGAAGTCCTGGTTGATTCTACTAGACTATGCCTTCCAAAGGAAGATGTAGGGAAGGTATGGACTTCTCCCGAGAACAACAGAAACATGCCGTAATCTTCCCCATGTCACAGGGCTCTTAAGGGTGAAGACTTAGAATGGGACCCTGAGGTACTTCCACTAATCAAGACTCCAGAAGTGAGACCATGACTAACCCATGAGATAGCAAAATCTGGTTATAATCCCTGTTGTAATTATAATCAAGAGAAAAAAGAAAATCTCATTAGACGTCTGCCAGAGACGATGATATTTTTTAAGTTCTTTCAAAACGTAAAAAATTCCTCTGCTTTCATAATACGTATTGGCTACGTAAAGAAAATTCATCTTCCCCCAAAGTGGGCCTTGCAACACACTTGAAGAAGGAAATGGTTTATTTGGTAAATGCAGGGAATAGCAGTTGAAGAGTGAAGATACAGCAGAGAAGAACAGCCATGGAACTGTGTGTTCAGCTCCGTGGGACAGAAGGGACTAACCCAGGACACAGACTCCCACTGAGGGACACAGACTGCCACTGAGGGGTGAGGGAGCTGAAGATTCCTACACCGTCATTATTGATTATTAATGTTCCAGCGCCTCTGACATGCTGAACACAGGCAGGGAAGCTTCCTGAACTCCTAGAGAGAAACTTGTAAAGAGAAATGAAGGTACTGAAGGTTGGAAGTTGAATGGAGTAAATTCAATTGTAGGGCTAGGGAGATGGCTGGTACTGACAGCATCATAATCAACCCATCATTTATTAAGTGCTACCAGGGCTAGGAACTTATAGAAGCACATTGCATACATTGTTTCTAGTTATCATGACAATTCCATATATTAGGCCTTATTATTTCTATTTCAGAGTTGAGGAAATAGGTTCAATGAGATGAAGCCATCTGTCGAAGTTCACACAAATAAATGGCTGAATGTTTTAACTCAAGGACATCTGACTCATGATCCTACAACTCTCTGGATGGCCATGGGATTTTATTCATTCATTTACTCATTCAAGAGATCTTTATGGAGTGCCTGTTGTGTTGCAGACTCTGTGCTTAATGCTGGGAACAGAGATGAGGCTTCAGCAGCACACAGTCTATTAAAAGAAGGCAGACATGGAAATTTGAAATACTATAAAATAAGAGTTTTAGATGCAATTATAGAAATGCATGACAAGGTATGGGAGAAAGAAATTCTATGGTGTAGAGTGGAACATTTGCAAAACTCTAGGGAGCAACCTTCACAGAAACTACTGTGGGACGGGGGCCCGGTGGAAGGCCTGGGTGAAAGTCAAGGCAGTATCTGGACACATCTTTCCTGGCTCAGCAGACTCCTAGCTCTTTTGCTTCAATGTGCCCTTCACATTGCTAATAGAGCTATCATTTTAAATGCACATATAATTGTACTAATGCCCTGCTGTGTACCACCCACTGGTTCCCCATCACTTGAGGAATCAAATCAAAGTGTCATAGCATAGAACAAAGACTGTTCGGGAATGACCTCTTTGTCCACCAATCTGACTGCACCCTACACAGCTTGGATCATATGCACTGGCCCCCTATTTTTCCAACTCCTTGCCCAGACTCAAGTCTATTGACATATTCAGTTATTTCCCACCTATGTCTATTCACACCCAATGCTCCCTCTGCCTGTGACATTGTTCCTCTTTGTCCAGGTGTCAAAAGACATATCTTTCAAGATTCGACTTTCACATCATCTCCTTTGTGAAATGTCATGGAAAGAATATGACTTTAACGTCATACAGAGTTGGATAAAATATTGGCTATAAAATGTTAAAGATCTGTCCTTGGATATTTATTTAATTTCTCTGATCCCTTGTCACTCAATCAAATGAGCATAATGATACCTACTCAGAGGGTTATTGTGACAGTTGGCACAGTTTCATTGCTGAATATACGTGAATTCTCTCTCCTTTTTTCCCTGGTAGATTTGATCATTCCTTCCTCTGTTCTATCATTAATTCTTTTGTTTTGTTGCTTTTTTAATCATGATTTTTAAAATATGTATTTATTGATTTTTTAGAGGCAGGGAGGAAGGGAGAAGGAGAGAGAGAAACATTGATGTGAGAGCGGAACATTGATTACCTCCTACATGCCCCCTACTGGGAATCCAGCCTGCAACCTGGGCAGGTGCCCTGACCGGGAATCAAATCAGCAATCTTTCGATGCCCCCTACTGGGAATCCAGCCTGCAACCTGGGCATGTGCCCTGACCGGGAATCAAACCAGCAATCTTTCGATGCATAGGATGATGCTCAACCAACTGAGCCACATAGCTAGGGCTTAATCCCTAATTCTTGAACATTTCATAAGTATGGGGATTATCTTACCACATCATAACAGTATGGTATACACATCTGTTTTGTCTGCCCCCAGTTCGTGATATCCTGAAGGGAGGCCATTGTCTTAGTCATTCCCGGAAATCCTAGAACAGTTCCAAGAGCATAATAGGTGTTTGATAAATGTTTGAGGGGAGGAAAAAGTAGAAGAAAAAAAAGATGAATTGTGCAAAGATGATAAGATATGGCTTCCATCCAAGAAAACTTCACAGTCTAGTGGGGGAAGTTGGCTCACATACAACTCAATGTAATACATGTCATGTTGTGATACATGCTGTACTTATAAAGAAGACCAGGGTCAGAAGGGCGTGGTTCAGAGGGAAGGGGTAAGACTTCCGGAGGAAGAATAAAGTCGTGGAAGGAGAATTCTGGCCTGCTGGCACAGGGAATGTTCACAGCTCCAAAAACCATTAGAATATAGTCAGGTGAGAGAGGAAGAAGATAAGGTAGTTTCTACATAGAAGAAAGACATTTAATTATGGTTTTGATGGGGCAACAGAGCTCTCAACCCAAAAATTGTCTTTTCACTTTTCCCCCCTCCTATTTCCAGCATTGCTCTGACCAGGTTTCTTTATGTAAAATTGAGATCAGCACCGTAAAAGTGGCACTTTCCGATACCGTGGGTTAAGCAGTCTTCACGGACGTGCTCTGAGAGGGGAGGACTGGGCTTACCTGCACTCTGGCTTCAGTGAGGTTCACCCGGCGGGCAAGGTCTTCTCGCACAAAAGCATCGGGGTAGTGGGTCCGCTCAAAGACGCGCTCCAGAGCCTGCAGCTGGCTGCTGTTGAAGGTGGTCCGGTTCCTCCGCTGCTTTCTCTTTTTCTTTTCCTCTGAGTTCAGCTGATCATCTGGGATGGAAGACATCGATGATAAGAAGCGAAAGTCATGTTGAGGAGGGATGGGGTCCCCCCTTTATACTTCCTCTCTGTGTCTCTACAGTGAGATATTGTTTCCTTTGCTCACTGCTTTACCAGGGTGCTAGAGCCAAATGCCACCCATAGGTGCTCATTAGCATCCTGTGCCCAGAACCCCAGCAGGTCTGATGCTTGGTTGCTGCTTTGAAATCTGAGACCAGACCTGAGCTGTCACAGGGATACTTCTTGCATGTTCCGTGAAGCCTGTTTGTCAAAGAGGCTAAAGGAAAATTTTACTATTGTCCATGTTCTCTAGACTTCTCTAGAGCTGGGGGAGGAAGAGTAGATGGCTTTGGGCCTTATTTATATTAGACAATATTGTGTTCATTCAGATAGTTTCACAACCAAGGAGACCAGCTACCCCCTTGGTCTCTCTCCTCAACATACCCACCTAATCACACATGCAGTAAACTGATTAGAGAGGTTTCTGTTTTACCGTATGTTCTCCTAGAAACAGCCAGTGATTCCTAATTGCATTTGCTCAAGGCTCTGTGTCGTTGCTAAGGCCTCAGCCTAGAGCAGAACTAATGCTCACAGCACCGTCCACCTAAGCTGACAGTGGCCCGGGACTTTTCCTGGCACGCTGTGATAACTTAAGAACAGGGAACAGCACGAAAAAATCTCTTACAGTTTCACCCCCAAATTGAGGTCTAGGGTCTGAAGACCTTACAGTCCTTTGGAAAAACATGACCCCAAGTTTTCACTGTCCAATTCCCTCCTTGGTTTCCTCCGAGTTCCCCCAAAAGTATACTGGCAAGCTGATCACCCAGCCGTCTACAGTAGGCAGAGAGTCGTGTGCTCCTGTCTTGCCGCCACTGCTCAGCCCAGGAATGATGGATGTGTGTACTGAGTGGAAAACCAGCTGTGCTAACACCCCATTGAGCCGTCACCCGAGGCCCACGCCACTGCCAAATCTGTGTAGCAGAGACCTACAGCATGAGCTGCTGAGGCCGAAGTCCCATTCCTGGCCTGATGAACTGGACATTCACATCCAAAAGCTCTCTGTCCTCAAAGAGATTGGCCCAAAGAGAATTATGAGGGTAAGAGAGGATGGAGAGAGAGGAGAGCTTGGCTACTTGCTTCACATTCCACAGGAAGGAGCTCTTAACTATTTTTCCAATATGTAAAGTCTCCTGATCTTCTCTGACCGTATGTATACAACACACTCAAAAAGACTACTAGCTCCAATTATCATGTCCTAATGACACCTACCTGAGCTCTAATATTATCCTTATTACAAATCTAGGAATGTTCTAGATGTGGGTGCACATTCAAAGTATAGCTCAAATCCGGGAGCTCCTCGCCCAGGTCTCTCAGTGCCTAACAACTGAGGCTTCTAAGTCCTTCTAATCAGAGATCTCTTCCTCATGCAGGCTGCCTTGTCAGCAATGCCCTTGGAACTTAGAAGAGAGAAGGCACATTTCTTAAAGTATCTAGATATAGCTTGTTGAGTTTGTTTTCAGGGGAAATGGCAGACTTTTCTTGTCTTTACACACTGTTCTGTAGAAAAAACAACCACCTGTATGATCTCAACCACTTTCTTCGGGGTAGGAAGCCCTGGTAGTCATTCTCTTGATTTCATGGTTGTTCAGGCCCACCACCTCTCTGGTATTGTGTTTTTTAAAAAAATACATTTTTATTGACTTTAGAGAGGAAGTGAGAGTGATAGAAACATCAATGATGAGAGAATCATTGATTGGCTGCCTCCTGCACAACCCCTACTGGGGATCAAGCCTGCAACCTGGGCATGTGTCCTGACTGGGAATCAAACCCATGACCTCTTGGTTCATAGATTGATACTCAACCACTGAGCCACACCGGCTAGGTGTCTGGTATTGTTGAACCTTGACCAGGAGCTCTGCTTCCAAGTCACCGCCGTGACACTCAATAGCAGATCGGTGGCATCTTGAGAATGGAACCAATTTAAGGGTCATGATTTCTGGGATCTCTCAAGGTCTGGAATACTCTAACCAACATCCCAGTTATACCACTGTTTAGTTATGAGCAAAATTCATTTATGACAATGTCAACACTAGAATGCAAGCACCTAGGATCAAACACCTGTGAGCAGTTAATTGCATTGCATTTGTATTCTTCTTCCTATTTGCATATTTTGTGTCATTCCTAGTGTTCCCATTCTCTTTCCCAAATTTATTTGTCTAAAGTTCTCTATGTCCTATACTTCAGGTCTTTCTGGGTCATCCAGGCCTTTACGACAGCACCACAACCTGCATTTTATGTTCCCATGAAACAGAAGTCTGCAAAATATCCTCAGCCTCCATACCTACCCCAGACTGAGACCAGCCAGACCAGAGGCTATTTTTTTTAATCATATAGAGGAAATCCTTTATTAAGCCAATGACATGATTTGTTTTCTTCCCTCAGAAAAAAAAATGCTTCTCCGATATAACCACAAAGTCTCAACCCTTTGTGCTGTTGTGTAAGCTTGTTTCTTCTTGGACTGCCAAACTGTGATCGCTAACAAGAGTATTTTATGTTTTGTTCTTAGTTCTACAACCTACTACAGAATCCTTGGTAGTTCTTTGTCATCTTCCACTGTTCACTCAAATCCCACTGACTGTCCACCATCAACCAGCAGCAGCTCCCCTGGCGTGGGAGCCAGGGAAATGGAGAATTAGAGTTTCTGACAGAGAGTAAATAGCTATGATGACCTGAGACCATTCCAGCAAAAGTTTCCCAGCGAACATTCTTGTTGTTTTTAACAAATGAAAACACCAGTCCAGATCATGTCGAAGGTGAGAAAAGACACACGAATGACAGGGGTCCAGGGAGTCTGGGTCTGGCCAATGTCCTTCGAAGTGCGTGGATAATAGAAAGAGACAGTGAGGGGGCAACAGGGACTGCTTGAGCGGCAGCCCTTGGCTCGTCTGTCTTTGCTCACGAATCACCAAGTGCGAGTCCCCATTTCCCCCCATGCACATGCAAGCACAGGGTCCAGCACAGTCTCTGCAGCAGTGTGAGAGGAAATGTAAACACTGTAGAGGTTTAAGAATAAGGGCATTGGCTCAGCTGGTGTGGCTCAGTGGTTGAGTGTCGACCCAGCAACCAGATCACTGGTTTGATTCCTGGTTATCAGGGCACATGCCTGGGTTGCCAGCTCAATCTCCAGTAGGGGGTGTGCAGGAGGCAGCCAATTGATGAGGTCCTCTCTCATCAATGTTTCTGTCTTTCTATCTCTCTCCCTTCCCCTCTCTCTAAAAATCAATAAAAGCATATTTTAAAAATAGAAAAGAAAGAATGGGGGCATTGGAAGGACCTGTAATAAGCTCATCAGATTCTAGACTGAACATAAGAGAGAGAAAGCAATGTGTTTTTATCATTGCTGGAAGATCATCTTGCTTGTGAAAATAGCTACAGTGAAGGTTGATTTTGAAATATGTATTCAAGGATATTGACATCTAATCAGGAAGCATCTCATTCCTTGGAATTTGGAAGTGAGTAGAATTCACTGAGCTGCAGAATGACCAAAGGGGACATGGATGCATATTTACCAAAATCATAATGCTTCAAATCCAAGGTGTTTACAGGTTTTATGGATGATTATGTATATTATGGATGACAACTAATTGCAAGCATGAAGTTATCAACAAGCTTTCAAATAAAAACAAGCCAAAATGACCTCATTAACTGGGTGCAATCATAAAATATTAGCACCAAATGAAACCGGAGAAATAGTCTAATTCAGCCCTATTATTTGATAGATGAGGTGAATAACACCTAGAAGAATAATGTGACTTGCCCCAAATAACAATACCAGCTGTGGCTAAGCCAGGACTCCTAATGCTACTCCATTCTCCAGAGCAGATGACAAGTGCATGCTGTGCATGAGAGGAGCATGGGAAGGTTAGGGATATAAATAATAAAAAAACACTACTCTGGGAAAATTTTATGGGGAAGACAGGTTCTCAATCATCTATGATAATAAAAGCGTAATATGCTAATTAGACCTGGACAGCCGAACAACCTTCCAAACGACCTTCCGGATGACCTTCCGGACGAAGCCAGGGCTGCGAGGGCCAAGCCCCTTGCAGGAATTTCATGCATCAGGCCTCTAGTAGTTATATAAAGAGGGTCTAAGAAAGAGGGTCCATGTGCATCACATGATGTCATTCCGATCAGAATAACCATTAAAAAATGCAACCATTCTCTTTCTTCCCCCATTGAAAACATAAGAGGAGGAAGAAGAAAAAGGTAAAGATAAAAATTATGAACAACAAATACACATCTATCAACAAGTGAATCTAAAAATCAAGTGAATAAAAAATCTGATGAACAGAGTAAACTGGTAAATATAATAGAATCAGGGGCATAGAAAGGGAGTGGACTGACAATTCTCGGCGGGGAAAGGGGTGTGGGGGGTGTGGGAAGAGGCTGGACAAAAATCGTATACCTGTGGATGAGGACAGTGGGGGGGGGGTGTAAGGGCAGAGGGTGGGGTGGGAACTGGGTGGAGGGGAGCTATGGGGGGGAAAAGAGAAACAACTGTAATAATCTGAACAATAAATAAAGATTTATTAAAAAATTTCTTTGAAAACTAAAAAAAAAAAAATAAGAAAACATAGGACACATCCGTAATACTTTCAACAACAAAGATACACTTTAAAAAAATAAAAGCCCTGACCCAAATAAAAAATAAAAAAGCTAAAAAATGCAACCATTCTCATCTAGAATAGCTACTTTGATCCAGATGTTCTTGAATTTTCCTTTTCAGTGGCCTCCATAGGTCCTTGCTTCATCAATTAAATATGTGCAAGGTTATTTCATCACAGTAGTACGCCCCATCTTCTCCACACACCCACATTTGCACTTTTCTTCACTTTAGGACCCAGTTCAAAATCTGTTTTCTATGACACATCTTAATTCTTACCTCCTCTATAAAACTTCACTGATAAGTCCATTCTCTAAATTCATATATATATATATATATATATATATATATATATATATATATATATATGAGTATAGAATCAAATACTTGGTTAAAATTATGGTTCAGTTCTTTGTAAATGTTTTGTGTCCTCAGGTATTCCTATAGAAAAGAAATAGGGTGTCTAGCTAAGTTAAATGACAATAAAATGTGAAGGAGTTATGACAGTATTGTGGTATAGAAGCCGTTCCAGAAAATCGGAATCTTGGTGATTCATCTGAATGATTTCTGAATTCCAGTTATTCTTTTTAAACAGTGCAGAGCAAATAATTGGGCTAACATTATCTTTTCTCTGTGGATAATTGTACCTGGGGAGTGGGGAACACCTCTTACTGTGTTTATTTTTCAAATAGGTTAGTCATCAGATCTAGAGATGGGTGAAATTGTGGTGGTTCGGATCTCTTTGCAAATGCAGGAATTGGCCCTGCATTTTTATTCCTCAATAGAAAAGCAGTCCTCAGTCAAGGATGGATTGAAGCAAATAGGAACACACATAGAAAGAGTTATTTTTCAGAGGGTCAGGATGTTAGCATATGTGCCAAGCACTTCTCCAGGAAAGAAGCCCTAGGTCCCAGGTAGGATGCCCCTGGTGCATTCGATTGCAAGTTCAAGAGAGCACTAGCTCTGACCTTGGTTCTAGCATGAAATTCACTCTGGACTCCACATGGGGCTGCCAGTCAGTGGAGAAGACAGTGGGAAGTGCCATCCTCAGGACTGAGGACCAGGCAGCAGGCCATGATTCCCTCCTCACAAAGGCCTTGCTCTCACCACCGGGCTTGGGTTAACTCCCCGAGACCCTGACCCTCTTCTGCTCTGTTGTGTGGGAGGAGCCTTGGAGGGTCCAAATTGGGATGCCAAGTGTAATTTCAAGGTACAGCAAAAACATATTTTAAGATTAAAATCCGAAGAGAAATGTGTTGTGTGTGCCCAAGTCCCATCAATTTGGGAAGCGTTCTGATGCAAGAAGGTAAAATGCCAGCTTCAGTAGCAGAAACCAACGGCCACATCAAAGCCCGTCTCCTGCCTTTTGGTTGAAAACATGACAGGCGAGCGGATCTAAAGAGCAGCCCGCTGATCATTTTATGGGCATGGAAGAATGTTTTCAAAGGACCTACATTGCACAACAACTACTTACTTTAATGGGATTTGTGTGGTTCGGGCCCTGTAACCTTAAGAAAATTGAAGGGAGGTATAATTGCAAAAGCCACTAAGAACTGTTTTAGCTTTTATTGCCAGCCCTATGAAAAGCAGCGCGATAGAGCTGCGGCATCCACTTGCGTTTCTTTGGTTACGCTGAGTTTCAGTTGCAATTAGGACAGCATCCTTTTAATATGGGCCCCGGTAAGTGGCACATGGGTCGCCAAACGGGGCTGACTGCTGCGATGTAGACCGAGGTTAGTGCATCACAATGGCCAAAGCCAACATCAGCAGCACATCCATGCCTTCTCAACAGCATCGTCTACCCATGAGTCCTAGCATCTGTCAAAGGGGGCCGGCCTCTGCCTATACGGATGCCTAGCTGTGGGGCTGTTGTCACCCCAGGATATATTATCACCTCCCAGACCCTGAGTGTTACCTGGTAGTCTTTGATACGCATTTTTTTCTTCTTACTGTCAACTTGGCCTAGACATGGTTTATTTTTAGTCAAGTACTGGTCCTAAAGCTTATAAAATAGCATTAAAACACCTTAAATGTCATTTGGGTAACATATTCTCTTTGGAGAATAGCATGCTCTAAAAGTGTAAAATAACAGTATTTTAAATGGTTTTGACCAAAAAGGTAAGTCAGTGGCTCCGGCTAACGATGTAGATACAGCTCACCGTTGAGCTCTCTCAGTATAGCCCGCCTTCCTCTAAAACAGATAACACTGGAGAATGTGAGAGATAGCATATTGCAATTGGTACTGTGTTTGACTTCTTCACCTCACATTTCCTCCCACCTCTCTAGGACCAATAAGTTCCACAGAGCCAAAATGTTAACACAGTTCATACCACATTTTCCACTTTAACTCTCTTAAGACATTTTTCTGAAAGGATTCAGAAACCCCCAGGACACGCAACCACATAAAACAAGTCTTTCCTGCAATCTTCTATTGGAGCCCTAGCTTCCTTCTGGGGCGACATTGATCATTTCCCTCGTGCTGGCTTGTTCCATATGACTCTGAATCTATTTTAGACTGAGAGTACAAAGTTGATGTTTGTATTTAATCAAAGCTCTTAGCAATGCTCAGTAAATATAAATGAATAATCAGATATAAAATATTCATATATTGAGATTATTATTATAGGAGTTGAGCTACTGAACAGAATACCTTCCCTTTTTGATAATAATCAAATTCTGGCTTTAGACATGTAACCTTCTCCCAATTTCTCAATAGATGAATCACTTATTGACTCACTTTTCAATTCATTTCTGGAGGTAAAAAAAAAAAAAAAAAGTGAAAAATGAGAATGTCCTAATCAGACTCAACTAAACCGTAATTGGGGGAGGCGCAGTGGAAAGTTAACCGGTTTGGAAATCAGAAAACCTGTGTTTTCCTATAGACCCTGCTCCTTACTAGCTGTGTGGTCTTGGGTAAGATACTTCCCTTCTCTGAGCCTCAGTTTTTGAAACAATAAAATGGAACTAGGGTCATTTGCAACTTCGATGAACACACAGCGGGCAGATAGTCTGACTCGTCATAGGCATTTGGTCAGATGTGCTGCAATTTCCCCTTGGACAGGGACTCGTCAACGTCCATCGCTCCTTGTCTTTCTGTTCCCTCTGCTGGTGTTTAGCTATTCACTAAGCTTTCTGTCACAGCATAACTGGGGAGAAAGTACAACAACCTTTCAAATGTGTTGAGATGACAGCTTGGATGGAGAGCATAATTGATATCTAGGGAGTTTGAACAATGAAAAAAAGCTTTAAAAATCAAGAACTGAAACATGGAAAATTGCACATGGAAATTATGCCTAGAAGTTTGTCTAAAAAGCCCCATTTGGGACACTTCTGCTGCTAGTCAATTCCTGGCTTTCTGACAAGCCAATTTTTTCTTTCTCAACTTAGGTTTTGAAAAGAAACACTCAGAAAGCAGGCAGATTCTAGCACTCAAAAACAGGTAAGCAATTGGTGCCTTTAACAAGTAACTTCATGAGAAATAAGTTTTTTTTAAAAAGGCAGGAAAGAGAAAGAAGGCCAAGGGCTAAAACCAGGCCATGAAAATTCAATGGTTTCCCTGCCTATTTGCGTTGGGTTGACTAATTTGGTGGCCACATGTCTGAAAACACAAAAGTTGGGTCATATTACTCAATATTTGCTCAGTGAGGGGGTTTTTCTAAATGTCGGAGTGCTTTGATAAATTCTAACAGGATACAAAGAAACCCAGGAAGGCAAAGTTCTGGGAAAAAGAGTGCCTTCTGACCGAGATTTTAAAACCTCTCTAAACTTGTCGTATTCCAGGTGTGTGGTCCCCTGGCAAGTGCCTGGGGTTTGACTAAGATTACAAACAGAGCTCTGGATGAGCCGTGCGCTGCTGCCTTCTGCTGGTAGCGGGTTCCCTTTGTAGTGAGGTTGTTGTCATTTCCTACAAGACATAACATCAATCTTGACATCAGCGGTAGAGATGGGTGTCTTCATGGGAGGTGACCGCCCTAAGCCATTTTGTTTTAATGATTCATTTTTAAGTAATAAATGTTAATGTTCTAAAGACAAATCTGATAAAGAACAGATTTTTTAAACAAAAAAAAACAAAACTGAAAGCAGATAGCAACAAAGGAGATGTGCGTAATGAATGAGTAAGTACAGCTTTGGAAGGCCAGTGGTGACAGAACAGGACTCTCTTACTTGCCGATAAGGACAAGTATGAGGCATTTGAACACTTGAGAATAGAAGCATGACTTGTGCTTCCTCGTATGTCTTCATCTCAACGTAAAAGGACAAGATGCCTATAGCAGAGAAAGCCACAGGGAACAGAGAGTTAGCTTTTCATCACAGGAAGAGGTGGAGCCAAGGGAAATTCTGTATGGTGTAGATGAGGAGGGCTGGAGAGGAAATTAAAGCCTCTTCGATCTTCTACACCAAACTAATGAGGACAGAAAAGTGCTAAAATGGTCAATGTAAGAAGCTTGGTAACTTGTAAATAATGTTTAAGTGACAGGAAATTGAAATTCTCTTTCAAGAATAAGAAAAGCCAAAGCGTCAACTGTGGTTGAAAGCCAGACATTTTTTTTTGAGAAATATATCACCCTATAACATCCCTGGGTTTCAACTTCTGGTCTGTCAAATGGTTTGCTTTAAGAGAGAAAAGAGCCCTGATCGGTTTGGCTCAGTGGATAGAGCGTCGGCCTGGGGACTGAAGGTTCCCGGGTTCGATTCCAGTCAAGGGCATGTAGATTGGTTGTCGGCACATCCCCAGTAGGAGGTGTGCAAAAGACAGCTGATCGGTGTTTCTAACTCTCTATCCCTCTCCCTTCCTCTCTGTAAAAAAATCAATAAGATATATTTTTTTAAAAAAGAGAGAAAAGACACATGGTTTTAAAAGTGTAATGACGGGGTATAAGCATTTTCTTAAGTTTTGCTCTAAATTCTATTGTGAAACAAATGTGGAAAGAAGTTTGGATTGGCAATCAGGAGGCTCAGGTTCTCATTCAGAAGGATCATGGACCAAATCTGCAATGTTAGGCCACAGTGGCCTCATAGGCAAAAATTATAGGTTGGGCTAGGGCACTAAGATCTCTTTCAAATCCAGCATCTGGGTTTTTAGGATTGTTTTTATGTTTTCAGCAGAGAACTTTCAATAATTATTTGTTTAACAAAATGGCTGAATCATGCCCTTCTGTTGCTATGTTTTTGGTTTTGCTTTGTTTTGGTTTTGTCTTTGTTCTAGAAAACCTTTGGCTAGAAAATATATCAGATGAGAACTGTACTCTAATTATACATGCCTGGAGAAAGCTTAAGTGACTGACCTATTCCTCCATGCCCCAGAGCACTCTGCACAGATAAGTCTCCAAATTGAAATTAATATGAATCTTTATTTTAAATTAGTTTACCTAAAAGCACAATTGAGAGCAGGAGGAAACCAGAGAGGTTTCTAAGAGACAGATTTCCAAGAGAAAAGTTATTCTAACCTTTAAATTGACTAAATAGAAATAGAAATATCTGCTCTTTCTTTGCTTTCTTCTACCAGCCTTGATCGTCTTTTACTTTGTCTCTTTTTGCCAAACAACACATTGTAGGCCTCACCCTGTCCACTGACTCATTATATTGATGGCTCCTTCTCCTGCCCCAACTCTCAGTTTACTGATCAGCTCTTCACAGGCACCTTCTCTGATCAACAACCAAAAGTATCCTTTCCCTCATTATTCTCCTTCCAGCAGCGGAACCATCTGCTTTGTAACATGTGTAAATTGGTAATTATTGTTATTGTCTCACACTACAATATGCATTTCATGAGGGCAGGAGCCTTTTCTGACTTGTTAACGGCAGTATCCAGCATCTAACATTAGTGCCTGGCCGCCTTCAGGTACCTTTCTGTGAATGGCAAAATAGACATGTTTACTGTGCTTGGTGAAAATGCCTATTGCCCACACCCTGCTCAATTCATGCTCAATCAAACCCGGCAGTTCTTTCAGGGATGCATTCCTGTAAATTCTTGGCACACAAGTGTCCCTGTTATAAAGATCAACTGCATTCTCTCTTTAAAAGTTCAACTGCATTCTCTCTCCGTCAAAGTTGCAGAAGCATGTGTTACCCAGGTCTTTCATGCACCTTCCTTGTGATTTTGCATCAGTAATTATCTCCCCAATGAAAAGGTAAGCCTGAGGGCAGGTGAGCAAAGTATGTGGAAGAGAACCCCATTCATCTTAGTAGCACTCAGTACATCCTTGACTTGGATAATGATGACACATTTGGAATTACTGACCATGTAGAGGTGACCTAGTATAGTTGTTTCTGTTCCAAAAAAATATATGTTTAGCTTTAGGTTGTATCCTCTTCTATTAGTCATTTCAAATCACTGTGTCTTCTATCCCCTTTCACCAGCAAAGGAGCATGGGTAAAAATGCCTGGCTAATTCTTTCTCCAACATACAGGAACATTACTGCCTGTCAACCACACCTAAACCTAATTATATGGTGATTTCCTCTCCAGGGATATATGACTGTTTAGTAAGGAAGATGATGCACTAAAATCACATGAGAAAAAAAGTTTTTGGGCAAAACACCCCAAAATCCATGTGGAATAATTTTATTCCACTGAATCATGTCCCCTGTTGCTGAACAGCCCTAAAGACCTCCTTGTTAGGCGATTCTGTCTGCTTGGAGTGGAAACCTATGAGTAATCTATGTGTCACTGTGACTCATGTCATGACCACCACTTCCAACTCCCCATCATCTGCAAGCTGGCACGAAGAATTCATACTGCTCAACTCATAACAGGAAGAAGTCAGGATGGAGGAAAAGTTTGGTTAACCGTTCTAGTTAAATCCTCATTAAAAAGAAGATTTAATTAGAAAAGTTAACCAAAGCTAAGAACAATGACTTTTTAGTAACCACCTAAATCATTCTTTTCCTTGGCATCTGTTTCTATCATGCCTTCAATGTCAGTACAGATGTTCTTCCTTCCACATTCTTGCATCTTTGCTCAGATGTCCACTACTTTAAAATTTTTCCAACTTTTAAAATTACTTTCAAAAAAGGACTTTGATGATAGCATGTCAAACCAGGAGGAAGAACAAACTGGGACAAGGTAGTGTGTAATTCCACTATCCAACCATTCCCCAACCATCAATAGGACTTTCATTTGCCAGCCTTCTTCTCATTTCTTCTCTGTTCCTCTGTAACTCCAATTAAAATGACACAACATTTGATGGTATGGTTAACCTACTGGAAGTCAGCACCTTTAAAACAAAGTATCTTAGGAATACTCAGCGGTCCTCAACCTGTGGGTCGTGACCCCTTAGGTGTCACCTAAGACCATTGGAAAACACATATATAATTACATATTGGTTTTCGTGTTTAATCACTATGCTTTAATTATGTTCAACTTGTAACAATGAAGTTGAGTGTCACCACAACATGAGGAACTGTATTAAAGGGTCGCGGCATTAGGAAGGTTGAGAACCACTGCTCTAGAAGATTTTACAAACTCAGAGACTCATAAGAATCATCTATGGATTAGGTATATAGATGGAAGAAGATATTTTAGATATCAAATTTTATAATAACAATGTTGCCATAAGTTGGTTAAAGTGTGTGTAGTGGTAACTGATTTGGACAAAAGTGGGGACATAGTAAGCTGCAGTTTAAAAAATTTTATTTCACCAAAGAGGGAGTTACCTAGAAGGAAAGCTGCCCCCTTGTAACTATTCAGATGTATTTCAAAGACCCTTACTGGGGTCCTTCACTTTGTTCTATGTGGTTATTTCCATACTAAGATTTTCTAGGGGTAGGGGTCAAACCACCCTTTATAGTATTATTAAATATCTTTCTCTACTACAGATCTATTAGTTTGGGGTAAATCTTCTTGGCTAGAGAATTATTATGATTTTATTTCCTGGAGACTTCCAGTTTTAGCACCATTTCCAGCTCTTCTCAAAGCCAACAGGGCACTACCTTTGGTGACCACAGAGCCTGGGTGCTCACCAACTGATATGATGTCAGTATGGTTTACGTCTTGAGTTGAGAAAACGCATTTTTTATATCAAAGATTATTTCTAATTAGTCATAGGCCACAGATCAGATTTACATAATAGTGATTTTATGTCCTTTCCTATGTTTTCAGCAATCCAGTGTTTATAAACCAGTGGATTAGAAGTCAGACAGCCTGAGTTCTCACTCTGGCCCTAAAAAGTCATGTGATTTTTTTTTTTTCTTTCCCAGTCATGTGATTTTAAGAATATAACTTTGCCAGTCTGGGTTTCTATTTTCTATGGCTGTCAAATTGGGCATGGTATTAAACTGTTTTTAGTATCTCTTTCTGATTTTCAATTATAAATTCCTCTTCAAATACTTACCAGTTAATAAATCTGTGCACACTAAGAGGGATATAGTAAAAAAAATAATCTATTTACTAATTATCTCTGATTTTGGAATATATGAATTTAACAGTGGATTAACTAGCTATTATATAATTTCATGGATGCACATTTCTGCAGTCAAATCTGCAGTTTTCTTGATGTTTTAAATAACAGTACTGATGATCTTTGTGGATATCAGGGTTATGTCAACATTGCATGGATGCTTATATTCTTTGAGATATTTTTAAAGAAAATGTTCAGATTTAGCAGGTTCAGATTTCAAACAATGGAGAAGAGAGCAAAGATGAAAAACTGTTTTATAGTGCCCCGGAATTTTAAAATAATCCACCGTTTAAAGATGGGGGACATATTTCTCCTGAAATATCTGTGTGCGTGTGTGTGTGGGTGGGTGCGGATGTGTGTCTCTGTGGTGTACGCGTAACTCAGCTCAGAGAATCCTGGGTTGAACTGTAACAATCCTATAAACATGAGAACCAGAAGCAGACCCGGCTGCCCACAGTGGAAAAGACCGACCTGTGGCATTGGGAAACATTTCACTTGTTTGGGCTTTCTGCGTAGCCCACTAAAAGTGCTAGGACATATCATCGTTACCTAGTCTCATGCCAACTCTATCTGGTAACTCACTTTGACAGATCAGTTTCTAGGCAGGAACTCCCAGTCAAAAACCCATGTGATATCAGTGCCAGTTGGCCTCAGCTGTAAACAACAAAAAAAGAGGAGCATTTTAAAAAGATATTTCAGATGTTTGAAGTTTAAATGAACTAAGGCAGAAAATGTAATGTTCCAAGGGAAGCCAGTTCCCAAGGTGGTGTTGGTCTTGTTGGTTGGTTCAAACAAGTACTGTATCAGTGGGGTCTTAAATTGCAGCATAATGCAGACATGGAGGAGGAAAAGTGGCAAAGAAAAAAAAAAAAGAAGCAGGACGTTAAAGATGAATCACTAAGAATGATCTTCCTTTAAACTCTGAGAGTTCATACATCCCACTAGGACCCAAGTAATATGTGAGACTTTGGAACCATTGCAGTATACGTTTCAAAGTCCAGGGCAAAGCCACTAGGTAAGTTTTATGACTCCCTCTACAAAAGCAGCTTCTTGTCGGAGCTGGAAAAATAATGTTACCGAGGATCCAGTAACAACAGAATCTAGGCCTGTTTGTTAGATTCCAAGTTGCTGCCTCCTGCAAAAGGAGAGCATCCAGAAAAACAATTTATTTCCCAGAGCAAGAGAGAACGTCTAGTATTAAGGATTAGGAAAAGTTTGGTGTATATCTACTAGACACAGGCTGCAGATCTGCTGGGGCAAATCTGTCTGCCATTTGTTTCAACAAAGACATCACCAAGGTGAGTTTCTCCAAGATCATTCCTTATGGGGGCTCAGGACGGGAGACAGGAAGATATATGCCACCAGCTTTCCAAAGTCTCTCTTGCTTCTTGAGGTTCCTTTAAGGATATAGCGCAGCGGAGAAGGCAAGTTAGCATCCAGTCCTATACAATGACTGCAGTGACCAATGGCCAATAAATCAGTTCCATCTTGTGTACCCTACTTAACCTTTGGACATGATGAATATGTGGACTGTGTTTTTTGTGGTTTCAAGCCAAAAGTTAACCACAGCCTACAGATTTTTGAACCTCAGGGAAAGAACTAGAAACCTATGCTCTCTACTTTATTCTCAGGGCAGTTGAAGGGAACTGAATTCCATTAGCCAGAGACAGTGTAATTGAGTTCATAACTTCTGAGGGTTGTGAGGTTGCATTTCTATGGTGCCTTTTTCCCAAGGTCATAAAACACCTCACATATGCTATTTCATTTATATTCCAAATGTCTATGGCATAAGGAAAAAAGCACTCACTGCAATTTTAACCCAAAAAAGGTATTAATGATTTAATACAGATTAGCAAAACTAAGGAAAGCAACATTTATCTAATTCAATGTACAGGGAATTCAATGTTTAGTCACATTTTATTTTTAATTAAAATTTTATTTTACTTTTCCCAACTTCTCTAGATCACATTAAAATTATTCTAATTAATTAATAACTGCAATTGTCCCAGGTGCTTGATTTATGTAATTTAGCACATTGTTATACACGGCCATATTGTTGCCTTTGTTTCCTATATATTTCAGTCTTAATAGCTATCCAGTGGGAGAGACTGCATGTAGTGGGAATGACACTAGGTAGTAGACAGAGCCCTGAGGCTGTCTCATCTCTGTCACTCATTGTCAGCAAACTCACATATCCTTTCTAAGCCCCAGTTTCTTTACTAACAAATGAATAAACTTCTAAATGTCTTATATGAGTGGTTCTCAACCTTCCTAATGCCGTGACCCTTTAATGCAGTTCCTCATGTTGTGGTGACCCCCCCAACCATAAAATTATTTTCGTTGCTACTTCATAACTGTAATTTTGCTACTGTTATGAATCGTCATGTAAATATCTGATATGCAGGATGTATTTTCATTGTTACAAATTGAACATAATGAAAGCATAGTGAATAATCACAAAAACAATATGTAATTATATATGTGTTTTCCGATGGTCTTAGGTGACCCTGTGAAAGGGTCATTCGACCCACAGGTTGGCGACCCACAGGTTGAGAACTGCTGTCTTATAGGATTGTTATGGCACAAATAAGATGATTTTCTAAAAGCATTATGCATAGAAATAAGACATTATTAGATAATTATTATAGAATTTTATTATATAATTTAAATTATATGATTATAGCAGTGGCCCAGTGCACGGATTCATGCACATTGAAAGGAAGGTAATTAGAAGAAACATTTTAATATTGCTATTTGTCCTTTCTCTGTAATGGAAGTGTCAGCACCGCCCCCTCACCTCACCATCCTGCCTATGGGGTGATCGATCGGGCCTGGCCCCCTGCCTGGCTCCCTCAGCATCTGGGAGTTGGGTGGCAGGCCTGGCGCCCACGGCTCACCTGCTCCACCATCCTGCCGCGGCCCAACTCTCATCGGGGCCCATTGGGGCCGGCAGTGCCTCCACTACCGCCCGCTACCAGCACTGCGTCACCGAAGCCCGCCATGTTCCGTGCCACCCCCTGGTGGTCAGCACACGTCATAGCGAGGAGTCAAACTCCTGGTCGAGACAATTTGCATATTAGGCTTTTATTATATAGGATAATTATCATATAATGCCATCACTCTGTGAAGGCAGAGATAATATTTTGTACCTTTCTTGCATACTTTCCAGCTAACATGATGTTAGGTCGACATGATACCCCAAGGAAGTACTTCATACATATTTCTTAATAAAACAGTTTCAGAGTATGTACTATTTGCCAGAAACCACTGTAAGCAATTATTTTACATTTCACTATCCTAAGAGGTCATGTTATTATCATCCCCATAATGCAGATGAAGAAACCAAGGCTGAGAGAGGTTGAGCAGCCTGACCAAATGTGCACAACTAAAACGCGTGACTCCTGGTCATTTGGCTACAGAGGCCACGTTCAGAAAAGCTTCACTCTACTTGCCTTTCATAGAACCAGAGATCCTGGGGAAATGCAGAGGCCATGAAATTTCCTTTCTAAAACTATTAAAAAATGAAAGAACTTTTAAGAAGTGGATAGGGATTTGTGAGAGTGTGCTTGGTATAATTTTAATGCAGAAATTGAAATAGGTAAATAGACCAACTTCTTGATATGATTGGGCTGCAATCATGTGATTTTCCCGAGGAGTGTTCAGTTTGGAGAAACGCTTCTGAGCATTTGATTTAGCAAAAAAAACTGAGACTTGAACTTATAGCCTGCAAGCTATTTCTACTCTTCTCCTGATCAACTAGTTAAAAAACCCTCCCAGAATGGTGGGAGCATAAATCTGCTTACGCATGAGGCCAATGGGAACGAGATAACTGTGTAGATCTAGGACCCATCTGATACCCTCAGCATCATCAATCACTGAGCTGCTACAGCCTCAGCTTTCTGGAATCCCCAACTTGTTTAGAATGCTTTACTATTGCCATTTATGGAAAAGCCACATTATACCGTCTTTGTTTCAGTGCTATAAAAATAAATAAAATGTGAGTGTTATCCTTCAGAGGGTGCTCATGTGACAAAACAGTAGAAAACACGAGAAAACAAATCAGAAGTTGATATTTTCTGACATGAGCATGGGCAAGCACCTCAATGTAAAGAACTGGTTAGCCCCGTCCAGAAATTAAGTTGGGTAGTTCTCTTTTTAATCCTTTTGTGATGGAAATTACATTTGTTAGCAGAAATGTGAGTCTGTTTTACACACACACACACACACACACACCAACTCTATGGGGGGGGGGGGGGGTCTGACTTATGTATAATTCTTGAACGAAACCAGCAAAGCATTTGGCCTGAGTAGAGATGGGAGAGTCAGATGCCCGCAGATAAACTGACTGCATGCTCAAAGCTTATTATGAGCCTTTAAACCGGGGTGGGGGATGTCCGGCCCTGGGGCCATGGAAGGCCCAGGAAATCTTTTGATCTGGCACTGCCAAGGCATGAGGGGTGAGTTAATGAAGTGTTTGACCAAATACAGCAGGCTAATGTTTACCTGGATAATTTGGTATGGCCTGTGAATGATGTTATAAATATTCAAATGGTCCTTGGAAGAAAAAAGGGTTCCCTACCCCTCCTTTAAACCATGGGATTCAAATTAAGTTCCAATGATGAATCGATTCAGATCTCCTGTCTTGTGTATCCTTTCTATTCCTATAACATATGTTTATTGAACACCTCCTGGCTGGTGTATATAGAAGGTGATTGGCCTCCACCTTCCCAAGGAGTTCACCTTTTAGTGAGAAAACCAGGTATATAAACAAGTCATTTCAGAAAAAAAAAAAAAATGAGGTAAGTGAAATAACGGAGGGCACACACTCTAAAGTAGTGGTTCTCAACCTTCCTCATGCCGCGACCCTTTAATACAGTTCCTCATGTTGTGGTGACCCCCAACCATAAAATTATTTTCGTTGCTACTTCATAACTGTAATTTTGCTACTCTTATGAATCGTCATGTAAATATCTGATATGCAGGATGTATTTTCATTGTTACAAATTGAACATAATGAAAGCATAGTGATTAATCACAAAAACAATATGTAATTATGTATGTGTTTTCCGGTGGTCTTAGGCAACCCTTGTGAAAGGGTCGTTCGACCCCCACAGGAGTCGCGACCCACAGGTTGAGAACCACTGCTCTAAGGGGTAGCACGAAGGAAGATCAATTGTATTTTAATACGTGAGAAAAAAGTCACAGAAAAGGAAGGCCTAATTGCACTGGATTTGGAAGGAAAAATACACATTTTGACCAGGGGAAAATGACTGTAATGGATGGATTGGAGAGATAGAAAGCAGAATTACTCATTGCTCAGAGAGGCTTTTCACCTCATTTATTCCTCACTGCAGCCGCACGAAGGAGCATGGGCTCATTTTAAAGGTAAATGTCTCAAGAGCACAGGGCAGGGAAGTGACACGATCTTGACCCTCCTGTGTTGTCACAGTCCAGTATTTGGGAGCGTTGAGAAAAGAAAGACGAAGCCATGGGGAAGGCAGGGCCAGGTGGTGAGGGCCCTCCCACAACACACACTTGGACTTCAACCTTTCGTGCGGGGCTGGGGAGAGGGCGGGGGGGGGGGGGGCGGGAGTCAGGAAAGGCGTTTTTCAGTGGGAGAGTGGGTGACTGGAGCAGTTTTGCCTTTCAGATAGCATCCCGGTAATTGCATGGAGGTTGGTTTTGGCTGGGCATGAGACAAACGATGCTGTACAGATTCAGAAGGTCCATGCTAAGAATGTGGCCCTGCCTGCTACTTTCCATGGTCAGATGCTGGGGCTGCTCTGATTCTTAAACTTCCACCCTAATCTTACCCTGCCCATCATCTCCCACTTTCTCCCCTGTCTGTTCCTCTTTTTAACTCTCCTGTTCATCAATCTATGACGTCTGTGTGCATCCGAGTTACTAAAGATACAAACTGCAAATTCAGAACATGAAAAAGTATGATTTTTTGAGTGTTTGGGGGACCTCTGAAGGACTTTCCAAATGGCCAAATATACACCGAGAAGTCCAGGCAGCCCTCTGTTGGGAGCCTGCAGTAGCTCGGCCCACCAAAGGCTCCCTCTGAACTTCCCAGGCTCCTAAGGAGCCTCACTTTAAACAACCTGATGCAAGTTTCCAAAAACATAATACCAGATAGGACCAAAAAACCTGGACTTAGGATATTTTTAAATTGCTAACTCCACTGGGACATTTAACATATAATTACGTACACAAAACTCCCAGAAATGCGTTCATCTGTACTTTGAGGCAAAATGGTATTTCCCATCGTATTTCTGTGTCGCTCTGTTTCATTTTTAAAGGCAGTCATCCCAATTCAAATCCAAGCCAGCCTGCGCCCTCTGGAGCCCCCAGGAACCCTTGTTTCTCTCCTGTTGGCCATTCTCCAGCCCCTTTCACTAAAACCTTCCCTTCCCTCTTGAAGTTGGCAGAACCCTCCCGACCCTCTCCCCCCATCTTATTGCTCATCATAGAGTTTTCTTCGCAATGACGAGGGTCCCCTTCTGGCTGTGTCCCTGGAGGAGCTGTGTGCAGACCGGAGCTCCAGGATGGAACAGAGAAAGAATTGAGACATTTAAAAACTCAAAGAATTGTCCAGGAATCAAACAATCACCTCTCTGAAAGAATTTTAGAAAAGAATAAAAATTAAAAGCACAGCTTTTTAAAAAACCTTATTAATGTTTGATGGTGAAACAGGAAAGCTTTTTCCACCAGAAAAGTTCTTTCTGTACTAAGTTTGGCAGCCAGACGGCCTGAGCATTTATCTCCTGCACAGAAAGTGCTCTGTCAGGCAGGCTGTGACTAACAATAAGCTGAAAAACACGCCACAGACTTCCACTGTATTTTATTTGGCACGGAGGAATTATTCCTCAGCACAAACTATTTGCAACTGGCATCGGTTAAACAAGAAATTACAACCTTTAAAAGGCCTATTTATCATTAGCTGCAAAAGTGCAGACTTCACCGTCAATTACTCTGACAAAGGATTATAGACCGTCAACACCGCACACAGGATAACAACAGTCTTGGCGGCCAGCAGGCCCCTCTGAAGGGAGGATTAGAAAGTTAACAGCCTGGAGCCCCTTCTCCAGAGACCCCCTCCATCCTTTCTCGCCCACCCACTTCCCCGCTACAGGCTGACTCTTCCATCTCTAGTACTCTCCCTCTGTTACCTCGGCTAGCAGAGGCTGGTAGACCAGCAAGCTTTCAACAGAAAGTGGTCATTGTTGTGAATGTTGCTGCTTAAGAATCATTGGTCAAATCAAATCAGCAGCAATGTTGCCCCAATTCTGCTCTGAATGTGTTCTGTTGATAAAATGGAAATGACAAGATTGATTTCTGAAAGCTAAAGAAATAACACAGTGTTATTTCTCCCTGCTGCTTCATTTAGAGGCTAAATGGTCAGAAAAATTGTGATTTTAATAAGCCAAAGGCCTCTACTGTGATTGTAAAACACCCACCCAAACCCTGAATGGTGCCTGTGTGTACTGGAAGAAGCCTTTTCTCATTTCACTGGGCATAACCCATCTTTAAATGATTGCATTTCTCAGGAATACAAAAACCGATACTTTGTTTCCCAGACATTAAAATAAAATTTTAAAAGTATTTTCAAGTGCTTATATAAGTGATAACACACACACACACACACACACATTCTTACACATTCTTATTCTGCTTTAACTTTTCAGAGAAGTATGAGGTCATTACCCATGTTACTGTCACCTTGTTGCCAGTTAAATTAGTTTAAATGGTCCTGGAGTTTCTCTCAGAGGCTTACTGATTAATATTATCAGTCTCTTCATTCAATGTTTTGGTTTTATTGGCTGTATTCACCTCATTATACAAACATCTTTCATGAGAATGAAATAAAGTAACATAAATCTATGTACACCACTTACCCTAGTATACATGGTTCATAGTGTTCAATTATTGCCGATGATAACATTGACTATAATGTTGATAAAGATGATGGGGAATGTGTGTTACTTAAAGTCATGTTTTATAGAGGGTTTCTAATGATATGAAAGAACACTCGTGAATATACTAGTATATGTTCATATATATGAATGCAAGTTATACATATGGCATATTATGAACAATATTGAGCAAAGAATGACTTGAAGGAAATGAATTGAAATGTTAAGTGTCCACCTCTGAGTGATGCAATGATGGGTTATTTCCCCTTATTGTTTTGTTGAGACTCTTCTCTAATTTTCTATAATGAGCTTGTCTTACATTATTCTGAGAAAAAAAATAGAAAAGGTACAAGCGAGGAAAAAGCAAAACTGTAATATTATACATGTAAAGTGATTGTGGGCGTATAAACTGTTCACATCCAATATGGTAACCCGTCAAGGGAGACAGTCATTTTCCATTTCCAATAAAGTAACCGAGGTTCAGAGAGATTAAGTGATTGGAATGGAAATGAGTTAGGTGCCGGACGCAAACCAAGACACCGCTTATTTTACTTCTAGGCCTCTGTGCTTTTCCTTCGTGCTTGCCACTTCCTGGACTGGTGTGTGTGTGTGTGTGTGTGTGTGTGTGTGTGTGTGTGTGTGTGTGTGTGTGTGTGAGAGAGAGAGAGAGAGAGAGAGAGAGAGAGAAGGGTGGGGGAGAGAGATTAATGCATGCTTAAGAAGTGGTTCTGTTCATACATACCCTCTTTCTGGTTAATGTGTGTTTAAGAAGTGGGTCTAGTCATATATGAGGCTCCTGATCTCCCCAAATCAGAGGGTGTTCCTTCACACTGGGGCTGCTGGGTTCACAAAAACTAGCACGAGGGCTATCGCTTGTGGGTGACCTCCAGAAACTACAGGAGTTTGCATCGCTTTATTTAGCTCTATTAGGTTCAAAGACTGTGCCAGGCAGATTCTCAGTCCAAAAATAATCTCCTTTTATTGGTGCTCCAAATGCACTCACGGAGGAGTGAGCTGAGCTAAATGAAAGCTTTCGAGCCGCCAGGCACAGGGATTTTTACTGAGTGGTGAACGCTTTCCCCTCTGTGAGAACTTTACTGTTTCCTTCCTCTGAGAGAGCCTGTGCTTAGATGCAAAGAAAGTTGCTCAGAGCAGATCTTCCAGAAGTCATTTTATTTGACAAAGACTCTTAGTTTAAGCCCCCGGTGTGGAACGTTTAAAATTTTTATAGGTTTTTCCTAGCTTTTAGAGTAATTTGCATTTAACTAAAGAGATACTGATCTCTAGCGCAAATGCCAAAATGTGTTCTTTGCCCTCTTTTTAACTGGAAAATTTGGATTCATATTTTGTCACTGGGTGAGGTAATTTTCCCTATAAAGTACTTGTAATAGCTTGACAAATCTTAACCATATGCCTTCTGGACCAGGAGCTACACCTTACGTTATCTTTTCCTGACTATTGCAATGCTGTGGTACATTCCTCTCTGAGAGCTGCACACTAGGAAACAGGCCCTAACGTAAGACGTAAGAACTGGAGATTCAAAGTGGCCCCTTTGTCTCTAACATGTTACCGCTGGTCGTGGCTAATGATACATTTGCCGTCCTTCCTGCCGTGTGGGAGGAACCCCCACTGAATTTTCCAAATGCCATCGATGCAGTGAGCGTGTCTTACTGCCGGAGACCTGGATTTCATGTCTCTCCCTCCTTGGCTCCTGCCCACCTTGCACCTGGATAAGGGACCAGTGCAGGTGTGAGGTGTCGGTCCTCTCTGTCTCTCTTTCGGACTGGATTTTGGACGCCACTACAGAGGCAGGGAACCCAAGCGCCCAAGTCTAGCGACAAGCGTGTGAATATTTTATTTCCCCACACTAAGCACCTAGAACAGTGGTTCTCAACCTTCCTAACGCCGCGACCCTTTAATACAGTTCCTCCATGTTGTGGTGACCCCCAATTTCATTGTTAAAAAGTGAACATAATTAAAGCATAGTGATTAATCACAAAAACAATATGTAATTACATATGTGTTTTCTGATGGTCTTAGGCGACCCCTGTGAAAGGGTCGTTTGACCCCCAAAGGGGTCGCGACCCACAGGTTGAGAACTGCTGATCTAGAAGGTCCCAGAAAAATCCTCCTAAGTGGCTCTAAGCTGTGTTTCTACTTCAATGGAGGTTCCTGCAAAGGTCCCAGAGAACAGAGCCTAAGAAAAGTACCTCAGAAAAAAAAAAGAGTGAAAAGAGAAGATGGGGTCAGGATAGTTGGGGGGAAAGATGTTGTTCCTGCCTTTTATAGGTTTCTTGTTGGCTGGGAAATGTAAGTGACTGGGAGTTGGTCTGTCCATGTGAAAAGAACGCACGCGCAGCTGGCAGAATAGGGGGGCTTTTGGTCCTGACTCTGAGGAGGAAAATACTCGCCTCTAACTGTGTCTGAGAACCTCATATGTGTACATGGTCCCAGCGTGAGAGAATGACCTCTCCCCCCAAGGCCATGTGAACAGACAGAGGGCACTAGCATCAAGTATATTCCATAAAGGTTTTGCTTTAAAAAAGGGAGGGGAGAACAAATGATGGTAGAACTTACACAGCATCATGGGGTTGTTGGGTTCTGCCCGTTTCTCAATTTATTGCATGAAGAGACTGAATGATAAATTAGAAGAACTGATGCCTTTAGCTACCTCTTAGTTCCTACAGTCATTGTTATTCTAACAGCAAAAAAATTCTTAGATGCTATCATACTTTAATTGGTATCTATAGAAACGGTTCAAGTACAGCTGTTACTCATTAGACTCCAATACTACAGGAAAAGAGGAAAACGTGAGTAAATTTTTATTTACAGCCAGCTTTCATAGTAGAAGTCCCTGAATCAACAAAAAGATGTGCTTGGTACTAAAAGCAAAAAAAAATAAAAAAAATGCTTTCTTAATACAGTGGTAAAGATGGTGGGCACATTTCCCAGATTGTAAGTACCATTCCACAGCTTTCTTATTTTCCTCATAAGTATGCTCACTCTCCTTAGCCCACGTGACTGAGTTTTAAATAACAAAATGCAGTTACACAGGGACCAGGCCTCTCCTGATGGGGCATATGTACTATACATGCACATAAGCATACACACGCATTCCTGTACATTGAAGATAATTTCCACCTGCAAAAGAAGCAGCTGTGCTGTGAGACAGTGCACTCTCTGGCTGTGAAAGTCTTGAAGCGAGCCTGGATCCCGTCTGCCAGGAATACCGGAGGAGGAATTCCAGATCCCAGGAAAGGTTTGATGCTATCACTGAGGTGCTCTCTTTCAACTCTGAACCCAGCGATGGTGTGGGTTACTATTCTTCCTCCCTAAATTCATTTAAAAGATTGACTCGACATTTCTACTGTGTTTCATGTGTTGGCAGGCACTTTAACGAACACGAGAGAGAAACCGGACGACGTGTTAGAAGGTTTGCGGTGCTGACATCTGGATACATTTGCACCTGGGATGTTGGACGCGCTTGCACCTGGAAACCAAAGTCTATGGTAATAAAATCCTTCATGGCAGCGACCGTTCTCCGAGAAAACGGCACATGCTTTGGAAAACTAAAACTCTGTTTGCCTCATGGAACCTCTGTGTGGTGAACAGTCCTGTTCCCCCGTTTCACAGGCAGAACACATGAAAACTAGCGATCAAGTATTTGTAAATAAGATGGAATTATTGCTCCCAACCATTTGACATTGGGGACAAAAAACCCACCTGAGTTTTATACTCTGTAGACTCGTCACTTAGTTCAGCGATGGCGAACCTATGACACACGTGTCAGAGGTGACACGCGAACTCATTTTTTTGGTTGATTTTTCTTTGTTAAATGGCATTTAAGTATATAAAATAAATATCAAAAATATAAGTCTTTGTTTTACTATGGTTGCAAATATCAAAAAATTTCTATATGTGACACGGCACCAGAGTTAAGTTAGGGTTTTTCAAAATGCTGTCACGCCGAGCTCAAAAGGTTCGCCATCACTGACTTAGTTACTGATGCCAGCCTTCCTCCGGGAAGATCCGATTTCTGAGAGAAACGATTTTCTTTGATCCCTTGTCTCATCTCAACCCTTAGTTCAATTCAAGACTTGATCTCCTTGTCATTTTTATTTTATCTCCAAGAAACAGCAAGGAATAAATTGCCTTGTCAACCCCATTGCTCATCCTACATCATACTGTGCTTAGGATCAGACTTCTTCTTCCTAAAAGTTTTCCCTTTAAGAGCCTGGCTGAGCAGGTCTTACCTAGCAACACGAAATTTCAAAATTGTTTACGATGGTGACTGTGGAGTTTAGTTGAGGGTAGGAGATAGGGGAAGAGGTGATTGCAGCCCAGCAAGGAAGTCCCCTGTTGTTCTTTCCCAGGCCCCTTCTAGGGAAGGCAGTTCTGCAGGATTGAATATCCTGTTTCCTGAAAGCCAGCCTCTGAGATCAGTATGCTCAGGAAATTACATCATCGCAGAACTCACTCACACTGACCCTAGGTGCACTCATATTCCAGCATTTGCCCTCTAACCCCATCTCCTTAATCACATTTGCATGCTGTCTCCACTCTTTTTAGTTATATTTAGAACCTTTCTACAGCATATTCTATTTTGCAAGTCATTTATCAATGCTAATTCATCTCTTCTCACCTTTTTATTCCTTTGGGGTAGAGCCCTATGATTAGTAATAATAACAAAACCCTGGTATTTGGCTTTTCTATAGCTTCTGTCTCCCGAGAACGCTACAAATATTAACAGCACATAGTGGTGTCCCAGCACGGCTTAGGTCACAGGAGTGGGGAAGAAGGCAATGACTCGCCCAAGTGGGGTAAATTAAAGGTTGGGTTGGACCTGAATCAAGATGCCGGTGTTAATACCCCTGGCTACTCTGGAAAAGTTCCAGGATTGCTTAATGATGAAAAGCAATAAGGCTGTCAGAATTTGCCCTGAATATATATGGGATTAGGCCAGCTCCTAAAATTCTCCAAGGTGCCTTGGGGTCAAGGGCTTTCGGCAGAAGGTAAGCCTTTTTGATGATATAAAAATTCCAATAGCCCCAGATGCAGAAAAATGCAAGATTGGTAGGTGTGTGTGTGGGGGGAGAAGGGGAGAAATCAATCCATGAAGGTTTTCTATTACACCCATTTCAATCCTCAATACTTGTAGATTGTAATTTGTTATCTCGAGAAAAAAAAGAGATTCTACAACTCAGACAAATCTGACTCTTTTATAATACTAGTGGCCTGATAAAAACAGCTTCAGTTTTTCATCCAACAGTTGTAATACAGCAACTTAATCATAACGAAAGGTTATGATGGTTATGAAAATGTAAGGTTATGCTTAATAACAGTGTAAGGATATCCTTTAACTGCATTCTAGAAAGACAGCTACACTCTAACATATAATTCAATAGTGAAGCAAGGAAGGATTACCGACAGGTTCACAAACTCCATTTATAGACATTTTCAAGGCTCTTCTTTTGAGTGAAACCTTTCAAATTAAGAATTTAATCAAAATTGTTGAAACTGTGGGAAAATAACAAATAGATTCTAAATCTGTAAGGATTAATGTCAGTTATTAGGAAGAACTTCCTGATCTTGAACAATCGTTCATATAAATGCATACTCTTTCCTGGAAATGAGAACCTGAGTAGATCCTACTCCCATGTGGACTGCCAAGATAAAAATAACTCCTGCATCATATACTTTGTTCCTCTGTCACGGTATCACTTTCCACTTGATATTATATTTATTAGTGTGTATATCTAATTTAGAGTCTAGGTTCTAGACCCATCGATCAAGTTCAAGTTTCTTAAAGGACAGGGAACTTTGTACCCTTCAGAGTACTTAACACAGAACCATGCACACATATTGAGTAAATGTTGCCATAAAGCAGCCTTACATGCCCCTCACCCCCGACAGAAGGTACCAGAGTCTCCAAAACTTGCTGTTGGAATTCTGATTGCCACCCAGAGAATAAGGGGTATAGTTTTCCCACTTTACATTAACCCCTTGGGATTATGTTTGTCACTCGAACAAAAGTAGGGGAGGGAAAAGAGGGGGAAGAAGAGACAGGGGGAGAAAGGAGAGGGAAAGAATGGAACAGAGGAAAACATCACAAATGCATACAAAAGAAGGAAAGGAAGAAAGAAGGAAGGGAGGGAGGAAAAGAGGAAGGAAGGAAGGAAGGAAGGAAGGAAGGAAGGAAGGAAGGAAGGAAGGAAGGAAGGAAGGAAGGACATTTCTTCTCAGTGATGCCAGAATCCACTTGAGTAACTCTATAAAAACTAGTTGGTTCTCAGGACTTAGTTAAATTTGGCCTGATTAAATCCATCAGCAGTCTCTAAAAGACATTACATTATATATCATTCCTAGGTTGGTTAATAAACATTTTTTACCCAAGTTTTGCTTGCTGGCTGGCACCCAACCCATCTACTTTATCTCGTTTATTCATTCAACAAATACTTTTTGAGCATTGACTTTCCAGATTTGTGATTGACACTAGAAAGACAGTGCTCAACAAAACACAGTTTACCCTCCTCTCTCTACAGTCACCTGAACACCCAGTTAGTGTTATCATCCATCCCCAAATGGACTTGTCAAGAAAGTCCCTGTTCTTTCTTTTATAAAAATATTTTTATTGATTTTGAGAAAGAGAGGGAGAGAAACATCAATGTGAGAGCATAATATTGATCAGCTGCTTAACCTAGTCATATGGTCTGACCAGGAATCGAACCAGCAACCCTTTGGTGCATGGGTCGACACCCAACCAACTGAGCCACACTGGCCAGAGCAAGCAAGCACCTTTTCATTATCTTCTGTTGCCTAAACAAAACCATCAGTTCCTTCTCCCTGAAACCCAGCCTTTTCTAATGGACAACTTCTGACCCACTCATGCATCCTTCGTTCTGATGACGATGGCAGTGCCTACATCTAGCCAACCTACTCGCTCCCCAGGCTCTTTCGTTTCCTGAAATTTCCATCTTGCTGCATAGTTTCTAAAATTTTATTCCATTCATACTCTTCCCAGAATCACACTTCCAGGACCTCTTTGGAACACGATCCAGGTAGCCCATATCTAATCTTGACCCAATAAAAACATTTGAATATTTAAAGTCCAATATATATTATAATTACCCTTATCACATAAATTCTTATATATAAGGAGTGGTGAGAAAGCCAAGTTTTGCCAAATGTATATCTCTCACATTTTCACATTTAAACACTAGGTTACTAATGGTAACTCCTGATTGTGTTTTGGATGTTTGACTATAAATCAAAGCTAAGACCCAGCCCACCTTTCTCATCCACACCACACACTTGAACTGTTCTTGGTGGCAAAATTGACTATGAGAATAATTCCCCTTCCCTAGTCTATTCACCATTCAGCTCAATGTTCATGGCTTCCTTTGGTGTGGCAACTTCATCCTTTGCAACTCTTCTTTATCTTGCCCTGATCATGACTCTATTCTGGAACCCATAATACCTTGCTGATTTAGGGTTCACATACCTGCTTCTAAACTTTGAGCTCCTAGAGGGCAGGGACCAGACCTTATATGACAGTATTTCTGGTGCCTAGAACACTAGGTTCTCTGCAAATGTTGGATGAATGGAAGGGATGAGAGAAGGAAGAATGAAATACTAACCAAAATTGGCTAGCAGGAGCTAGAATTTTCCAAGTGAAGTATTGTCCGGAATCTGGTGAGAAAGGTGTTTCACTCTGGTGATGAATGCCAACATGGTCTTTCTCAGCCAAATGTAACCACAGCTTCCCCTTTTTGGATCTCTCTCTCTCTCTCTCTCTCTCTCTCTCTCTCTCTCTCTCTCTCACACACACACACACACACACACACACACACACACACACACACACACACACACACGTATTAAATCTGATCACTTTGCTCTCCAGCTCTCCACATGCTTCCTTTTTTGCTAGGACAGGATCCAACCTCAGTGCCCCAAGATCCCCACACCTCACCCCATATCGCCACCTGGTGTCTAAAAGCAAGAAAAATACCTAATAAGTGAAAATTATTTTTTTCTTTATTTTTTAAAAATTTTCAATTACAGTTGACATACAATATTTTAGTCATGTCAGGTGTACCACATAGTGATTAGACATTTCTATACTTTATGAAGTGATCAATAAGTCTACTACGCACCTGGCACCGTACATATTACAATATTGACTATGTTCCCTATGCTGTACTGTACATCCCCATGACTGTTTTATAACTGCCAATTCATACTTCTTAATCCCCTCACCTGTTTAAAACAATAGATATCAGAACCCTGGAACCATATACTGAAAGTTTTAATTATATCAGTCTGCAGTACCTTTTAGCCTCGGATAGCCAGGAATAGCATCATTCATTCATTCTGCTCTTTAATGAGCTCCTCCTGTGTTCTAAGAGCTTTAGACTTACCCTAAATTAATATCAATCCAATCAAAATACCTTAAAAATTTTTGTCTACATATATATAGTAAATATATATATTTTCATTAGGCTTTTGAGATAACAGAAAATAGTAAAGGTTCCCTTTACTGCCTCTGAGAAGCTGAGGAATCTGAGATTTGGTTACCAATGGACTAGGGGGAAAGTCTCCTGATGGATTCAGTACAACTTCAAGCAAAATATTCCTAGAGAGAGAAAAAAAAAGCTTTCAAATGACTACATTTATCTGAGATTATAATTCATCCGATTTTAAATGTGCACTGATGATAATTTCATTGTCACACAACTAAGAACCCAAAGATGCAAAGCTAAAGAATAATATTGATTTTGCTTGAACTTGAGTCACCACAAAATCATCAGAATAGTTTGAATAATAAAATCAGCAATTATACAGTGAAGCTATAGGAGGCAAAACAACACAATAACACCTCAATCAGAGATTCCCAGTCAATAGTCCCCAAAACAAAGAGAGTTTTCAGGGTTCCAAAATAAAATGGGCGGGGAGTGGGGGAGGAAAAGTACAACACAATGAGGTTTTCATAAGTTAAATGCACCCATCGGCTTAATTTGAGATTACAGTCATTATATTATCTTGGTGTTCTACTGTCCTTTCTTTTATGAAACAATACAGTCAGAAAATGGCAGGAGGTTTCTTCAAATGAACTTACTTGGCTAAATAAATAAGGGTACCGGATTTTTTTTTTAAATAAAATTTTACTAGCAAATACATTTTTAAAGTCTGGATAACCCTGAGCAAGACTCTGACATTCATTTTGAAGAGCTAAAGTTGGAAACCTTTGAAACATACCTGACTTTATATTATCTTGAAGATCAAATTTAAAAATCCAATTGCTCTTTCAAATGGATCAGTGAAATAAAAGCAATTTTTTAAAAAAATAGAAAAAAAATAGACACCTTAAATTTGCCACAAGTATAGCCTGATTCCAGAGATATCTCCCAGCACCAGGTAACATAACATTTTTCTGGCTCACATTTTACTTTGACTTTTATTGTTTCCTTTAATTCTTAATTTACACTGCTCTCTGGATCCAAAGTCAATAGGGGCTTGTAGGTTTTATCTCCCAAGATCTCTAGGTTCATAAATTTAATACCAATAACTATAATTAATTTTTAGAGAGGTATTGCAATGGATCTAGAGGTCATTCTACAAATCAATGTATGTAGAGCCTAGATGCTTTGACTCCTGAAGCAAAGAGTAAGCCACATGTTGCTTCTCAAACAATATATACTTCAGCTTTAAGCAAAATCTATTTCTGTCTTGCCCCTTCTCTTTTTCCCTCTTTGTTTTTTCCCATTCTCTCACCACAAAGCCTTCTGGATTGAGTAGAAGTATTTGGTCACTTGCTCTTTGACCCCAGAGTCTCCTGAGACTATATATTCATTTTAAGAATGAGTCCCTTTAGTTACCTAAAGTGTCCTCAGACTAAATCGTTTCCAGATGCTTACAAATATTTCAAGGACACAGCCACACAGTTTTTATGGCTGAGTGATAAAGGACTCCACGGTGTCTGGTCCGTTGTAAAAAAAGGATCAAGTACTTATTAAAAAATAACTTCCATTTGGTATTTGCTACATGCCAGGCCCAGTGCCAACCATGTTGGACACATTATCTCATTGAACGCTCACGACAACCCTAGGTGGGTGGTGGTGTGACCTTCATTTTTTTAGAGAAGGAGGGTGAGGCTCTCCACAGGACAAGCAAGTGAGGGAAGGGGCGGCTATGCCAAGTCTGAATTCTTAGTCCCTGGCTTCTGCTGCTGTCTCAGAGCAAAACTCTTCTAATGTTGGCTTAGAACAGCCAAGAAAGGAAAGAATTCACCGAAGTCATGGGGTAACCCTGGGCATCCAAAGAAATTTCCTTTGAGAGACGAGGGAGGGAAGTCTGTAGTCTCACCCAGTACCTCCAAAGGACTCACTCACCGAATGTGACTTCCACAGACTGGAAATATCCAACGCCAAACTTTTCCCATTACTTAAAACCAGCTTTCGCATTTGGCATTTCAAATTTGCCCATTTAGCGCCTGTACTGCTCCTTACACTATTCTAAATGATCGAGGTGACCTTTTCAAAAAAGGAAAACCCCTCCATGTCATAGAAATGTTTTTTTGTGTAACTCTGTGTTACTCCGAGAAGAAGCTACTGTAAATAAGAAAACTTATATGGCTTGCACTGGGGGTGGGGATGGGGAAAGGTCCAACCAATTCCTGATTTTTCTGACTAATGGAGAGAAGCAAGCCATAACCGTTTACAAGGCACTCAAGCAGTGTTAGTTCCATCCCCCAAAACACAAGGTAGTCAGAAAGCCTTCCTTATCTATGCTTGGGAAATACGCTACAGCTTCCCTGTTTCCATGTAGCCAGGAGACAGACAGACATTTCCCACGTGCTTCAGCTGGGCTTACTTTCCAGGGGAGTCCCTCTGATAATGAAGTGAAGGGACTCGAGTGTGCACGTTAGAGATACAGATTTTAAAAGAATCCACCATGTGGGAACTCCATGTGCAGGCAATTAGGAGGTGACTGTGTGTCCTGGACATGTCTCCCCAGAGTGGACTGAGCGAGCTGCCGCCGCCGCCACCATCCCCTACCGATGTTAAATGTCATCTACCCATGCCACCTCTTCCTCTGTTCTCATCACACAGCTACCCCCCTAAGGCTAGAATCGGAATGAGTGTCAGACATTGCTGACCTTGGAAAGTTATATTTTCTTTAGTCCCCTCCCCAAGGCACCACAAAACGCTCAGACATTTGACCTTGCTGAAAACCATGGGATTGTTTGAATGAGAAATTCTCTTGCCCGCTTCTCTTCCTTCCCCTTCTGCTCCCTCCACCTCCTCCCGTCCCCCGCCCCCCCCCCCGCCCCCCCCCCCCCCCCCCCCGCCGCCAGTCCCCCACCATGGCCCTTTTTAAAGAAAAGCTGGTTATAAAACACAGAGCAGCCTGCTTTCGCCCTCCTGGTCCTCTAAGCCAGCATTTTTTCCAAGCTGCCATTCTCCACTCACCATTCCATATTTTTAAAAAATGCCTGGAACACAAACAGCAACTTGTTTTTTGTACCCTTGACTAAAAATCGACCGGGTATTTTTTCTTTTTTCTTTTTTGAATACGTCATGTTGTTTCAAATCATTTTTAAGTGGGTTTAACGCTGGTGAAAGGTGCCAGATTGACAGCCTGGAGGCGGAGGTCCGTGTTTTTAACTGTAACCGAGTGAAGCAACTCCGGCCAAGGAAACTCACAGGCGTCCCCTCCTGCTGGGAAGGGCTCTTATGGGATGTAGCAGGTACATTTGACATTTGCTTGCTTACTGTTTGTATTGTTATTAACTCACACTATTCTGATTTGTAAAAAAAAAAAAAAAAAGTTCAGGTCTCCTTCAAATGCGGCCTCTTCCCCGAAGCTTTTACTCGTGTATTCCTGCTCAGTATGAAAACTCCATCCTCCAAATGCCTACTATTTTATTACCCTCTTGTAGAGTTTCACAGTTGTGGTGATCAGGCCTCAAACCATACACATCCATTTTCCATACTGTGCCCCCTCCAGCCTCCATGGTTAAAAAAAGATCACCATTCCACTTTACAGACAGGTAACAGAGGCCCAGCGTGGTGCACATAGGCAGACATGCAGGCAGAAAGCAAATCTATGATTTTCTGATTCCACATTCTTTTATTCTCCACCCATGAAAGCAAGTGTTTTCTAAACTTCCTCATCTGGGTCCAAGCACTGTAATTCCCAAATCCCCTTCCCTCTACACGTCTTGCAGGCCACCTTCACAGCTCTCCAGGCTTGGAGTCCGCCTGCTGAGGGCTGCTGAGCTGTGCCCTAGTCCACTGCTGGTCCAGATGTGAATCACCCTTGCACAGGACTTCCCAAGCCCGAGCCGACCATGACCGGCCTTACCCACCACCCCTCAGTCCCGGCATCAGGACACGTGCTGGGCTGGTGGTTCCAGCCACAGTCAGTGTAAACTGGTTTATCCTGACCCAATTTCCTCTGCTCTGTTTTTCAGATTCTTCACAAAGACTTTAGAAGAAGCTCAGAAGAAGAGGTAAGCCTAATAAAACCTCAAGTAAAGTTCTGTGGTAGAGCCAATATTTCAGGAGAAAATACCGATTAAATTCCCTGTGCTAAAAAATTAAGATGCTGATTGTCTCCGAGTTGGCATCTGGAAGTCAGGGGACTGTCATCTTGTTCCAAGATTCATTTTATATGAACTCCAATTTTTCCTGTCGAGTACTGAAACTTTCTGCATGATCTGCATAATCAATTGCATAATTATACGCTTATGCTGACTCTAACCTATCATTTGCCAAATTACTTGAAATATGAAAAATGTTGGAGTATTTAGAATGCTGAGAAAGATGAGCTAGGAAGGAATTTCTTAACTCTCATGGTGCTGCAGGCGTCAAGAATTAGGGGTTCGAAATCTTCTTTAAAAGCAAGAGGTATCTTTTCAGAGTTTCTTTTGATAGTTTTCCAACTAGTGGTTTCTAACAGGTTAAGAATTCTTGCAAAAGCCTGGAATCAAAAGTTCCATCTGTAAGGAAGTTCAGGGAAGGGCCAAGCCCCTATGAGACAACATGCCCTAGAAGCAGGGGTGCAGAATGAAAGACAGGAGGGATTGGGGGTTGCTGTTACAATTTTGAGCTGGTTTCATCCAGTAGCTTGAGGTACCGTTGAATGACTGGTTTGGAGGGTCGATGATGTCAGGATTGGACATGTTAAAATTACACTGATGGTGAGCTCTGTGAGGGCTGGTATTCATCTCCCCAATTCGGTGATTGGCTCTTTTGGCAAGAGTCCATCCTTCAGAATGTTTGGCACATGCTGATCACAATATTCGTTAATCCAATGGCCGGTGTAGGTAAAATGTTCTGATTTCAGCTCCTGAGGTATGATGACTGTTTCATTGTTTGGAGAGAAGATCCTTTAGCTGTGTCCTGAAGACACACATATGGGGAGGCACTGTGACCTAGGAAATACCCAAATCACTTTTCGAGGCCTTTCCGTTACCCAAGTCAAGTCTGCACAGAGCTGAATTGTAGTCGTTAGCAAAGCTGCCTTCCGATGTTTTGCTAAATTACAAAGAGGCCACTTTTGCAGAACTTAAAACAGAACCCTTCCTTTCTGGGCAAATTATAGGCAGTACCTGAATTACAGGCTCTATCTTTTCAAATAACAAACTCAAGACAGAATTGCTTCCATTTCACACCCTACTACATCCACCCGACTCCTCCTTTGGCAGCTGCTTCTAGGGACCCAGGGAACAGCTGCAAGTTTGAGCAAAAACCTGGGTGCTGAAACAAAGAAAAGATGAGGCTAAGAAAAGTAAGTGTCCGGGGTCAGTCCTCCAGGTACCTACCAGCGCAGTGGGCTCCTGTCCATTGCTGTCACGCTGAGAATATAAGCCCAGCTCCTCACTGCTTCCTACATGGTCCCCATCACCTGACCTCTCCGTATCTCTCTGAACTCATCTCCCAAACTGCCATCCCTTGCTACCTTCCAGTCACACAGACCTTCTTTCTTGGACATACTAAGTTTGTTCCTGCCTCAGGGCCTTTGCACGTGCTGTTCATGCTGCTGCCTGAGAGGCTCTTCACCCTGATCTCCTTTTCATCCCTATCCCTGCTCAAATAAGCCCATTTCATTTCTTTTATGGAACTCGTCATTATTTACAATAGAATTATTTACTTAGTTGCTTGTATGTTTTCTTGTTTATGGCCTCTCTGTCCCAGGAGAATGTATGGTTTATGAGAAAAAGCAGTTTGTGTTTTTCACAGAAGCGCAGGACTCAGTCTGTATTTGCCAGACAGATGAGCGAATGGGTGAGAGAAAGGGAATGGAATATGAGTCTGTCCTGCGATCATAACAGACGTAAAACAAAGTTTCCAACTGTGTTCTATCAGCAAATCCCAGAAAAGGGGGCCTTCGGGTGCCCAGGACTTATTGAATGTTCGTCCCAATGATGACAAGTCAGTACATTGTTTTCCATTCAGCTATTGTTCTACGTGTATATCTTCCTCCCTGGGACCTCTAAGAAGAGGGCTGAGTGGGGTGCTAAAGGCACCAAAACCTTAGTGGCATTTTTAAGAAACCATGCAACATGATCATGACACAAAGGAGACATGAGAGCATATGGGAGGAGGGGTGGCTTCGGACATAGGTGGCCCTGGAGGGGTGTTGAAGAAGATTACCCAGAGATTAAGTTCATCTAGTTCTAAATTTTTCCCAGCACAGGTCCTATTCCAGTGATGGTGAACCTTTTGAGCACGGCGTGTCAGCATTTTGAAAAACCCTAACTTAACTCTGGTGCCGTGTCACATATAGAAATTTTTTGATCTTTGCAACCATAGTAAAACAAAGATTAAAATTTTTATATTTATTTTATATATTTAAATGCCATTTAACAAAGAAAAATCAACCCAAAAAATGAGTTCGCGTGTCACCTCTGACACCCGTGTCATAGGTTCGCCATCACTGTCCTATACCAATAAAGAGAAAAAGACGTCCCTCACGATTGAGCCACTTCTAGGATTCAACACTCTGGCTGCTTCCATTGTCACGAGAGTTCTTCTGTATCATATGTTGACTTGTCTTTTGGAGGCTTCCTGGGAACCTAATCACCACTTATAACATTGCATTTGGAAAAATTAATTTCCAGACAACCAAATCAGACTATCTGGTTGAATCTTCAACCGACTTGTCAAAAGTATGTTGCTGTTTTTCCAATTTCATAGGACTATTGAGTAGGGGGCGGGGTGACCTGTCCAAGGCCAGAGCCATAATCAGCATTAACTGCTGATCTTCAGGAAAGCTTTCTGGCTTACCTAGTTTCTGCTCTAGGACTACCTTCCAACTCACTCTTTCATTCAAGTTCACTGAGCCCCATAATTAACCTCAATTTGGCTGCTTAGCCGTCACTGGAGTACCCAGTGCCATCAGGGCTTTTCTTGGCCAAGGTATAATTTTCTGAAGGATTATTTGCATTCTTTTCATTTGCAATCCCAATGCTACAGCTGCAGGAGTTCCGTGTTCCACGGAGTAAGCATCACAGAAAGGCCATTTAACTCAATCACCTCCTTCCAATTTTCTAGCCACTAGAGGTTAAATGAGGGGATAATGGAATGTGGGGTAACAGCGTAGTGAAGACAACTTCTAGTTTTGTCAGGAATAACTTTGAGGCTTCAGGCAAGTTGCTAAGCCTCCTCTGAATCTCAAAGCCCAATTTGTAAATAGGGGGCAGAGTACCCACCACTGAGCATTACTGTCAACATTTAAAGAACGTAGGTAGTATAAATCACCCAGCACAGTGCCTGGTCAGAACAGGTGCTCCATACATCGGAATTTCTTTCTTTTGCTCTTTCCCCATTGAAAGACCCAAGGGCACTTAGATAAGTAGGGTCATCTCTGAGCTTCAGGGCCAAACACAAAAAAATATATAGAAACCAATATCGGTTCCCTTTGCTACCCCAGAAACCTTCTTTGTTATCTGATATAATTTAGGCATTCTTCTGGGTTAACAGGGATAGAACCACACGCTCACAGGCACATTACAGAAGTCGAAACCACATGGGGAATGATCTTTCTATGGAAGCATTATGCTTAGTACTCAGAACACCGTGTTACAACTAGGAAGCCCTGCTGTCTTTGATAACTGTTGCCCCACCATCACCAACCACCGAGGCCAGCATCTGCAGGGATGTTATGACACTTGGTGAATTACTTCTGATGTACTCAATTTTGCACCAACAGGATTTGCGGGAGCATAACCCACAAAGCTCCCCTGGGTACGCTGCCAATGTGCTCCACGAATGATGAAATACAAAATAAACAACAGATAGCTGGGAATTTTGAAGTTGTCATTCCACCAAGGGGGTTCCCATGATGTCTTAAACCACCCAAGCAAAGATCGCGTCACAGAAGGACCCCAGGAGGACCTGGAGGCCTGTAACTCGGCAGTGGTCTCTGCCACAGACGTGGCCCCAGGGCAGCCTTTCCCCATGGGTTTGGCGCCTCTCATCTCTGCGAGGGCCCTCCTTTCTCACTCTCCCCCTCGGGGCTTTCCAAAATCACCGTCTCCCTGCTTCCTTAAATGAAGTTCCATTCTAATTAGTTACGGAGTCTGTCATTGAAGAGACCCACGCACTCTTTGGACAGCAGTCTAGGAATTGCATGTACTTCATTCAAAGAAACACACACCGAAGCCTGATATTTAATAGAAAATCCATTTAGGACAAAAACCCTGGAACATACCGTAAAAGGAGATATTTTCGGTGGAACGTTAGTGTGAGCCAAGCCTAGTACCCCTCTCATGGAATAAATGTGCCTTTAAACATGGCCAACTTGGAAAGGTTAGGTTGAGGTTTCAAATACAACCTTCCCGTAGTCAGTGTCTGAACAGGGAGGGAATGAAAACGTGGCTTTCTCAGACCACATAGGAGAGAAATCAACCAAATTGCGGACATATAAGAAAAAATGCTTTATCAGCCATCAGAAAGGAAGGAAGGGCTCTGTTAAAAAAGACGACACCAAATACTGAACTTTAACTTCCTAAATATGGCGCACTTTCATCTGAAAGCTTACTTAAAACTAAAGGTCAATTGCAAATATTCGTACCTGTGTGATGATTGCCCCTTCGTGGATGCGTGCTTTTTCTTCTAGAATAAGGGCTGAGATAATGATTACCTAAAATTAGCCATAGGGTTTTTACGGTCCCCAATCATTGCCTCCATCCTCTTTTCTTTGTTTTATGTGAAAAACTTAAAACAGGGCCCGGCACCTAGTAAGTGCAATATTAAAAGCACCAGGATCAGTGCTCTGAAGTATCAAATGTCTGCCTCTTTGCCCTTGTCTTTGCAACCTTATGTATCTGGTGGAAGAGAAAAGACGAACACTTGCAGGGGTTGACAATGGACCGCCAGAGGCACAGTGGAGGGCATGAGGAAATACATCCTTCCGTGCCAATTGCTATGTGAGAACATGGTCGAAGAGAATGTTTTCAACCTTTTCAATATATAAAAATCATCCGGGATATTTTAAATGCACGTGGCTTAGGAGATTCCAATTCACTGGGTATGGGCCGGGCCCTGGAATCTGCAGGGGAACTAGGCATCACACTTTAAGATATATAAGATCAGACTGTAGGCACATCAGAGAAAGAGTCAGCTTATCTGTCATTTCTTTTATCCATTGTTTCTCAATAGTTAGAAATGAACCACATGTAGGAGAGACATAGAAAGAAATGAAGGCAATAAAGGTCAAGCGAACGTTTTCCTAGATGAGGAAGGACTCCATGCTTTCTCATGAAGAATCTATACCCCCAATTTAGAACCCCTCTACAGCAGGGGTCCTCAAACTTTTTAAACAGGGGGCCAGTTCACTGTCCCTCAGACCGTTGGAGGGCCGGACTATAGTTTAAAAAAAAACTAGTCGGCTGCTAAGCAACAGGCAGCGGCGGCAAAAACACCCGGCGGGCCAGATAAATGTTTTCCACGGGCCACAGTTTGAGGACCCTTGCTCTACAGAATCCCCTAAAACACAGACAGCATTTTTAGCAAGCATACGCTTTCCCATACGTCAGAATTCATCTTCCCAACAGAGCTGTGCTCCTGGTTTCTAATATCCACTGGTCATGTTTAAGAGACAACCTGACTTTCTCTTGCATAAGGCACATACAACACATGGTAAACTGCTTCTCTAGACACAGGCACACTAGTTGTGCAATAAACCGGCGTCTAACTGCTCCACCCATGGTGATCCATTTCCTTCACATGTACCACAAGTGTTAGGCATGCTGACGTACTACCGAAGAACACCAGGGAGATTTAATTGTTAATTGCTTGACAAAACAATAATAAAGAGTCCTAGATGCTTCATGATATAGAAATGCAGTCTGTATGTCTCCCAGGTTTATCAGATTTCAAAGCCATCCATATGAAAGCAGGTCACATGTCAGGCTGAGGACAGAATGTTTATCTTACTCAACTGGTTAGGAAGTCTAAGTTGGCAAAACAATGGCAACTTTATGTATAATCACACTTAACATGGTGAGTATTATTCATGTACAAAAATTTAAGTAAACCACACAAAAATCTCAGAGGAGTGGTGAGACAGTGCTATGTTAGAGACTTTCTACTTATGGAGGAAATTGAACATGGTTGGTCTCCTGGAAACTTGCTGGCTGTGGTAGGTGTGGGATAAGAAGTCTTGACACCTGGTGTCCTAAGCACAGGCCATATATCCTCCATGAAATTCAGTGACTAAATTGGGGGAGGGCATTTATCTTCAATCACTACAAAGTCCATGGTGATGGGTGAAGCAAATGGAAATATGAAAGGTTGGTGCCATCTCACAGTTTAAAAAGATGTGCATCACTTTCATGCTCAAGAGGGGAAGGGAGACCTGAAAGAGAGGACCATAGCCAGGAACTCCTGGGCCAGACTCCGTGGCCTTATGAGCGTCACAAAAAAATCACAAGGCATCAGTTTCTAACTGTAGATCAAAAATGGATGTCTACTGAGTCACTCAGTGGGTGACATGCTATAAGAGTGTGACTTTTGGAGTAGGGGAATATTTCCAATTTTAGTGGCATTAAACATTGGTTGGGAAACCACATTGAATATATATCTGAGCCTGGAATAACTGATTCTTGTCAGAGGTGTGGTGGCAGTGGGGGCAGGAAAGGGGAAAGCATCTAGCTGATGCCTTCAATGGGAGGAAAAGTAGAGTATTGAGGTCTTTGTTTACATTATCTCATTATTCCAAACAAAGTCAACCAGCAAGTACAGTATCCCCGCCCCCTTATCCACAGGGGATATGTCCCAAGACCCCCAGTGGATGCCTGAAACCCATGGATAGTTCTGAACCCTATATAAACCATGTTTTCCCCTACACATACATTCCTTTTCACTTAAAGGAAGCACTTCCTAGCTTCTGGTTGGCATATTCAAATAGCCAGCATCACTACTCCTGTGCTTGTGGGCCATTAGTAAGTAAAATAAGGGAGACTGGAACACCAGTGCTGCAATACCAAGGCAGTGGGTCTGACCACTTGGAAAGCTGCTAGGTGACTAACAGTAACATCAACAGTGTGGATGGATGCTAGATAAAGGGATGATCATGTCCCAGGGGCACAGAGCACAACCAGTGAGATGTCACCCCACTACTCAGAATGGCATGGGATTTAAAATATATGAGAATCGTTTATTTCTGGAATTTTCCATTTAACATTTTTGGACCACAGTTGACCATGGTGAACTGAAACTAAAAAGTGAAACAGTAGATAAGGGGGGTCTACTGTGTATTGTGCAACCATAAATTCACACAGGATTCTCTGAATAGAAAGTGCAGGGCTTTGAAAATCCTGATGTCCTTAAATCTAAAAATTCTTGCCTTTTGAGGTCTGGGTATATATTTATTAAATTGTATTCTTGGGTTTTGATCTTTATATGATAACATAATTTAGAAAAATCTTCATTTGGTTCCTACGGTAGAATAACATACACAAATTCAGTCCTTCATTTCTCAAATATTTTCACAGATGCACTATCTTTTTTGGCCTCCTCCATGCCCATGAGGAAGCTAGACAGAGCAGTGACATGCCCACTTTATAACCAACAATATGAGCAAGAGGCATAAAAAGAGATTGTGTAGCACGGCCATGTGTTGTGAAGTGACAGGCTGGTCTCCCTCTTCTTAACTCTGAATTGTTTCACTGGACTATAAGGCATCTCACAGAATTGAGCTGACGTCCAAGATGGTGGGATATAATGAAAAGAGTTACAGTGGGGTCAGGAGAGAAAGATGCAAGTCACCTATCGGCCACAGACTTCTTATCTGTCAAGAATCGTGCCATCTCTGCCTGCTTCTTAGAATTGGCCTTTTAAAATGTAATCGCATCTGTAGATGTCCTTAGAGTTTGTGAAGCAATTTCATATTTAATCTCACTTTGTCTTTCCTATTATAATTATTAACCCTTTCAGACAAAGTAATGCATCAATTTATTAAAACAAATCAGGGGAGAGAATTAAAGAAACCAGCAGTGAGCATATGAATTCAGCTAAAATGATTGTCCTTAAAGGCCTACCCAAACACCGCTGGGATTTCCTGGCTGTTCAAGGTATCCCGGAATCTCCAAAACAAAACAAAAACAAAGACGCCCCTCCCCCGCAAACAGCACAGACAACAGATATTCTCACCGCCTTGGGAAAGAAGAACGTTGGAGTGAAGGAAAAGGAAAAGAAGACATAAATGTAAATAGCACTCATATATTGTGAGTTAAAACAACCAAACCCGGGAAAACCTCCTTCCCCGAGGGACGCTGAGAACAGACGCGGAGCAGTCAAACTCGAAGGGAGATAATTCTTTCTCTCTTCAGAAGGGAGTCAGCCTTTAAAATGTGTCTAGCAAAACTGCAGATTTCAGCTTTTGTGATTAATGAACTAAATTACGTTTTATTTCTAAAATGTGTTGAGGATTCACCCCGTGGTCTTTCCTCGAACTTGAGGATTAGAGCGCTGAGCGGCACATCTGGGTATAGGCAAAGAGCTCACTGGGTGGTTCTTTTTTCTTCCCTTAGAAACAGGCAGTGAGGGGACCAGCAGGAATTTTGATTAGGCAAGTGTGGTTTTTTAATCCTCAAAAATGACGATTACGCTCTCTGTTCCCCCTTTCTCATGAGGAGAAAGATGAATTATTACAACATCTAATTCATCATTTAAAATTTCTTTCTACATGATTTCATACCACTTGTTAATACTCTTCCCTAAAGAAAATATTTGCATTCATCAGGCAGATGTTTTAACCTCAACTAATAACAAATTATATTTTCTCCATAATTATCATGTTACCTAAAGGCTAGGGTACTATAGACTTTCGTATCTAGATAAATGCATTGTCTTTGATTTTTATAAATGCTCCTTCCTCTGTGAAAGCGTACTTCTGCCTCCTGGCATCTGTTCCTGTCCTACCTGATCATCATTCTACCAGGAACAGAGAAAACACATGCCATTACATGTTTGAGTATTCTCTTAATTTGGGGGAAACACAACCTTTGAAAATGGGATTAAAAATTCCCCCCATCAATTAAAGAAAAATCAGGAATCGAGAGTGTTAATAAGAAAAATTGGTAAAAATCAAAAGGAAATATTTTAGCACCAAACTATTAACTGTGTCTCCCACAGTTGAAATATAGATGGCATTATTTTCCTACTTAAACTTTTAAATGTGAAATAATACAATTCCTAAAATGAGTAGTATTGCACTTGGATATTACTTTTATATTCAAAAAATTACTTGCAGATCGAGATTGCAAAAACAGCACAACCAGACTATACCAAAAAATTCTCTATTTATTTGCTTACTGCAGCTTTGCTATATGCACTGTGGAACATGCTCCCCCCCCCCCCATAAAAGTCTCTAACCTTAAGAATTTCTCAAGATAAATTAATAATCATAAATATTTAGAAAATAACTAAGCAATATTTGTTGAGATGTTGAATATTTCTACAGAAAGCACCGAGAAAGGAGTTTGCTTGGTCTGAGATGAAGTAGTCAAGGAGGGTGTCACACAGAAGTGTGTTGGGAACAAGTCTCAGGGGTAAATTTGAAAAAGGGGCAAGGAGCCAGGCCATTTCATATCAGAAGTCAGAGAAGCAGAAAGGAGACTAGAGCCTCAAGAGCATATTGGGGCAAATGGGGAAAGAGTCAGATCTGCACATGTGTGACGGACAGGTTACTAGGGCAGGGATGGAAACATAAAGGGTGATTTAAAAAAAAAAAAAACGCACAACAGGACAAATAATTTGGTCTTGCCGTAGAAAAGAATGAAAGCAGTTGTGAGTTCTATAGAAGGAGAGACCCATGGATTTTTAAGAGTATGCAAAAGTACACACCATCATTGATCATCCATTCATTCAGCAAATACTCTTTGAGGACCTTTTATATCTGCTCAGTTTGCCACCAGCACACAGAGGAGGACTAGCATGGATGCAGGGAGTTAGGAGGCTGGTACAGCAGTGCAGGTGAGCTATCGTGGAGGCTTGGAAAGAAGATGGATTCAAGTGATTTCAGAAAGTAAACTTGGGATCAGGGGATGGCTTGGACCGAGGTGTAAAGGAAGGAGCCAAGAATGAAATTTCTAAGTTTTGTGCCCACATGATGTGGTGCAGGAAGATGGGGAAAGCTATAAGAGGATCAGATTGGGGAAAGGGAGCTCATTTGGTGTCATGTTTTCTTGTTTTTGAGGTCTAAGCACTTTTATGTTTAAATGGAAATGTCCCCTAGGTAGGTAGCTGCTATATGAATCTGTAATTCTAAGGGGACCATGAAGCTATAACCTGGGAGTCGTCAATATAGGGATGGTTATTAAAATGGGCGGCCTCAAGGAGGCAAAGGGTATGGAGGGGGTAGGGGAGGAAAGAAGGCCTAGAACTTAGGCCAGATTGGAAAGGGGGTCATTGTATCACTAGGTGAGCATGTATGGAGCACAGACAACAGGTTGACTGCTGTCCAAACGATATATGACCGCTGTAATTCAGACAAAGGATTTAGGGAAATAGCACTGGTAAAAATGGAAAGAAAAGCCACAATGTACCTAGTTATTTAATGCCCCCTCCCAATCTGGATTAATGGTGATATATATGTCAATGCCCAGATATAAAGGTTTTGATTCAACACCTATTTCCTTTGGTACTTTCCACTTCATATATTTGTGTGTTACCTGGAAAACAAATTGAACTCAAGTCCCCAAACCTCCATTCCCAAGAAGTTGCTAACCAGGCTATTGTAAAATAAATTACCAGAGCAGAAAAGTACATGAAAAGACCTGATACATGACATGTCATTGAGCTCAACAGCTGTCTCCTTTTCTGAGGACTCTGCAAAAACAGTCTTTAGGGGGCTTCTGTGGCCTCCAGGCACCAATTTCTCTGCAACAAAGAGGTCTTGGACAACCAATTGGGGCACAGAAAATGCAAAGAAGAGGACAGTAGACAAGGACAGGAGGCTTGGGCACAGAGTCCCCTACCACCTGCCAGGTCCTACCCAAAGCTACCAAACCCTTTGCAGACTAGCAGGAATTTGTGTGGGTAAATATAATGGAAACTTGAGAAAATGTGGTTCTCTCTGTACATCTGAAATGCTGGCTAGGCCTTTCACTTTGCCCATAGTCAGGCTGATTGAACTTAGCATATCCTGGCTCCAACTTTGATTGACTTGGGCCCCTTAGCCTTGAAGTTGTATATCTGAATCCCCTTTGAAAACATTTGGCCTCCCCATATGTATTTAGAGTACTGGGAGAGTGCCCGTCTGTTTTTATGCTTATTTATAACTACACCACCTTCCAGCACTGTGCGTCCTCTAAAATATAATGACATGACTAATGATGAGAAATTAAGTGACTGGGGTGAGTGTTTTTACTCCCAGACAAATGTTTGTGGGAAGGCAATTTCCTTTACCGTCCTGGCCTTGTGCTTCTGTTTCTAGTGAGCACGCAAGCTCAGATTATCTTGGGAGGTATGTAGTAACCACCACCTACACTAAGAAGACAAAATTTTCATCCTGCCGCTTTGCAGCTCCCAGCGATGCTTTGTCTTGTTGGCCTCCCATGTCAAGGAGTGGTAAGAAGAGAAGTAGAATGTTTCAAGATTTACAGAGAGGGATTAAGAATTTTAGTCTCTTAGGTCCTTTGGGACTTTTGAAACTCTTTCCCCAAAAGGGAGGATCAGTGGAGGCCAAGAGTAAGATTTGGGATTTGCAGATGGGTTTGGCACATCCCACCTGTCACACCCAAGACTTGAGGCAGCCTATTGTTCTTCCTTTGAGGGAAAGACGGTTACCCTAACCCCAGGGTTCATCTCTAGGGCGGCTGGTGTTCTGCCTTATCTGAGATTCCTGGTACTGTGAGGGTTTCTGTGGAAGTGTGGCAGCACCTCACTTAATACTGCAGCTCTCCATCTCTCAAATCTGTCCCACTGTCTTTAAATACTGGGAGTTCGTATGCACAAATGTCTACCTCCCTCCTCAGGGACAAACCCTCTCCTTCCCCAGGGAACCCAGGCACCAGGCCTAGCACCCAACAAACCCAGGTGGTCTACTGCACTCCCCTCCTGCCCCTTCCAGCTCACCCTGGAATCCTGACACCCTCATTCCAAAGAGAAAGGCAGACTGCCTGCCAGCTATCTCCATGTCTCTGTAGCTTCTATTTATGCTGGAGTGTCTCCACGATATTGATATTTCCCATCATTAGCTACTTGTGTAGAGGGGTCTTCCAGCATGCCTCTCTTCCCTGCAGGAGGCCAAGGGCTTTTGAAGGTAGGGTAGGTCCCAGCCTGGCCTGGGAGAAATTCGCCCCCTTTAGGTGGGAGAAGGCAGGGAGAGGCCTGCCTGGCCATCCCACCCACCCAAAGCTATGCCCCCGTGCCCTTGGAACTGGGAGGCCAAGGGCAGAGGTGGGCTAGGTGTGCTTGCATCTTTTCCTGCCCATCATGAAGATCATTAAAATCTAAGGTATTATGGGCTGTTTTAAAAGTTAAATTCACTAAGTTAATTAATTTCCCCTCACCCTATTTTACTCCCTTCCCACTCCCACTCCCCAAAAGGTGAGATTCAAAGATGCCTGCTGTTCAGGCCCCAGAGATATCTATTCCCCCCGCTAGAAATTGCCATGTAATCTCCCCGTGCTGCCAGCCCTTAAGAAAATTTTCAACCACTCGCAAACAACTCCAGGAAAGGAGACACAATAGGAACCAGAGAACCTGTCCTTGCCCTTTCTCGTAACTCGGATTCGAATGAATACACATTTTCACAAATTTATTTCTCATTTGGAGCTGAGTCTGGGGAAATCCCTATTGGTAAAAAATAAGCCCCACGGTTCTTGGGAATTACAGCCCCCTCGTTACTTGGTGTAGAAAAGGGGCCAGGGCATCCCGTAGCCAGGGCTGCATTTTGGGCATAACTAAGACCTTGACGTAGTCCTATATGTGAGAACTTCAGGAACAACAGAATCCTTCAGAGTCCCAGTGTCCTCAGACTCTTCTGAGAAGTCACATGTGTGTGTGATTGATTTGTTCTGACATGTTTTCTTTCTTTTCTTTCATAAAATTTCCTTCGCCGACCACCCTTTGTGTGTTGTTCCCCTCCCGTCCCCATGGAGTGGCCATCGTCCCTGTAATCAGCTTCCCAGATATCTTTTTCATCAAGAAAAGTGGTTCCAGGACAAGTGAGTCGTGGTGATTTTTCAAGTCTTAAACCTAAAGTCGATAGATAGCCCGCCATTCTCTGTACGACTACTTCCGCGGGGCTGCCTTCCGACATTAGACAAATGACACCGAGGATCGACTAAGATTAAGACCATTGTGGGGACTTCTTACTCAAAGACTTCTACACATGGAAAACAAACGCTGACCGCCCCCCGCCCCCCGCCCCCACCAACACGATGACTGTCCCTCCTCAGATGTCTCCTCAATGCGTCTCCGTATTGATTGGTTTAATAAGAAACAGCCTATGTAGAGAAAAGGAGGCCGTGGCACTTTGTGGATATTATTCTTGCTGTTTGAGGCGGTTGGTTTTTAATTGGGTGTTGTTAGCTTGCTCACTGAGCGATTCGATTTTACAAGAATCCAAATTCTAATAATGCTGTCGAATGCATCCTCTTAGTATTATTGAAAAGGGAGATTAAAGGACATCTACGCGGTGGGATTCGGGCCCCAGTGATTGCAAGGACAGCGTGTGCGCTCAGGTGAGTGTTTGGATACCAAAAGGCCGCAAGGAGTTGTCCCCTTATGAAATAGTTCCTGTGAATGCCGGCTCTCTGGCCCAGAGGAATACTCCGAGGATCCTGTTATGTGGATTTAGGAATCACTTGGAGGATCCTGGGCCCTCTGTTTCACTTTTTCTTCCGGGGAGATTCTTTCCCAAAACACTCTTCTACTCCTTGCAAAAAAAAAAAGAAAGAAAGAAAGAAGAAAGAAAAGAAAAAAGCAGAACGCAAGCCTTGTCTCCTTCCTTTCTTAAAATTGTACCGTCTAAAGTTTTTGCTGACTCCTCTCCAAAAGGGTAAAAAAGAAATACGTATTTTGCGAACCGTGCTAGCGGGAGGCAGGCGGGGACCCTCGCGCGCGCACGCCGCGCAGACTTGCAGCATCCCGGTATCCGCGGCGCCCGCTGGCCTCTGTGATGGAGATTTTCCGGGAGCTGGGGTGTCAGCTTTTGGTGGGGTTCCCTGCTGCAGGGGATGGGGGCAGGAATTTGTAAAGAAACAATGTCTTTTAAAGTATGAATCCAATTAGTTTGGAGGTCCTCCTGGTTGGAAACCTACTGGTGCCATTTAAATGTGAAAAAGCATCCCGGAGGTGGCTGCTGGCGGGAGCGGCGTTAGGAACTCGGAGCCAGTGGGGTAGGAAGAGATGTCTCTGAAGTTGCTGGGGGGCGTTTCGCGTGGAGTGGGGTGGCGTGGGGTGGGGGGTGGTACCTTGTTGGTTTGGAGATGATTTATTCGCTCGGGTTGTAAAATCGAAAATGAGGCCCTGGGAAGATGAAGAAACTGCAGGGACCCTTGTGACCTACTGCTGCCCGCCTGACGCCACCGCGCTCTGACCTGAGCGCGCCCGGAAGGCTGGGGTCGCCGAGCCGCGGGGCGAGCTTCGGGCGCCTGGACTGCGGGAGTGGCGCTCCAGAGTCTTGGAAAGGGCCTCAGAGGAGAAATGAACGTGGAGGCCGTGACTGTTTCTTAGGGTTGGGCGATCTGGAGCAGGGAGCATCGGCAGCCTGGCGCCTCGGACTTTGTGCCCCACCTTCCCGACACTGCAAACTCCAAGCGGTGCTTGGCTCTAAAGCGGTGCAAGTCACCAGACTGTCCGTTTCCCCAAAATTAATTTAAGAGACGGCGGCCATCCAGCCCCTGCCCCTGCGTGTAAGATAAACAGGATTCACCACCTCTTCTCTGAACTTGACTTTGGACTTTGGGGTCACCCTCCCTTCCCGTGATCCTGGATTTCACTACCTCCTCTATAGATAATTTTCTTCCCAGGCTACCCTTAAGACGATGTATTTTCTTGACTCCCCATTGAGTGGAGATAATTGAGGCCCAAATTCAGAGTGCCACACCGGCTCTAGGTCCCAGGACGGTGCCCCATAAGAAAACTTGCACCGCAAAAGTCTGTAAACGCTGAGACTCCGGGGAAATTGCTATTCTGATGCAATTCAAACTGCAGTGCGCCTGGGGAATGTTCAAGCTCCCCTAGGAGTTTATCTCGCCAGGAGTAGTTGGCGGAGGTGGGCCCCCGTGTGTGGCGGAGGGATTGGGCGAGCGATTCCTCTGCGCCGCGTTTACACCTCTCCCTTTGTGACAAATCAATTTCCCGGGCCTCTGTGCTGTATTTGCATCCGCCCTGGCCGGGCCCCAGCTGCGTCCGGCGCACACTTAGCACCGGCCTGTGCGTGTGTGCGTGTGCGCGCGCGTGTCTAATTGACTTTCCGTCTACCTTTTTATGACTACATGTGTTTCCAACAAAAGGTCTTATTAGGACAATCTGGTTTCACTAATTTAGAGGCTGGGAACGTGGAAGGCAGGGTGTTTTTTTTTTTTAAGAGTTTGCAGAAGTTCGGATTAAGAAATGACAGCGGGATGCACAGTCCTCCTAGGAGTAGTCTGCCTGTTTTATGACCTGTTCCTCTTTCCTTTCCCTGACCGCCCCTGATCTAACACCACCCCGCCTTCACACTCCACACTCCCCCACTCGCCACTGCATTCCTAACAGTGTTAAAGAACCATTTCTTTAAACCCTTCAGGTATTGGAACCTAGAAGTTTTAGAAATTTACAGGCTGGGAGAATCCGTAGTGGAGGAAAGAAAGGGGAGCGAATCTCAACCAACAGGGAAACAGAATTTCAGGGGGTGAGTGTGCAGGAGATCAGCAGAAGCCCTCCCTGTGGACAGGATACTTAGCAGCTCTTTGCCAAGGCTGGTCCAGGTTGTAATTCAGCATTTTGCAACATGAATGATCTACAATTGCGAACGTAAATGGAGTCTGTTTTACTAATATCAGCCCTAAAGAAAATTTAGGGAGGACCTGTTTCCCTGTCGCTGGAAAAATAAAAGGTGTCTCCGGAGGTTCCCCATCCCTCCGAAGGAGCTTATCTTCAGTCCCCACTCTGCAGTGGCCTCCCAGCAGGCTGCAAGAAGCAAGAAGTGCCTGACCCTCGGTGAGGCCTCTGGCACTGGCGGGCTCGGAGCCCAGGTCTAGTCCTCTGCCTGGAGACTCCCCTGGTCTCTGATTCACTGTCTCCAGCAGACTGGAGACCCAGCCAGTGCAGGCTGCCAGGTAGCCCACAACAGCCTCCTGGGCAACTCCTGAGGGAGGCCGAGAACCGAGGGCAAGGGTCCTCCTGGACACTTGCCATCGCCCAACTTACCAGACCCTTCATTCCAGAGATGAGGCAGGAAGGCGAGGGAACTTTATTTCTAAGAGCAACAACTATTTCTTAGAATAGGCCTTTCGCCATCTCTGGAAAACCAGGCCTGCCGTGTGTGTGTGTGTGTGTGTGTGTGTGTGTGTGTGTGTGTGTATCCAGCTACTTTCCCAGTCCCAGGTGAAGGTGATCTTGTCCCCATCACCTCAGCTCTGCTTTCTGCGACCTCCTTTCGTAACTCTATGGACTTTCCTCAACATCCTCTCCCTGGCTGGCCTCCGAACCTCCCTCGTTTCCTTTGCGGGTCTACTCCCCACTGGGCCTTGTTACTCCATTCTCTGAGATGTGCACACTTATCAAGCAGGCAGGTTACTGCAGTTCTCATCCCTTTCCCTCCGACACACAGTCCCCAACTGAGCCCACTGCTCTTTGCCAGTCCTCATGCCCGCAGCCAATGCCATGTGGGCAGCAAAGTCTGGGCAGCGGGAGGCCTGGATCCCAGGAGCTGTCCCGGGGTCACCTTCCTCCACCTCAGGCACAGCCTTCGCCTGGGCTTGAGGGCGCTTCCCAGGCAGTGTCCTTGGCCCAGCCTCGCTCTGTAGCACCCTGTGCCCACCGCTGCCGGCCTGGGCCCTGAGCTTGCTGTGGCCAGGAGCCTTGGGCCTGCTTTTCAAGCCTTCCACTCACACTTCGGGCTGGACACACCCGCCCCACCCTCTTCTAAGCAGCGCTTTCTTCACCACTCTGTTTTCTGTTGTGGGTCCAGCCTCCTGGGCTCTGAATGGTGATAACTTTTGGAACAGAGCATTAGCCATGGGGAAACAGGGGCAGAATTGCTGAAGCTGGGCAGTAGGTACATGGACGTGCAGAAGACTGTTCTCCCTATTCTTCATGTGTTTAAATTTTCCCTAGTAAGACCTTTAAAAAGTGCATTTCACAGTGCATTTTCTTGGAGCTAAAAGTGTCTACACAAACAATTAACGCGCAAGAGCAGTCCCCGGCACCAATACCCGCTGATGAGGAATCCCCTGCCTCTGTGTCTAGCCCTTGGGGACACCCGGTCTTCATTCCTCAGAGTTGGCCGTCTTTCCCTAGGGACAGGCCAGGCCAGGCCAGACGCCCCATGGCCCTCTGCCTCTGCAAGTACCTAGGTCCCAATTCCATTTTGGCTAAAATACACTGCGGGGAGCCCACGCCTGGAGTGCGAGGGCAGGCTTCCTGTGGCCGGCTCTACCCCCTTGGGGGCTCCCACTGCTTTGCCCAGGCCTTGCTTCCAGCTGTTTCTGGGTCTGGTTACTTTGTCTGTTTTCTGAAAGTCTGACATTGGCTATGTTTTCTGAAAGTCACAGAACGCCTGGTTCCACAAGTTCCAAATTTGACGGCAAAATAGCAGTTGGCAAATAGTGACACGGAAAGGGATCAGCCTCATTTTAAAACTTCCAGCCAAGTTTAGGCTCTTGCAGACCTCAAGGAGGAAATCTCCAGTCCCATGTCACCTGGGATGAGCGAGGTGTCAGGTCTGTTACAGACTCGGGACGTGCGGACACACTGGGAGTCACGCTGTAAGGCTTGGTTAATAACAGCCAGCGACATTCCTGGGGGCGCTCCTACCGGTCCGGGAGGATGGGGAAGGGAGACCGCGCTGGAGTTTTCTCAAGGTTTGGACGCCAATAGGGAGAACTCCTCCACATGACACCGGGCTCCACACGGGAACCCAGCTTGCCCCGCGCATCTCGTGCGGGATCTTGCGGGGCAGGAGCTGGGTTTCACACCAGAGGAGTCATCAGGCGTTTGACTCTGCCAGGGTCTCCCGCCCATTTGCAGGTAGAGGGGGCCCAGGGCAGCTCAGGAGGCCGTCCGGGCTCCAGCGCAGCCCACCCTGCACGCCAGGCCTCCTGAGCCCACCACCCCGTGCCACCGGCGGCGCCGAGTCCAGCTCCCTGTGCCCCTGCTGCCCCCTCACCCGCACACACCGCTGCAAGAAGCCCTCCTGCCCTCCCCACCGCGGCTTTAACCGCTGCCTCCCCAACAGGGCGGGCTCCCCGGGTCTGCACCCCTCTAAGCCCCTTCCCAGCCCTGCCGCCTGCCAGCGGGGAGATCGCGCCAACCGGCTCGCCGAGGACGCAGGGACGGCGCAGGCGGCCTCAGCGACACTCCGCGCGGGCAGTGCCCTGACCCCGACCGACCGACCGACCGCAGGGCCTCGGGGTCTCCCTCCGGCGTCTGCCCTGGCGACGCCTGCGGAGGAGCCCTCCTCTTCTCATCCCGCTTCCCATCTGGGACCGGCCCTTCCTCCGGCCACTGCCGCCACCTCGCCTGGTCCCCGACTTCCTCCCCTGGGCCGCCCAGCTCGGCCCCCCGCCCTCGGTCCCGGACACCCCGGCCGCCCCGGGGCAGGCGCCCCGCACTCACTGTCCTGCTGCGGGGTGTCGCTGCCGCTGGTGAGCCCCGGCGACTCCAGCAGGCTCCGGCCCGCCTCGCCCACGCTCTCGTCCGCCTGCGCCGCCACCATGTCCCCGGCCTCCTCCAGGTCTAGCAGGTGACTGACGGAGAAGTTCTTTTTCGCCTGCAGGGTGTCGAGGTTGCCCGGGCTGTCCAAGCGGCCGCCCAGCGCCGGTTGCCGCTCCAGAACGTGCCCGTAGCTGGAGGTCATGGTCTCCCCCTCGGATCCCACCCACCCCCCTCTTCCCGCTCGAATCAACACCAAACGCTGTGGGCGCGAGGGGGGAGAGGAGCCGAGTGGGGAAGAGAGAGGGGGAGTGGAGAGAGAGAGAGAGAGAGAGAGAGAGAGAGAGAGAGAGAGAGAGAGAGAGAGAGAGAGAAGGAGGGGAAGAACAGGGAAAAAAAAAAAAAAACAGTGGAAAGAGGGCGGGGGACCCCTGGTGCAGAGCAGAGCGCTCTCCCACAGCAGCTCTGACAGCCTCGGCTGCCTTCCCGAGGCCAAGTCCGGCGCGGTCCAAAGAGATAACCCACACCAAAAAGTAAAGTCCAAAAGTCACCCCGCGTTCAAGTCAGGAGAAAAGAATTCCTTCCACCTCTCTCTCCAAAAGCGTCCACACGCACACACTAAAAATAATAGTCAGGGGGAGAGGAGAGAGGGGAAGCCAGCAGGGCGGGGGAGTTAGGCAAACACAAGAAGAGAGGAGAAGGGGTGGGAGAGAAGAATCAAAGTGGGTGTTTTTTTTTTTAAGGTTAAAAAAGTTATTCCCAGGCAAGAGTTCAAGCACCAACAGAAGAAGGCTTGTTCCAGCTTTAAAACATCTTCAAGAAAGCGCGTTCCCCCTCTCCGCACTCCTGTGGATTCTCAGGAGTGACTAGAGTTTCAGGAGGAGAGGGTGATGTCTTGCAGATGTACTGGAGAGCAGGATTCTCACTTTACTTTTCGTTAGGAGGAGGGAAAAAAAAGGGCTTCAGGAGTCCGAAGGAGGGTGGTGGTGGGTTTCCCCCCTTTCTCTTCTCTCTCTCTCTCCCCCTCTTCTTGCCCAGCTCCTTTTCCTTCTCAGTTGGATCAAGAAGCTCTCTGGCACTTCAAAAGGCACAAACTGGCATGCAGAGGACGCTTTGTAGGGAATACAAGAAAATTGGAGACCCCTGGGAGGGCAGATCTCGACTTAATAGGAGCCTGTAATTACGTGGCAAAGCCTTTGTGCGGTGCCTGACGATTTACAGACCCCCTTTCTCCATCACAATCTCCTTCTTCCTCCTTTTCCCTCGGACCAAAAAACAGTCTGATGAAGAAAAACCCCTTTGCCAACATCTGAGCAAGACAGAAAGAGAGAGGGAGGGAGCGAGAGAGGGAGAGGGAGGGGGAAGGGAGGAGGGAGGGCAGAGAAAGCAAGCGAGCCCCTTTGGATTTTTTCAAGTAAAGGTCTAATTATCATTCCCCTGCAATAGTATCACAGGGAGAACAGGCAAACTGAAACCCACAGTCACTTCAAACGGGAAGATTATTTTGCTTCGGCGCGTTAACTCCTCCGGATTCGTTTAGGATCCTGTTGGGGGAAAATCTCATTTGCATGTTTTGATAACAGCTGCAGGAAAACTTGTCGGAGAAAATCCACAACGATCTCAATCAAATTTTCTCCTCTCTCTGCCTTTAAATATATATATATATATTTTAACGTTTCCCGCTATTCTAACAGTTTTTGCGGTGGGGGTGGAGGAGCGCCTCAGAGGGAACGCGGGAGAGAGCAAAGCATAGGAGGGCTGCGTTTGGCCCCGCAGAGACAACCTAGGAAACAATGTAATAAAGTCACAGGAGCGATCATCATGGGACTCTCCCGCGCCTCTTCCGCGAACTAGGGCAGATTGGGGGCGATCTGAAGGCGCCGAATCGATTCGAGGCTCTCCGCGCCGCTAGGATTCCCACCCCCACCCCCGCCGGTGCGGTAGGAAATTTACATATTTATTTAGCTGGAGGAAAGGACTCCAGGAGTCTATCACACATGCTCCCTGTCTCCTCGCCCCCCCCCCTCCCCCCCAGTCTGCCCAATTTCGTAACCTTGTTGGTGCGGCCAAGGTCGCTTCCCCAGGCAGGGACGCTATACCGAGAGGGTCGCGCTGCCCAGATGCGGAGCCGGCTGGGCGCTCCACCGCGGAGGCTCCTGCGCTGTGCAGGGTCCGGCCGGGTGCCTCGCGGCTTGGGGGAGGGGAGGGGAGGGGAGGGGAGCGGAGGGAAGGGGAGGGGAGGGGGCCCCACCTAAGTTGACAGATAACGCTCTGTCGTCTGTCTGCCGAGCCCTAACTTGACAGAGGACAGGGAGGTGCTGAGCGATTTTTTCATGACCTGTTGGAATTTGGTAACAGCTTTAATAGTCTCATTAGAAATGAGTTACTATATGACCAGTAAGTAAAATATTAAGTGCTTATTTGTGGCGTTTTATGTTCTTTAAACACACACACACACACACACACACACACACACACACCATCTCCCTTGATTACTAGGTGTGTGTTTTTTTTCTTCTTCTTTCTTTCTTTTTCTCCTGTAGCCGAGACTCGAATGAAGAGAAAGGGCCCTAGTGTGTGTAAATGGTTTCTGGGCTCCAAACGACCGTAGTTAGCCCAGAACTTCCAGCCCTGATCTGGGAAAAGAACATTTGATGCCATCAAAGGGCTGCAGATTGAAACCAGATGTGCACGCCTCGGTTCTTTCCATGCATTTAATTAAGGAGCCGGGATGGAGGAGACTTTTTCATCATTAGTCCACCCACTCCCCCCTCCTCTTTCCATCCCCTCGCCCTCCCCACGGCCCCGCTCGCACCCCCGACTGGGAGCCCAGAGCCCCGCCAGGGCCTCGCGGAGCGCCGCGCCCGCGCCCGCCGCTCCGTCTCCTCAGCGGCCCGGGCTCCGGGCAGTAAACATCTGTCCTCCGCGGGGCCCTGGAGCGGGATGCGGGCGGGAGGCGGACGCGCGGCGGGTGGGCCCGCGCCCCGTGGGAGTATTGGGGGGGGGGCGCTTCCGCGGGGATTTCCACCACGGAGCCTCCATCAAGCGTCACACGTGTCGGTGCCACCGGCTCCAAGTGAGGCGACTTAATCGCACGGAGAGGTTTTCGCCGGGCGTCCTGCTGGGTGAGCCTGGGCGGAAGGCCGACGTCGGGCCGCTCTTCCCTTCCCTCCGTGCGCACGGCGCGAGGCACTGGTGGTTTCGTCCCCAGAACCGGAGCAGGCCCTCGCCATTCTCCTCTTCTCCACCCTTCTCCACATAGTCGTATTGCAAAGGTTTCTTTTCGTCCCTAACACCGACTGAGCTGCCTTTTGTGACAAAGGTCTGGGTAAGGGGCCAGGGGCTTCTGACACCCGGGTGTGCTGCTTCCTCTGCAGACCCAACGACCTTCCCAACCTTCCCAGCTGGGGGAGATGGCCCTTCAGAGGAAGTTGCCTGGTCCCGGGTCCGCCGTCCGCTGGGTTGGTGAAGGAGAGGTAGCGCCCCTGAATTCAGGCCAGAGACGCAGGGTTGCAGACAGAAGTGGACATCACCACTGAGATTGCGCCGCGTTCCTTCCGCAGAGGAATCAGGGGCTCCCTGAGCACCGTCCACTGGGCAGTCGTGTGACAATACCAACTGATCTTACCAACACCACCTAGGATGCTAGCGCTTTCAACACCAACACCAGACCCAGCTGCCTAACAATTGTCGCCCAGATATGTACACGTCTATACGTGATTATAAATTGCTACGCACAGGATTTTCCCCAAACTTCTATCAGAACGAAAGCTCAAATACCGGTGACTGTGTGGAGCTGGTCCAGCCTGGGGGCCCCTTTGAAGGAATGGGGGTGGCCATTGAGGACTGCGGGAGGGAGAGGGGCAGGGTGTGCTCCAAGCCCAGAAGCTGGGATCTGGGGGCACACTCCCAGGGTGTCCAGGGAAAGGGAAGAGCCCTTATTGGGACAGGCTCTCCAGGCTGACAGGAGCGCTTTTTATTTGGGAGTGAGGGCGGGTAGTTGGGGGAATCCTGCGGAGGCCACAGGAGCGCAGAAGGCTTGCAGGGATCTTAACCCCTCCAGAAGGTGTCTCCTTCCCAGGGTGTCCCGTCGGCCTCAACTGCAGGGACGGAGCCCCGACATCCTCCAGCTCCCGCAGAGATCACCAAAGGGAGTCGGTGAGGCGGGATGGTTGGGGGATATATGCTGGGAGGCTCCCCAAGAAAGCAGAAAGCTCCAGGCATAGACCCTGCAGGATTGATTTGTGTTTCTCCCCCTCTCTCCTTTCTTTTTCAATTAACAATTACCAGTGGATTGAATCCACACCCTGATTATGTTTTCATACAACATTTGTAATTTTTTGAGATTCTGGATTGTAATAGGGAGATTCACCCAATAAATAGCAAAGGGCGAAAGGTGTGGGTTCCTGCTACCAGCTGGCCTGAGGGAGAAGGCTCTCTCCATGCCCTGGAGCCAGCGCTTTAGGTCCAGAGCGCCTTCTCGGGGCACCAGCGTTTCCCTGCCCAGGCCCTGCGCCTGCGTGCCGGAGGCGCGGCGGGAGAGGAAGTTTGGTGAACCAAAGTTCTCTGGCTCAGGTTGCATGAACCAGGAGGGCCAAGCACCTCTAGAATTTGAGAGCGACCATCTGGCAGAAAGATGTCAAGGGAGAAGAAGCTGTGCCTGGGGCCAAGCTTATCTCCCTGCAGGCCTGGCCTGGGAACTTAGAAGGCCCCAGAGATCCCTGGCCTGTTTCGTTCCTTAATCACTACTTTGTGACTTCCCCAGGGGCCTTCCTTTATGGAAGCGATGGAAGGAGAGCATTTCTAACTCAGAATCTCTGGACACGTGTAGATCTTCCCTTGGCATTTGCTTTCACTTCCATCCATCAATCAGTACTTATTAAAAACGTGAAGCTCTGGGTGATGTCACTAGCTAGAATCCTTTTCCTTACGATCCTTCCCGCAGCTGCCAGTGGCTGTCCAACTCTAACCCTCTTTAAATTAACTCCTGTTTGTGGATTTCTCCTCAAGTGAGTGGGAACAAAGCTGGGACCAAGGAAGGAAGCTCACCAAGAGGTCAGACCAAGGTAGGAAGGTTCGGTTCCCTGCCACAGGCCCTTGGGTAGTCAGTCCTCTTCATGCACAGGTTCCGTATTGGTTACTGTCCAGGGTTTCCCTGGCACTGGAAACGGGTAGAATTCTGCCCCATCTGGCTAGCAGAATGCCCCCCACCCCAAGCAGTTTCTCCTCTGAGGCGGAAGCCAGGAGTTATACTCTCACACGTTAATAAGCTGACATGACTATCACATGTGATAGGTCATAGATTCCATGACACATAACAAGACACTACCACCCTCGTGCAGGTAACATGCTGTGGGGCAGGAAGGCTTTTCCACTCATGGTTGACAATCTAGTCTGTACATTTCATTAACAATAACATGGGATTCTGCAGGGTTCCCCTAGTTTAATGTTCTTGAGGACACTTTATGCCAGACTGGAAAGGAAACTCTCCTTTGCCCTTCTACTTGTGGTTCTTGTAATCATAAGCGGCACTTTAGGAACGTTCCTCCTATGCATGGGTGAATGCTCTTCGCCCACCCCATCTCCATCTAATGGTCCTATTGAATTATTTTGATATTTTGCAATAATCAAATGAAATAGGACTAAAACCACATTTCCAAGCAGTGAGCTGGTAATGCATACATGATGTAACAGGCTGAGAGGCCCACCAGGCAGGGACCTAGCGGTGTTCACTGGGACTTTCTGCTCTTCTATCCGCTGGGCACTAGCTTTGTGTTCACCACAAGCCAGCTTTAGCTAAAGACATCGGTAACCGGTATATTGGCAAATGCAATGAATATCCTCCCACCTTATTTTACTAAATGCCTCTGCTGTGATTGACACCATTGAGCACTCTCTTTTTGAAATTTCATCTGGTCCTCTATTTCTCTTATCACTTCTCCTTGGTCTTTACTCTCTGAGCCTTTCCCTCGGCTCACTCCTTAACTATCGATATTCTCCTGTGTTCTGTCCTTCATCCTCACTCTCTTTTCCAATAAACTGGTTGTTAGACGATCTCATGCATTTTCATGGTTAATTACCATCTGTGTCAATGAGTCTAAAACCTAAATCGCTTTGAGCAAACTGGGCAAGTTACTTCTTTAAGTCTCCATTTGCTCATCTTTTCAATAAGGCTACGCATGGACCCTACCATGTACATTTGTGAGAATTAAATGAGAATGCATGCAAGTCATTTAACACAGTGCTTAGCACATGGTAAGGCCTGAGAGACAGTGAGGAAGAAGACAGCTATCTTCTTGCTGGACACGCACATTCAGTGAGGAACTTGGAACTCATTGTGTCCCAAACTGAACTCACCTGCTCTCCCATGCTCCTCCCTGTCCCACAGTAGGAAACCTAGGCATTATTCCATCTTCCTCTCTCTCTGACACTACCTCCAGCTCATCTAAATAATCACTAAGGTTTGCCTATTTTATCTAGTCAGCATAACCTATAATTAAAAAGTCAACAAGTGCTTGTCAAATTGGAACCGAGGATTCAGTAACACTGGAACAAATGAATAGGCAAAACTCCATGTGAGTGTGTAGCTGTGGTATTAGAGTATGCTCATAACATTAGTAATCAGGTTGGCCTCTGGACATTTGTATGTGCAGGTGACATACCTCTTTGTCCTGAGGAACTCAGCAGGCAGGCTCAGAGGGATCACACATGGCTGTTGGGAGGATAAGAAAGAAAACAAAAGTAAAATGCCTTGTCACAGTCAATATACAACAAATGTTAATTCCCTTCCTCTGCTGTTCCCTTACACTCAGGTTACAGGTTCCTCTGGAAAACAGGAGGCTAAATTCTTGCTACCTACCTATTTTAGAAAAATCCTTTAAGGGTGGACATACGCATGGAACTAAGAAGCTTAAAACTGGGAATGGCAACCCAGAGCTGCCAGGGGGAAGCACTGTTGACCCTTCAGTCCTGTGCTGGAAGAGCTCAAGCCTGGGGGGTTTTGTATCAGTCTGAGAATTGGAGAACCTGCATGCTCACTGGATTCTTGGCCCTACGTAAGGTATCTGAGCCAGGTCGTGAGCTGGCTCCCTGCCTCTGTGAGCTCCCCAACTTTTGGACCCGAGAGCTCTGTTTCTGGGCTGACCAAAGGTGGGATGGGATTTTAAGATTAGGTACAAAATGCTTTGGGCCTGGGTAAGTTGGCCAATTTGAAGTCCATAAGGTGCTTCAGCTAACTTTAATGCTCTTTTTTTTTTTTTTTTTGCAAACCGAGTGGGTGGGCCATGTAGAATATAGGCAAGACTGTCTAGAAGAGCAGTTGCAGTTATCATTACTTCTAGTGTCACGTTTTCCTGCCATTTTTCTCTCACTTTTCATCACTACAGATAAGAAGGATGAATTTACGTAATGGCATTTAGAAACCTGATTTTTTTTTTTAAAGTCTGAAATAATGTATTATTTCAACACGTTGCAGATCATGCACCTATTACTTCAACATTTGGTTAAGTCACTGTTCACCTCTTTTATGCAATATATACCTTTTGCTTGTCATGAATCTGGTGCCCGGCTCTCTATATAAAGCACCAGAGCCACCTTTCCCCAACATACAGGCTTAAACAACAACAACAACAACAAAACTCCTTTTCCCACTCACTGCTTTAGCCTTTCTACTTTCTACGTTTGTTTTTCTTTTGAGCATCTTCTTTAAACCAGAAGTCTGAAATATTTCCTTCATACAATTTTTAAAATATGTTTTTATTGATTTTAGAGAGAAAGGGAAAGAGATAGAAAGATAGAAACATTGATCAGCTGACTCCTGCATGCCCTCTACTGGGGACTGAGCCTGACACCTGGGCATGTGCCCTGACTTGGAATTGAACCAATGACCTCTTGGTTCATGGATCGACACTCAACTACTGAGCCACACAAGATAAAAGGATAAGAAGAATAGCATAATGTAAATAAAAAGCAGTCAGAGGTTTTGACAACCTGGAAGACCAAAATTGAGGTTCATGACATATCAAGGAGGAGAATCCATAAGAAACACTGCAGGCTCCCTGTTAGGAAATCCAGAAATCCAGAAAGCCTAGGAATGCAAGCAAAATTAGATGTAAACTGAGCCTTACTAAGACTGAGTTCAGTCCCAGATTGAATTGAACAGATTTGCCTCACTGTTCTCTTCACGAGGCTGAATCCTCTCTGCAAGAATATAGCATTCAGGGTCACTATAACTTTCATACAAAATATCCAGCATTTGAGTTTTAAGAACCCATCCATATGAAGAAACAAGACCAAGAGAAGCAATGCACCACAGAAATGGGTGGCCCAGATATGGGAGGTAGCAGACATGGACTTAAAAGTAACAATAATGAATATAATCAAAGTAATATATGATGAGAATTTCACAGTTGAAACTCTGAGAATCAAATGGAATTTCTAGAACTGAAAAAAAAAATATAACAACAGAACTTAAAATAGGAGATTTTAATTGGGTATTTGGCACAGCTCAGGAGAGGATTGGTGAGCTTGAAAATAGATCAGAAGAAAGTGTCCAGACTGAAGCACAGAGGGGAAAAATAGCGGGAAGTGAAGAGGATTCTAGGAAGACGGAGAAGTAGGAAGCACCAGGAAACTGTCTCCTTCCCTAGACAACAATTGCACTGGCAGAATCTGTCTGATGTCATTAATTTAAAACTCCGGAGTCTATTGAAGGCTTGAAACTTCCAGGGAAAGGCTTGGACAGTAAATTGAGGTTAATTTTGGTCAATTTCACTCTTAGCACAGTAGCAGCTACCCATCCTCCACCTTCAGCCCTATGGCAGGCAGCTGTGCACATGTTTCTGGAGCAAATACAAACAGCTCCTGGGAGCCGGAGTGGGGGAAAAAGGACCCTAACCTCCAACCATCAGGGATCTGTGCTCTAACTGCTGATTGTTGTTTCTGATCACAGATGTGCAGCCCAAGAGGAAGGTAGGAATGGTTGTTACACTTCCCCCGTTGCTGCAAGCCCCTCCCCTTAAATTGAAGTAGATTTAAACGGCCAGCACCCTACCAACCCCTTCATTTTAATCTTTTTTCCATTTTTTGGGAAAGCCATTAAAAAGTAGAACATTCAAAAGCAACTGCATATATGGTGAAAATTAGAAAGTGCCCATGCATGCCCAGGGAAAGGTGTGGGCTCAGAAAAGATCTGAGAAGATCCTAAGTTTATACCTCGGGCTGATTCTTGGACAAGAGATAGTCCATAACAATGAAAACTAGCAAACAGTGGGAAAGGGAGAGAATCTGATTTCCAGAGTTACCACATTATTATATACAAATGTCCAGTTATCAATAACAAAATAATATACAAGGCATACAAAGAAAAAGGGAAGTATGGCCCATCCAGAATGGAAAAAAAAAATAGACAAAGTTGTTTAAAAAACTGCCTTGAAAGTGCTCAAAGAACTTAAGATGAGGAGAAAGTCAAGAAAAAAATCTGTGAACAAAATGGAAATATCAATAAAGAGATAGAAAAGATAAAAAGAAACTCTGGGGGAAGATCAAGAGGGGAGGGCGGGGGGGAAGGAGACATATGTAATAGTTTTTGTAATACCTTAAGCCAGTGGTCGGCAAACTCATTAGTCAACAGAGCCAAATATCAACAGTACTTCTTCAAAATAGACTCGCCCAGGCCGAAAACCGACTTCTGCGCATGGGCCACGAAGTTTCATTCGCACTGTACACGCGCCTGCATGTGGTATTTTGTGGAAGAGCCACACTCAAGGGGCCAAAGAGCCGCATGTGGCTCGGGAGCCACAGTTTGCCGACCACGGCCGTAAGCAATAAAACAAATTTTTTAAAAAAGAAACTCTGGCGCTGAAAAGTACAATAATCAAAATGAAAAATGCACTAGAGGGGTTTAAAGGCAGTTTTGAGCAGGCAGAAGAAAGAACCAGCAAATTTGAATAAATGACAGTGGAAATGATCAAGTGTGAGGAACAGAAAGGAAAAAGACTGAAGAAGAGTAAACATCCTAAGTGATCTGCAAAACACTATCAGGCAGACCATTTTTTGCACTGGAAAGTCCCAGGAGAAAAAGAGTAAGGGACACAGAGAGACTATTTGAAGAAATAATGGCCAAAGAAACAAAAAACCTGCCAAATTTGATAAAAGACACGAATATAAATGTACATGGCAGCCAATGAACTCCACGATGAGCTCAAAAAGACCTACAATATTATAATCAAACTTTCAAAAGCCAAAGCTATAGAGAATCTTGAAAGCAGCAAGAGGGAAAAGACTCATCACATCCAAGGAATCTTCAATAAGACTGTCAGCAGATTTTTTTTTCATCAGAAACTTTATAGGACATAAGGCAGTGGGCTGATATAGTTTAATGGCTGAAAGAAAAATAAACTGCCATCAAAAACTTTGAAGGAATAACTTTCCTTCAAGAGTGAGGGAGAAATTAAGATATTTCCAGGTAAATAAACGCTGAGGGAGCTTTTTATCACTGGCAATGACCTGTAAGATATGTTTAAAGGAATCCTGCAGGGTGAAATGAAATTAGACAATAACTTGAAGATGTAAGAAGAAATAAAGATCTCATAAAGTTACATAACCTTGGAGCTGTAAAAAAAGTAATAATAGTATCATTTGATTAGTATTTTTAAATTTGTTTAAAATTTATTTTAGAGAGAAAGAGAAAAACATCAATTTGTTGTTCCACTTATTTATGCATTCTTTGGTTATTTCTTGTATGTGCCCTGCCCGGGGATCAAATCCACAACCTTGGCATTTTGTGATGACAATCTAACCCACTGAGCTACCTGGCCAGGGTTTGATTACATGCCAAACACCATGCTAAATGTTTTATATCTGTTATCTCATTTAATCTTCACAGTAACCCCAGATAAGGAAACCAAGGTTAAGCAATTTCATAAGGGAGGTCACCCAGCCTTGATTAGAATCTGGTTCCCTCTGACCATAACACATGTGCTCTTCACTACCTTGCTAAATATTTTGGTATGCATCAGTGATTTAAAGAAACACCAATTCAATGGTCTGAAACTATAAATGTAAGCTTTAGTATAAATTTAGCCCCAAGAATGTGTTTCCCTTCCTTTAGCCTCTACTTTACCTTCACTTGACCTTAAGTCACACTCCATTATAGGGGCACTTTAAAAACTAGGAATATCATGAGGAAGAAAAGAACATCGATTCCTTTGCTTACCTCACGAAGGGTCCATATCCAAAAATAGAGTTTGTCATTAAATATTTGGGACCCTGTCTTTGCTTCCTTCTCCTGGGGATGAAGACTTACTATTTTCCTTGGTAGAGCTATGGAAAAGAAAGAATCATCACATATATGTTTAGATATCCTATAAATCAGAGGATGCTTGAACTTAGATTATTTTTTCTCTTTACCTTTCCATCCACCCCTTTTTTTGGGGGGAAAGGTGCCAGCTTTTTGTTTGCTGTGAAAGATCCTTTGCCAAGTCACAACGATATGCATATTGTCATCAACATGTTCCTCATCTGCCAGGAGCCAGACTCCTGTACTTAAACCTACGGAAGACTTGTTATCATGACTGCTTTTGGATTGTGTTGGTGAAAATGTGTTCCTTCTGGAGATAACCGCTTTAGTTGCAAAATGAATTTGTACTTACACAGGTTGAAGAATTTTAGCAACCCTGCTGCAGCAAGAAGACAAATAAAAACCTTGAACCTATTACGCGTGAGAACAAAGGGAGCTTTATTTAAGAGCAAATAAAAAGTACAAATAGCTAGTTAGTCAGCACCTGAAGGGAAGATTCCAGCATTTTTTTTTGCTTATATTATTTTTATTAGGATTTGAGATTAAATATCAAGTAGAATTCAACACAATGGCCCTTGTTAGGCTTGATTTTTCTATATGTGCAGATTCTAACTATTCACCTCTTCACTCAGATCTTCACTTCTCAACAAGCTGTCTCTCTTCATTATACTTTTCAAGTCTGTTATCTCAAATACTAACCAGCAAAAGGTCTACTTTTAAAACAATCCCTCAGATCTTTCTGCATTAGGTGCTCATTCATTCACTTATGTACTCACTCAACATGTGTTGAGTGCCCACTAACCCTGAGGATTTAAAAAAAAAAAGGTCTGAGCACAGTATGTTCACTGTCTAAGAGGGGAGATAAACAGTGATATTTAGAAAATGATTTGTGTGCAGAGCTTACTATTAAACACTATATTTTTAAAATTTTAAAAAAAGTATTTTCTTTGATTTCTAAAATTGATATATTCCCCTAGCCCTTCATCCATCAGGGCCAAAATAAAAGTTTAAATTCAATAATTAATGGTATCTCAGCTTCCCAGGGATTGAACGGTCTTTCAAAGAGAACTCATGTTTTTGCGGAAGTTGATGCTCAATATTTCCATTTGTCTCCACCCTGCTGGCTTTCCTCTAGGATAGCATGTGAGTATATCAGGGAGGGGTTTCAAGTCTCAAAGAGTAGACTTGGGCAGAGAGAGTCTTAAGTCCACAAGTAAGATCCACGATCTTATATCTTTTGAGTTTAGTTGCCTCCATATCTCAGGCAGAAGTGAATTAACTTGTTAATGAATGTGTAACATTAATTAACAGAAGACCAATAAGTCTTAGACAGTCAAAGAATAGTCTTTTGGTTTCTGTGATTGGTTGAATAAAGAGGAGTCGAACTGGTTGTGGTTATCAGAGTCAGGTGCCATTTATTACTATAGTAGAAGCCCGTGGCACGAAGATTCACACAATAGGCCTTTCTTCCCCTGGCTGCTGGCACCAGTTTTCCTCTGGCACCCGGGACCCAGGCCTTTGGTCTGGCCTCAGTGGAGAAGCCAAGCCTCTTCAGTCTTCAGTCTTCAGTCTTCAGTCTTCGCTCCCCGCCTACATATGCAAATTAACCCACCATCTTTGGTGGGTTAATTTGCATAGTCACTCTGATTGGCTGGTGGGCGTAGCAGAGTGACACCAATTTGCATGTTTCTCTTTTATTAGTGTAGATTGTAAGCCAAAAGGAAAGCCACAAAACTAAAACAGATCTTTTCAGACAATAAAGTTAGAAATTACCTTTAAATTAGTATGAAAATAAAGTAAAGCTAATGCAAAACATTTTAAATTTGTAAAACTCTATGAACCTAAGTATAATTAAAACTAGAATTACAAAATATTTAGAAAATTGTATAGACTTTGGAGAAATAAGGCAGGTTGAGTAGGCAAACCCAAAACCAAGGAAAAGGAATCCCTAGAGTCAGAAAGGAGACCCTGAAGAAGTCCCATGGCCTGGCTGGTGTGGCTCAGTGGTTGAGTGTCAACCTATGAATCAGGAAATCACTGTTCGATACCTGGTCAGGGCACATGCCCAGGTTTCAGCTCAATCCCCAGTGGGGGGTATGCGGGAGGCAGACAATCAATGATTCTCTCTCATCATTGATGTTTCTATCTCTTTCCCTCTCCCTTCCTCTTAGAAATCAATAAAAATATATTTAAAAAATAACTTCCAATGATTTTTATTTTTTTAAATATTCTCCCTGCCTTAAATTTTCTTAATTTCACTAGAGGTAGGCTTGTTTTATGTGCCTACTAAGGATTTTATATGTTCCTTTTCAATTCTAGAAAATTCTTAGTTGCTATCTCTACCATAGTTGTCTTTCCCCCACTCTCTCTGTGCCCTCTTTCTGAAATTTGTTTGAAATGTGTATAGGAATTTGTGATTGCACCCTTCATGTTTTCTAACTTCTCTGTCATATATTTTCTCTTAATCTCTCTGTGTTCTGTTTTGAATGGCTTCCTCATATTTATGTTCCAATTTATTCTCTCTTCAGTAGGATCTGATGTATTTTTCAACCCATCTATAGAGTTACTTTATTTCAATGACTGTCTATAGGAATTGATTCTTTTTAACTGTCTCCTATTCTTTCCTAATGATTCCTATAACCTTTTATTTTTAAAATACTTTAAACATATGTATTTAACATCTTTCAGATTGCTTTTTCGTTTTTAACTGTAAATGATTTTTTAATTTTTCAATTACAGTGGACATAGAATATTATATTAGTTTCAGGTATGCAACCCAGTGATTAAACATTATATACTGTACTAAGTGATCTCCCGATAAAACTAATACCATCTGACATATAGTTATTAAGATATTATTGACTATATTCCCTATGCTGTTCTTTACATCTCTATGACCGTTCTGTAACTACCAATCTGTACTTCTTAATCTCTTTATCTTTTTCACCCATCCCTCAAACCCCTCCCATCTGACAACCATCAAAATGTTCTCTGTCTATGAGTCTGCTTTTGTTCTGCTTGTTCATTTATTTTGGCTTTTTAGATTCCATGTATAAGTGATATCATATGGCATTTGTCTTCCTCTATATGACTCGGCACAATACCCTCTAAGTCCATCCATATTACAGATGACAAGATTTCATTCTTCTTGATGGCCACGTCATATTCCATTGTATATATGCACCACTGCTCCTTATCCATTTATCTATTGACAGATGCTTAGGTTGCTTCCATATCTTGGCTATTGTAAATAATGTTGCAATGAGCACATGGATGTATATGTCTTTTCCATTTAGTGGCTTGGGTTTCTTCAGATAAATATGAAGCAGTAGAATTGCTGGATCCTTCTTTGTCTCTTGTTATATAGTCTTTGTTTTACAGTCTATTTTGTCTGGCATAAATATTGTTATCCCAGCTTTCTGTTTGTTTGTTTCCATTTGCATGAAATATGTTTTTCCATCCCTTTACTTTCAGTCTGTGTGTGTCTTTCACTCTTGTAAAATTAGTTTCTTGTAAACAGCATATATAAGGGTCATGTTTTGTGTTTTGTTATCCATTCAACCTTCATATGTTGTTTGATTGGAGCATTTAATCCATTTGCATTTAAAGTAACTGGTAATAGATATGTATTTATTGTCATTTTATTATAAATATTTTTTATCTTCTTTTTCTTCTCTTAAAGAAGCCCTTTAACATTTTTTAAAATATATTTTATTGATGTTTCACAGAGAGGAAGGGAGAGGGATAGAGAGTTAGAAACATTGATGAGAGAGAAAAATCGATCAGCTGCCTCCCGCACACCCCCAACTGGGGATACGCCCACAACCAAGGTACATGCCCTTGACCGGAATCGAACCTGGGACCTTTCAGTCCATAGGCCAATGCTCTATCCACTGAGCCAAACCAGTTAGACAACATTTCTTAAAATACCCATTTGGTGGTGATGAACTCCTTTAGCTTGTTTTTGTCTGGGAAGATCTTTATCTGTTTTAATTCTAAATGATAACTTTTCTGGGTAATCGGTTGTAGGTCCCCCCCACCCCCTGCCAACAATGCATAAGCCAATATTGTTTAAGTTCACATTCTTATTTTTCATGACATTATTCTTTAAATCTTTGGTCAAGTTTGATTTTAATTACACCAGTTTACTGATTATTTTTATAGTTACTCATAAAAGGGTCACAAGCACTGAAAATAAATAAACCAACTTGAGGGAAAGTCACTGGATCTAGTGGATTCACACTCTCTAATCTAGAGTTTGCTAAATTAAGTTAAATTAATTTTATATGGTACACATTTGCGGTTCACCACTAATTAATATAAATAAAATGTATAATTTCGAAACCACTAGGAAAAAATTAAGAAAATTCAATAAAGTCAGTAGAAAGTAAAATACAAGAAAGTATAGAGGAGCATAGTAAATATAAAACACAAACCCAAGTACATCAGTGCTCACATTACAAACAGATTAGACTCATCATTAAAAGTCAGAATTGGTCATACAATATTTAAAGGAAAATTTCAGTGATATGATACCAAGAATAAACCCCCAAAAATTACGCCAATATGATAAATAAATCCTGGGGATGTGGTGTATGGCCTGGTGATTATAGTTTACAATACTGTGTTTTATATTTGAAAGTTGCTAAGAGAGTTGATCTTAAAAGTTCTTATCACCAGAAAAAATGCTGGGAGAGGTCAGTGGAGGAAAAGGGAGACACATGTTATCAACAATAAAGAATTAAAATAAAACAAAAAAGGAAAAATTATAACTAGTTCGATGATGGGTATTAACTAAATTTATTGTGTTAATCATTTCACAATATATACAGTATATCAAATCATTATGTTGTATGCCTAAAACTTATACATTGTTATGTCAATTATATCTCAATTTTTAAAAAGTAAATTATACTTAAAGACTGAAAAATGAAGAGGATGGAAATATTAATAAAGGAACTCTGATTAGCCATATGGTAGAATACCACACAGAAGTTAAAAACAAATGAGCCCTCCATATCCATATGTATAAATATATCAATCAATTCATAGGCCCATTGGCACAGTTCTTAAAAATACACTGGACATAAAAGATACAGAAGTATTCATCAGTGTGGTAGTATGTATGTACTTTAAAAACATATAAAACAATACTGCATATTAGTCATGAATTTGTAGATTTGTAAGATTTAAAAGTGTAGAATTGACGGATTCACATCAAATTCATAATAGAGGTTGCCTTATGGAAAGAGGGAAAAATTATCATGGAACAAAAAAACAAAGATAACTTCAACTTTAAATATTTTATTTTTTGCCATGAAGTAAAAAGTTAAGAATAATAAACACACTATTTAATAAAGTAGCAATAACAATAATAGGTACACTTAAAGAACACATTCTGTGTGCCTAGTATAAATATAGATATATATGTAATATATGCAATATTATAATTTATATATGTTAATAAATTTATAATAGTTTATATGGATCTCAACCTGGATGAAACCAAAGCTGTATCCAAAACAAGTTTATAGATTTAAATACATTTATCACTAAGACAGTCAGAATGAATTGCCTACAAGAAGCTAGAAAAGCAAAATCTAACATAGCTAAGGAATACAGAAGAAAAGAACTTCCAAAATAAAAGCAAAACTTAATAATTTATAACAGAGACTTAATAAATAAATCCAGGAATTATTGTTTTTGCAGAATAGAAAACAAAGATAAAATTTACTACCTCTATATAGGAAAAAGTAACCACCAAAAGGAGTTATAATTATTGATAGAAAAATGTAAAATAATTATAAAAGAGCACATCCAACAAATCTATGTTAATGACTAAAAAATAAGTAGGCAATGTTTCAGGAAAATAAAGATAAGATATATTGCTCCTAGAAGAGGTAGAAATATTTACTCGATCAAAATTCATGGGAAATTCAAAGAAATATGTTAAATAACTGTCCCTTCAAAAGACATTAGAGCTAAGTAATTTTATGGGTGCATCCATCCAAACATTTAGGAACATGTAATTCTAGGCTATTTGAATTGTTCCAAACATAGAGAAGGAAGGAATGTTTCCAATTTCCATATATATATGTGGCCAACACATCCCCGATAACCAAATTTTACGGAGGGAACACAAAAACCAATGTACTCACCAATTTCCTAACAAAAATACTAACTAGATCACCTAAAATATTTATTCAAAGACTAAGCTACAATGACAAAATAGGATTTGTTCCAGGAAGAAATGAGTGCTTTGATATTAGGATATATATTACCATTATTCATGAAAGAAAAAGCATCAAAAGAGAAACTCAAGAGGTATTTAATAAAATTCAGGACCTATTCTCAATCGAACTTTTAAAAATGGGATTAGAAAGTGATTTTTTTTAACATGTAAGATGCATAGTTTAAAATAATTGAACAATATCATGCTTCATGATGTAACCCTCCAGAAATTCCCATTAAAGTCTGGAACAGTGAAACAGGCCTATGATCGCAAAGATTGTGTAAGACTGTTCAGGAAATGCCAGCAACACAATTAAATAAGAAAACTATGTAATGGCTTAAAAATATTGGAAAAGAGAAAGCAAATTTATCAAATGTTATAAAATAATATAATTTTCCACCTGAATAGCCTGAGAAACTCAACAGAAAAAAAGCTGTTAGAACTAATGAGTTCAATAATGTAGCCAGTTGTGAATTAAATATTAGAAGTTCCACAGTTTTCCTATATTTCAAATATAGTCCGAATATTTAGTGTTTAAATAAAATACACCATTCATAATGGTAATAAAATGTCAAAACCCGAGGATAAAATGAAAAAGAACTCCATAGGGCTCACAAAAAGGCAAACTGTAAAGCACTATGGAAGGAAATTAGAGTCTTGCTTTGATGTGTAGAAACATAGCTCGTCCTCAGGTAAAAATACTCAGTAGGATAAAAATGTCAAGTATACCTAAATTAACCATAAATTTAATGGAGTCCCAACACAAATTACTTTTTTTTTCTTTGCAATTTGCCAAAATTGTTTTCAGAGTTCAGCTAGATTAGAACAACAAAGGTACAAGAAGAATTCAGTTTTCAAAAGGGCATTCTGGCAAACTGTATCAGAAGCTCTTAAAAAATGGTATGCTTTGACATAATAATTCAGCTTGGAGGACTATCTCCCTGAAACATAATTGGACAGGAGCACAATGATCTCCATACTAGAATATCCATAACAACATTTCTAATAATGCAAGTGTGTGAAAAAAAATAATGGGGCGATGATCAATGCAGCTATTAAAATAATAAAGTCATTGGCATATACTAGTTTGGAAAATGTTCACAGTGTGGGTGCTTTTTTTTGTGGAAAATTAGGCAAAAATGTTTATAAACTATGTTTTCATATAGAAACGAGACTAGAAGAATGCACACAAAATACTGAATAGTCATCTGTAAGTGCTGGGATGTTTCGTGATACTGTCTTAGTTTTTGATTGGTGTTGTTTATGTCTTCCAAAATTCTGCTGCCCTAAGAATTTAGGTCCTGTCAATTTCCTTCCTTGATACAAGCACTTGCATCAACCCTCTCTCCACTGACGAGACCTGCAGTTTCTTAGCCGGTGAATAATACCTCTCTACTCTGCCAAGAACGTGGATTTCCTAAAATGCACAAATGATCATATTTGTCTCTTTAAACATTATGCTGTGGTTCCTTATTGTCTAGGAGAGAGAGGATAAACACCTTCATATAGTGATGGCATGTCCATTCACTGGACTAACCTCCCCTCCCACCCTCCTCTCCACATTTCAGGACCTCTGCCATGTGCCTGTCTATAGTGATCATCCCACCTACTTTATTTAAGATGCTCGTTCTTCAGGTGTCAGTTTCAAAGGCACCTCCCACAAGAGCATTTCCTGACCTTTAAAGAATATTTCTGCCCCCCTCACCTCCCTTTCTCTAGTTTATATCGTAGTCCTCGCTTTTCTCTTTATAGGCATTAATAATTTGTAGTTACCTGATAAATGTATTTACAGAGTATTTGCAAAATTGGCCTCCATCACTATAAAGTAGTCTCCAAGCAAGCGTGGACTGAACGTGTCTTGTTCACTATTCTGAGGAATTTGTTTAATAAATGAATACATGAATATACCCTTGTTCCAAATTCAGCCAGCTTCAGCTCTCTGAATGTATTCAGCCATTTCATTCTCTGCCTTCCTATGTTCCGTTTCCTGTCTGGAATATTCTCTGGAAAGCCTGGTGACTATCTGGCCATGTTTCATGACTCAGCTCAAGCACTGGATCCTCTAGAAAGGTTGGTGGAGTTAACCACTCTTTGGGCCCTGCTGGAGCATAGTTCACCCTCTTATACTAGGATCTGTCACATTCTATTGCTTTTATTAGTTCCCATGAATATGTCCCCCTACTAGACTGTAAGCTCCTACTGGGAAGGGATTGGTCCTTGCTCATCTCTAGTCTCCCAGCATTTAGCACAACACATGGTTGGCCTTCAGCAATCAGTCAAAGCTGGTTGCATAACTGAACAAATGAGTTTCTCCTAAATGCTTCATAGCATTTGTAACTGATAACTTCATTTGATTCCAAATGATTTCTATTAAAAATCACCACAGGATTATTTCATCTATAGTAGGAAGAAAAGACAACAGTGTTCCAGAGGAAATTTTGAAAGACAATCCATTTCTCTGTAATCAATAGGATTTTTAAAATTTTATTATTATTATTTTTTTTTTGGTGCACCATTCCCAGAGGTACTGCAATACTGGGTCAATGTGTGGAGTGGACGAAGCAAGCTCCTATTCCATCTCCCTGCCCCCCAAATCCATCTATAATAATAAAAGGGTAATATGCTAATTAAACCAGACGTCATTCCGGATGAAGCCAGAGCCAGAAGGAAGCCCGGCTCCCAGGTGCCTGTGGGTGGCAGGAGGGAAGCCAGCCCAGGTCCCGGGTGCCAGCAGGAAGCCAGTGCCAGCAGCTGGGGTAAGGAAGGCCTACTCTTGCACGAATTTTTGTGCATCAGGCCTCTAGTTTAATATATTGTCCTCAGATGGAGGACGTATTAGGTATTACACTGAATAGAACAGTTGCTTCACTTTTGATCTTAACCAAAAGGCTGAGAAGTGATCATCAATCGTATTTTTAAAAATAATACCAGATATCACATGGTCCTTGAGTAATACCACCAATAATTATAGCAAGAAATATCAGTTGAAGGAAAGGTTAAAATCATTGACCAGCCTCAGCCAAGCACTCTACTGGATTGCAGCTGCATGGCCCATTGAAAGGATTTAAATTGGTCGCTGTCTGGAATTCCCAAATCTTTGGTTTATATTTCATTTTTTAAAAACTGCACTTTCAATTTCTGCTCACCACCTCCAAACTGAAGGCAGTCTTTTTAAAAAATTTTTTATCTTTAATGTTGAAAGTATCACATATGCCTTCCCCCATTGACCTCTTCTAGGCCACTCCCACCCCCTGCCCCTGGAGGTAGTCTTGACCCCTATGGGATCAAGACTCAGAAAACTGGCTGTACCTCAGTGGGACTGGATGCCTTGCTCTTCTGGTTTGGGGATCATCATTGTGCTTTCTGCCTCCAGCCCGCAGTCCTCACATGGTTACCCACAGACAGCCTCTGGCGCACAGATGAGCATAAAACAACCATCGCTGCAGGTGCAGAAATGCTTTTATAATGAATTACAGCCTCCTTACTGGGACCCAGGAGAGACCTGCTGTGTTTGTCACTTTTTAGTTATTAGGCCACGTCTGCAGGCACCCACGATTTCTATTCCATGCTTACCCTCATCTGGAACAGAAAGCAAGTGCTGTAGCAGCTGTGTATATATTTGTTTTCTTTGGGGCAGAATATAGAGGCCAAGAAAACCACAAAACATACTGAATCAAAGTTCTTCCTTCTCTTACATAAGGATACAGAAGCAGGTGCGCAGTGCTTGTTTGTTCTGGATGTATAATAAGGGCTCTGAGCTTTCATGTTAATAAGTTGTATGCAGCCTCTCATTAGTGTCATATGTACAGTCCGAGTGCTGTCTTAGCTCCGCGATTGGACTGCTTTACATAAGAGACACACCTCATATGTCTCTGCCCTATAGGCCCGATTCATACCAGCATCCCTCTCCTTACTCTCACATTTGAGGACACACGTGAAGAGTCACAGCCACATGGACGGGTGAAGTCTTTGTTTGACTGAAACCCTCATTCCAAACATACTAAAGCCTAAGGAGCCCAAAGGGGCAAACCTTTTGAAGGATCATTTCACTGAAGAAAGAATTCTAAATTCGTAGATCTTTTCTTTCATCACATTCAATATCCACTTTCCCTCTACTTTCTTCTTGCTTCTGAAGTCTTAGTAATTCCTATCCTTGCTCCTCTGTAAGTAAGGCATTCCCCCACCCCCCTTGGTTTTTTTCATGATTTTTTTCCCCTGCGTCTTTGATTTTTTTATAGCTTGATATATGTGTTGCTGTAGTTTTGGGGATTTTATTCTGCTTGGGGCTCTCTGAGCTTTCTGAATTTTTGTTTGATGTCTATCATTAACTTTAGGAAATTCTGAATCATCATTGCTTCATTTATTTCTTCTGTTCTTTTTTCTATCCCCGTTGTCATATATTACTCCTTTTATAGTTCTTGAATACTCTGTTGTCTTTTGTCATTCTTGTTCTCTTTGCATTTCAGTTTTAGAAGTTTATATTTCTTCTAGCTCATGGACAGTTTCCTTGGTTGTGTCCAGTCTATTGAAGAGCCCATCAAAGGCATTCTTCATTCCTCATGCAGTGTTTTTGATTTCTAGCATTTCCTTTGGATTCTTTATTAGAATTCCCATCTCCCTGCTGGTATCATCCATCTGCTCTTGCCTGTTGCCCACCTTTTTCATTAGAGCTCTTAGCATATGAATTACAGTTGTTTTAACATTTCAGTGTGATAATTTCAGCATCCTTGCCATATCTGCCTCTGGTTGTGATGCTTGCTCTGTCTCTTGAAACTGTCTTTTTTGCCTTTTAGTATACCTTATAGTTTTTTCTTGTTGAAAGCTTGACATGATGTACTGGGTAAGAGTAGGCCTTTTGTGTGAGGCTTTATGTTTATCTTCCTAGGAGTTGGGCTATGTTTACTGTTTGTTGTAGCTCAGGTGTCAGAAGCTAACATTTCCTCTGATGTTCTTGTGTTTGCCTCCTCTGTTGTATTTGGGTTTCCCTAGAGATCTCTTCTTACGTAAAGTCTGAGGCCTGCAGTTCTTTCAATTATATTTCCTGGTTATAATACCAGAGCCCTAGTGATGTGACGGTGAGGTGGAGAGCGGGAAAGGGTTCTATGGTCCTGCGATTAGGTCTCAATCTTTTAGTGAGCCTGTCTGTGACTTTCATGAGTCCCTCTTAGTCAACTCCTCCCCTCCCCACCTGCTTAGGTGAGTCTTTATGAGAGAAATACCAAAGAGTTTGCAGCCATGTTTTAATAACTGCCATACTTATTTTATTTTTTAAAAATATACTTTATTGATTTTTTTACAGAGAGGAAGGGAGAGGGATAGAGAGTCAGAAACATCAATGAGAGAGAAACATCGATCAGCTGCCTCCTGCACACCCCCTACTTGGGATGTGCCTGCAACCCAGGTACATGCCCTTGACCGGAATCGAACCCGGCACCCTTCAGTCCGCAGGCCGACGCTCCATCCACTGAGCCAAACCGGTTACAGCTGCCATACTTATTAAATGTGTTGTGAGAATAAAGTGATTAAGATACACTAGCTATACTAGTATATTATGGTATGAACTTCACTTGGAAAGACTTGTGCTAGAATTAGGTTTCCAATGTTCAGAGGTTGTGCAAAGAACACCTAGATTCATTCATTCATTCCAAAAATACTGACAGTACTGTGGTGAAAAGACAAGATCCTTGACCTCATGATTCAGGACACTGGTATACTTCTGAAGAAATCACATCAGATTGATAATGATTCGATATGTTTAGTTCCATGCTAGAAATATGGATCTAGCTTACCACAACCATGAGAACATGTTATGTGAGTTATATAAGATCCAGAAAATCTACAGAAGGAGGAAAAAATGGAGGTGACAGAGGTTGAGTGCTGAACAACATTTTTGGGGAGCACAGACTATCAAAACTTCTAAATTCAAATGTCATGTAAAAGACCAGATCTGGGGCCAAAGCAATGAAAACAAGGATCAGAAGCAAGTTATCTCTGGACTTGAACAAGAATGGGGTTGATAGAAAAGCAAAATGAAGTTTCTATAAAATTTCTTTGTGTTCATTAACTGTGTATGATGGATGTGTCTGTCTTGAAGAATAAAAGTAGGGTGTTATAGTAAGTACAACTACTGACATATAAATACTTTTTTAAAGAGGCATAGTAGAGGAAAGTTATTTGCAAGGCATATAATTGTCAAAGAATTGCTAACTAGAATAAACCAAGAACTCCTACAGATTTTTAAAAAAATCAAACAACCCAGTGGAAATATGGGCAAAAGATATAAATAGGAAAATCACAGAAAAGGAAACCAATCTCACTATAATCATGAAAATGCAAAATAAAAATAATAAAATCAGCTATTATTAAAAGATCCCCCCATGAAGAGACTAAATTTGGTAGTTATAATGATGAAACTAGATACATATACCAATTTGTATAAATGACAAAAACAATGAGGAACTGTAAAATGTAGACATGAATGTGAACAACATTATACCATTTGGTTCAAGTTTTAAAATGTGCAAACTACATAATGATTTTCAATACATCCATATATAATAAAGTATGAAAAAACAACAGAAGACACAAGTCGATTTCAGGTTCCTCTGAGGAGAGAGTAGAGGAAATTGAATTCTGGAGTAGTTCCATTATGGACTTTTAATGTATCTATGTCTTCTTTCTCATAAAAATTAGGTCTAAAGCAAATATGACAAGAAGCTAACATTTGTAAAATGTAATGGTGACAGTACCATTTTCTATGTACTGTTGGAAATATTTAATAATCATTTTTTTTCAAATATTAGGAACACAAACTACATGGAATATTAACATTGAATTCCTCTTTGTGGGACAGTTGGGGAAAGTGATTTGTTCAGATCTGGCTGAGGGACATGTGTCTGTCTTTGTCCAGTTTGGGACATATTCTCCTTTAGTAGACTTTTCCTTTATCCACTGAAGGTTTTGTCCTGTACCTATGATTTTGATATTTACTTCCACACATCAGGACTTTAATATTAATTACAGAAAATTCTCAGTTTCTCCACTTTAAATATTTCAAAGTCCATATAGGAAGTGCTTGGTTGGTTTGTTTGCTTTAAATCAACTATATAAGCAGATTTACTTACCTGGCAATAGGCACCTTTTGAAAAATACTGACTATAAGTGTTTCCCTCATTTGAGTTTTCAACTTTACTCTCTTCTATGTTGTGGTGATAGAGGGCTTTAAAAAAATTTTTTTTAAACTTTTTGTTGGGAAAGGAACAGCTATCAGTTTGAGTAAGATTTGCAAAAAGACTCATTCATTATTCAGAAATTAAGGACTTCATGATATTTCATTTCTAACACTGTTTGAACATCTGCTTCCTACAGTGAAGCAGCATGCTGGCATAGTAGTGTTGCTTCATCCTGTAACCATGTGGACTATGGAAGAATATACAGTAATATATGGAAGCAGCCCCCTGCAGAGTATGATGAAGAGGTCCTACCCTAGCCTGAGCCTTTATAATGATTTTGCAAAGGGTGGGTTGTTAGCTAAGAGTAGAGTTTGCAGCAATTTAAATGCCAAATCAAATGTCCCAGTGTTAAAGCCAGTTCATCCTTACCCTGTCTTCCTCCTAACACTCACAATCGTAGCAATCATTTTGGAAATTGCTTCTAAATAAGATTTTGCTCGAGTTACGACTAAAGTTTAATTTCTTCTTCTTGGTGACATCACATGCACATCAAGCAAGCACTCATGTTCCTGAATAAGCCCGAAGCTTTGGCTGGGGCAACCTGAGCCTTGCTTTCTGCCAGGCTCACTGGAATGCACAGCTCACAATGGTTTCCAGATATATCAGTTCCCTTCCTGTCTAGGACATTGCATTGCCACATGACCTTTGCCAAGTCACTTCTTTCTGCTCTCCCATAACATAAGGTTGTAATTATGATGATCTCCCTCATAGAAATGTGATGAGAAGCTATTCATAACAAAGACTGTAAAAATCGCAAACATGATGGGAGAGGCAGATATGAAATGTATGAAAAAGCTCTAAATTGAATATTCATTTCCTCCCTGGCTCAGTGTGTCCTTAAACTTTATTTGGAAGAACAACAGCAGTGAGAGTGCTTCATTAGGTCCTCCTGTTAATGCCATCCATGTAATATATATTTTTTAGCCCTGAATATGGCTTTCATTTTCAGACAAATGAACTTTGTCTGAAAGTGTGTGTGTGCGTGTGTGCAAGATATCTTTTCATTGTTCTCTCATCAGCCACATGCTCTTTCTTTTTTCTTTCCCAGGAGAACTGTGGTCATTTAGTTGGTTTTAAATTGGCAATGCGTTGTATTCAGTGCCAGACACATGACATGTTCTAGTAGCCCTCAGGACCTGGGTCTGGGATCATATTTCCCTCCATCCCCAATCTATGTTCCAAACACTTGTGAGCGCGCTGCAGGGCAGGAGGCGGAAAGAGGTGAGGCCAGGCCAGGCTGGCATCCACTCTGTGGGATTTAGGGATAGAGTCATACTTCAAAGTAGTGCGCGGGAGTGATTGACAACGCACCAGGGCTGCTCATGGTAGGCGAAAGGGCAACAGAACACAAATCAGCTGCCTTGGTACATTTTTTCAAGTTTCTGTTTATCTTCCATCTGTAGACTCTTTAAGCTGCCTTCATATTTGGATGTGGACATTGAAGTATTGCTGACCAGTGCCAGAGTCACAGGGATATCCCGCTGTGCTTTTGATCTTCCCATATGATTAGATTTCCTGGATCATCCTGTTCCAGTGTGCGCGCACATATGTGCACACGGGAATCTTCTGGCACATCTCCCAGGTGCGTTACTGCTGGGACAAAAGGCCTATTGGTGCTCTCAGAATGCAATATTGATCACTTTGGTTGGCTTAGAGCCAGACTGAAGATGGCTGCCAAGTCCATAGGCTTTTCTCATTGCAAAGTGATTGACAGTGCTTCCTGAAAAGCAGAGTACATTTTTTTTTAAATTTTATTGAATATATTTTATTGAATTTTCACAGAGAGGAAGGGAGAGGGATAGAGAACTAGAAACATCAATCAGCCGCCTCCTGCACACCTCCTACTGGGGATGTGCCCGCAACCAAGGTACATGCCCTTGACCGGAATCAAACCTGGGACCCCTCAGTCCGCAGGCCGACGCTCTATCCACTGAGCCAAACCGGTCAGGGCCAGAGTAAATTTTTAGATGCCTTGAAAAAAGTTGTTTCTAAATGGAACTTTGTATTTTTGCCAACTACGGACAGTGCTTGGAATTTGGCTCTTGTCTTTCAACCCTTATGATCTGTGGTACATTTTATATTTAGTTACATTATACTTTCCAGTATTCAGTGGAGTTTTCCCCACTCCTCCCATGGTTTTTCACAATTTACTGTCTAGTACTGGGCTTAGGCAAATCCATAATTTTAGCTTCAAACTTAATGATAGTTCAAAGGTCAAATTCACCAGGATGAGGGGGAAGAAATGTCCTCCTAAGTCTTAAAAGTATACCTTTTGTGTACAGGATTATGAAAATTACAAATTCAATTAATTCAGAAAAGACCTTGATGCCAATGTGTGACCTTTAAAATGATACAAATCATCAGTGACCACCAGAATAGAATAAAAAAAAGTATGACTATCTTCAGGATGACTTCCTTCAATCAAGAACATGGCTGCAAATTTCCAACCCATTCATTGCAAGCTTCTCCATTACCCAAAGAAAAATACACCAGAATTTTATTTTCTCCTCCCCCACCCCAAATACTGTACCTAAAATTTGACCTACGCAGGCGATAAACCAGAGTGTTCTCTCATTTCTGGAGTTGCATTGTTTTCACCCCCACCACCTTCCACACACCAAAAATGTGTTGACTGCCTGCCCTCTCCTCTCAGAAGAAGGCACATTTGAATAATCACAAAATGCCTCAGTTCAAATTTATTTCATGTATAAACCTTTCCTGTCTTCTAGAGAAATCTTATTTTTTTTTTAACAAAGAGGTTATAAGGAAGGAACACTCAGAGCAGACTTCAGATGCCATGGCATCTCTAAGCTGAGGAGAGAGCTTTGAGTCCCGTCATGATTTTTATTCCAATAGTGACGCCCTGTCCCTTGCTACTATGGGGTGTTCTGCTGTGTCAGGGGGCGAATTGGCTGTTTTCATTAGCTTTATTTTATTGGACTCCTGAGAGAGGCCACAGAGCAGGTCCTTCATCCAGGCTGAACAGAACTTCATCTGAATTCCAGACATTCCAGTTGTAATGGGAAGAGCTTCAGAACCAGGTAGTGTGGGTAAGCTTCCTCGTCCCATCTCTGATTCTGTGGAGGATAGCTCATCTCTTCAAACCTTCAGTTGCCCTTGTATGGAGCAAAGATAATGGTACTTAGTTTACGGGGTTATTATATGGAGGTTAAGTGACATAATGGGCGCGAAAGGCCTGGCACAGTATTTGACAGAGCCGATTTCTTTACTATAGTAAAGAGTGGTGTGTTCTTGAACGTGCGTGGTCTCCATCAAGCTCCGTGGAGCTCACTTCGTCATGACAGTTTATGAAATCTAAAAGCTCAAGCGGTGATATTTTTAAGCAACTATTTTCCATGGTTATGATATCACCAGTGTCAAGTGGAAACTTGTGATGACAGCACAGCTGTGAACTCTTTGGGTGTCATATCCCTGGGAAGTAGGGCGATGTGACAGTCCCGGAGGAAATTGCCATGTTTGGCCTTTTTTAGGTTCACTTAGATTCTCAAATTCCCAGACAGGGCTGATTGAATCTCTTTCATTTACTCTGAATAACACACCTCAAATCCTTTCTTTGAAAGCAAACATATTATAAATAAATGTGTAGTATGATTATCCACTCTATATTTCTATCAGGTAGAAGTGGATCTTTTTTGAGGTTAATAAGTCTGTTTTAAAACTCATGTTTCAAACTCTCTGAGCAAGAAGCTTACTAACAAAGAAATTTGAAATTAAAGTGAAAAATGAGAGGAGTCCAATGACAAGTCCAGGACAGCCTGTTGATTCAATAGAATGATGCTTTTTTTTTTTTTTTTCAGAATAGTAACAGCAGCCTTGAAAGTCTAGACATTAATATTTTGACCTAAGGAAGCTACTTACTCTCCACACCCTTGAGGGAACACAGCGTTTTGCCACAATTGCTATGCAATGTGCCCGGTACTGTCTGTTAATCCTACACATCTTGATGTCATCCAGGGACACTAAAAGCAGGTTGTAATTAGGAATAGGGCTCAGGTTAATATAGGCAGCACTACGGTGAACAGACCATCAGAGCCCAATCAAGGATTAAGTAGGTTTGCCATTCAAAACCTGGATTTATGGCCTTTCTCCCTCAAATTTTGAAATCTCATGTTTGAGTGCTCATCTCAAATAATCACTTCTCAGCATTTATGATATTAAGACTCCATGCCTGTAAAACATAGGACAATGATTTTTTTGTTTTTCTTTCCCTACAAAAGTCTTGTAGAAAAACACGGCAAATGGAAAAAAAGGGAAAGCCATCATTCTGACTTCATCCTCAGACTCTCTACTTTATTAGGCACGGCTTTGCGTTGAGGTGGTTGTTAGACTATAAAACCTTCAAATCCACATGGTTGAGACAAAACTTCCTGTCTTCCTCACTAAACAGTATTCATTGTTCAGATAACTCTTTGCCAAGAAAAGTTGAACAGTTGAGATTTTGAAAATATTCTGGTCTTGTAGAAAACTCATAATGGTACAATCTACTGACCCCACCACATGCTATTGTGAGGAATTTTGTTTTGAAGACTCCATGCCTCCTCCCGCCCACATTTCAATCACCACATTAGCAGCTTCCTTTACCGCATGAAGGTTTGTGTTCACCAACGCCAGACCAATGACCTGTTAGACTGACAATGGCACCAAGAGTGCATCTCTTCATTTGTAAATATATAGTGAATGTCCATGTATACCTTGTGCTGTGCGTGGAGCCCTGAGGAATACAAAACTAAGTAGAGAACATGGCTCTGCTCCAAGGAGCTTGCCTAAGAGAAAGCAGGATAGTTTCCCTCCAGGAAACAGAACTTAGAAGTCAGAAGTGACTATCTATCCCCCAGCGTACCGTCTACTCCTGTGGTCCTAACCTGGAGTAATATTTACAGAACAGTTTTAACAAGTCCTCAATGTTTTCAAATGAGAAGATGTAGCATAAAGTTCTGGATTTATGACTTCTCTTAAAAAATGAGGAGTTGTGGCAACACAGATTCTTCCTTCCCACATGGCAATCATGGGATAGAGAGCACAGTTTTTCACAGTCCCCATCAAAAATATGACACACACACACACACACACACACACACCAGAGGACAGAGTAGTTCACATGTGAATGATGGAAGTTTGGAAAAGGCACAAAAGGAGGTGAAGCAATAAAAAGAAAATTAATAGATTTTTCACAAGTTCAAATAAAGGGCTAATCTGCAAAGACATAAGCCAGATAGGTTTCTGAAAGAAAATAGTAATATGACTAAATTTTTTTCACAAAACTGCTAAAGGAAAAAATAAAGCAAGAATAGATAATGATCAGGACTTTTAAAACATTTATAAAAGATGAACAGAATTATGAAACAGTATTTCATACAACTTTTAATAGCAGTAAAAATGAATAATTTCCTAGCAAAATAAAATTACCAAAGACAACACAGGAAAATAGTAGTGGATTAATTATCACAGACGAGATTGTCAAATGATTACATATTTACCATTAAAACAGTACCAGAAACAGATGAACTCATAACTATTTTTACCTAACTATTTAAAAATAGGTAATTTCAATGTTGGCTTTACTCTTCCAGATGTAGAAAAAGATGGAAAATTCCTCCAACTTATATTTCAAAGCCTGCATGGCTTTCATATTAAAATCTAACAAAAATAGTGCAAAAGAGGGAAAGTAAAGGCTCATTTCACCTACAGATAATGATGCAAAAAAGTCCTTATAAAATAGAAGCAAATAGAATCTTGTGATATATGAAAAGAATAAACAGTTATTTTATAGGTACAGTTTATATGGCATCTTGTCATTGTTTTATAAATTGGAATATATATAGGTATCTATGAATATATATACATTTGTATGCAGAGGGATGTGACTATACAGGAAATGTATAGTAAGTTATTAGCATGGTATGGCAGAGTTCATCATTGTGTCTCCCTTGTTTCTCCCAGTTTCTTCCTCGTGTCTCCCAGTATTTCCCAACTATCTCTGCAGTTAGGTTGGGGCCATGTGACAAGTTCTGGCCAATGGACTGTGAGTAAAACGGGGAACTTAAGAAATAACGTGCCTTCAGCCTTGGAAAGCTAGGAGGAGACAGGTTCCAGATGTCATTGCTATAACTTTGAGGAAGACTGCCAATCCACATTAAACATTGCATGAGGGAAATGAAACTTATTTTGTTAAGCCTTTGAGATTTGGGCATTTTTCTCTTATGGAAACTACATTATCCTAATCCAGAGATTAATATTTTGAAATGGGGTATTGCTGAAATTAAAAACCTAAATTATATGCCTTGTATTCATGTGAAGCAGGCAGTGATAAAATTGACATCAGAGGAAAGAAAGGATGAAATTGTTGTTATTCAATGGCGGAGAGAGAGACCACCACTTGTGGTAACTTGGGCATTAGGCCAGACCACATGCATAGCAGAAAAGATTAGAAAAGATAACAGTTGCAAATAAATATTGGCTATTGCTGATTGCTTCTACCAAAATATTATAAGGAAGTAATAAACTCAGGAAAAAAATGGCCAATATGCAAGCAGAATTTTTTTAATGACAGAAAAAAATAGAAATTTGGGATCATACAGGGCTGGAAAAATTGTTTATCAATCTCAGAAAGTATCAGATAATAACAACAAAAGAAAATATAAGAGTAAATGTCCCATCTAACCTTCTTGTTGGCAAAAGTGATCACATTGTGATCTCTCACATTGAAGCCTGAAAGCCTCCAGGTGGCTACGTTAAGAAAGACAAGTGTAGAGATAAGAAAGCAACGATATAAAGCAGACTTGAACACTATGCTTCAAAATGATTTCGGGTGTGGTTCCCGACACATGGCACTGAGTATGTAGATGAGAAGCCTACTCCTTTTTTTATTCAGTGTTAAGCCTACCAAGCTTTCAAGGAACTACATTGCCAAACAAACTAGTGGCTTAGACTACTGTGAGACTTTGTTCACGACATGGAGACATCTACATCCCATCGAAATGGATTACCATCCCATGGAAACAACTAAGAAACAAGAGAAAAATACGTAGAAAAATGTTTTTCACATCAGGCACAGGGCAATGAATGATCCTTGAGAGATGGGAGACAATCAAGATGAGCCTTACAGGTATACAGTTATTCAAGTTTACAGGCCAGAGAAGTTTCTGGTCAAGGCACAGAAGGGGGAGTTTAGAAGCGCGGCAGGTCTCCCTGAGTTGAGGAGACCGAGTGAGGAACGGGGGATTGCAACATGGCTAGACTTCGCAACCAGAGTACCAGAGAGAAGAGAGCTGCACAGAGAGAAAGTGCTAGACATCTGCAGAGTGCTCTTCCTGACTATTCAGCTAAATATTGACCCGCACAAGCATGGACTGAAATACCCAAGCCTGAGGAAGAGACCACCTGAAAAGATTGCAGCCGTGGGCAAACTACGGCCCATTCAGCTGTTCTATCCGGCCCGCGGAGCCGAAAGAGCGGAGGGTTCTCTTGCTCTCCCCTCCGCTCCTTCACCAGCAGCAGTGTTAACATGTATTAGTTCACACAAACACTCCATCCATGCTTTTGTTCCGGCCCTCCGGTCCAGTTTAAGAACCCATTGTGGCCCTCGAGTCAAAAAGTTTGCCCACCCCTGGATTAGAGGCAACAAACAACCCCACCAGCCAGCACGGGAAACCTCATTACGCATGGAGTTGCATCCATGGTTCTGTTGTATTTCTTTGAACAAAAGGGAGAATAATGCAGCAAGTTTTTCCAAGGGTTTAAAGAAAACACAGAAACAAAGGAAATGATTCCAAGAGTAACATCACAATTTTTAGTTATCAGATGCTGATTAAATAGTCATTCATGATCCATTGGGCCCTCACCGTTGCCTTATTAAGGATTCTAGCGTGAGAATGACTGACACTCTAGACCAGCGGTTCTCAACCTGTGGATCGGGACCCCTGTGGGGGTCGAATGACCCTTTCACCATCGGAAAACACATATATAATTACATATTGTTTTTGTGATTAACCACTATGCATTAATTATCTTCAATTTGTAACAATGAAAATATATCCTGCATATTAGATATTTACATTACGATTCATTACAGTAGCAAAATTACAGTTATGAAGTAGCAACGAAAATAATTTTATGGTTGGGGGTCACCACAACATGAGGAACTGTATTAAGGGGTCACAGCATTAGGAAGGTTGAGAACTGCTGCTCTAGACCATGGCAGTATGGAGAAAACTGCCCAGCTCTTGGGGAGCCTGTTATTTGGAGATGAGGAATGCCAAGGGCTCCCCGCAAAGAGTATGGATCTGATCCAGTTCCAGGGTCACTGAAATGGGGACCTGACCAGCGGGAGGTGGGAAGGGTGTGTCCTTCTCCTGCTCTGTGGGCCTCTACCGTGGTTGTCCAGACCGCCACTCGCCCGGGGGCTAACTGCGGGCGTCAGATCTTCATCCTGCTGCCCAAGAAGCCGCAGGTAGCATCTTACATAACTGAGCGGAGGGACATCTCTTGGCGAATTTCCAGGTCGCATCCTCCTGCTCCGGCTCAAGGATGAGAACCGACCCTGCTGACTTGCTTTCAGACTTTGTGAGTGGGGATGGAATCGAAAACATTTCTGATTTCCAAGGGCTAAAACTGGATTTGATGCACACATAGACATTCAGCTTTCGTATCAGGGAAAGCCCAGGACTTGGTATTTCAGGTTTGCAATGGCACCTTCTCCTTTCAAAGGTGACTTCTCTGGTCTCTTCTATAAGCATGGCCATGCCTCACCCTGGCCACAGAAATTCCCTCCACACAGGATGGTGAATATCACAGATTGTGTCTCCCTTCGGCACTTGGCAGCCAGGAAAACAAACAGTTAAAGTGAGCCAGACGGTGAGTTGGTTCCTGCTGAGCCATGGAAGGATAATAACATATATCTTTACCTAGATGTAGAGACGCATAGATACACAAAAGCCTCTAGCCGCCGCGTGTTGCTTCCAAAAGCCAAGTCCACGTTTTTCTGGGAAACATTTAAGGAATATCTTGGTCTCAAAGATGCCTCATGCTGCTCCCCTGTTAGTTACGCCTTGCTTTCCCCTGGCAAGCTAGCTCAGTGCCGGCATCATTTTAGGGCTGTGGTTCTCAACCTTCCTCATGCCGCGACCCTTTAATACAGTTCCTCATGTTGTGGTGACCCCCAACCATGACATTATTTTCGTTGCTACTTCATAACTGTAATTTTGCTACTGTTATGAATCACAGTGTAAATATCTGATAGGCAGGATGTATTCTCATTGTTACAAATTGAACATAATTAAAGCACAGTGCTTAATCACAAAAGTAATATGTAATTATATATGTGTTTTCCGATGGTCTTAGGCGACCCCTGTGAAAGGGTCGTTCGACCCCCAAAGGGGTCGCGACCCACAGCTTGAGAACCGCTGTTTTAGGGAAAGAAAAGAGCAAAACACCAAAGGGTTTCTCTGCCCCCCCCCCCCTCTTTCCTTATGCTTCTGCATCTCCATGTCCCACTTATGCGAAGTTGATTCCCTCCAGAACCCGGGCCAGCCTCAGTCTTCATTCTAAGGGGTTCCCTCCCTTCTGCCCAGCAGCTCCCCACCATCGACAAAGGCTGTGTTCAAGCCCTCTGCCCTTCCTTCGAGCGCTTGTTTGTATTTTCCCTGCCTGAGGTTGGGCTTACTGTGGGGCTTTCCACAGAAGAGGCAGGAGTTTGGATAAGCCAGCAGTTTAAGCAGGTTTTATGACCAGCCAGCGTAATAAAATGCATTCAGGGGTCACCTGAGGAACTTTAATCAGCACCAGGGGTCACTGGATAGCACTTCTAGACAGGAGAGACAGAAACGAGGAACGGATTCATGGACGAGGCAGAAGAGCTGGGGGAGGGACCCAGGGATCACAGGTCGTCAAGTTATCAGAAATAACATTTGAGAGAAAAAAAAATCAGTGTGTTTTGCAATCAGAAATGTCAAAAGGAGCCACTACAGCCCAGTGGGAACTAGAGATCGGCTGCAAGTTTAGATGAGGATTTTACCCAAAGACTTAAATGTTTCCCCCTTGTGCAGTTTTGCACGAAAGTTTGGCCTTAAGATTGGTCTCAAGATGGATATCAGATATCTCACCCTGAAGGGAGAAACATTCCCACCAAATCCTCTCCCGAAAGGAGAGAGAAAAAAATTCTGCATCCAATAATCAGAGCTTGGGCAGACAAATTGGCACCACTGTTTTTCCCCCCCTCCTCTTCAGCCTCACTTTTATTTTCTGTTAGAAATAAGACTGCAGACTTGAGTCACAATTCACAAATATTTGGTAGTATTATGTTGCAAGGAGCTGGGGGTGGGAGGGAGCGGGTAGAACCCAGAAGGTAATTCTTAAAAGCTTTGCCTTCACTCACGCAAACAAACTTTATGCTGCTCAATAAATCTCCTGTTTTGTAAGTGGCCATTAAAATAACAGATCATTTGATTAAATTTTTGTTTCCTTTTCACAACAGTCATTTGGAGTTTTGGGGGACCTCCAAATGTGGCCTTGGCCATGATGTCATTAGCATTTTATTAATGCATTCAAAAGGTTAAAAGCTCTTACTTTTTATAGGGCTTTTAAAAGCAAACATTTGATTGTCTCTTGCATAAACTGACTCTGAACCCATTAAAATGTGACAACAACTTCAGAACTGACCCTGTTTAAGGGTAAAAAAAAATTGATCAAGGATTTGCCACATTTTTAATTGCTTTGAATGATACGGAAACTGAACAGAGGCCAATATTTGGGAATGGAAAGAATTAAATCCAGGCCAACACCTTTTGATATAATAATGATATTTTTTAAATTAGGGGTTCCCCCCCTTTTTAGAGTTGAATGATTCTTTATGGCACAAAAATAGTTTATAGTTTGAAAGGTTTATTTTTTTTTTCCTCTCTAGTTCAGTCACAATATAGCCAGTTTGTCATTAAAAATAAGATGGAAATTTTAAAAATATATGGTTCAGGTGCCCTAGGCTGAAAAAAAATATATTTTAGGGTGGTAAATTTTTCTTTGTTGTTTATTTGGCTGGAAAAGCAAGTGTGGCTGTGTAGATTTGGAATGATGTTATCAAACTTTTAATTTTAAATTGGGTAGTTTGGGGAATTATGTAATAAATCCACTATAAAACACTAAAACCAGTGTGTTTTAGGGTCTATGTAGCCATTTATTGTTATTTTCTATTTTGTCTCATTCTCATCTCACATATTTTTAAGTTGGAGTTACCCCATCGAATAATATTTTGCGTACGAAAGAGAAAATTCCCGCTCCCCAACTTCTACTCAAAATAAGACTACATGTTCCATTCCAATTTTTCCGATTCTTAAAAATCATTGACCAGGAGGAGTCTTCTAGTCTTCTACTTAACTTGATTGTTTTATTCTTTTTTGTGTGTGACTGGTTGCATTTCTCACTCTAGTACATTTGTTTTATTCAGAGCACATCAGATCTTTTTTTTTTTAATCCCTCACAAATGAACTACTGAAAAACCACCTTCCTTAGCCTTCTTTCTTTTCTTTCTTTTTTTTTTTTTTTGGTATTTTTCAAGTGTTTCTTTTCTAATTGTGTCTGTATTCGGAGGCATATGTGGGGGCGGGGGCCTACATAACTAGCAGGAGCCGATCAGCAGATAAGCTTGCATAACACACACTTAATTACACAAGCAAGTCTTTCTGGAGAAAGCCTTCTGACAATTACCTCCCGAAATAAATATACCTTGGTGACTGTCAATAGTAATAAAACCTGCACAATCGTTTCTTAAAGCTTTTATTGTTTGCCTGTAATTAGCATGCTGATGTGATTAAAGCTGCGTTTGACTTTTGATAAACCCCAGACGCCTATAGATAACATTTCCAGCAGTTCAAAGCTGCTTTCATTAGAAGCGATATTTATCTGATTTGTAACCAATCAATTGGAAATAAAACTTTCCTGGGGCATGCCGTTAAAACAGCCAGCAGCAGCCCTGGCTTCCCCAAGCCCCTCTTCTCATCTATGTCCTTGAATGAGATGGATTCCATATGGTTAGGCGCGGGAGACCCGGCAGGGATTGAAAAGGTAGAGAATGCAGCTCTGTGGAGAGTCCCTCCAGACGTAGTGCCTTATTTCTTCTCGCTGCTATTCGAAGGCACGGTAACTGCTGTAACCAATTTTCTTGAAAAATACACTTTCGTGTGGCGGCAGAAAAGCCTGCAGAACTGGAGGTTGTTAAGGGCATATTTGGGATGTTTACTCTGCGTCCATATTTTTAAGTTATGTCTGATTCTTTTATCAGACCCTTCTCATTCTGACTTTAACTGTGTCCTCTTTGCTCTCCCCTAAATTATCTGCCCCTCTTTTTCCATACTCTTCTCACCTTCTTCCTCCTTTCTTTCTCCCTTCCTTTTCTTCTGTTTTGTTGTTGTTGTTGTTATTGTTTTTGTGTGTTTTCTCTAATATTTGGTTTGCGATCACTTTAAACTTTCTTGTTCAAAATTACAGAGCTCTAAATTTTGAAGTTTTGACAGACAGACAAACAGAGATCTTCAAAAGGTTATCTGACCCAGCAAATAGATTGAGGACATTCTAAACGTCCCTAAGCGATAGAGACGCTAGCCGTACCTCCACATTACCTTGGTGACTTTGCAGCCTACGTCTCAATTTCTGTACAATTCCACCTTTGCACAAATCTACTTATTCTTGTTTTCAATATTAGGAAGAATAAAGAAAGGACAAAAGAGAGAAAGATTAAGCCAGCCTACCTTCAGAATCTGTATGTACTAATTCAAAGCACTTTTTCCTTCTTATCCTCCATACTCCCCAAACATTTCATATTTTTAGAAACCAAATAGAGAAAATAAAAGATTTTCTATAATGGAACCAGTGTTGACATGTAGACCTTTATGGATTTCCAGCCATGGCTCGTTAAAATCTGTCTTTAGCTAGATGGCAAACATGTGCATAAAATGCTATAGAAATGCCATGCTTTTAAAGTGGAGTTTGAAAGTGAGTGTACATAAACAAAATACTTTATTGCTATTAAAACGGAAACGTGAAATCTGTATCTGTGAATCCATTTCCACTAATCTGGACGTGTTCGAAGGCTCTTGATTTTTATTTAATTATATGGTATCCCAGTGCCCAGATCAAGTGTTTTCTTAAACGCTGTAATTTGCAACTTTAAAATCTTACATAATTCCAACCTTATTTAAGCACATGTATGTCTTTGCACAGGCCATTCAAGCATGTCCTCTTGAAAGCACTGATTCTTTCTAATCTTAAAACGACCTCAGTTACGGCATTTAATATCTTGGATATGAATGCCATTTCATGTACGTATCACCTAGAGGCAGTTGCATTTAAAAATTGGAGAGATAGGAGAGGGGGAATTTTTCCTGTAAAATGAACAACTAAGAAGATAGCAAGATTGGATCTGACAAGTATGTCTCTATTGGTCTCGGGTTTATGAATATGCCTTATAGCAGGGGAATTTCTGGAGAATGCCAGGCTCAGGGAAAAGGTCTGTGGTATGCTGTGTGCCTTTTGAAAGAAGCTTTTTATCAGAATTTAAACATTTTCCTTTCCATTTACTTTAGAAAATATTTTAGACATCATTAAAAGTCCATTTTTAAATAAGTTAACTGTAAAGTGGTCTTTACTTTAAATGCATTCTCTCATTTCTACATTTCCTAATTAATTCACATTAAGGTAAGTCTGTTGGGAAATGTGTTATGCTACCAAAACACAAAATATTTATTCTCATCATCTTGATTTTGGATCCATTAATTTAAGATTATTAATCAAGTGTTTGTTGGATAAAATTTTCATTTCTGTTGAAAAAAATATTGAGTCTACTTTTGAAACTAAAGTTGGAATTTTTTTGCACATAAATTATCTCATATTTTGGCAACCATATGATCACTAAAAAAGCAGAGGTTCAGAGCCTTCAGAACTTGAGCAGTGCCTTTAAAATATACTCAGCACATAACTGAAACCACAGTGATAATATTTCAAGTAATAGAAAAAAATGGTTTGCAGATTTACAAAAGAGAAATCATGTACTTCTGCAAAGTTTTATTCTCATAAGACTTGTCTGGCTTATGGACAAGTAAGATCAAGATAATATCACATCAGGCCTGGCTGGGTGGCTCAGTTGGTTGGAACATCATCCCATACACCAATAGGTTTTGAGTTCAATCCCCAGTCAGGATGATCAATGTTTCTCTCTCTCTCTCTCTCTCTCTCTCTCTCTCTCTCTCTCTCTCTCTCTCTCTCTCTCTCTCTCTCTCTCTCTCCCCTCTCCTTTTTCCGCCTTCCTCCTTTCCTCTCTCCAAAATCAATAAACATATCCTCAGGTGAGGATTTTTAAAGAAAGATAATATCACATCAAACAACTAAAGGTAGGAAATGTTGCTTAACTGGATTTTTTAAAAGAAATTGGTGCTCGAGTATGGGTTTGTATGTGAGTGTGTTTATGTGTTCGTGTACAATAAGGACACATTGGCGACCATGGCACGGTGGTTCCGCTGTTTGTTTTGGGTATCTTCCCTATAATTTACTTCTCTTGAATTACCTGTCAAATATATAACTTCTTAACTTTTTTTTGGTAGGAAAAAAACACTTATCTAGCCATTGACTGTAGCTACACAATGACAACTATCAGAATGAAAACTGAATTGTTTCCCTTTATAATGCGAAAGATCTGAGTGTCTGAAAAATCATGGCGGCTCTGGTCTAAAGGTTTCAGTGTTTACCCAAGTATTTGGCAGCATGTAGACAGGGCCACAGGCTCTGTTCCCTCTCTGCTGAGGGCCCTTGTCACCTGTAGATGCAGGATATTTCAAAAGTACTCAGCAGAGCAACTGCAGAAGTGATTGAAGTGACATTCTCCAGGCTGCATACTTTGGGAGGGGAAGGTCTGACCATTTTTTTCTTGCAGGTAGTCAAGCCAAGTCATTCTAACTCATCTCTCTCACCTTATACCTCAGGTGATTTCCTCCCATGTCAGTGTTAACTCCTTTCTTTTTGTTTCCTGAAATTAACATGACTGTTTTGAAATTTTCTGTAGACAATGGAGATTTCAATTTGGTTCATAAATCTTATGCACATCATCACAAATGGCTGTGTTTCTATGTCTCTTTGAAAACAAACAACAAGCAAACAAAAAACTCCTGACCAAAAAAAAGAAAAAGAAAAAGAAAAACACTTCTTATTTCAAGTTCTACCTGAAAACAGAGTGGGCCTCATGCTTCACAGGCAAGTCTTTCAAAGAAGTAGAATGCCCATCAACTTGGACAGGAACAAAGAGAGTTCTATTTCTACTGTCCCATTAGTCTAGCAGGCTAATTCAAGTTTAAGCAACTCTTAATTTGTCAAATGGATGGAGTTTACTTTTTTTTTTTTTTACATTCCTGATCTGAAGCACATTTATGAGTGTGTTCCGATGTCAAGTGTTTTTTCCAAAGTCCGATCCCACATTGGTAGAAATGATAACACCAGCTAAATACACGCCAACTCCGCAAACGAAAAGAATGAGGACGAAGATGCGCCCGGCAGAGTGTTTCAGTTTATATTCTGTGTGTTCATGATGCTCTTTAGAACTTACTTCATCTCTATATGAAACTTGTTTGCTTAAATTTAGATTAAAAACAACCACCATCAACACAGACAGTGGGGTGGTGAGGGCCTGTGGGCTGGAGGGGATCGAAGGGGGTGGGGTGGGGGGTGGGGGGAAGGAACATATGAAATACTTTCAACAATAAAGATTTTTTAAAAATAAAATTAAAATAAATACAATAAACACAACCATCTTCTTTTCTGGTCTATTGGTGGCTGGATGGACAGTGTGACTTCATTTTTCATTTTCCCACCGCTTGAACCATATGGTGACAAAGCCAGTTAAAAAAAAGTGGACCCATACAATGTAATGGAATCCTATCAAGAAATGAGTGTAGTAACCACTACTCTTTGGGTCTCAATAAAACTAGTTCTTAAAAACAACTTGGAAGGTTCTTTGAAGGAAGAATTTTGTCCTCCACACAAAACGGTGGTGTTGAGCGAGTCTGCTCCCCGGGGCAGCTTTGGGGAGCTGCAGACTTGCACAGAGAAGCGGTCACGGTCACGGGCAGCAGGCGTGTGCATTCGCCGGCGTGTCTCTGTGACCCTCCCTGAGCCTGCTCTTTGGAGGTAGACAGAGTCGGCTCCAGGGACGCGCCTGCGGTTTGCTTGGGTCTTGGCAATTTTTTGCAGAGTCACTGCAGAGCCCAGAAGAAAGAACACTTTAAAAAAAAAAAAGAAGTTTTAAAAGAAACGAAAAGGAAAAGAGGGAGAGGGAGAAGAAAGAACAGGCACTCTCAGCTCCAATGGAAGCGATGCCAAGAAACAACTAACTGAAAACAGACCGAACCAAGACGAGAAATGAGGAAAGAATAAAATGGTTTGGAGTCAGGCAGACAAATGCATGAGAAAAAAATGTACATGGCTTCAGAGCCGGACTTGGCATCCAGCTCAGAAATGTGTGTGCGCAGTTTTTCATTTTTATTTCTGGGAGAATACTTTGCAATTTCTTCTTACTGAAAAGGATGAGTTCTTTTCCTTCTTTGACAATAGTGGAGAGACCACCCCCCTCTCTCTTTAAAAACGCTACCTCCTCTAACTCAGTGCAGTTTAAGGATGTTTTCTTGTGCTGAATGGCTAGATCATTTCCTACTGTCTCGAACCAGATACAGGACTAAAACCCCAATGTCTGGGCCTCCTGTTTTTTCAACCAGTTTTCTAACACCCTCCTATGAGGAGACGGAGGATCATTGGCTTGTTTCAAAAGAAGGCAGGGTGTAACTTGGGCCAGTTTTCATTCTGCATTACCTGATGAGTCTACGCAGCCCTGGGCCTGAGGCCTGCCAGTATTTGGTTTATTAGATTTAATCCACTAATGAATGTCTGAAATGCTCGTCTATGAGTATGAATTTTTAATGCTGTCCTCATGGCCTCTGCTGTACTTTCCTGCTTATAAAGCAGGGGTCCTCAAACTATGGCCCGCGGGCCACATGCAAATACAAATATTGTATTTGTTCCCGTTTTGTTTTTTTACTTCAAAATAAGATATGTGCAGTGTGCATAGGAATTTGTTCATAGTTTCTTTTTAAACTATAGTCCGGCCCTCCAACGGTCTGAGGGACAGTGAACTGGCCCCCTGTTTAAAAAGTTTGAGGACCCCTGTTATAAAGGGAAGCTTAACACATTCAAGTCATCCGTGGAACTATATGAGGTGGTGAGGAGGGGACACCTGGAGAGAAAATGGACCACTGTGATGCTAATTTCCTTCTCACCTTTGACCACGAGGGGAAATTATACATAATTTGTAGAAACAGTTCTCCTGGAAGGAGGAAACCCAAGGGAAACACGAAAGTTTGTTTAATCTAAATTGAATACCTTTTGGATAAGAAATGCAAATGTGGTTGGAACTGGATTCTTCCTCTGTGTCCTGCGATCAAAGCACTGAGGCTTCTGACTGCCCTGAAAGCCAGGGCCGCAGTGCGGACATTCTTATGTGGACCTCACTCTGCAAGGCTAGCCTTGATGAGGCAAGACCCTCTGAACAGCTGCCAGGGACTTTTGTTTCCGGCCATGACAGATGTGTTCTAAAGGCACTGATCATAAAGTAGTGGCCTGGTGCACAAATTGGTGCACATTGAAAGGAAATTAATTAGAAGAAATATTTTAATATCTCTATTCACCCTTTCTCTTTAATAGAAGTGTCAATCAAATTCACGATTGACAATGACAGATGGAAACTCATGCGTGTGATTGGTGCCAGCGAGAGCTTTATATGTATCTCACATGCACGAGTCAACTTAGCCTTTTATAGATATAGAATAAACTTGCTTAATTAGACTTGCTTTCTGATGTAGCTAAACTTTTTCTAGCCCACTGAAACACCCCAACTTCTCTTTCAGGTAATTGTCAGTAACACAGCAGTAAACATCAACACAAAGCAGATTATTGTAGATCACACAGGCAGAACAAAGGGTAAAATATTTAGCTGCAGCAGCGTTTGACTATATTCTGCGCAGTGAGAAAACCCGAAGTCATTTTCAAGGTCCACCATTTCTCACTTCTTTTCAGTTGGGTCAAGTTTCTAAGCTTTCTAAATCTCCATTTTCGGGCTAATGAAAAGAAAATGGGATTCCACCAAGTCTCCTATCTACCTACTCCAGGACTTCTGTGAGGATCAAATGCAATGAGACACAGGAAAACGCTTCACAGACATTTAGTTACAGTGTAAAATGTTTCCACCTGGCTATAAAGCAAGTCATGTTCCTGGGCTGAAAAAACTCCAAGGAGGCTAGTTGCTAAAGAGAGGAAGCCGAGCATTGCTACATGACGTCATTACCCGGATGATCACTTAGCATATTAGCCTTTTATATATACGGATATATATATATATAGAAAACCAAAAGAACAGCATTCGAGCATCTATTTTCTGTGCTTCTCCCCTTGCCACTCCACTCTCTTACTTCCCCACCCTTGCCACCAACCTTAATCAAGTTGGGTAGTAATAGATACTCTTGAGAGGTGTGTAGGTGACCCCCATCCCTAGGGTGGCCAACATTGTTGCCCTGAGAACATCTGAGAACAGCCTGCAAGTTACTGCCTCTCTGAGAGGTCCCTTAATATACATGTTCTATCTTATGTGCCCCCATTTCCAAGGGATTGTTAAGATGCAGAAAGTGCTCAATATGTTAAAGAAACCAACAAATAACAACAAAAACACACACTCAAAAATCCTCAGCACTCAACAAAGGTTAGTTCTTTCTTCTCCCCTAAAAATAAAAGAAAACAATTTTTTGAAGTGAACCCGTTTGTTGAAAATCATTCCAAAGTCTAGCTGTCTTCTCTCTTTAGTAACAGATCACCTTGTTTTAACCCAGCAGTTCTCAACCTGTGGGTCGGGACCCCTTTGGGGGTCGAACGACCCTTTCACAGGGGTCGCCTAAGACCATCCTGCATATCAGATATTTACATGACGATTCATAACAGTAGCAACATTACAGTTATGAAGTAGCAACGAAAATAATTTTATGGCTGGGGGTCACCACAACATGAGGAACTGTATTTAAAGGGTCGCGGCATTAGGAAGGTTGAGAACCGCTGTCATCTAACCTGACAGGTCACTGTGGTTTTAGAAGTTAAAGGAGGCTGATGGGGAATTTCTCTAGTGCTGAATAGGCTTTGTAATCTGCCTTTAGGACGAAATCGTCACAGGCAGTTTTCTTGTGCTGCAATAATCACAGTCGTAATACCTTTGTGGGGTGAGAGCGAGTTCATTATTTCACTTATTCCCCATCACCATTTCATCAAGTGGCTATTCCTCTTTTACAAATGAGGGGATTGAAGCTCAAAATGGTAAAAATGTTACCCACCCCACCAGTGGTGGAGATGAGATTCAAACCCAGTTCTATTTGGCTCTAAATCTCCACCCCTGTGACCACTTGCATCCTGCTTTGTGCTGTTAGACCAAGTAGGACAGCATTTCAGCAGAGCATCCCTGCAGACAGTGCTGCCCAACACCCTGATGACAGGAATCCACTTTTCCATCTCGGTCGCGTGTTTCATTGTTTGAGAGTTCTGTGTTTTCTACATTTCTCTACTTTGAATCTGACGATCATCACTGTGAAGCTGAGAGGGACATTTAAACAGCGGTCTGAAAAAGAAGTGTGTTGTAACAGGGGGTAGAGAAGGGAAGGAGCTGCTGTATTCCTGATGGGTCCCCTGGCCGTTCTCCAGTTTCTGGTACTCTTCCCCAGGGTCACTGAGTGCTATTTTCCATTTGTTGGAGCATTTTCATGACCAAAATTTTGGAACCGTGCTTGCTACATGTGGCTATTAAGAATCTGATATGTGGCCCTGGCCAGGTGGCTCAGTTGATTGACGTGTTGTCCCGTGCATCAAAAAGTTGGGCGTTCGATTCTCGGTCAGTGCACATACCTAGGTTGTGGGTTCGATCCCTGGTCGGGGCACATGTGGGAGGCAGTTGATGTTTCTCTCTCTCAAATTAATGAAAACATATCCTCAGGCGAAGATTAAAAAAACAACAACTTGATATGAGGCTAGTCCGAATTGAGATGTACTCTAAGTGCAAAATATACACTGGATTTCCAAAACTTCATATATATTTTTTTTAAAAAAAGGATATCAAATTCCTTGTTAATTGATTACATGTTGAAATGATAATATTTTGGATATGAGTTAAACACACTGTTGAAATTATTTTGACTTGTTTTGAAATATGTGGCTACTAGAAAATTTTCAATTATACATATCCATATGTAATTTGCAGCTCGTGTTATATTTCTATAGGAAAGCATTGTTGTGTGTGTGCCCCCAAGGATGGACTGTACCAGATGTTTAACATGTAGTAGATCCACTCCTTGCCCCACACAGTCTAAGAGATGAGAAAAGCAAGCACTTCTTTACCTTCCACCCTCTGTTCGTTCAGTGCTTTGAGTACAAGGTCCTTTGTAGGCTCAGAGAGATCGTTGAGTCCTTGGCATGTGGCGGGTGCTAGAGTGAATATCCTTTAGTCATCCTTGTTTAAAATTGGAGGGACATATTTCTTTATTTACTCCAGAAATATTGCTCTTTGTGTTACAGGGGAATGTATGGCCCTATTCCTTGAAAACCATGAAGTTAGCATGGGAGAAATTCAGGCTTTTGTCCCAGTTTTGCTGGGTGTGGGTAGTGGGTAGGGAGAGAGGTGGAGAGTGGGTAGGACAGGCGGAGAGCTCTGCGAGGCGGACTCTAGGTCAGCGGTTCTCAACTTGTGGGTCACCACCCCTTTGGTGGTCGAACGACCCTTTCACAGGGGTCGCCTAAGACCATCCTGCATATCAGATATTTACATTACGATTCATAACAGTAGCAACATTACAGTTATGATGAAGTAGCAACAAAAATAATTTTATGGTTGGGTCCCAACATGAGGAACTGTATTTAAAGGGCCAGAAGGTTGAGAACCACTGCTCAAGGTCGAAGGGTGCTCTCAGACCACTCTGCGTGTCCATGACAAACACAAAGTTCTTTCCGAAGCCTGAGTTCTCCATCTGAACACAACAGAAGAGTATCCAGAGCCACTGACCCTGTTGAAGACCTGAGTCCGCTCTGATAACTGTTCCCCGAGAAAGCAAATGGCCTGCCCACCCCCTCTTCCACTCCCCAGACACCTAGACCTGTTTGTTCGGGTCACAGAGAGGAGCTACAGCTGATTTCCATCTTGAAGGGAGGAATTGTTCCTGCCCATCGGCCTGCCTGCCTCCCGCCTGCCCGCCTGGGATTGCAGCTGAGCCATATTTAGCCTCTAAAGCTAGATGTTTTAGTGCCTGGCTTTTTTTAACTGGCATATGTTAAGAGCTTTGAATTAACAGGTGCATAAAAACTGTCAAAAAACACTTAAATCTCAAGACAGACTGTCAGTTGTATTAAAAAATATGGTGTTACATAACCATGCACTCTCAACACGTCCAGCGTGTTACCGCTTGGAAAGTCTTTTCTCCTTCCTAGCAACCCAGCAATGTTAATCCATCCCATGTAACAAAAGGCCGTGGTCCCTTCACCTCTCGATGGAGGATATGGGCTGGATGTGTGTGCGTGCACGCGTGTCTGTGGGGCGTGGGGGAGGATGAAAATCATGGAGGGGAAAGTTTTCTTTTCTGCAACGGAATCTTCTTTCATTTTCCAAGATCCCCATTTGTAAACTAAGCTAATTGAGGGGGGAAAGAACTCCCAGAGCTCTGGGAGGCACTCTTGAAATTGTTCCTTTTAAGGAAAACAAACAATTTATCATGTAATAAGGTGACATTTCAATTAAAATTAGCAGAGGATGGCAGAGAGAGGGAAAATGCGTCGTTTAGAGCTTTGTGAATTACAACTATTTCAAGCAAACGTATAAAAGACACTACTTGGTTAAAATCAGTTAAAGCAGAGGATAAATAATGTCTGCCTTCATGATATTAACAGTCACAGTATTGTATTTTAAAGACAATAGTTATGCATTAGTAACTCTAAAATGGGGATGAAAGAAGCCACCATTTCTGAGTGAAGTACGCTCTTGCACATAATATGCATCATAAAAGCATCTTAACTTAATCAAATAAGTTTAATATGGTCTTGCTTGCATTTTATAGAGTGATGTCTTGGCTTCAGCACTGGGTCCTGATCTACCAAATTGCTGGATGACCATGGCCAACTCAGTTACTTTTTGGAAGCGTCATTTGTTTTTTAAATTGTAATGTGATAGTGGATGGGGGTGGGATGGGAGAGAAAGCCTTCTTAATATTTACTTTGGTTCTGAAATGAGTAAAAGGCTATGATTTATGAAATTCTACCTGGTATAAAAGTGTCCCTTCTGGATGTCCCCAGGTAGACTGCTAGAGCCACGAGACTGAAATGATGAGGCGAGTGTTTGCTTGCTTTTTGGTTTTTCCTCTATCCTGACATTTAGATTGCTTTTGGTTTTTGCTTTTTCATGTTCACGTGCATTCCAGAGGGCTCTTCTAGGTCAGGTTTCTCAGGAAATAGGCCCTGAGATGGAGATGTGTGCACAAAATTTTATTGGGGAATATGTTTAAGGATAACTACAAGGTCAGGGAAGCCAGGACTGGGAAGAGAGGGACTGGTTGTAATGCAGTTGCAACAAAGGACTCAGCCAGTCCCTGGGGGAGTTCTGGCTCCTCGTTCTTCCCAACTGAGTCAAAGGGGCCAGTGCTTTGCACCCCAATGATTAGTCCTTGGTTGCAGACTGCCTTTGCCAAGGTCAGCCTCTTGAGCCTAGGGCAGCAGTTCTCAACCTGTGGGTCGCGACCCCTTTGGGGGTCCAACAACCCTTTCACAGGGGTCGCCTAAGACCATCGGAAAACATATATAATTACATATTGTTTTTGTGATTAATCACTATGCTTTAATTATGTTCAATTTGTAACAATGAAAATACATCCAGATATTTACATTACGATTCATAACAGTATTTGAGAGAGTTAGAAACATCGATATTTACATTACGATTATCAGATATTTACATTATGATTCATAACAGTAGCAAAATTAGTTATGAAGTAGCAACGAAAATAATTTTATGGTTGGGGGTCACCACAACACGAGGAACTGTGTTAAAGGGTCCCGGCATTAGGAAGGTTGAGAACCACTGGCCTAGGGCAACTCATTGGAGAGAGAAGCGCCAGTGAGCCATCCGCAGCCCGCACTTCCCACAGCTGGGGAAAGGGGCGCCTCAGTCTTGAAAGGGTCAACGGGGCAGTGCACCGTACCAATTGCGAAGACAAATACAGGAGCGGTTCTCATGGTTCTTAGAGTTTCTCCCTTACTAGATGGGTGACCTTAGACAAGATGCTTAATGTTTGTGCTTCTTAACCCACACTTTCCGCATTCCCAAACTGGGGAGGATAACAGAACCAGGCAAAGGTATCATGAAAACTAAAGAAATAATATTTATAAAGCATCCAGCAGAGCGCCTGACAGGTAACGGGCTTTTAAAAAATATAAGCTTCAGCCTTGTATTAAATGATAATCCTTCGTGTCTACGGGGAGTTTCAAAAGAGAAGGAAGAGCTGACAAATACTAGGTGGCCCCGGAGGTTAGTCCACAGATGAAAATGTTTTCTTGTTGTAAACTGCCTTGTTCCATGTGGAATCTGGGCTGTGCTTTCCACCCCCTGTTGGGGGAGAAAAAACAACAACACATATTGAAATGGTGTAATCTCTCCCACCCACAACCCCCTCATCTCATCTCAACACCACCCCCCAGCTCTGGCATTAGTCAGCGTTCACTGTTAATAACTAGGGACTGAGATAGGAGGTATCCCCCAGACAGGCTCTTTCTGTCCTACTTATACATGAACTTGATGGGCTCTCCTGCAAATTTATGTGTCCTGCAAATTCCACTGACCTCAGTACATTACGAAGCATAGGGTTTGGATGAGATAGAGGGGAGGTGGACAGAAACACTTAGTGATTTTGCCAAATTCCTTTTCAAAAGTGGAAACCAAGCCAAAAACAGATGGCATGCACAGTTCCCAACACTGTTTTCCCATTGGAAGGTATTAATATTATTGCTGTTTTATCCTTATTGATTGGGAACAAGTTAGTTTCTGTAATGGGCAAGGGTTTTTGCCAGAAGGAATTACATTCTAAGGAAGATCAAAGTGTGGGTGTTTGGTCTGATACACATTTCCTCTCTGTTTAAATACTGGGCCTTATGTTCTGTTTCGAAATTCTGGTGTGCATGTCCAATAGTTGGGGATGATTGCTTACTTTTTTTTTTTTTTTTTTTTTGAGAGAGAGAGAGAGGCAGGGAGAGAGAGAGACCTGTTGTTCCATTCATTTATGCATTCATTGGTTGATTCTTATATGTGCCCTGACCGGGGATCAAACCTGCAACCTTGACATATTGCTTACTCGCCCCTTCCTTCCTCATTTGTCCCCAGAGCTTTCCTTCTGGCTTTTCTCCTGCTCAGCATCAGCCAGTCTGGTGCAACCAGCACAGCAGGCCAGAGGAGGAGATGCGGTGTCATAAAACCAAACCCTGTTGGTAAATATTTTGATTTCAGAAAAGCTGAAAAACAGTTGTTATTTCGGAAGTTGGAGGGCCAGGTTCGGGGAGGAAATTCCTGAGAAGGAACCTGGCCCTGAAAATGACAAGCTCTTTAGCTGGGAGATATTTTTACCTTTGAATATGGAACAGGAAGATCAATTTCTCCAAACACTAGAGTGAAACTGAATCGTTACCAGCCCGCCAGCAACATATACTAGAAAAGAAGAAAATCACTTGATCCCCAACCATGGAGAACTTAAAACCATGACAATAAAACAAACGAAAAAGACCCAAACAAACTGAAACCGCTTTTCATTCCGCTTGTGAGTACAACAATCCCAGCCCTCAGGGCGTATCGGTTTTTATTTTCACTTATTTACATTCAGGCATTCATTTTGCCTTTCTTTAAAAGAGTCTGAGGTGTCTAAGGAACGAAAGTAGTTTTTCTCAATTATTTGTATTAGTACTATTCATTGTGTCATCTTGATGATAATGTAAAGTTTCAGGTTTTTTCTTTTTTTCTTCTTTAAAGAAAGTAGCTGCCCTGACTGGTTTGGCTCAGTGGATAGAGCGTCAGCCTGTGGACTGAAAGGTCCCAGGTTCGATTCCGGTCAAGGGCATGTACCTTGGTTGCGGGCACATCCCCAGTAGGAGGTGTGCAGGAGGCAGCTGATCCATGTTTCTCTCTCATCGATGTTTCTAACTCTCTCTCTCTCCCTTCCTCTCTGTAGAAAAATCAATACAACATATTTTTTAAAAAAGAAAGTAGTTAACAAGTGTGTGAGAAATATTAGTTAAAACTCTGTTCACTTTAGCCCTTCAGTTTTGCTAAAAAGAGATGGTCAACAGTCTCATGACTGATTCATACTTGAATTTAACCGATTGTGTTTATGTAGCACAAACCTCAAAATAAATGGTCTTGTGCTGAATTACAGAGTTGTGGGGGAGGGGGACAGCATTGAATGCTCATAAGACTGCGGGGAAGGTGGGCTGGAGGTGTGAGGAGAGGGTCTTGGGGTGATCTGACATATTCTAAGCATCTCTCAACATTCCCTTGGGGCCTCTCACTTTCTGGACCCTCACCCCTTCCTTTCTTTGCCTTGCTGTGCCATGGCCTTCCACCTTCGCTGCCCTGGTGGCTCACCTGCTGGGTGAGCAATTTCTTGCTCTGCAAATGCTAAGTTCTCCCCCTTATCCTTTCACATGCCCAGAGTTTCTGTCTCCTCCCACCACTTTCAAACTTGGATCAACACATACTATACATGCTGCCGTGTCTACCATGCAGCAGCCACCAGCATGATGGAATCCAGAAGGGTGGGGTGCCCCACCCCACGAAGCAAACTTCACCCAATGGGCAAGAAGAAACAGGTGGGAACTGGCCAGATAAATTCCCTCTTCTCCCTCACTCCCATGGACCACCCTGAAACATCATTTCTGAATACAGCCTGTGTGCACAGGTTCCTGCTGGACATGCCTGCTGTGCTCCCAGCTATGTCTTTTACTGTCATTGCAAAGCACTGGCCAGCACAGTATAGCTTCTTCCTCCTTCCATCTCACCTCCCGATTAGAGCATCAGCAGTCGACCCTTGCCTAGGGAACTGTCTCCTGAGAGGCCTGAGCTAAGACAGGAGGGCAGCATGAAGTCTCCTGAGAAACTAGTGTTCTCAACAACCCTCACGGACTGCTGTCTGAATCGTAGAAAAAGTATGTCCAAGTACAAATCCCTCTGAGATGCTGGGGATGCTAGACAGTCCCTCGTTAAGATCCCAAGAGAAGAGGGGGCCCAAATATGTGTCTATGAAGGGAAGGGGAGGACAGGTTTAATGACTCCTCAGAGCAGCAAGTCTGCAGGACTACGTGGACACAGCGTGGCCTTGAGCTATCAGTGGATAGAAGTAGCCCAGCCTTAGTGGTTGTGATGAGGGATCTTCACAGGAAATCCCCTGAAGGGAAAGAGAGGAGGAGAGAGTGTGGTGGGTAGGACCTGGAGGTTTGAGAGAACTTGCTCAGAAGAACTTGTGAGGTCCCTCTTAGTAGAAGTATTAGAATTATTTGGAAATTTGGGAAAGGGGGAGATTGAGAAAGGGTTAACGGTTGTGAAATACAAGTTGGACCCAAGCCAACCTTGATAATGCAGTCATTGAGTAACAGTGACTAGCAGCATTTTACGCTAGCTAGCCACAGTGTGATAACTGTCTGCGGTCTACTCTTGCGGTGTTTCTGTGGAGCAGAGTGACCACTGTGAGGCCACTGACTAATGGGATGTGCCATGAATGGCTCTACTTTATTTGTTTTCCTACATCCTCAGCCCATTAGCCAATCGGAGAGATACTCCACTTCTCTTAGGAAAAATACCATACTACACCACAATGTCAAGATTTCTGACTAGAACATTCAAGTTGACACTTGAAAAGATATGTTCTAGGGGTTGGGCTCCTTATTCTAAACCCTCTGTTTATAATGAAAGCTTCCAGATACTCTCAAATTATGCTTGAGAAATTATTAGTAACTAGAGGCCCAGTGCATGGACTCATGCACTGGTGGGGGGGTGGGCGTGGCCTGCGGGGATCAGCCCACTGTGGGAGCGCTGCTCATCCCGGTCAACTGAGCAGCTATTTCTGCTGTGTGAGCAGCCGCTCATCCCTGTCAGCCAAGCAGCTGTGGACCTGCTCTCTGAGCAGCACTCACACAGTGGGAGTGCACTGACCAGCAGGGGGAAGCTTCTGTGTTGAGCATCTGCCCTCTGGTGGTCAGTGTGCATCATAGCGATTGGTCAACTGGTCATTCTGGTCGTTCTGCCGTTCGGTCACTGGGCTTTTATATATATAAATTATTAAACTTGGGGGGGAAAGTGACTACAGGAGAGAGCCAACAATACAACAGGTAAGACCGAGAGCAGAACAAAAGATTTCTTCCTTTACATCTTAGATTACTTGTGTCACAATTTCCAAATCCAGGGACAACAGAGGGGCCTGCCCAGTTGTATAGCATAAGTGTCTATATATCAAGGGGGTGAATACAACATAATTGCAGTCATGAACATATTCCCCACAAGCTAGTCAAAATAGCTCAAAAGTTCATACCAGCTATACTCATTAAATCCCTATTTTGGAATCTTACAATTTCTTTTTCCTTTTAACCCTTTTTTTGAGTAGAGAGATGATTATTATTTGAAATTTAAAGTAAAAACAGTGACATAGTAATAAAACTGCAGAATTATCACACAAGATTTAAGGTTTAACATCTATTTTATTAATATCTATTTTATTTATTACATGACAAGATTTAAGGTTTAACATCAATGACTACTGCTTATTCTAGTTGATATTCAATTGTGACATGTTTAGATATACATTATGATGTATACATAAAAATAACAAATGGATCTTGTGCATTGTTGTTCATTCCCTGCTCTTCCCCTCTCTCATCCCCTTCCCACCTGTTGGTATAACTTTTTAAATTCAATCCACGGATCAAATTTTATGGATTTTCCTTGATGTATCTTCAGTATCATAGCACTTGACATATGGTAGATATTCAAGGAATGTATATACAAAGAATGAAATTTATCAAAGGTAATCACTCTAATGGATCAAATCTCTTAAAACCAGCTCCTATTCTAAAAAGTCTAAACAGGCTTTCCTCTTAGGCTAAATAGACACTTTTCAAAAGAAGATATACAGAAGACCCAGAAACATATGAAAACATGCTCAAAGTCACTAATCATCTGAGAGATGCAAATCAAAACAACAATGAGGTACCATCTCACACCTGCCAGAATGGCTATCATCAACAAATCAACTAACAACACGTGCTGGCAAGGATGCGGAGAAAAAGGAACACTCATGCACTGCTGGTGGGAATGCAGACTGGTGCAGCCACTGTGGAGAACAGTATGGCATTTCCTCAAAAAATTATAAGTGGAACTTCTATTTGACCCAGTAATCCCACTTCTAGGAATATATCCCAAGAAAACAGAAAGACCAATCAGAAAGGATATATGCACCCCTATGTTCATAGCAGCACAATTTACCATAGCTAAGATTTGAAAACACCCAAGTGCCCATTAGCAGGTGAGTGGATTAGAAAACTGTGGTACGTCTACACAATGGAATACTATGCTGCAGTAAAAAAGAAGAATTCTTACCATTTGCAACAGCATGGATGGAATTAGTGAAATAAGCCAGTCGGAGAAAGATAAATATCACATGATCTCACTCATTTGTGGAATATAATGAACAACATAAACTGATGAATAAAGATAGAACCAGAGTCATAGGAGCATCGAACAGACTGTCCAATCTATGAGTGAAGGCAGGGGGTGGGGTGAGAGAATAAGAGATGAACCAAAGAACTTGTATGCATGCATATGAGCATAACCAATGGACACAGAATCGGGGGCAAAGGGGTGTGAGGGTATGTACTGGGGGTTGGGGATGGCCGAGGAGAAGTCAATGGGGAAGAAAGGAGACTTATGTAATACTTTAAACAATAAGGAATTTAAATAAAAAATAAGTAAATAAAATAAAACTCATACTTAATGAAATATTTTAAAAATTATGAGATGCATAATTATTTTATCTAACACTCAAAGAGGAAAAGTAAAATGCTGCCAACTAAACTTAAATACATTAATTTTAAGATGCATCCTGAATTCAAAGATTTTAAAACGTGAAAAATGTGCATCACCAAGTCAATGGAAAACCATCATTCCAGCCTTCACTGGGAGAAGATAGTAAGAAAATAACATATAAATAAATATGTAATTATCAATAAAATATAATTACAAATTGCGGTAAGTGCCATAAAAAATAAAACAAGGTGCAGGCTTCCCTTGAAAAAACAAACAACAACAAAAATAAACTTGGTTTTAAATTGTGATCTTTTCAAATGAACAGACATTTGTGGAGGCTTTCAGCTAAGAGTCTGCCAAATTGGACTGTCATTTATTTACTAAAATAAGTGGAAACGTTGATGCACTGTATAAAATATGTAATGCAGATTAAATTAACTACCTGAAAGGAGAGGCCATAATCTATTTTCTGACCAGTGACAAGACCCAGAAGAACCTGAGAAGTTTCAACCAATCAGCAATGCCTTGATCACGTGATGCTCACAAGCAGAATACTTGTCTTCCATCAGATCTCAGAACGCAGTAACTGACTTGAGCAGCAGTTGGGTTTTAAGTTCTCTACCCTTTGTAAACATTTTTATGAGTAAAACCTTCTTGCTTTCATTGTTTGTCACTCATTTTTTTTCTCAGTTGACTCAATGATTTAAGTCAAGTTTTTTTTATATTAATATATTTTATTGATTTTCTACAGAGAGGAAGGGAGAGGCATAGAGAGTTAGAAACATTGATGAGAGAGAAGCATCAGATCAGCTGCCTCCCGCACACCCCCTACTGGGTTGTGCCCGCAACCCAGGTACATGCCCTTGACCGGAATCGAACCTGGGACCCTTCAGTCTGCAGGCCGACGCTCTATCCACTGAGCCAAACCGGTTAGGGCTTAAGTCAAGTTTTAAAAATAGATAAGACTGGAAATAGTCACACATACACCTTTCCCCCAACACCACTGGATTTAGTGGACAAAAAGTTTCAAGGCTATTTTTACCTTAGTTTAAAGGGTAAACTAAGTTTACAAGTTTTGCAAAAGGGCAAAATAACCCTGGTGTCTTTTTTTTTTTCAGTATTATTATTGTTTCTGATGAGATATAAAGAAAGGCATTTGCTAATGGAAATATAGCATTGATTTGAAGGTGAGACCATTTTTTTTTTCTTCACGAGAACAATAAAGACTAATACAACCATAAAGCAATGTGCTAAAGTCGAAACTCAAGGTTTCATAAGAAAACAGCTATGGAGATTTTCCTTGGGTACAAGAGTCACCTGAAAAGATGGGCAACTGGAATCTCCTGAACCAGAACTTATAGGTCAAAGAGTAAGAGAAGGAGAAAGATGAGACACATGCATGTTGTCTTGGAGGCCCCTGGGGCAGAAGTGTGGAATGCCAGCTGCCAGCTATGCCAGGTGACGGCTGATGCCAGGTCCTGGACATGACACTTAAACCTCAGACTTCAATCCCTGCTGCCTGCTGAAAAGCTCCGCTGTGTCACCATCAGATTCTGCCTGTCCCTGGCCTCCTTGCTAAGACCCATGGAGTGATCCCTGTCCTCTGCTCTGGACTTGTGTCATTCTGAACTATTCTTTTGTGGGCCCAATGCAACATGTTTCTAAAAACCCTCATTGCTTCCTGCTTTTCTGGTTGGGGGAAAAAAAATGCGAAATAAGAATGGGTGGAAGTATGGTAAAGGGCACCGGGCCTGCTTGTAATCACAGGTGCCTTGTTAGGACTGATTTATGTTTGGCCAACTTGGAAAATGTTTTTACCAAAACAATCCAGACCTAATTCATAGAGCTGTGTAGTCTTTCACCCTCAATCCGATTTAAACTCCTAACATGATTTAAGCTCTGAAAAGCACACGTTGCCTAAGGCAAGAATTTAAAGTGAGAGTCAAGTTCGCAGTCTTTTACAAAGTATACTTTCTCACCCCCTGTCACTTCTCTAGTTACCAAATCTTTTCCAACCTGTCTGGACCTTCTGCGACTCGGACATAAATCAGGAGAAATGTGGTTGGAAATGGGTTCCTTTTCTTCAAAGCAACTTGTACCCACCTCATTGGAGCATTAGAAATCCGTAATGGCACACATGGTTTCCATTATGCCAAGGGGAAAACCTGCCTTCGCTGCTCCAAACTGTCTCTCTGGTGTATGAGATCACAGCCCAAGTTGATTTTTTTTAAATTTTTAAATGGGAAGAATTCGCTTGGGTTAAAATCAAGAAGGGGCCTTCTAGGACCCGAGGTCTCATTGCTTCTGCTGATAGACACATAGAGAAGAGGCTGATGTTGGTGGCTTGGCATGGTCTATGATTTGAAATTTCTGGACTTTAAATACCACTATCCTCTTGGGATTCCAGAACTCCTCTGAGGCTGTTCCCAGCCTGGGCCAGATGATCACAAGAGGCCTGGGAACAAACATAAGACACGCAGCCTTGAGGCAACAGCAATATGTTCGCAGCTTTTTTTTCTTCTTCTGTTTTTCTTTTTTATTACTCTCTCCCTCTATCTCCTCCCTGCCCTCTCTTCCACTCCCCCTTCTTTCCTTTCTTCCTTTTTCCCCTCCTTCCTGCTCTTCCTCCTTCCTTCCTTCCTTCTTTCCCTCTTCATACCTTTATTACTGATGTCTTGTACTTTATCTTTGAGTTTTACGGTGCGTTTCTCAGCATGCTGGACAGGTACAAAAGGTTAAAAATTGATAAATATTCCTCAAGTGCCTTTTCCTAGTTCCCTCATTTACTGTCTACGATTATTATTATTATTTTTACTCTGCTACTGCTTTCATCAATAGGGAATAGCACTGAAGTTCATAGACAAGTATCTTTATGTGCCATTGACAGACCAAGGACCTACAAGAAAACACTTATCAAAGCTCCTCCCAGTGAGTACATGCATACACCCTGCCCTGCAAAAAATTATTGAAAAAATAGATAAGAACTAATGTTTATTGTGTGCCGAATATTCATTAATTCATTTAATAAGCATTAACTGAGCACCTACTCTGTGCTAAGAACTCTTCTAGGTGCTGATAGATAAAGCAGGGAACACATGAGACGAGGCTCTGACTTACTGGGTGGTGTAAGGGACGAGGCACTTTGTGTGTACATAGGACTTTATTTGATGTCCCCAAGAACTCTGTAAGCTATGCTAGTATATTATGATTCCCAGTTTACACATGAGGAAAATGAAATGACAGAGAGGCTAAATTATCACAGTTCCTCAAGGAAGGAGCCTGGATCTCCACACAAATTTATCTGATTCCGAAGCCTTTCTACTTTCTGCCATCCGCACGGCCTCAGAGGCGAATGAGATCCTGAGAGCTATCGGAGGGTGAGGCCCACTAGGCAGAGCGCCAGTTGAGAGGGATCCAGATGAGAGACCTGGCAAAGGCTGGAGCAGCCCCGGAGAGTTGCATGGAGGCATCCAGGCTGAAGGATACAAAGACAGAGTTTAGACAAAGACGGGAGGGAAAACGGAGCATAAAGGGGCAGAGGCACATGTGTGCAGGGCTGAGTTAGACAATGAATAGAGACAGCTTAAAGGGGAAAAAAACAAAGGTTCTCATAGGAAAAAAATCAGGAGACAGCCAACGAGAGAGGCAGGTCTGGGGCCCATTGTGGTGTGCCAGGAAAGCCAGACTTCGCACTACAACCTGGGACCACAGAGTATGTGGGAGGCTGGACGTACATGTGACAGTCAACGTCCTCCTGCTCTATTATTGCTAAAGATTTTTTTTTTTTTTTACCTCTTCAACCTTATCTTTTCCTTATTGGTGAAATAGAGGATAATCATCAACATGTTGTTGGTTGACTTCAAGAATGACCAACCGTGGAAAACCGTGGGACAAAAGGACTAGCATTTGATTAGAGTTCCACCCTGGATATATGTTTTAATACCCACGCAGAGTCTCCTTTGGGCAGGCGTGGTGCTCACACAACTGGATAGACACATGAGTATTTCGCCAATAAAACTGGTTGAAGAATGTGAGAAATGTATCTACTGCATGAAGTCATTGTTTCATATTTGCCTGAAGCTCCCAGCGGACGCCGCACACCAGATTTTTGTTCCCCTCTGCTCTCCACATTGCTCTTTCCCATGAGGAGATTCTTTTGATATCAGCATGGGGTCTATGGAATTCTTTGGGGGTGAAAGGTGTCTTTTCTATTATAGTAACATTTTTATTTAACCAGTTCACTTCCATGTACAAGCTGCTATTGATGCAATAAAATGAGAAGAGGCATACCAGATTCGTTTTTTAATTTTCCTCTGGTCGGGCGAAGTTGCTGAGCAAATTTGTTGAGCAGCTGGAATGGTTAAGGTCACACTAACATTGAAATAAGAAGGTCCTGACACCAAGATATCCAGAGATCTGAATAATTCTGGGCTGCCTCCAATTTTAAAATCCATTTCTCCAGGCTGTTCCTTTCTTCTTTCCTTTCTCCCACACTGGTTTCTGGCTTTTCCCCTTTTACTAATGAGCCCAATGCTCTGTGAATTTTTAAATTTTGCTTGCTGTAATGGAAACAGTTCCTATGGTATAACCTTTAGGTCAGTTCTATCAAGTAGTATTTGCTCAGTCTGTTCAGGAAAAAAAATAGAATAAAATCACTTTCTTCAGCCCAGATCTTGTGTAATTGCACGAATTCGCTGATTTAGCTGGCTCAGCAAATCTGTCCCAAGGTGCTCGGACTCACGGATGGAAGGGAATTCATTATACATTCCTTGCTCAAATGGTGACCTGCATATAATGATGGGAACATCAACCCTGGTCCCCCTGCTTTCCCTTTAGTCTCATTTCTTCTGAACTTCAGACTAACTTGTTTTTTGGCTGCATAGCCTGAGGACATAGTGGAGTCTGACCAAGGGGTTGCCTGAGACCAGGATTTTCACACCATGAAGCTGGTAACAGTTTTGACTTCAATGCCTTGAAAAGTAGGTGATTTCAATTGCCCTGTTTCCTTTCAGGGAAAATGCTTTCTTTGCACCTAAACAATCTTCCGGTGCTTTTGACTGACAAGCATATTGTTATGATTATGACCGGACTTCTTGACTCCTGCAGGGATAGCATTTAAAACTGCCCCGAGACTGGCACAAATCAAAATATTCATCAACTTAAACTATGTCAGCTAAAATGGAAAAGCCAAAATTGTAGTGTTTTATATCATGTCAGAAGTCCATGAACACAGTGCAAAACTGCTTAACTCTTTCCCTGCCTAAAGAAACGTGTCGCATATAATAGAAGGTATCTGGATATTTTTTCAGAACTATACCTACCATACAAATGCCTTATATTTCTCACCTTATAGTATCGATTGATTGTTTGGGATTATTGACGCAACTAACTTCTTTATTCCCATGGATTCATGTGACCCTTCACCTATCACGTGCAGCACACTGTTCACCTTTATGCAGAGAGAAGCTAAGTTCTTGCCCACGAGTTGCTGATGGTCTGTTAGACACGTCCATTAATAGCTATAAAATACGAAGCGTGATAAAAGTGACATGATAGGTACAGGTAAGCTGCAAGGTCATTTAATAAAGGCAAAATCACTTCCACCCTGGGAACAATAAATTAGACATCTAGGTGTGGACGAAAAAGGGGCCACATGCTAACCTGACAAGCTCAGGGAAGGCCTGCATGGCAGTCTTGCAAACTCAGAGACCTAAAGTAACCACAAAGGATGGTCTGAAGTTAAAACTATAGCTAAAAGCAGCTATGGGGGGTAGTCTCCGTCCTAGGCCAGTACCTTCCTTGACAAGGTCAATCTTTACCTAACTGAGCCTTTTTGCGTCTTAAGATAACATATCCTTGAAATATCAGGGTAACTTGTAACTTCCCTTCTTCAGGACCCCTCAGGGCACAACCAAATGCCCTGGGCCCCAGGACAGAGGCCACAAATCCCTTCATTGTTATAGTTATAATGTTAATTGTTGACCGTTAACGATCCTGTACCCACCTAAGTATGTGTCTATCATTTTACTTTTTATCCAGTCCCAGAGGTTCTCCCCCTCCTTTGCTTTCTCCCGCCTCCATTGGATTTCATGTCACCACTTACGTCTCCGCCTTTGTAATGTACAAAACAATCCCAACGCATTGAGATTCTGCTTCTCGGCAATTGTCGACAGTTTGGCTCAAATAAACTCACAAAAATTCTTTGCAGGTGTGAATTTTATTTATGTTAACATAGGGGTTATCAGTCCAGCCTCTACTTTTTCAAGAATTTTCCCTCCCTTCATTGGTGATGGGCACTTTATATAAAATGGGATTCTGTCCTGCCCTCTAAGCATGCCTCAGCCACAGCTGTTTGACCATTGACCAAGCTCATGGAGTCAGAGTCCCTTCCATTAGAATTCAGATCCCCCAGCAAGTGATTTCAGTCCCAGCAGGTAGCAGAAGGAGTTCAAATTTCAACCTGGTCTACAGAGGGACCAGAGAAAGTCCTAAAGTGAACACAGCCAACAGGCAGAGAGAAGAACAGAAACCATAGAAAGCACGGTTCCGGTGGAAATTCAGGTCTCGGGCGCCTTCAGAAAGCAAGGTTACATTTCTGTCTCAGTCTCCGGTCCTTCCCACCCTTCCTCCCAGCACCAGCATTTCATTTTTAGGAAGAGGGTGGGCAAGAAAGAGTTGATTTCTTTTTCTTACATATCAAAGAGCCCTATCGAATGCAGAACTCTTTGTAAGAAAGGAGGGGACTGGTTGGTCTCCATTGAACCAAGAATAAGAAAAAGAATAGGAATCCTAGTGTAGCAGGATAATATTTTGATGTATTAACAAATGTGTTTTCCCCCGTGATTTCCTGTTACCCCTGACCCTCCCCCATCGGGGCAGCTAGACCATGAGTCATTTCTTGCCTTCAGGGAGGGTTGTCACAGCAGCACCAGAGAACAAAAGAGACAAATTCTTGGCGTTTGAGTTTAAAAAGCTGAACTTCAGGCTTCAGATAAAAAAAGGTTTGGAAGAATATTTGATCAACTTGAGCCAATTTTTTCCTGCCCACGTAAAATAAAAATTCCCCTGGCTGGGATACAAGAGGCTATTCTAAAGCAAAGCAAGGAAGGAGGGTTGGGCCCTGGGGAGTCCCTGAAAGGGGCTCTTGCACTCTACCTCTGCCCCCTCCACAGGCTGCACGCTGGCATGAGTGTGGGTCTTTCACATTCTGAGAACAAGGAGAACTGTGTCTTAATTCCAGGTTAGAATCCAAAAGATGGAAAGCCTCAGAGAGATCCCCTCTACCCAGCATTGTGCCAGACAAGCTGCCTGGCACATTTACAGGAAAAGGGTATGCGTTGCCTTGGAGAGTTTTCCATGGTCCTAGACTGGTAAGGGAGCTGAGCCTAATATCTTTGTTGGTCCTGAGAGAGGTAGAGAAGTGGTTAAGAGAGAGCCAGACCTGGAGGGATCCCACAGTATGGTCCAAGGGATGTTGAAGATGTAAGCTATGTGAGTTGAGTACGATGGACCAGTGGTACCATAAGCAGCTTAGAGGAGGCCAGCTTGGACAGAAACCCACCAAGAACGAGACCTTGATATATGTAAGGGCAATTCTGGGAAAGCAGATCCACTTGATGCGCCCGCAATTCTATGAGTTCTGCACTAAAATCTTCCTCAAATGGAAGCTCTGATTGGTGGTTTAGGCATCATTTAGATAGGTCATAGACCTTAGATAGGCGAGAGCAGTGGTCGGCAAACGCATTAGTCAACAGAGCCAAATATCAACAGTACAACGATTGAAATTTCTTTTGAGAGCCCAAATTTTTTAAACTTAAACTATATAGGTAGGCACATTGTTATTAACTTAATTAGGGTACTCCTAAGCTGGCCTTTGCTAAAAACATCCTCAATCTGATTGAGGTACGTTCGCTGAGGTCGACCGCTTCCAACTCTCCCATCCACACTCGTCTTGTATACTTGTTTCGTCTGTCTCCTTTCGTTCATCCTCTCTATATGTCCAAACCATCTCAACATACCTTTCTCAATCCTCGACACTACATCTTCTTTCACTCCACAACGTTCCCTAAAATTAACTTAATAAACTTTACTTAAAGTTTTAAGTCAACTTCGCACTGTAGGTGCGCGCCCACACGTGATATTTTGTGGAAGAGCCAAAGAGCTCAAGGGGCCAAAGAGCCGCATGTGGCTCGCGAGCAGCGGTTTGCCAACCACTGGGCTAGAGTTTTTGCTAATCATTCTAAGGGTGGTTGATCTCCTTTATGGTCAGCTTGTACTTCATTGTTTTATAGAACATGCAGGAGCTCCTGATTCAATCTCCTGTGCCATATCGATGATCTATTGCTGCACAGAAAGTACCCCCAAAACTTACTCTTAAAACAACGACCATTTTATTTGCTTCTGATTCTGTGGAAAGAGGAGTAGCAGACTGGTCCTTCTGACCCTAATCCAAATTGCTGACCCAGAGGATGATGATAAAATAAAGTAGTTGTTTTAAGTCACTATTTTTCCTCAGTCTTGTTTATTGAGGCATGATTTATTTTGAGTGGAATTCATGCTTTGTAGGTGTATAGTTTCATGTAAGACTATACAGCACCTTATTTAGCTGATATTTAGATGAGACTTTGGAGTTTACTAGTAGACTTCAGATGTTTGAATGAGTTGAGACTTTTGGAGCTGCTGGGATGTAAGTTGTTGCAGTTCATCCCACTTATTGCTACCGGAATCTGTATTAGTCAGCTCAAGCTGCATAACAAAATACCATCTTCTTGCTGTGTCCTCAAATGGAATGAAAGAGAGAGGGGGCAAAGGAGGGAGGCGGAGAAATCTTTATTGTCTCTTATGAGAACATCAATCCTATTGAATCAGGGTCCTACCCTTATGACCTCATTTAACCTTAGTTACCTCCTTTTAAGCCCTACTATCCCCAAATACAGTCATATTGGAGGTTAGGATTGCAACCAATTTGGGGGGAGGGGGACATAATTCAGTCCATAATAGGGGCATTAGGTCACAGCTCCCTGAAATGTACAACACCAAGAGAGGTTTTCATAAAGAAATCACTGTAAATGTAGCTTTGGAGTTCGGAGTGAATCCTATTAAGATTGAAAGAAAACGTATGAAATTTTGAGAGAGTTGAATTAACAAAGCACTATGGGTCTGAACCAGGAAAGACTGAGACTTTCCAAAATGAAAAGAGGTCTCTGGACACTCAAGTTTCTATGATCGGGAGGCAGATTGAGAGAGCTACTCAGTTGGAAACATGGGTCATATCTTGTAGAGAAGGAAAGATATTTCAAAGTGTGGAGCCGAGAATGGTGGAGAACAGTGAACTAGGGAGCCCCAGGCAGCAGAAGTAGGCCCTAGTGATACTCTCTGCCCCAGTAGAGGGAGACCTGATGTCTCCCAGGTTAGTTCTCAGAATGCCTTCTCTTTGCCTCGTGCTTGTTTTTAAAAGGGAGTGTCTACTGAAGCAATCTGTTCTGTCTCACCATTGTATGTTGAGGCGTGGTGAGGACAGGGAACTTCTCATTTTTGTTCACAGGTATTTCGATGAAGAGGAGCCGCATTCACATCTGGACTTGATCAGCTGATGAGATCCTGGACTCCATGCCTGAAACCACAATGGGATGAGAGGTTGGAGGGAAAAGGTGGGTGCATTTTGTATGTGGAATAGATGTGAATTATTGTAGCAAGGAGGGCCGGACTGTGGTAAACTGCAAAGATGGCACAACCATTACTCTCATTCCTACACGAATGTCCATTGCAATGTGACTTTCCTGCCCCTTCCATCAGATACAGAGTCCATTTTGCCACCACCAGATCCAGGCTGGTCTTGGGACTTGCTTTGGTCAGTGGAATGCAATAGATGGGATGTGTGACTGCTGAGCCTGGGTCTCAAGGAGCTATCTTTGAAGTTCACTCCTACTATCTTCTAACTCTGGGCCCTCCGTGAATAGATATTCAAACGGGCTCTCTGGAGGATGAGACGAAATGGAGAAAAAGCCCCAGGTGTCAGGCATCACCAATTGCCAGGTTGTGGGTGGGGCTGTCTTAGACCACCCAATCCTAAGAAACCCTGTGGAGTACTGCAACCTCCTGAGTGATCCCCAATAAGATCAGCAGAACTTCTAGCAGAGCCTGGACCAAATACTTAACCCACAGAATCATAAGCAAACAACAGTGGTTTTTTATCTCAGACACTGAGTTATGGGACAGTTTATTATGCAACCACCGATAAGTGATACTTGTGGCTAGAACATCAGACTTGATTTCATTTCCCTAACATGTTCCACTAGCAATGGGAAGGCGGGGAGGACAGGTTGGGTCATCTTTCTTAAATGGAGACTACAGCATGGGCAAAACTTCAGAGATTCAATTCTCAGCTCATGCAGTTGGGTATCATTTCAGAATCTCAATTCCTTCTCACACCTGCTCTCTGATGCTTTAAATTCCTTTAGTTGGGGGTTAAGCTTTCCACAACACAAACTGAAATACATGACTTTAAAATGATTGATTACATTAAAATGTAGAGACACTTGGGAAAAGTAACCTGATTTAAAGTTTCCCCAAGATGTAACTGTTGTCTTAGTCTATTCAGGCTGCTATCACAGAATACTGTAGACTGGATGACTTGTCAAAAATAGAAATTTATTTCTCACAGCTCTGGAGGCTAGGAAGTTCAAGACCAAAGTGCTGGCAGGTTTGGTATCTAGTAAGGAGCTGCTTTCTGGTTCAGGGGTGACTATCTTCTCTGTGTCCTTACATAGTCAAAGAGGCAGGGAAGCTTTTTAAGGTCTTTTACAAGAACATAAGTCTCATTCATGAGGGCTCCACTCTCATGGCCTAACATTACAAAGACCCCACCCACCTCCTAACACCATCACATCAGGGGTTGGGTTTCAACGTATGAATTTTAGAAGGACACAACATTTTCAGTCTATAGTAACTGTCTTCAGATCTTTTCTTAAGAGCAGATTTGAAGAGAGTGAGAGCACGGGTCACCTAAAAGAGGGGCTGGACTGTCTAAGATAAAAACCATTGTTTGCCCAGAAATTTGTCCAGAGTGCAGCCCTGGCCTGTGCTATAATAGGAGATGTGAAGGGCCACAAAAAAACTTGTCTGTTTGGTTCAGAAAGTTTTTAATTATCTTCCAAAGTGATAAGAATAAGAGAAACATGGAGAGGAATATGGCAATAAGATAGCTGGCTGCCTCTACGTGCAGGCCTTTTCAGGGCATCTTCAGAGTTTGGAGACTGGGTATCTCACTTGTCATCCCGGTGAAAGGCCCGCCTCCACCATAGCGTGGGGTTCAATTGGTGACTAGGTCTAGAGTGCTCCCTGTCTTCCAGCAGCAACTCAGTGAGGAAGGGAAAGCTCAGCACAGAAGGCTGCAGAGGTTTCTGGACCTATGGGACACGGGGCCATGTCTACTGGTAGTTTCTGAGTTAAATGCACATGAGGCAGATGAGCCACAATACTGAAAATGACTCAGTGTGGTTGCTTCAGCTACTTTCAAGTTATACAAGCCAGGTTTAAGCAACTGCAATTATAATTTGACCAGACTATATAGTTCCATTTATATGGCTATGGACTTTTCAGTTTGTGTCTGTAATGCCTGGTTTTTGCTTGGCTGAGAAAATAAGAAAATGGACAGTTCTACAGGGCTTTTACTTAAATGAAGGTTCTGGTGTAAACATGGAACTTTAGGATGCTGGATACAACTAATGGCCATGTGTAGTATACACGAGGTAGTGTTACCCAACAACTGAAATAATAGCTTACGAAATAACTCTACTAACTCCCATTATTCATTTCCTCCTCCTTCTCCCTCTAGTAGCGTGACACTATACATTGCAAGGTTATTTCACTCCTCATATGAACTTTTGGCCTAGTGACTTATCCCTGAGGCATGCTATAATCACCGAGAAATGTGCTCTCTGTCACGTCTTATTGCTTAATTATGGCTCTATTTTAGGTTCCTAAAGCCATTTGGCTTGGAAAGGCCTCTCTTATGTGTGACTTTGAACATGCATCCATGTTGAGTTATCCTTGAGTTCACACCAGTGTGTTCCACTTCCATCTTTTTCTGGCTTGGGCAGTAATTACTGCCCCTTGGTTAAGCAATGCCTTGAATTATTGCAATGCGCCCTTATAATTACCCTGTTCTGCACATAGAGGATACTTCAACCTTTTGTCAGAAAGGCATGCGCTTAAAGTTAATTTTCCCAATACTTGAAGTTTTTTGCTTTTTTCACTGATAAATCCCAGTGGGCCCACTGTTTTAAATCAGTGACATGCAGAAACCTCCCCATTTTCCCAATGTACTCTTGCTCTGGTGACTACATTTTCTTTTTAACTCAAAATCTGGACATATTATCTAAGAGAGGTTTTTGTTGTTATTGTTTTAGTTGTGTGTGGGTGTTGCTCCCCAGTGCTAACGGCAAACTGAAATGCATGGCAGGTCCTACCTAGATACATTCTTGGGTTGCAAAACAACTGGATAGAATATTTAAAATTAAGTGTTCAAAAAATTTGGGACTTCCGGAGGATACCTATATATTCAGCGTTCCTACCACTTATTCTGTCCTCCCATTAATAAGACATTATGTTCTGTATCAGCCTCTATTTTATAAGTATCAATCTTAGTCCTTCGCATAGACTAGAGAAGCTTCTAAGGGACAAAGGCACAGATCATGTACCTCTTATACAGCTCTTCCATGTACATAGCTGGATACAGCTGTTTGGCCCATTGCATAGGGATGATGTTGCATTTTTAAGACAGCTGCTTGGGATTAGGAGCTTGCAAAAGTAGCCTGACATTAAGGTAAAGGCAGCCTGGATAACAGTGTCCTGCTCCATCCCTCCAGAGAATAGTTCAAGTCAGGCCTGGGGTAAATCTATGTTGAGAAGGGGTATAATTACCCTGGTCCAGAGCGCCCCAGGTCTGGTCTGGCAGACTGAGTTATATCTATCAGGGCCTTTTAAAATGCTGACTTGGCTCCTTAGAAATACAAAACCCAAAACATCATTTATAAAGGTCACTGGGAATGGCCTGGGTCAGAATCACCAGAGTCCGTTTTGTGCCAGTGCCTCAGAAGAGGAAGTTGCTAAATACTCAGATAAAGCTCTTTGAGAGTACTATGTTGCTAAATCCAAACAAAGAGTGAGAGAGGTTTATAGCCGAGTTTTTACTCTATAATTCAAATGCCAATCCAGCAATGAAATATGTTCTAGGAATTGCAATCAGATTTTTATCATCTGACTTGGAAACCAGCTGTGCTCTCAGTGAGTACAAAGATTTACTACCTGCAATTGCTATAATTCCATCAGTAGAATTATGCAGAGATGAAACATTTAAGAAAAAACTCTTTGTTTTCAATGCAACACAAACCTTGTTTTAAGAAACTCTGTTTCCTTGAAACTAATAAAAAATGGCTCTAATTGAAAGAAAGTAGTACGGAATCAAGGTAAAGAACTCTGAAAATTCAGGAATTCAATTTACTTTTCAAAGTATTTTTTTTAAAGATAAATGAGTAAAAATTACCACAATTTGGCAAAGACTGTCTTTTAAACAGGACAAGCTAGATAACCCAAAGCAGTTAACTCCTCAATTACATCGCACATCAAGTGCCCTGATAACCTTATGCTCTAACTACTTGAGAAGTGGAAGAGGAGAGGAATTTAACTCCAGGAAAGACAGCTCTACAAAGTGCCCCAATAAACTCATGGCAGCAATTCTGAACCAATAATTTCCTTCACAGAAACTAACAATTACTGCGAATTTGTGAATCCATATATCAAAAGTCTTTTGAATGTATTTTATGATTTTAAAAGATATCAGGGCTATCCTGGAGAAACCAGTGCATATGGTCCTCATACCAATGAGCCTCACGTCTCCTTCATTTGCTCGTGTTCCTCTCACACATGGGCTACAGCTGCTCTTGTACAAAACTGATGCAATAGAACTTTGTCACTTATATCATCACCTGAACACTCAGATACCACCCTGGGAAAGCCAAGCAAGGTCTGTTTTTCAACATAATGGTTTCAGTGGACCATTTATAGAAAGCATTTCACATGGACCAACACAACCCCAGAGTGGGTTTAAGAGGGATGCAGTGAACTTCGTGGTCTGCACTCTAGGAGATACATCAAGGTTGAAAGAGACACATGAAGAGTTTAGAACTGCAACTTGACTATCCCTGTAAGTTTAAAGTGAGTCAGTCGGCCAACATGACATAAGTGAAATCTCTGGCTCTCAAATTCCTCATCTGTAAAGTAAGATCATTAAATCAGATGATCTCCAAAGCCCCATCCATTTCATTTATTTCATGGTTTTCATTTCTCCATATACCTTATATGATAAATTCTTAAGGTACTTAAACTGAGTATTAAGTTGTATCCATCTGTTTTTGGATACAATATTATAAACCTCATTTATGGATGAATTTTGCCCTAACAGAGGTTCATATAAAAATAGCTGATTGTATCTACCATATGAAGATTCAGGATGCATTACTGCCACACACTGCTCAAGAACACATATTAAACTGTGAAATTAAAAAAAAAAAAGATAAACCAGAGACCACATTATAAGTGCATCAGATTTCTTTATCCCTTAGAAAAATAGGACTATATTGGACAATGAAGTTTTCAGTTTTTATGCATGTCATTCATAAATAAAAACAAATGGTCTATAAAAATGTCTCTGTTTAGAGAAGCCAGTAATGGAGAGCTATAATTTCAGGTCAAATTACATAATATAAAAATACAGTGCTCATCCTCACTATTAGAAAATAATATTCTCAAGCAAACTCATTAAAAAATTATTTTTCAGAAATTATTATGTATACTATATTACATTTGTCCTTATCCTCTTTTATTTCTTCTTTAAGACTTAAAATGCTTGACTTCACTGTTTGGAATTTCTGATAAATCAGAATTTAATGTGATATTCACAGATTTTGTAACAAAACGATAATATTTATTTACAATTCACATGTAGCACAATGTAGTGGTCAAGTATTAGTGATGGCAATTAATAAACTATTAGAGTAATAAGAAAATCACCATTTTAACAATTTAAATGCTTTATATCAGGATAATTTATATCCAACATATAAAATAAATACTTACTGTAATGTCAGAAAGAAAATGTATTTTTTTCATAATCAAAAGTAGCAAGATTTTCTACATTATTTTCAATCTCACTATAGACAAGTTTTCATTGTCTAAATTTAATCAATGTGCTGATTAAAGACAATTTATTAATAGTAAAATTATATATATAGCATGTTGAGATACATATATGTGTGTGTGTATGTGTGTGTGTATATATATATTTGTGTGTATATGTCAACCAATCAAAATTCAGGTTGTAAACTGGAGCCACTTAAAAGGCAATGTGAATACAAAAGTAATGTTGGCGTAAGCTGGTAATTTCAAAGCTGTGTTTTGCAATTTTAGTAAGACCCAAACAGATAATAATCTAGTAAGACTCAAATACTACTTTTGTTAGTTGTTTGTTTTCTTTTTCATGTTTAAGTTTTGTGTCTCTTTACTGATGACATAAAACAGGATTCTCAGCCCCAGCACTTCTCCCAGAAGTTAAATGAGTTTGATGAGGTATTATTATTTTTCATTTTACTTGTTCTATATTGACCTGGTCTAAAAACACTCATAACCATGTAATTTTTCTTCTATTCTTTAAGTTACTTGTTTTCACCCAAAATAAGGGGACACTAAGGAAACTGGACCAAAATCAAGGTGAACTATGGATAAAATTATAATTATTTGAGGCTTTAGAATGGTCCAACATGTTATTTCTGACACTAATCCTAGATTAAAAAACTAATATTGTTTTAAAGAGGCATTTAGCAGCGGTCATGGCACACTCTACGACAGAAAGTCTACTGAAGCCCATATTAGCTGAAAACAACAAACACTGGCCCTTCATGTGGTCAGAGCAGCTGAACCGTTGTCATGAGCACTAGTCTTCACTTCCTGACTTGGGAGGTCTGGAGTGAGAAGGGGAGTGCTCTTGGGATTTTCACATTGTTCATCTACCTCTGGGCAAGCAGTTGGTGCTTGATGCTCTTTGTTCTGAGTAGACCCTAATGTCACACTCTCCCCGGAAGGCTGTAATGGCCTCTCTCCATGAACCTTCTGTTTCCCTGCTTCTGCCTCTTGTTCATGCAGTAGCCTCTCCACCTCCACCTCAAGCTCCAAAGTCTCCTCATCAGCTTGGACATCCAGTTGCTGCATCAACTCCTCCAACTTCTTGGCCTTGCGGAGCTCGTTTTGCTGTATGATTGTACAAAGGTGCTCAGTGAGCTGCTCTTTAGTATCAGTCTTGCGCTGTAGATCGAGCTTGGCTATAACATACTCTGCTTCTGCCTTGTCAAACCGCTTCCTGTAGGGACAGGTACAAAGATCGGTCCGTTAGTTTTCCATAGTAGACAGAGGGCAGAGCAGCAATAAACGAACTCCAGAATTTGGTCACAAGATATAATGAAGATACGACTATCAATACTTTATGAACTCTTGTCTACACGTTAGACAAACTAGGATGTTGCTGCTGAAACTTCCACATCCACACTTGGATTCTTCTATAGATCAACATTCTTCTGCACTCATTGTCTCTTTCCAAAGCTGTGCTTGAATGAAAGCAGGTGAAGAGGGTGAACTCAGTGGTATGCTAGCTCTAAAGGGGATAAGTCCTGATTTGTAGTGTTTGTCAGCTTCCATAGTGTGAACACTACACCTTGACCAATGTCAAGCTACAATATAACTGAATGTGGAAGGGGGGGAATGCACAAAATCTGCTCTCATGAACTAGCTCCAGCTCACAACTGGTCAAATTTATAAGTGGTAAAACAGTACAAGATGGAGAAAGAATCTCTATTATTAAAATTTATCTGGGTGACATTGGTTAATCATCACATTATCTTAGTTTCAGGTGTACTTTATAATATATCTGTGTACTCTACTGTGTACTCACCACCTGAAGTCTAGAATCCTTCTGTCACCATATATTTAACCCCCTTTAGCTCCTTCTACCTCTCTCCAGCTCCCTTCTCCTCTAGTAAACACCATTCTGTCTATATCTGAGTTTTTTGTTCATTGGTTGCTTTTTGTTTTATATCCTACATAGAGTGAAATTATATGGTTCTTGTCTTTTCTGTGGGACTTATTTCACTTAGGATATTTTCAAGATCCATCATGTTGTCACAAATGGTAATAATTCATCTTTTTAATGACTGGGTACTATTCCATTGTATATATGTACCACATCTACTTTATCCAATCATCCAACTTAGGTTGTTTATGAAAAAAAAAAAAAAGCAACAAATTATATAGAAAAGTCAAAAGACAGTGAGTTATTGTGAATAATGCTGCAATAATCATAGGGGTACATAAAGCTTTACCAGTGTTTTCAAATTTGGGGGAAGGTACGCAGAAAAGGGATCACTGAATCATAAGATAGCTCTATTCTTAATTTTTTGAGAAACCCCCAGAGTGGAGGTTTTTCATAGTGGCTGCACCAATTTACATTCCCACAGCAGTGTGTAAGGGTTCCTATTTCTCCACATTTTCTCCAAAACTTGTTATTTCTTGTCTGATTGATAATAGCCATTTTAACAGGTATGAGGTGGTATTTCACTGTGGTTTTGACTTGCATTCCCCTTATAACTAGTGATGTTGAGCACCTTTTCATATATATGTTAGTCCCCTGTATGTCTTCCTTGGAAAAGTGTTTATTCAGGTCCTCTGCCTATTTTTTTTTTAAACCTCACCCGAGGATATTTTTCCATTGATTTTAGAGAGAGTGGGAGAAAGAGGGAAAGACAGAAAGAAACATCGATATGAGAGAAACACATCAATTGGTTGCCTCCTGCACATGCCCTGACCAAGACCTGGGCCGGGGAGGAGCCTGCAACCGAGGTACGTGCCCTTAACCAGAATCTAACTCAGGACCCTTTGGTCCGCAGACCAACGCTCTATCCACTGAGCAAAACCAGCTAGAGCCCTTTGCTCATTTTTAATCAGATTTTTGTTGTTGAGAAATCTGTATCTTTTGATTAATGGATTAAAAAAGGAAGAAAAATTTTGGTGGAGAAGGATATGGACAATGATTGGGAAATGAATATAAATGGGACAGGGCACACCAAGCAAATGATACTGGGTGCAGGCAAAAAGTAAAAATCCAGTAGGAAAGAAAACCTCAGGATATGTTTGGGAAGCGTTTCTCAACATTGGCACTCCTGGCAACTTGAACCATGTAATTCTTTGTTGTGGGGAGCTGTCCTAGACATTGTAGGAAGCATAGCATCACTGGCTTTCTCCCACCAGCTGCCAGTAGCACCCTCTAGTTGTGATAACCAAAAATGTCTCCAGAACATTACCAAATGTCTCCATATCTTCTCCAAAGGGCAAAAATGTCCCATTTGAGAATTCCTGGGTTAAGTTATTCTTACCCTCTCCATTCTGCAACAACAGTATTATCAGACTTTTATTAGGAAACTAGAGGCCCGGTGCACAAAATTCTTACATGGGGGGAGGGAGGGAAGTCCCTATGTCTGGCCTGCACCCTCTCACAATCCAGGAACCCTTCGGGAGATGTCATACTGCTGGTTTAGGCCCGATCCCCACGGGGCAGCTCCTGTGTTGAGCGTCTGCCCCCTAGTGGTCAGTGCGCGTCATAGCGACCGGTCATTCCACCAGTTGTTCTGCTGCCATTCGGTCGATTTGCATATTAGGGTTTTATTATATAGATTTTATAAATGTCAGATATGTAAACTCCAGTCTTACTTGAAGTAAGGTAATTCTACTGGGAAAGTCATCCTGCGATTTCCCTTTATTTCCCCTTATATATTGGTTCACTGTGTTTTGACTTTTCTATATAATTTGCTGCTTTTATTTTTGCCAAGAAAAGAGTGATCTCCACTTACCAAGTAATTATTCCATTTAATTTCCACTAACAGTTGTGAAGGCTATGCTGCTTTATGATTGCCTATACAACTCAATGTAATAAGTAATTTCTAGTACTAGAATTATAGCAAAAAAGAAATACTTGTATCTCCTAACTCAAGATTCTCTGTCTTGGAAGAAGAGATAGTGAAAAAATAAAAGGCTTTGATTTTAGAAAACCTGGAGTTCTAAACCTGCCTTTGCCTTTTGCTAAATGTATACTTGTTTTTTTCTTGGGTGTGAAGAAGAGAGACCCAGTCAAACTAGCTCAGGTAAAAAGCCAACTTAGGTCCTCCCTCTGGAATTTTGGAACTCTGATAGAGTGGGGGGAGTGGGTGTGGATCTGATATAGAGCCACAGCTGGTGGCAATATTGGGTGGTGAGTATAGTAGGAAAAGCCGAAATGCTTTAGAGAAACTGTGGTGTCTGAGCATTGAAGAGGACAGGCTTTGACTATGATCACATGCCTGTGAGATACACTGGTAAAGCTTTATGTACCCCTAAGATCATTGAGATACCTTCTTGTAACCTATAAAATAATAAAACCCACTTTTTACCTGAGCTAGTTTGAATGGGTCTCTCTGTTCTTCACAGAGCTCATAGTACCAGGCCATGCTCTGAACCCTTGTTTATTAGTAGCTTATAGATGAACTGTTTTGGAGTTGGTAGCTTGTCTTTGTTCTAATCAGAGATGGCCCAGGGTCAGCATCATGACTATAAAACACAGCCAGGCTCCTGGGGGAGGGGTTGGAGACGAAGCATGCAATGACTAAAAATCCAGTGGAGTGACCCGAGGTAGTTTCCTTCAATTGAGTTCTGTTTTATCTGTAAAATGGTGATAATAGTACTTCATAGGAGCATTAAGGATTAAGTAATGGGAGTAGGGCAAGTGTCTGGTCTAGGGCCTGGTAGGCACTCAAGAAACAGAACTTCCCCTCCGGAGCACCAGACTTAAAAAGCACTGTCAGTATATCACTGAACATATATCTCAAATGAAAATGATGCAAAATGTAAGGATCTGGCGCTTATACTTGAAAACTCTAACTTACATAACATTTATTTATCATATTTCTTTTCTTTTTTTTTTTTTTTACTGTCCTCTAGTAAACATGGGAATGGGAAAGCTGTTTTTCCGTTACCCTCTGTATTAAGAGAATTGTGCCAAAGGAGCTCTGTTGGATATTTGGATCCCTGATTTCCATACTGTATAACATATCCTGTTTGTGAATGTTCTGGCATCAAACATAAATACTCTAACAACACTCGCTATAGGTCTATGACTACCTCGCCCCTTCCTCCCCACTCAATCCTCCCTTCTCTGCAAGGCTGTGGTCGCCCTCAGCCAGTCAAAGTCAGCCAGGAAAGATTTACTGACCTGGGCTCATGAATGCTGAATTGAAATGAAAATTTGCAAATAGTTACCTAGGTTTCCATTAATCTTTCACCCTGGATAAATCACTGAAGATCCTGCATTTTGTTTATTTATTTAAGTCCTTCTGGCCAGAAACATGCATATATATTCTTGTACAGAGTGATTTATGTTTGAAGTATTGATTAGTTTTACAAACTGCACTATGGGCCTGGGGGTCAGGTGGATGTACCACATCAGTCTGAAGACACTCTTTGGAACAGAATAGTAAGTGCATTATATATAACACAGTAAGAGAAATTCAGCTGAAATGTAATTATAGATTTAGTTTGTTATTTTAAAGGGCCATCGAATGATTTAATTGTTATTTAAAGGATTCTAGAAACTCTGTCTTGGCTTTGGTATCCCTGAAATTAAAACAACAAGAACAACAACAAAAACTCAATCATTAACCCGTGGCATGCCATTAGGTCCCACTGATCCACTTTTAGTTTTTCTGTTTCTTTATCAGCAATTATAACTATTTGTAAGCATCAACATATCATGATTTTTAAAGTCCTGTATTAGAAGTCCTCTAGAGAACAAAGAGAAAATATATTTATATTTAAAAAAATAGAGTAAGATTAATCATATTTTGCAATTACTACATAGGTCCATTGGATCCTTTTATAAATCTAGGTTACTTTACCAGATCGTTGAGATATTATTTTTTTAACATTTTGCCATTTCATCACCCTATGACGTATTTCCTTCTTACCAATTATTCCCATTTATGCTAACAAATTAAAATAATAAGAAAAAAGAGACTGGTGAAATGACCTAAAAGGACGGTGCTATAATGAAATAAATCATTATGGTTCAATTTCCTTACTGCATTGTCCAAAGTATTACATCATCTTTCAAGAAAGTATAAAAGACTGGAAACCCCAGTTTTGTAATCTGCTCTAGCTTTCATTGAACACAATTGAGAATTAGTATTTTTTTTATTCTCTGCGCTATTGGCAAAGTAGAGAAAATTGACAGATGAAAACATTTTGCATTTATTAGGTCAAAAGATACCTGTTGTGGTAGGCTAAAAAGTGATCCCACAAAGATATTCTCTTCCTAATCTCCAAAATCTAGAGTCTCTGAAGGAAGTGTGACCCGGCTGATACATTGATTTCAGAATCTGGCTTCCAGAAAATGTAAGAGTATATTGCTCTGTTTTAAGACACCCAGTTGGTAGTAATCTGTTATAGCAGCCCTAGTTAACCAACACAAATGCACATACAGCCAGTCTAGATTCTAGATGGTGATGCTGTTCATATACGTGACATCTCAGAGTATGTCTTCAGAAAAACACATCCTAGATGAATGTTCTCAAACTCACAAATCAATGAGTGAAAAGAGGATAAAAAGAAAATGTTATTTTTCATAGTTAATAGTTTCAATAGGAAGAACTTAATCAATCCATATTTTACAAGAATCTGGACCATCCTATATTGCTGGGAGGCTGTAGCTGCATTCTTTCCTTTTTTAAAAAAATAAGTTTTGGAGTCAAACATTACTTGATACAAAGAGGTTTGTGATGCTTAGGTTCTTATTACAATTTTTAATGAAGCTGTTTTCCACAATCCCTTTTATTCTCACTTCTGTCGATTACACATAAAATGACTTAAAATTATACATGCATGTGCACGTGTGTGTACATGTGTGTGGGGGAGCGTCTGTGAAACAGAGGTGGCAAATAGTGATAATTGTTTTTCCTGGTATATTGAGGGTTAAAGAAATGTTCTACATGCAGCCACTCTGAGTTTTACAAGCTGGTCTGCACAGCATATGGCAGCACTGTCATTGTTGCTGCCAGCAGCAGCAGCACAGCAGCACAGCAGCAATGCTCAAGTTGGCTCACTCAAAAGTGTTTGCCCTGATGGTGTTCTACAGAAGCCAATTCCACAGTGAACTCTGGCCTATTCAGTATCCCAGAACCTGTGGACACAGCACTGTACCAGGCACTAGAGAACCTGTATATATTTTTTTTAAATCAAGGAAAATCTCCCAAATAAATGGACTACCTGGGGATTAGTAGAAATCTAGACCATAATAGTATATTATCATTCTATAATTTCTCAATAACCAGAGACATAAATTTAGAAAATGTCTTAACCTTATGCATGAACAAGATACAATGCTGGTTCTGGTCACAATTGTTAATAAGATTTTAAAAAATAGCCTCACACATGCAATATGGATATTCACATACAATGATGTCATTATCAGTACCTTAAGAAATTATAATTTTGAGTTTTAGAGATGTAAAAAATGCACCATGTAAAATTTTTTTATTTTGTAAAAATTTACTGAAATTTTATTATAAATATTTCTATTTTATGGGATGTTTCCTCCTTTAACCTGTAATTCCACCTTCTTTGTGGTTCTCTGAAGGCTAAAACTATGAAATTTTAAAAATATAATGTTCAGTGTACAAAGGCATCTTTTTCCAGCCTCCTCTAGGTCAGAATTAAAACATAATCAGATAAATTTTCTGTTGAAGTATCCAGAATAATCTGAATTATTCATATAAAAGGCAATAAAGGCAAAAAAAAAAAAAGTTCCTCTGGCAACCTTAAGTTACAGAGAATAAAATGTGCTAAACATCTAGGCTTAGTTTGATCTTAATAAAATCTTGGTCACCTCCTTAATGACCTTATTAGTAGAAATCTGGAACTTCTAGTTATCAGCTACTGATGGCATTAATTTAGGCAACCCATTAAATCTAACAGCACATGGTCAAACAACAATTACAAAAATCATGAGGACACCACAAACCTCTTTCTTAAATAATAAACAGTGAATTAAAAACCACAATCAAGCATTTCCGCTTTATTAAATTGTTATATAAACATTCTGATGCTGTGGTTTACCCTGGACTAATGAGGCATTCTGATTGATTTCTAGTGTTACAGAGAAAGATGCAAAACGGAGTCATTAACACAGCATTCCCTTGTGAAAAAAGACAAACCAGGATGATTAAAGCAATGTTGAAAGGACTGAAAACCCTGAAATTGGACTTAATTTTTTGCCTTTTTATCTGCTTGCAAAGTTCATGTAATTCTTTACATGTGTTAGTTCATTTTAAAAATACTCCATGATGATTTTTTCTCTTAAAAAATGCCAATGGCTGAAACCAAGGAAACACACGATAGCGAACCATTTTATACAGAATAGAATTGGAAAGAAAAAACTTCCAGCTTTCAAGACAGTGGTATTTTCTTTAAATACTCATAGGCTTTAACAAATAAACTAGATGTTTCTTTAATGAAAACTGAAATGAGAACTAGGCTAATCCCTAAGGAGAACCTCAATCAAAATTTCTTTACAGAAAAACCATAGAGTTGGCATTAGAATTATAATTTGGGGGCAAGTCATTCAGATATTTAAAGAGTCTCGAACATTAAATACCTGATGCTTTAGTAAGAAAGACTAAAATGTAAATAAACAATGCAGGAAATAATCTAAAGGGAATATGAACAAGGGTAAGGGGTAGGGCAAAGTAAAGGAAAACTTCAAGAAGAGGAGACACATTTGACACTACTTATTCCAAAACAGGAATAAATACAACACTTAATGCGGTGGTTATGAGGCTTAAACGATGATACACATAAGGTCCTGACCCAGCTAGCAATACACATTAATTAAATCGAACTGCTTGTTCTGAATCAAATTTCTCCAACTCACCGAGCATTTGAATAGTCCAGGCTGGCCTGGTCAATCCGGTTCCTGAGGATTCCAATGTCAGCGGACACCATGTCATCTAAAGCCTGTAACTCCTTCTGGATCCGCTTCAGTTTCACAGTCTCTGCCTGAGTTCTTTTAGATCTAGAAAATTAGGAACATGAATGGGAAAATAAAAACATTCTAAAACCATATATCCATATACAATGTAAATGAAAAAAGCAAGCTACTGTATTTACAATATGAATATAATGTATAATTTTTAAAAATTAGATAATATAAGAAAAATAGAAATAAGTCAAATGCCCGTAACATTTTGGTGTATCACTAAGATTTGTGCTTCTTCTCCGTATTGTTCCAAATTTTCTATGAGTATGTACTAGAGGCCTGATGCACGAAACTCTTGCAAGGGGCTTGGCCCTCTCAGCCCCAGCTTCGTTCGGAAGGTCGTCTGGAAGGACATTTGGGTCTAATTTGCATATCACGCTTTTATTATTATAGATGATTTTCATATACAGGGGAAAAGACTGAAAAATTTATCAATAAATAGTTCACTCATAGGTATACTCATTCCATAAGGATGAGAATATGCACTAAAAGAATATATCTGTATTCTCTTTACATTGAAACATCGAACACAACTCTCCAAATTTCTAGCCCATTTTCATTGGATACCTGGAAACCAAGAACAGATGTCTGCATCAAACACGATTTATTTGTCTAGAAACATCTATTTGGTTTTAACTTTCTTAGGACTCGTTTCCCCAAACTGTTATTGCTTTGATTCCTGTTCTTTAAGTAAAACTACAGGTCCTCAAAATTTTTCTTTCTGGGTCTCAAAGCCAAGCAGTTTTTTTCTTGTTTAAAAGCACATCCATGCCCTGGCTGGTTTGGCTCAGTGGATGGAGCGTCGGCCTGGGGACTGAAGGGTCCAGGGTTCGATTCCGGCCAAGGGCATGTGCCTTGGTTGCGGGCACGTCCCTGGTGGGGAGTGTGCAGGAGGCAGCGATCGATGTTTCTAACTCTTTATCCCTTTCCCTTCCTCTCTCTAAAAAATCAATAAAATATATTTAAAAAAAAATAAAATAAAAGCACATCCAGCCTCACCATCTCTCAGTCCCCTCACCACCCCCAAGTACATTACAAACTTAAAAAACAAAACAAAGACAAAAGCCAACCTTTAATAATGATTTCACTCATTTCAAAATTTCACACACATTTTCACAGGATAATAAAACTCCCACATAAAACCACATATTGCAAGAAAAGAGCCCTGGCTGGTGTTGCTCAGCGGTTAGAGCGTCAGCCTGTGCACCAAAACGTTGCACATTCGATTTTCAGCCAAGGGCATGCACCTGGGTTGCAGGTTCAATCCAGTTGAAGCATGTACAGGAGGTAACCAATTGATGTGTCTTTCTCACATGGATGTTTATCTCTCTCTCTCTCTCTCTCTCTCTCTCTCTCTCTCTCTCTTTCTTGCTCTCTGTGTGTTTCTCTGTCTCTCTCTCCCCCCTGTCTCTTTCCCCCTCCCTCCCTCCTTTCTACTCTCTATGAAAACCAATGGAAAAAATACCCTCAGGTGAGGATTAACCAAAAAAATTTTAAAATAAAAAATAATAAAAGGGCAGAAAGAGTGGGTGAGGGATGGGAAAAGCAGTTCCAATAGGAATGTTATTGTTTGAGGCCAGCACAACACAGTAAAAAAAGGGGGTGGGGGATTTCGGACACACTAACATTGGGAGGTGAGGTGAGAGAAAAAGTGAATGGCACACAGTATGGGACAGTGCTCCCAATGGTGACCCAAGTCATCAATAAAAGCTTAAATTATATCATATATCTTCTATCAGTGGGAGCAGAGTAATTATTTAAGAAAAACGTCCATAGGAAACATAAGATTTGTGGGAGTATAAAACATTTATATGGAACAATCCGCTCCTCTATATGTTAGATGATAAAGGCCCCTTCATGTCAAAAATGAAAACTTGCATTTCTTAATTTACTTATATTGACAGCTATTTACTGCTCCCTTATGAATGCATAGATGGTTAAAACTGAAAGCACTGACACTGATCCTTAAGTTTTAATGGTACCTGTATTACCAGTAAATTTGCTATGATCTATCCTTAAATGACTTTAGTATCATTTATACAGCATGATTTGTTTAATCAGCCTTAAAGAAAATGCCAGTTTATTAGCGTAGACATAAATAGAAAACATGACAGAGCTGACTGCAGATTGCAAACCATCTCCCCTGGTTCAGGTGCCTCACCTTTCCGCAATAGCTTTAGCCAAAAGAGCTTTCTTACGTTTATTTTTCTCTTCCATTAGCCGCTGTTCTTGTTGGAGGACTTCCCAACGAGACTTTTCTTGCCTAGGGAGCAAAAAAGTGTAAAAATGAGTTTCTGAAACACCACCCCACACCTTCCCAGTCTCAGTCCCCTACGTATAAAATTTAATCAGCCAGATTATGTATATATTTTTAAAAAGTCCTTTTGAAAGGAACCCATCTGCAGCTCATTATTTTGTCCTAATAGAAACAAAGGTTATGATTTGAAGTAAAGAAGGCTTACATACCATAAATTGGCCCTTTGAAATCCATTATATGTATATAACCTAGGAACCCACAAACTGGAAGCCAGAATAATGTGGCATTTTTTAGAAGTACAAAGAAACCTGTGTAAGTTAATTATGTATTATATGCAAAATGGAGAGACAAATAAATAGGTCTGTAGCTAACATCATGTTGTATTTTTCAAAGTTCTTTTAAAAATCATTTTAGTGATTTAATCATTAAATCATTTTATAGTCTACATTCTTGGGCGCATGGAACATATTTGTAATAGCTGTTTAAATATTCCTTGCCTGATAATTCCCATTGTTTGTGGGCTGTTTCTCTTGATGACTTTCCTCCTGGTTATGCATGACAATTTCCTTTCTTTGCATGCCTAGAGAGTTTTCTTTTTCTCCAGACTGAATGTGCATTTAATTTTTTAAAAAAGTGTTTCAATTACAGTTGACATATGATACTATGTTAATTTCAGGTGTACAACATATTAGACATTTATATACCTTACAAAGTCATCACCCTGATAAATTGAGTACCCAACTCACATAATATATAGTTATTACAATATTATTAACTCTATTCCCTACGCTGGTTTTTACATCCCTGGGACTATTTTTATAACTGCCGATTTGTGCTTCTTAATCCCTTCACCTTTTTCACCCCTCTCCTCAAACCCCCTCCCATCTGGCAACTATAAATTTGTTCTATTAGTTTGTTTTGTTTGTTCATTTGCTTTTGAGATTCCACATATAACTGAAATCATATGGTATTTGTCCTTTTGTCTGACTTATTTCACTTAGCAGAATACCCTCTAGGTCCATCCATGTTGTTGCAAATGGCAAGATTTCATTTTTTATGGCTAACATTCCACTGTACATATGTACCATTCTTTTTTATCCACTCATCTATAGACGGACACTTAGGTTGTTTCCATTATCTTGGCTACTGTAAATAAGACTGTAATGAACATGTGTGCACATGTCTTTTTCAAATGAGTGTTTTGAATCTCTTTGGGTAAATACTCAGGAGTGAAGTTGCTGGGTCATATAAAGTAATTATTGATAGGTATGTCATTATTGCCATTTTGTTGTCTTCTGATTGTTTTTGAAGTTCTCTGGTTCTTTTCTTGTACACTGATAACTTTCTAGTGTTGTGTTTGGATCCCTCTCTTCATTTCTTGTATATTTCTTAGAGATTTTTGCTTTGCGATTACCATATGCTTCATATTTACCAAACTATATTTATAGCAGCCTATTTTTTCTTAGAATATATTTTTATTGATTTCAGAGAGGAAGGGAGTTAGAAACATCAATTATGAGAGAATCATTGATTGGCTGCCTTCTGCATGCCCCACACTGGGGATTGAGCCCATAACCTGGGTACATGACCTGACTGGGAATAGAACAGTGACCTCCTGAGCCATGCTGGCTGGGCTAGAGCAGTCTATTTTAAGTTGATGGTTCCTTAAGTTCGAGCATGTTCTAAAATCACTACAATTTTTACTCTTCCCCTCCATGTTTGTCTTTGTCATTCTTTTTTACTTCTTCTGTGTGTATTTATGTATAATTTAATTAAACATGGTCTTTGTACTTTTTCCTTTTAACCTTTCTACTTAGAAGAATAGATTAACTCAGTGAGAACCTCAACAGTTGATTGATCCACTGCTTTTACTACATTTGCCTTTGTGAGAATTTTCTTTACTGTATTTTCTTATTCATAGTTTTGGTCTTTTCTTTTCTACTTAAAGAAGTCCTTTGGACATTTCTATTTCTATTAAACTAGTATTTCAACTGGTTTAATACTGATGAACTCCTTTAGCTATTTCTTGTCTGGGAAACTCTCTCTCCTTTGATTCTAAATGACAGACTCGCTGGGTAGAGCAACCTTTGTTGTACGTCTTTGCCATTCATCAATTTGAATATTCATGCCAATCCCTTCTGGCCTGCAACATTTCTGTTGAGAAATCACCTGACAGTCTTATAGGAGTTCCCTGGTACATAACTGCTTTTCTCCTGCTACTTTTAAGATTCTTTGTCTTTAACCTTTGACATTTTAATTATGTCTTGCTGTGGGTTTCTTTGGGTTCATCTTATTTGGGACTCTGTGCTTCCTGGGCTTGTCTATTTCCTTTGCCAGGTTAGAAAAGTTTTCAGTCATCATTTCTTCAAATAGGTTCTCAGTCCGTCGTTTTTTCTTCTTCTTCTGGCACCCCTATGATGTGAATGTTGATACACTTGATGTTGTCCCAGAGGTACCTTAAACTGTCCTCATTAAAAAAAAACCCACTTATTTTTCTGTTCCAATTGGGTGTTTTCTGCTACTTTATCTTCTAGATCGCTGATTCAATCCTCTGCTTCTTATAACCTGCTGTTGATTCCCTCTAATGTAGTCATTTCAGTTATTATTTTTTTTTTATGGTTTCCTTCTCTTTGTTGAGGTTCTCACTGAGTTCATCTATTCTTCTTCTAAGTTCATTGAGCATTCTATAGCCAACCACTGCTTTGAACACTGTATCTGGCAGATTGCTTTCTCCATTTTGTTGCTCTTTTTTATGTTCTTTCATTTGGGAAATGCTTGGCTCCTCATTTGTTTGAATCCTTGCATTTCTATGTATTAGGTAGATCTGCTATGTCTCCCAGTCTTGGCAGAGTAGCTTTACATAGATGTTTTCTGAGGCCCCACAGTGCAGTCCTTCTGTTCACCTAAGCCAGGTGCTCTAGGGGCATCCCTTTTGTGGGTTGTGTGTGCCTTCCTGTGGTAGTTGAGCCCTGATTGCTATTGGCACATCAATGGGTGGGACTGCCCGCCTGGCTTACTTGCTGTGAGGATTAGCTATGATTATGGAAAGCTGCCGTATAGAGGCTTATCCCATAGAGAGGGAGTCTCTTCAGGTGGGCTGTGGTGCCAGCTAAGTTCACCCTTTGGGTGTGTCTTTTGTGGAGCTGGTTGGGTGATACTCTGGTGTGGTCTGAAGTCGGTCACCAGTTATGTTGGTTTTGAAGCCTCTTAGGAGGAGCTCCATTGCAGGCCAAGGTCAGACTCCAGTGGCTTGGGGTCACCTGATCAAAGCTACAAAGAGATCTGTAGTTGGTTGATGCTTGTGCCAGACTTGGAGGTGCTTGCGAGAGACTATGCTGCAAACCAATGCCACTGTCAGTAGTGTCAGGCTTGGGACCCTTTGATGGACACCATGATTTGAGCTGAGGCCAGCCAAATGCAGGTTGAGATTAGTCATCACTTGTGTCAGGCTTGGGTTTGCTTAGCGAGAGGTACAGAGCATGCTGAGGACAGCTGCTGATTGTTTGGTTTGTGAACCTTTAAGATTTTAGGAAAAGTCCACAGTATGAGCTGAGGCAGTCCATGAGTTGAGTGAGGTGAGGTCTCAGGGGTTCAACAGGGAGGGGCAAACGGTGATAGCTTAGATTGGTACCCGTAATTGCTGGGCTCAACAAAGGAACAATGGCACCTGCCAGTGTTTCTGTCCCCAGAGCGAGCTGGCCCGTCCCTCTAGTCCTCATTTGAAGCTAGGCAATTCACTTACTCCTTGCATGTCCCTGGCACTTTATGAGCTGCTGCCCCTGCAGGCTTAGAGCAAGGAGTTTGTGAGTAACTCCATGCACAGACTCCTCAAGAAGAAAGCCGGGGCCTCCAGCAGCCCTCCGTCTCACAAGGGTGCAATCCCTGGTGATTTTCACAGCCAGATGTTGTGGGGACTCCTCTTCTCAGCACTGGTGCCCTAGGCTTGAGAGATGACCTAGGGTTAGGATCCCTAACTCAATAAGGAACTCTCACAGCCAAGATAGCCCTCCTGAATCTTATTACCACACCATGAGTGTGGGACCTGCCTGTTCTGTATGTCCCTCCTACCAGTCTTTCTCTTTGTATCTTTAGTTAGAGGAATTCTGTTCAGTTCATTTTCTTTTTAAAAAAAATATATTTTTATTGATTTGAGAGAGGAAGGGAGAGGGAAGAGATAGAAACATCAACGATAAGAGAGAAACAGTGACTGGCCACCTCCTGCACACCCTACATTGAGGATCGAGCCTGCAACCTCGGCATATGCCCTGACCGGAATCAAACCATGACCTCCTGGTTCATAGGTCAACGCTTAACCACTGGTGGGCTGTTCAGCTAATTTTCAGGTGGTTCTTGAGGGTGGCTGTTCTGTAACTTAGCTGTAAGTTTGATGTGGTTGTGGGAGCTGGTGAGCACAGCATTTACTTACTCTGCCATCTTACCCAGAAGTGACTCTATAGAGTTTTCTATAATAAAAGTCTGCACCATGAAATACCCTTAGAACAATAACCAATGTTTATTTCATTCATTTTCTTTCAATTTGCTCACTTCTTTCCGGCTCTTAAACATTTGTAAACAAAGTAAAAAATTATGAACTAAGACTTGAATGGTGGGATAAAGAAAAACTTCAAAGGTCTGAAAACATGAATTGTCTTCCAATCTAATTCTGAAAGTATATTAAAATTTCCCGTAAATTCAACAACTTGATGTCAACTCAAATTAAACAAGATAATGAAAAAGCTATTTGTTCCTATTGTTGACATTTCTTACAGCCGTATACCAAAAATATCTATTCCCAGACTTAGCAATCACTTCCACAATTATCCTTCTCTCCAGTCCTACAACTTCCATCTTAGTGCTGGTCCTTTCTCATTTTTATCATCGCAGTCACCTCCTCACCAGATGCCTTAGTTCCAGCTCAGCCAGAACCCTATCCCAAATATTCTGCAACACTGACACCTGAACATTTTCTCACCATTATTCTGATCAGGGCCTCTCTCCTTCAGAGGACTTGGTGGTCTACTACAGCTGCGGTCACCAACATTTCAGACCTCACAGACCACCAGTGGTCCGTGGACCACCGGTTGACGGCCACGGTACTACAGCATCTGGGGAACTTGCTAGGCAAGGATCCTCTACTCCCAAGTCCTTTTTCTCTTTCTTAATTCTTTACTATTCTCTGGCCTGATCTTTGCCTCTTCCAGAGGAGTGAGATATCATTTCTGAACAGTCTCTGGAATAAAGCTTTCCTTTCCCGTTCTTAGAGCCTCAGAATTCCTCCTTTTCAACAATAGTTTCTGACATTACATGTCTTCAATGAAAATTCTCCCAAGTACCTAAGAAAAGAATAATTTTCCTCCTGACATGCTATCTAAATTGCCCGGCTCAATTCAAACCCGCCCCCTATTTGTCTCAGGCCTTTGTTAGTAAACTATTTGAATGTATGCACATGTTCAATTTTGCTTTCATAATTCACACAGCTAAACATCTCCTGTCAAAGTAAATAACATATGACTATATGAATTTACAAGTCATAGAATGGCAATTTTCACAAGAATGTGGCTAAACTAAATTCTGGAGGTGGTTGCAAACACAAACAAATTAAATAAGAATAAAAAGAAATCTAATGATGCATGTGGATTATTTAATTAGTCCCCTTAATTTCCTACACTTTTTCCTCTGACCATCCCTACTTGTCTCTTCACAAGTATCCTTTTCTGGGTCAATGAAGATGCAGTCTGGAAGCTGAAGAATGCATTAAATTTGGGAAGGAGTACATATAAGAAATGCTTCTGTGAGTGTCAAGGTTATAGACTCTGGATTCAGAGAGACTTTTATGTGAGTCCCAGCTCTACTACTTACTAGTTGTGTATTGGCTTTGAGAATACAATAGCTATTCTAAGTCCAAAATAGCTATAAAGTGAAAATAATGAACTAAGTAACATCAACACTAATAAAAGAGAAAAATGGTAATTGGCGTACGACGATACCCTTTTCATTGGCTAATCAGGGCTATATGCAAATTAACTGGCAACTATGATTGGCAGTTAACTGCCAACTAAGATTGGCAGTTAACTGCCAACAAGATGGCGGTTAATTTGCATATGTAGGCACAATTCAGGGAGGCGAAAGGGAAAGCAGGAAGAAGCCCCCTGCCACTGACAGTGATCAGAAACCCAGGGGGGAGCTAAGAGCTGGGGGGCAGGGGAAAGGTGGCCCTGGGGCCGCCTTTGCCCTGCCCCCCAGCCATGATCGGAGAATCAGGCGCCTTTGCCGCCCTGGCCAGTGATAGCAGGAAGTAGGGGTGGAGCCAGCGATGGGAGCTGGACACGGTTGAAGCTGGCAGTCCCAGGAGCTAGGGGTCCCTTGCCTGGGCCTAAAGTGGAGCCCACGATCGCGGGGCCACTGCAGCTGCGGGTCCCCACTGCCCGGGCCAGACGCCTCAGCCAGAGGCGTTAGGCCTGGGCAGGGGCGGAGCCTGCAACCGCGGGGAGCTGGGGGTCCCCTGCCCAGGCCTGACACCTCTGCCGGAGGCCTCAGGCCTGGTCAAGGGGCCGATCCGGTGATTGGTGATCGGAGGGTGATGAGGGTCAACTCCTCTGGCCGAGGCATCAGGCCTCGGCGGGGGGCGGAGCCGGGGATTGGGGGGATATGATGGTCCCCTTGTCCAGGCCTGAAGCCTGGGTCAGAGGCATCTGGCTTGGGCGGGGGGTGGAGCAAGCGATCAGAGGGAGATGGGGGTCCCCTGCTCAGGCATGATTCCTGGGCCAGAGGCCTCAGGCCTGGGCGGGGGCCAGAGCCAGTGATCGGGGGGAGATGGGGGTCCCCTGTCCAAGCCTGACACCTCTGGCGGGGGCGTCAGGCCTGGGCAAGGGGCCGATCAGGTGATCGGAGGGTGATGGGGGTCTATACCTCTGGCTGAGGCATCAGGCCTGGGCAAGGGGCAGAGCCAGCAATCAGAGGGGTCTGGGGGTCCCCTGCCCAGGCCTGATGCCTGGGCCAGAGGCATCAGGCCTGGGCTGGGGGCAGAACCAGTGATGGGGGGAAATGAGGGTCCCCTGCCCAGGCCTGACGCCTCTGTTAGAGGCGTCAGGCCTGGGCAAGGGGCCGATCCTGCGATTGGAGGGTGATGGGGGTCAATGCCTGAGGGCTCCCAGTATGTGAGAGGGGGCAGGCTGGGCTGAGGGACACTCCCCCCCACACACACACCCAGTGCACGAATTTCGTGCACCGGGCCCCTAGTTAAACATAAAATGCCTAACACTGACTGACTTATAATATATTTAGGTAGTAGCTCTTATTTGACAATTTGTTTATCACATTTCTAGGTTAGAATATGAAAGAGAGAAAATGTTAAAACTACATTTCTTCAAAGCCTAATAGGAAAAAAAAGTAAAATGGAAAATATATCATGGATATATAGACTTACTAACAATTCCACTTTCTTTTTCTCCAACTTGCAATCTGGTTTTAGAGGTACAACCTCAGCACTTATGTGACCATCCCGGGAATTCTCAAGTCCCAGTTCCCTTGGTTGACTTTCAGTGCTCTGTGGTTTTCCATTGCCAACAGGAGAGTTGAGTGTAAGAGGATTAGGAGCAGTAGGGGGAGAAAAATGTGGCTTTTGATGACTGAATCTCTGTTGTGGTGCAGAGAGCAACTGCTCTGGAGGTAATCTGACCGATCCATCTTGCAGTCCAAGTTTTTGGCTTTGCTCTTGAAGGACTTTTTCTCGCTGAAGTTGTTGTCGACTTTTTTTCATAGGGGGACGCCGCTGTGGTTCAAATGGATCTACATAAAAGAAAATGAAGGAAAATTCCTTTGTGTGAACAGCAAATAATTATAATTTCTCTAAGAAAATAAAGGATTAACATTAAACTTTTTAATAATCCCCCTACTCTAGCTTAAAAGCCCAGGGAAAAACAGCATCTTCCTGCAGAGTTTAGAAAGTTCTTCAATCTACTGTTAACATTTAACAAAAACTGTCCTACCTCTCAATTTATCTTCAAGGAGAGCTATCTGTCTATGAGTAAGGCCTCAGAATACAAAACAAGGCTTTTCAACTTGATCTGATTATTATCAAAAGTATCACCTATTTGACCAAGATACGTAGACAAATGAATTCTGATATATCTTCAATTTGATTTACGGTTGTGTCTACTCTCCTGAAATAAAATGGTGGTTGAATTTTCAAATGAGCTTCACCTTTCTTAAATTTTCACAGATATTAAGGCAATCTGATACATAAGAAGATGCTATACACAAAATATAACTACATGAAGTCCCTTATTTCTAGTTTACCCTAAATTGTTTTCTTTCATCTTCCAGAACAGTCCAAGGTTGTGTTCCCCAAAGTCTAGTTAGACTTTAATCAATGTATGCAACCTAACTTTAATAGCAGCCTGATCAAAGCAATAGAGGAAGATAAAACAAGTCATATTATAAACTGAATAATAACACTTCTATTACACTTTTTATATTGTCCATATTAGTATTAACCTTGTAGGGAAGATAACTGGAGAATTTAACTCACATTCATACTGTATTTAATAAATTTTAAAATGATATTCTTTATAAAATACCCAGGAAATGAAATTATAAGTCCTTGTAAATGAACTCAAATAGGGCTTTTAAATTCTGCATATTGACCTTTGAAGCAATACAAGCTTATTATTTAGATTCTCCAAGGGAGAGTTCAAAGCTCTGGAGTCACAGTTCCAGAGTTGCTTTTATCCAGTTCAAGCAATTATTTATTCCATACCTCAGTTTCCTTATCTGTCAAACTGGTTGAACATTACCTCTCCACTTAATTCATATGGAGTTGGTGTAAAGATTTAATGAGACGGGTAAAGAAAACATTTTTTAAAAATAGCTGTACTATTTAAAGTAAAATGTTATTGTTGACTTTAGCCAGAAACATAAAGTAGCCTCCTGAATCTTGGAATAGGAACTTATTCTTGGCTACTGATCTTTATTCACACCACCAGAAAATATGATTGAGCTTGCTTACTTCCCAGTTATAGTCTTCAGCTGAATTAATAGTGACACTCAAATTCTGTACATTAGCTTCCATTTCATTTTGCATTTTCACAGAACCCACTATACGATTTATAACGCCAATTTTTAAACTCTCAAACAACAAACAAATCAGGCCACTTAAAATAAAACATATGACCAAAAAACTCCTGGAACTAATAAGCCATTATAGAAAGGTTGCAGAATACAAGAGTAATATACCAAAGTCAATTGCTTTTCTATGTACAACAATGAACAAGTGGAATTTGAAATTAAAAACACAATACCATTTACATAGCACTCAAAAAAATACTTAGGTATAAGCCTAAGAAAATATGTACAAGAGCTATATGAGAAAAACTACAAAACTCTGATGAATGAAATCAAGGAACTAAATAAATGGAGAGATATTCCACATTCATGGATATGAAGACTCAATAAAGTCAAGATGTCAGTTCATCACAACTTGATCTATAGATTCATTGCAATACCAATAAAAATCCCAGCAAATTATTTTGTGGATATTGACAAAGTGATTCTCAAGCTTATACAAAGAGGCAAAAGACCCAGAATAGCTACACAATATTGAAGAATAAAGTTGGAGGACTGACAGTATAAAGCTACAGTAATCAAGACAGTAGGTATTAGCAAAAGAATGGACAAATCAATCAATGGAGCAGAATAGAGAGCCCAGAAACGGGCTCACATAAATACAGTCACCTGCTCTTTGACAAAGGAGCAAAGGTAGTACAATGGAGAAATTTCTTTTCAACAAATGGTCCTGGAACAACTGGACATCCACATGTAAGAAAATGAATCCAGACACAGACCTTACACACTGCACAAACATTAACTCAAAATAAATCAAAGACCTAAATGCAAAATTCAAAACTATAAAGTGCCTAGAAGATAATGTAGGAGAAAACCTAGATGGCCTTAGGTATGGCAATGACTTTTTAGATACAACACCAAAGGCACTATCTATGAAGAAGATAACTGGTAAGCTGGACTTCATTAAAATTAAAAGCTTCTGCTGTGCAAAAGACATTGTCAAGGGAGTGAGAAAACTCACTGCAACAGACACATCTGATAAAGGACTTTTAAATTTCTGTCAATCAAATGGGTATGAAGCAGTATTTCATTATGCTCTTGATTTGCAATTCTCTGCTTATTGATGGTGATAAGCATCTCTTCATATTTCCTTTTCATGTCTTTTTTGTCAGTTTTTCTTTGGCTTATTTGTATTTTTATATATCAGCAACAACTGGAAAACATAAAGCATTGTAGCTGCACTGCTTTTATATTTCCAAATTTTTCATCTATCTATATAAAACCCTAATATGCAAATCGACCGATCAGTGGAACAAAACCTGCAGAACAACTGGTCGGCGGGGGGCGGTGCCAGCGTGTGGGCGGTGCCAGGCCAGCCAAGGCGGGTGCCAGTGGGGGCTCCCCGATTGCCCCACCAGTCACCCCACAGATCAGCCCTGATTGTTGACCAGGTCTAGGGACCCTACCCTATATATTGAGAACAGTCTCTTAGATTTAAAAATTAAAACCTGGCAAGGCTACTCTAACACTGAAAAACAGGATGACGCAGTGATGACATGCATGGACTCTGGCTTGCACATTTTGTGGTCAGCCCTGATTCTGACACTTATAACTGTGACAAAGTCAATTACTCAACTTCTCTCTGCTTCAGTTTTTCCACCCATAAGATGGGGAAAATGGTACTAATGCCTTAGAAGGATCATGTTATATACTACTTTTTATAATCAGGGCAAAAAAATGTAGCTGCCCATACAACAGCAAGATGCCTTTCACCTGTATGAAAAGTATGGTCACTGGTGTATGCAGAGTCCTGGATTGCGAGAGGTATATCTGACTGCCGGTTTAGGCCCGTAAAGCAGCAGTCAGACATCCCCTGAGGGGTTCCGGATTGCGAGAGGGCACAGGCCGGGCTGAGGGACTCCTCTGCCCGCCTCCCCCCGTGCACAAATTTTGTGCACCTGGCCTCTAGTTATGAAATCATACATCCTATAATGTCTCTCTCTCTCTCTCTCTCTCTCTCTCTCTCTCTCTCTCTCTCTCTCTCTCTCTACCACACACACACACACACACACACACACTCCATCCAGTATGGATTATGAAAATACAACACAGTTTAACAAATAAAACATGGCTACAGTAGATATAATTGCTGTTTAAGGATAGAACATTACCCCCTTTTTGGAACACACACAATAACTGTATTTCCTGTCTTGCAAGTCATATGACTTGCTTTTGCTAAATGAAATAGAAGAGATACATGCCATTTATTGGTGGAAGTATTTATTGCCAATGCTTACTTCTCAATCTTCTCTTGCCATGGTGAACTCCTATAGGACAGTACCAAGGCATTGTGTGGAGTGACTACATGGAGTAGAGTCACCTGCCAACCCATGTTAGACAGAAAGCTGGAATAAAAAATTTTTAAAACCTTTATTTTTTTATACAATTGATATGTTAGGGCTATTGATTACTGCCGCTTAAGTTGGTAATTAATTTCATAAGTACCACTACCTTTGAAGCTTCCTATGTTCCATTCCTTGCTTCCCCCAACCCTGAATTTTGTGTTTCATTCCCTTGACTTTCTTTATAGACCTCCTATATTCCTAAAATATACAGGCTTTATATGATTTTGACCTTCCATAAATGGTATCAGACTATATATTCTCCTGCAACTTGCTCTTTTCATACATTGTATTTATGAAAGTTATACGTGTTAATGCATGTGTTCATATATTCCTACTAGCTATATAGTAGTCCACTGGATGATTATACCACAATTTATTTATCCACTTCCTTGTTAATGAACACTTGGTTTATTCCCAGATTTTCAATATTATAATGAAGAGTGTTGAGAACATTCTCAATCTCCACCATTGCACATACGGGTTTTGCTAGCGTTGTTATCCTTATTTTTGCTGGCAACCAACTTCATTTTCATAGGTTATTTAATTATATTTTTATGGCTGGAGAACAGTTGGAAGAAACCTTAAAAAGTAAAGATCCAGCTCTTCAGCTCTTCCAGCTTTACAAATGAGAAATCCAAGGCAAAAAGATTCAGATGGAGAGCTAGATGACCTGACAATCACTGTGTTTGGTTATGAGTATACAAAGATGCTGTAAGTATGCAAAGACGCATCTTTTCTCTTCTTCAAGGATCACAGCCCAGTCAGTTGGTGTCTGTGTTCTAAGATCTGGCTATGAAATGATACGCTTTGAAATTAAGGTCCTCCCACTCTATCCCAAATTGCAGAGCTATTTAAAAATGTTCTTCTACATAATCCATCTGTTATTTAATTTAGACTTCTACACGAAGTCTTCTTTCCCCCAGCAAAGTCACCTCTCCTAACACATAATCTCTGTGATATCTTCCCAAAGTGCACCCAACCCCCAGCAGTGTGAGGTTCCTGCTCAGAGGTAGCAAGCTCTTGAACAACATCTACTATCACATTTTTTATAGTTTGTCTCCTCAGTAGACTAGAAACTCTTTGGAGGCAGGGATGAGGCCATGTTCATCTTTGCATCCTAAATGCAGACGCCGATGTCTTTAACTTCAGGTCAGACAAGAAGCAGACGTACTTGCACACTGTACATCTGAATAAGTGAATGGATGTCAAAAACACAGAGCAAGAGAATTTGATAACATCAAGCAAGATAGAGTCAGTTAATTAAAAACTGTAGTATGACTTTCATGATATAGTTTTTAAAGACCTTTGGACCAGTCAAATTTTCCTCAATCTATTTAATCTTCACTGGCCCTATGTTACTAATTTACTTCCTTTTCTGATTGTCAATCCTAGATTATCCTCACATCTATATAAAAATGCAGAGGCCTCATCTGAACAACATGCAATTTTCTAAAAAAAAAAGCTCTAATAAAAGGCATGACAGGGTTTTCGTTTTTCCCCAAAGCACAGTAAGCTGTGTACCAAGAGTAGCAGAAACTCACAGAAGTTGTGTGCATTACCGGGATCACCAAACAGAATTTTATAAAACTTCAACTACCAACAAAGCCTCGTTTATATCACCAAGAGTTCTCACCAAGTATCAACAAACTTAATTCCTTTACTAAAAGATAACAAAATAGCACAAGTCCATTCAGCGATTACTCTATAAAGCCAGAGAGGGAATGACAAAATTCTCGATATCATATACATATACATATACATATACATATACATATACAGACACACTCATAAATATATATATACATATATGTGTGTATATATGTGTCTATATATATACATATATATATCTGTCTACACACACACACACACATATATACACACATATATATGTGTATATACTTATTTATATCACATCTAACCTCTCAAAGACCCCTTTGGTTTGCTGACTCTCTGGGTTGGAAAGAATTGCAAGAATCATCTGGCAACCAGAAGTGAATGCAAGACTCCAGATGTATTATGAAAAGCACCGACGTTTTGCATTAAGACCCCCGTGTTCCCCTTTGCTCATAAATTCATCACAATTCTAATATGGTGAGTGACCCTCCTCCTTCCTTTACTCTCCACCCATGGATCTACACCGCAATCTTCCTGTATGAGCCCGCCAGGCTACAGGCCCAGCCCCCTCTCCCAGGTCCCATTCCTTTCCCAGGAAAAAATAACCAAACCCTGCAATGGATCCCTGAACTCTCTTTTCTAAAAGTAGATCCCAGGCCTCTGAGCCTGCCCCTTCCCCCACGGCTCCCAGTTCGTCCACTTCGGAGCCCCTCAATTCCGTCTTCCCATTTACAGATCCATCCCCCAACACAAACACCTTATCCCCTTCCCCGCCCCCTTCCCCTCAAAAGCAGCAGCCCCGCCCCTTCTCCTAACAGACCCAAGATTTCCATCTCCGCAGGCACGTCCTGTTACCTTTACTCTGCTTTAGTCGCCTCAGTTCCTCCTCAGAGAAGCCAGCCCAGCCCTGCGCCATCCGTCCGGGCTGCCAGCACCCCTAGAATGCCCAAACTTGAGAGTCCCGAGTGCCAACACGGACTACTCAGGCACATCCGGGTTCTTCCCGGCAGCGGCCGATCAACCAATCGGTGCGTCGAGCTTTGGACCCAAGGCCCCCTCTTCCGTCTATGGCTGCCCACGGCAGTGCCGGACAAACTGCTTAAGGAAATTTTGGCTATGCAGACATTCCTTTTCCCTGAGCTGACTCTTCTCTCTATCCCGTATCTTATCATCGTTTGGTTAATGACTTCAACAGATAAGGGGACAGATATCAAGGGGGGTCAGGGTGGAGATAAACAGGCAATTAGGAAGTGGCTACGAGTCGGTGGCGCGAAAGGGCGGACAAAACTACCTGGGGGTAGGGAGAGGGGTCCTCGTTCAGTTCAGTGGGGCGGAGCCCTCTACCTAGTGGTCTCGAGGTGTGTGCTCTGTGGCTTGTTGTAGCGGGTCCTTTCCAAACTTCGCTGAAATTGCCCTGCAGGTTGACTCGAGAGAATGTTCAGATTTAGGTGTTTAATTATGAAGGTACATTTCGGAGAACTGGGGTTTACTTAGTGGAAAGGGAGCAGAGACATTTAACAAGGTCTCTAGCGTCTCCGAGGTCTGTGGACTGGGTTGTGTCCTTGATATTTTATGAATGATTCTTGCTATTCTGCAACCTTTCTCCTAAGAGATGTCTACATCTCCCTCTTCTGTTTTTATGGTTCGAGAAGGCAATGGGAAACAGCCCCGGAGGGTGGGCAAACATTCCTGAGGCTCCCCCAGCCTGAAGTCCCGCTTTCATGGTTCTGGTTCTACCTCGGACACTTGACCTCTCCGGGCTCCCGTATTCTCATGTTTAGTAACATTTCGAAGATTAAAAGATGCAAGTGTTGAAAAAATCACATAGGGTGATTAAAAGACCAGTTATTACATTTTTCATATTTCTCTTATATTTAGCATTTTAAAAAAAACACATGTTTATTTTGGCAAACACTTTTTAAGATGTTAAATGTAAGCCAAAGAGACTTTCGACACTAATGTGTCAATATTTTTAGACAAATTGCAATAAAGGAGTAGAGTGAAACTACCACACAAAGAAAAGGGTTGAAATAAGTATTTCAGATTTAGATAGGTGGTCAGAAGAGAAAGGAATTTCCCTTATAAACTTAGAGCTTTTAAATTTAAAAGTGGTTTCTGAGCTCTAGGTGCACAAGCGCTTCTTTTTAAATGTGAACTCATTTCCTCCCAAATTTAAGATTTTTTAATGCCACCCAAAAGGATTGGAGGAGACATTAATCCAGTTTTTTAAAATGTAAACTATTAATGTAAGATATAGATTAGCTTCAAAGTAATAGATGGGGATGGGTAGCATTCTGGTAGTTAATTCAGTTTCCCATTTATAGATTCCGGCCATCTAATTCATCTAATAAAAGTGAACCACGTTGTATGCCGCATGTTACATTTTATACATGGATTTTCTTTAGCTCAAGGGGTGAATTTCCAGAATTATCAATAGTCTTAATAGACATGGATACAGTATTATGGTATTTTTAAAGGTTTTGTTAGCCCCGAATGAGAACAAAAGCATGAGCAAGATTGTAGTAAAAGATAACATGATTTGTGTAAAATTGTCATTTGTAGTTTGCAAGGTTCTAAGTCTGTTGGCTCTCAGGGGGAATGGGTTTCTCCAAATGGTGTATAATATTTTGTTGGGAGATTAAATTCAAAGAAGTTCTTTGTTCTGTGAGAGTTCTCTGTACCGTGGGTTGAGAGATTGTCTCTACAGGTTGGTTTTCCTGGGCTCTGGAAATTTCAGTTGCTTTAAACCAGATTTAAGGTCATTTTTTTCAACTTGTGATATAAATTTGGATCTCACCCCCTTATATGACACAGGCCTCAGGTGTTAGTTTTCTGGTTGTGCAAACTTGCCTAGCTTGCGAGTGATGCAGCTAGGACTCAGACTCAGGCAGTACGTCTCTAGAATCTAAGATCTCAACTGCCCTACCATTCTGATTTTATAGTATTCCACTGGCAAACATTCCTTGAAGTTCTTGTGCAGCTCATACGAGCGGAGTGTGAATGACTGACAGTTCTTAACTTTACACCCTGAGTTATTTGCATTTTTAAAAGATGGTGCTTTCTCATCCAGTGGAATCTTTCATAAGTGAAATATCGTGTATTCTGACAAAGAGAAATGAGAAGAATTTGTGAAGTGTAACAGAAGCTGTTTTTAGTCATTAACTCACCCAATTTTACTCCACCTTGGAACTTTCCAGCATCTTCTCTTATTCCATTAACAGCCTGAAAGTTTACCCCTTTTTCTGTAACCTTTGTATCCACTAAGAAAGTTGGTGTTTATTTGTATGCAGGAGTCTTTGAAAAAGGAAGTGATACAAGCAACAGCTTGTATTTTACTTTGGGAAGCCTTCAGAGATTTTCCTATCAGCTTTTGGATTCCAGTTTGTTACTTTGTCTTAGAACTTTGCTCTGTCTCCTAGTGCATAACCATTAGGCACCTGGGAGAAGTATATGGTAAAGTATTTTTGTTTATGGCTACAGTAGACATAACTAGACCAATGCCTGAGGGGCTCAGTTTTTTGAATGAAGGAAGGAAAGGGTTGCCCATTGGAGGAGCCAATGGGAAAGTGGATAGGGCAAAAATATGCTACAGACAGTGAATACCTAGCACACAGGCACCTGAGTCTTCACTGCATGATGTTCTGGCTTTAGGATGTCTTTTCTACTTACATTTGGATACAGTTGTGTTTTGATTTCAGAATTCATCATACTTAAATTCTGACTCTAAGAAGATACTGAAAAACTGAGTTTCTCCTTCCTTTTCTGTGCACAATCTTCACTGGAGTTTTAAAAATATATTTTCCAGTGAAGAGGCAATTCCTTTTTTTAAAAAAATCTTTATTGTTGAAAGTATTAAATAGGTCCCCCTTTTTCTCCCATTAACCTCTTCCAGCCCACTCCCGTATTCCTCCCCCAACCCCCCTCTCACCACCCCATTCATTTTTCTCTGTCCACGGGTTATGCATATATGCATACAAGTTCGTTGGTTGATCTCTTCCCACCCACCCTCCCCTGCCTCTTCTTTGAGGTTCAACAGCCTGTTCATGCTTCTGGGTCTAATTTTGTACATCCATTTATTTGGTTAATTAGATTCCACATATGAGTGAAATCACGTGATACTTATCTTTCTCTGACTGGCTTATTTCACTTAGCATAATACTCTGCAGGTCCATCCATGCTGTTGTAAATGGTAAGAGTTCTATCTTTTTTATTGGCACATAGTATTCCATTGTGTACATGTACCTCAGCCTAAGTGCTGTATCCAAATCTTAGTTATTGTAAATTGTGCTGCTATGAACATAAGAGGTGCATATATTCTTTCTGATGTTTCAGGTTTCTTAGGATATATTCCTAGAATTGGGATCATTGGGTCAAATGGGAGCTCCATTTTTAATTTTTTGAGGAAACTCCATACTGTTTTCCATAATGGCTGCACCAGTCTGCATTCCCACCACCAGTGTACTAGGGTTCCCTTTTCTCTACAACCTTGCCAACACTTGTCGTTTGTTGATTTGTTGATAGCCATTCTGACAGATGTGAGGTGATATCTCATTGTCATTTTGATCTCCATCTCTCAGATGATTAGTGACTTTGAGCATTTTTTTCATATGTCTCTTGGCTTTCCGTATGTCCACTTCTGGCGGTCCTTTGCCCATTTTTTAATTGAATTGTTTGTCTTCCTTTTGTTAAGTTGTATGAGTTCCCTATATATTTTTGAGATTAACCCCTTATCAGATGTATCATTGGCAAATATGTTCTCCATGTAATGGCCTCTCTTGTTATTTTGTTGATGATTTCTTTGGAGTGCAGAAGCTTTTTATTTTCATGTAGTTTCATTTGTTTATTTTCTCCTTAGTTTCCATCTCCCTAAGAGATGTATCGGTAAACATATTGTTATGAGAGATGTCTGAGATTATGGTGCCTATGGTTTCTTCTAGGACTTTTATGGTTTCGTATCTTACATTTAAGTCTTCTATCCATTTTGAGTTTATTATTGTGTATGGTATAAGTTGGTGGTCTAGTTTTTTTGTTTGTTTTCTTTGCCTGTATCCAATTTTCTCAACAACATCTATTGAAGAGACTGTCTCTGCTCCATTGTATGCTCTTGCTTCCTTTGTCAAATATTAATTGAGCATAGTGGCTTGAGTCGATTTCTTGGTTCTCTCTTCTGTTCCATTGATCTATATGAAGAGGCAATTCCTTTTTAATTGTACTAGTATCTCAAGCATTTTTTTCAAGTGAAAATACATTAAAAGCATTAACTAGAACTGCTCAGCAAAATACCTCTCCTGTTTAACAGTTTCCACCAGTCCTCAGTTTAATTACCATGTTATTCTGCCAGCTTTCTCCAGAAATAATTGACTGGATGAAGTAATTTCATTGGATATTTACAAACACTAGACTTGTAAAGGGGGTTTCTGTCAATTCCCCTTTGGCTTGGAAATGACTGAGGCTGAATTGGCAGTGCACAACTGCTATTTTGGGCTTAGCATATTTTCACAGGCACCAACTCAGGAAGATGATGGGAATGAAACAGAGGAAGGTAAAATGTTTGGCCTTTACAATCAGTCGTATTGTAATTTTGGCTGTAAGTTTATTTGAAAAATGAGAAAGTAAAGTATTGACTTGGTCTAAGACACAAAGTAGTTGGATAGTGATTTCTCTGTGAGGCGGTTAGGATAGCTTGTTCAATTATGAATAGTCTGGAATAAATTTGCAAAGCTTTGAGTATCAGTAGTCAAAGTTTAAATATTGGCTTATCAATCATGGTAAAATGAATTACCAAGGTCAGTCTGTTAATGTTATTGATTTAATATTCTGTAATAAAGTGTTTTTGTTTTGGATTAAAAAGATTTGATTTTGAAGGCATAATGTCAAAGTAGAGAGCAGACAAGATGAAGATTCGGCTGGGAATTATTTTATATGAGGCAGCCTACAGGAAATTCCAAGACAATATCAATATAAATGAAGCTTTTAAAGAATTGAAGTGGAATGCCAAATTGCAGTACTGTAGATTCAAGTTTAAAGATGTCAGTCCCTACTTGTGGAAAAAAATTGATGCAGCAACTTCAGGTGGTCTTCAGAAGAAATTCCAACTGTGCTAATACTTACAATGTGATGATTTCCGTGTGACTATTCATATACTTAAAATATTGAGAGGGGGGGAAAGTGGAAGTAAGACTATTGGGCAAGGTGCTTGGTTGTTTTTTCTTGTTAGAAAACAGACTGGTAGAGGTAATAAGTGTTTTAAGAGGAATAGAGGAATTCTACCAGTGAGATTGTATAAAGTAATATAATTATGAAGAGTATACAAAGAGTCAATGTAGATTTAGTTCTTATTTAGATCCACAGTTTAGCAACCCAGGAGGATGAATACCTTTTTCTCAAAGGTGACCCCAGAGTAATCCAAAGTGAATTTTAATGTCATAACATCAATAATTTAAGTTCAGCTTTCTCAATCACAGCTTATAAATTTGGTGAAAACCCATTGAGTCATTTTTTAAAAATATATTTTATTGATTTTTTACAGAGAGGAAGGGAGAGAGATAGAGAGTTAGAAACATCGATGAGAGAAAAGCATCGATCAGCTGCCTCCTGCACATCTCCTACTGGGGATGTGCCCGCAACCCAGGTACATGCCCTTGACCGGAATCGAACCTGGGACCCTTCAGTCCGCAGGCCGACGCTCTATCCACTGAGCCAAACCGGTTTTGGCAAGTCATTTTTAATTTATATGGTAGCAGTAGGTTTTGCATGACATGAAAAATGGCGACACCATTTTGTGGGGACTCCTTAAGAAGAAAGAATTCAACACTGTCAATACACACTTACAGGGAAGCCTCAAGCAAGTGGAAAGCCCTCAAACTTGAGCTTTAGTAGCTTCTAATTAACAAATTTTGTTTCATTTATATAGGACAAAAAGGTTCATGTAAGTGAAGAGTGACTAGAATATCAATGTGATGGTAAGAGGAGTGAATTGGGACGCAAGACCTGCATTCTAGCCTCGGTGATTCATACATTTCTTTGTCATTTACTGAGAGCAGCATTTTAAAGGGCATTATGAAAGTGGCTGTGGCTACAAAGACCCTGTGCTTAGGGAATAAAACATTCCATGCTCAATTTGAATTTGGGAAATAGTGTGCACACTATAATGAGGCACATGAGACTTGGGCATATTAATAGTTCTGAGAGATGTTATTATTGAAACACACACACACATACAAGTTTTAACTTCATTTATTCCAGTTTTTAGCTCTTTTCCTTTTTAATTGTGTAACCCATAGTAACATCACCTGGAAGACATTTTGGGGAATGCTGGGGCTATGAGGAATGATCTCTTTTGGCCTCCTTAACTGTTACAGGTATTCTTAGGTTTTCCTCTTTGGCTAAGTGGGAACTGTCATTCTAAAGTAACCAACCTATTCTCAGTAGTGTAGCTTTGACAGACTTGCACACTTGTGTCCAGCCGGCAGCTCTAATGAAATGGTGCCAACCATCCAGCAGAGATGGGTGATGGGGTGTGGACAGTGCTTGACTGGGATGGAGGGACTGGCATTTTACAGCTCAGGCTTCTCATGATTCCAAAGAAGATTTTCCTTTATGCCTCCTTCAGCCTTCTTAGATGAGCTCCCTGTTGTAGTAGTGCTGCCTTCTGTGTTTGTAGAGGTCATCACGCTGGATTGTGAATACCACCCAAGCAGCCTGTGCAGTGGTTGAGAGTCAAGTAAGAGTGAGATACTGCTCCCTCTTCAGAGAATTTCTGAATATAAAGGCCTGAAAGGAGGCCTTTTTGCCAATTATAGCTTTGAATGCAAACGTCATGCCAGAGCCACCACACCTTTTTTAGGGTAATTACCACTTAACTAAACATTTCTGAGTTCCTTATAAATTGGTCCCCTCAGTCTTTTAATCATTTTAGTAGCTCTTCTCTGAACTTGGTCCAAGTTTTCCACAATTTTGGTAACAAGGTGCTCTATAGGGAATTCATTGTCCAGGTGTAGCAACCTGGCCAGGGTATTTGGTGCGGTGGGAGGGAGCAAGAGAAAGATGACAACTATCCAATATCCCTTTGGCTCTCATAAATGTATGGCGGCTTTCCAGCAAATGAGTTGAGCTCACAGTAAATGTGTAGGCAAGTACACTGGAAATTGCCCCTTCCTTGAGTCAAGTGGAAGAAAAACCAGAGGCCTACATGCAAGTCGTGGGTGTGTGAAGTTGATGAAATTCTTCACTTGAAATAACATTACAACCATACTTTACAATAAGAAATCTTAACAGGGATATTTCAAGGGAAGGCAGTGACCTAACCTGAAAGTTACCAATATTTATGCCATATTTGTATAAATAAGATCATAAAAATATTGTTTATTATTTTTTTCTCATTTTTTGATGGACCTAAAAAGAGATTGGATGAAATCTAGAAGTCACTTGTAGTTGAGTAACTCAGTCTGGGTCAAGCAAATGAGTAAATGGGAGAGTCAGAATTATACCCCAAATATGGCTTTAAGTCCTGTACTTTTCACTTTAAACAAAAAAAGGGAAACTAAGCAATATACTTCCACACCCATATCCTATTTCTAACACTGGTTCAGGAAGTAAGATGTTAATACTCCTTGACAAGTCTTTTGGCCTCTTAATTTAGTAAGTGTATCATTTGTGTCTGTGTTGTTGTTTTTTTAATCTTGTAATCTTTAGTTTACTTTTTTTTGACAGTTCTCTTATGCCAAAAGAAATTCCAAAGATATTAGCATCTGTTATTAAGGTAAAAATAAGTATGTCACAGTTTGTTGGGGTTCTAGGACACCCTAATAAAGATATTAGCAAAAGATTGTTAAGGTTTAAGTACAAAAGTCAATAGTAAATTCCTGAAAAATATAGAGTACTCATATTTCTTGATATTTGGGACATTTAAACAAGTGTTTAACAATCTGATTCTAGGGCTAATTAAACATATATATAATGGACCACCCTAAGAAGTGAAACTACGTATCTCTTTGGCAACATGTTTGAGCCTTTTTAAAAAACAGAAATATTGCTATAAAACAAAACTAGGCAAGGAGAGCCATACCAGAAGGGGTATAATATTTAAGATTAATATGTATATTATTGTAGTATTTTAAAGATACAATCATGAGAGCATAAGATTTTAACTGAAATGCAATTACTGTTTCTCACAACCTTGGAAGATTGCCTACTATTAAGATTCTCAGTTCACCAATGCTGACCTGGGGTCATGTGCTGTCAAACTTGGAATTGGGCTTTTGTTTCAAGCTCTTGGCTCTGGTGTGGTTTTCTCCCTAACCATTGAAGAATGATTTTCTCATGAAGAAACCTATAATCAAGTGAGGATTTGGGGAATCAGGATGCTAATATTGAATTCAGAATTATTCTTCCTAGCTCTGGCCTAACAGCCCTTTGTGTCAGCCCATCCAACTCTGGAGGCTGGGTTCTATAGATCTTTGAACACAGCTGGACTCTCAGGTAGTTTGGTCTTTGGGGAGTGATAGACCTAAAATAACTTTGAATAGTTAAATCTGACCACGTGTGAAATGGCAGTTGCCTTTTAATTTTAATGGAATATTTCAGAGCATTTTTATGGAAAAGCTCTTAAAGTTCTTTTTTTTTTTTAACCACCTTAATGAAAGGGGAAAATGTGTTGCTGTTGCTGTTATTTTTTATAATAAATTTAAAGCAGTTCCTACAAACCTTAACAAGTAGAATCAAATATTTAATGCTTTTGGCAAAACACCTTTATAAAATTTCCAGAACAGAATAAAATATTCTGTATTTAAACAGTTTTGAATCAGACTGAATTTCTAAGAGTACATACATCATGTATAACTGTTTCCAAATTAATTTAGTATGTGGACTCATCAAGCCATTTCATTACTGCACTAGTTACTATTGCATCTGAAAAGATTTATGCTCAGATTTTTAAACCAGAATACTAGTAGACAGCTAGGTTCACAAATACGAATATTACAGATAGAAACTCACTTGTTTTGGTTTTTATTTTTTTACACCATATTCCTTTTGTATAATGTGGGCACTCTGTCTCTGGGACTTCACACGAGATGTGTGCAGGCACCTCTTACCAGCTGATGCCAGCCTGCTACAGCAGACCACCGCAGTGGGATTCCTTTATATTTGCTAAATGTGCAACTTGGAAGCCATTCATTATAAAGGTCTGAGTTAAACGGGAAAAAATGGTTTAACCGAGTTAGATGGACTAGTACTGTTACTTTGGGCCTAAACCACCAGGGAAAGTTTTGACAGGATTTCAGTGACCTTTTCAGAGGGAGCATTTTGAACAAATGACAAGGTAGAAACTTTAGTAGCTATTGGGAAAATGGCTTGATAAAATGAATGGAAATGGAAAAAGTTGAAGTGGTCACTTTTTATGTGTTACTTGTTATTCATAAAGAATCTTTGTCCTGCCCTGAATGAACCTTGAGCTGGATTCTTCCAAACAATCATTCGTATGATAGAATGCTAATATGGTTCTGGGAAAGATGTCTTCCAGGGAAAAAGTTGTAGCTAACATTTATTGCCAGTCTCTCTTCTAAGAATTTTTCACGTATTATTTTATTGAACCCCCAAACCACCTTATTATCCCTCCCATTTTGCTCATGAGGAAACTGAAGAACAAAGAGTATAAGTAACTTCTCTAACTTGCCACACTTAGTGATTGGGATTAACCCAGGCAGTCTGACTCAAGAGTTTGTGCTCTTAATCTGTGCACACTTTTGACTCAAGTATTTTTTAAGAAGCCTACTCATTGAATATTTTAAAGGTTTTCTTTCAGTTAGGGGCTATCAGGCAGGCAGGCGAGTGGTTAGGGGCCAACTGTCCTGGATTGCGAGAAGGATGTCCAACTGCCAGTTTAGGCCCGATCCCGCAGGGATCCCTGTGGGATCAGGCCTAAACCATCATTTGTACATCCCCCAAGGGGTCCCGAATTGTGAGAGGGTGCAGGCCGGGCTGAGGGACTGATTTTCGTGCACTGGGCCTCTAGTAGTTAAATAAAAGTGTCAAGAGCTGGCCGCCTAAATATCATCAGTACAATCTGTTGGTAAGATAGAGCTGAGTTTATTGTTTACTGTGGTGAGGTAATAAGTACCACCTTGAGAAACTTTGGCAGTGTCTGGGAATGGGGTAGGGGGAAAGGTAAGGTCAGAATTTATTGAGAATTGGAAGTTGGGTTTAAATCTGCCCTCATTGTGGGGACTTGATTAGGGCGATAAGTCCAGGATTGGTAGAGCAAGAGGAAGATTTGAGGCAAGGGATCCAAAGAATCAGAGGACTCACCTGTTTATTGATACTTTGCAGTGAAGTGGGTCTTTTGGGAAATTCCTGTGAAAAACAAACCATTTGCTTGGGTAGGACGGTTCCGGAAGGGTTTAAAAATGCTAGTGAATGCCGAAGCCGGTTTGGCTCAGTGGATGGAGCATCGGCCTGCGGACTCAAGGGTCCCGGGTTCGATTCCGGTCAAGGGCATGTTGCGGGCACATCCCCAGTGGGGGATGTGCAGGAGGCAGCTGGTCGATGTTTCTCTCTCATCGATGTTTCTGACTCTCTATCTCTCTCCCTTCCTCTCTGTGAAAAATCAATAAAATATATATTAAAAAAAAAATAAAAAAAAATGCTAGTGAAGACAGTATAACGGAAAATATTGTGAACATAGGTAGTCAGATTTGGTTTCCGTTCTCAGTGCCCAGGCTGCTGTGTCAGTAGATGGTTCTGCTTATCAAGGTTCTCATTGTTGTCCTAATGGGGTAACCCGGCATTTTCTCTGCCATCAGATCTCACTGGTGTCCTCCTAATTCACTGCTCCTCACTATAAAGTGGTAGAATAAACTTCCCTTGAAGCAGGACTGCTGTGGTATAATTGGCACATTCTGAGGTCTTTGGATCATGGTATGATTATCTGAAGATCGCATCTAGGAGACCCAAGACCTGAGAGCCACTCTGTGTATGGGGAGGAGGGTGGAGAGTTGGGGGGGGGGAGGAGGGCAGGGAGGGGCAAGTCATGTGGGTGGGCTACCAACTTCAAGCATTGTGACCTCATAAGCAATGGAGCTGTAGCCATGGAGAAGCAAGGGCCTAGAGGTGATAATATCTAAGCAGTTTGTTCCCAGAGTGACAAGTGAGATGATCAGGACAGGATTAAAAACAACCTTCAAGAATGGCTTTTAATCAGCTGGGCCCTAAAACAGCTGTCACAATGCAAGTAAGATAAATGTGTCTCCTGTGATAAATATATGCCATTCACTCTTGTCCCTCCAAATACATGCCACTTTCCCACCACCACAGAAAATATCAAAATTCCATTTTATTAAAATAGGCACCAAGGTTTTCTGTTACTGTGCCACTTTTCTATCATTGAGGTGCTTTAGAAGGGACCTGATGCTCAAAGTACCAGTGCACACATAAAGTTGTTCTGTGCCTATGTGTTGAACCAGGAAAAAAAGTTTTTAAATAGAAAAGAAAGATGAGAAGGAAGAGGAAAAAAATAAACATTTAAAATTTTTATTCGGTTATGTTCAAAGGCTCTCTCTTGCTCTCAGAAACTTGAGCAAGATAGAGCCCTTTCTTTTTGTAGTTTGAAGCAACTTTCCTGTCAACCACCCATCTAACCCCTGTCACTAGAAAGCTATGTGCTGGCAAACTGGCCTCCGTAGTTCAAGGTTGGAGAACCCCAGCCAACACCCGAGGGTGGGACAGAACCCAGGCGCCAAGCAGTATCCTCGGGCTGCTAATTTGCTGGACACACAGAGCCCTGTTCTGTAACCTTCCTCTAGGCTGTGGGTGAGTGGAACCCATTAACATTTAAAAATATTTGCAGAAATCAGGGGGAGGGGGGTTATTTCTGGAGGGCCAGTACTCAGTGCACTTTCATGCGTGCCAAAGTTTGCTGGCATGGCTCAGGCTTTGATAGAGAACATCTGGGCGGCTGCTGCTGCAGCATATAGATGGGGTGGAGGGCAGGGAACAAAGGGGGCTTGTGAGAGAGTGCAAGTGGGGGAAGCAAAGGAGCCCTTACTTAACGCCTGACCCGTGCTCAGCAGGGGGAGGGAACTGAGGACAGGAATGGAATGTTTTGCCCTCAAGTTCACTCCGTGATGAATACTGGAGACAGAGATGGCACTGCACTGGTTACTGGGCTGCAGAGACCTTCACATTGCTGGGCAGACACGGGCCCAAGGGAGGAAGTACAGCCAACAGCAGTCATCACCAATGGCATCTAGTTGGGGCCACTTGGTTGGGGAACAAGGGAACAGGAGATGAATTAGGGTAGAATACTTTCAGTGGAGACAGATTGTCATTGTTTTCCCCATTGCCAGTCCCATCCATATGGAAACAAGATAAAATGAGTTGCATGTCATGAATAGGTATATTTCAGACACAAAGTGCTTTTATTAACTGAAGGGTAAGGTCAGACTGTTGAAAATCTGTCATTTGTGAATAGAATTTTGATTAGATTCTGAATTATGCATGTTGTACCTTACCCAGCATGCATATATATGTAAGAAAAATCCATGTTTAGGCATTTATTAAATCATGGAATGCTTGACTAGCTTATATATGATAGGAGCCACTATAGTTTATAAGAGTGAATAAAATACTATCCCCTTTACCACTTAGGTACTGGTTGTACATAAGTTGGTCTACGTATTTTTTTAAAATATATTTTATTGATTTTTTACAGAGAGGAAGAGAGAGAGATAGAGAGTTAAAAACATTGATGAGAGAAACATCAATCAGCTGCCTCCTGCACACCTCCTACTGGGGATGGACCCGCAACCAAGGTACATGACCTTGACCGGAATTGAACCTGGGACCTTTCAGTCCGCAGGCCGACGCTTTATCCACTGAGCCAAACCGGTCAGGGCTGGTCTAGGTATTTTAATGAATGTGATGTATATATTTCATTTACAGAGTCTTCCTTACCTTCCTCTTCTCTTTTCTGCCCAGGTCATTACCATCCTCTGACTCAGTTCCAAAAAATGAGTCCCACATTTTTAATATGGCTGAGAACTCTCTTCCCTGTGGATTCATCGTGGAACCCAGACATTACCACTTGCAAGTGCTACAGGTTTTATGATGGCAGGGGGTGCTAATACCAACTAGCCCAGGAGTGCCGAGTTTCTGGGATCTTCAGACTCCATTCATTCAGCATTAATTTACCAAGTATCTATTCTAGGATTATGCTATTCAGCAAGATAGTTTCTACTTTCCAATGCTGGGAGCCCCAAATAATGTATTTAATTTTTCAAATAATGGATTCTGGCTTGCCTGAAAATAGGTAGGCAATCTTTACTTAATTAACTTCCTTTAATGCTTAATTCCCATTAATTGCTTCCATGACCTTTATGTTATATTGGCTCTTACTATTTCAGATTGCTCACAACATTTTAAAACTTCTATTACTAAGAGGGCCTATTTTGCCGTTCAGAAACTGCTAATAAAATAAGGTTACTATGACTTTGAATTTTAGGTGATTGGTATCGATGATCTATCTATCTACCTATCTACTTACCTGCCTACCTACCTACCTGTCTATCTACCTACCTACCTGCTATCTACCTACCTGTCTGTCTCTTTTAGCTTAATATAGACCAATTAGTATCTTAAGTGGTTTGGCTTTGGCAAAAAGTAATTTAAAAACTGTTAGTCCTAAGTTTATTTCGAATTTGAGTTTACTTCAGGTGTTTATGTTAAGAAATATTTTGCTGCTCATTTTCACATTTCTAATTGCTTTTTAAGATTTCTTTTTGCTTTTAATTTTTTTCTGAGGCTTTCCCTTTTTCTCCTCCCTTTCCTAGTCAATGAACCAGCTCCATCTGAATGGCAGATTTATGGCCAGTTACTCAAAAAAAAACAACAACAATTTTTCAAACTAAAATCCCTAAAGGTCACTTTGGATTGTATCAGGTATTCTATCCCTTATCTTAGAAATAATAAACATCTGGTGCTATTTAGAAATAGAATCTAAAGTTCAAATTGCAAAATAATGATCTTGACCAATTTTTAGTCTGATGGAAACCATGGTCCCTTTTTCCAGAAAAAAAAAAAGTATATTGAAATAAAATTTTACCTCCATACTTGGACAATTATGTCTGTTAGTAAGAATCTTTATCCCAGGTGACTAACTCTACTTCCTTTTGAGGTTAACTTACATTTTTATGCACTTACTACCTCTTGGACAGAGACATTCCTTATTTATCTGAGTATTAGTGTTTTGGGCATAGTGGATATTCAGATTCTAAGTAGAACTTACATTCTTGAAATAAAGGCATCATAAGGATTGAGAAATGGAATATTAGCTTTAGTCATATCAATGATATAGAAGTTGGCATCAAAATCCTGAAAATACTCGTAAGTTTATCCAGTCCATATTGATTCAGAGCAAACCAATATATAGACCATTTGTTTTTCTGATCTCTAAATTGTTGGATACCTTTTTATATTATGTGGAGACTCAAATATCAGAAATGATTCATTAGGTTCCAAAGAAAATCTAGAAATTATCATTAAGCCAAAGAGTGATTCCCTGAATTCTCTATCGTAAGCAAATAATTGAGTCTGGACTAAAGCCTTAGGAGATGTTACTCTTATTTTTTCTTCACCAAACTAACTATAGTGGGTCCTTTGAAATTAATCTTCCATGTCATGATTTCTTCCTTACTTTGTATCCAATCACCAATGGCATCTACTACCTGTTGTCTATTCCTTTTCTTCATCCCCTGGAAAAATGGCTCATGTGAACCTGTCTTGGCTTGCAAGGCAATAAGATGACAAAGATAACCAGTCGTCAGTATTACAAATGCAATGGCTTATGCAGGGTACCCACAGTTAGATGGTTGGTTTTCAAAGAGCACTTCTGAGTTTGATGTCAGTGACCCACTGCCAATGAAGCATCTCTGGGATTAAATCCACCTTATGCAGTTGTTGCCTCGTCTGAAACTGTCAACTGGATAAAACATCGGCATACAGCAAAAGAGTTTGGAGTTGCCCATCTGGGCATGAGGGGAAGATTGACCCAGTTGCTATAGATGATCCAAAAGCTCTGTTTTCCATGACTGATTCTATGACCTTATTTCAGCTTATCTCTGGATGAGCTCAATTGTTCTGTCCAGTATTTTATCTGCATAGCAGCTCTGTTCAGCAGGTCAGCCAGTCCCAGCCTTGGCAGTTAAACAGGGAGGCTATGTCAATGGCAGTGAATGCTGTCTTTATCCCTCACCCAGGGAGATGTAACATGTTTACTGGCTGCATAGGCCTTTCTCTTACATACTCAACAATACCTTCACTGCTGTTTGAGATTCTGAGCTCTTGATGTCTGCTTGGCCTTGAGCCCATCTTTATTCTAACTGCATTATCAACCAGACCCTGCATCTTTGTCACAATGTGCTTAACAATCACCCACAGCATAGTTTTGGCACAATTCAATTGTCTCCAGCGTGTTCATTCCCTTTATAATGTAAACACTGAAGTGATTCTATTACTGTAAAGTGAAGTATCAGCTGATAATTTTGACAATATAAATTTGTGCTTATAATCATGAACTGTCATTAATAACATAAACTTTCCTGGAACATTTAGGAATTTGGCAGCAGAGGAGATATCAAACTTGCCACTTCTACAGTTGTTAAGTCATTATTGCTGAACGGAGAGGTGATTTTTTTCCAACTGGCATGAAATATTTTTATTAAAATTTAACCTTAATGAGGAACTGCATTCAAGTTACAGGATTAAAAATATACTGAGCAGATACCTCAATGCAAAGAAATAAAAATAGAATGGAAGGTACTGAAGTAGTAGAAGGCAACTTATTTTGTATAAGCAAAAATACTTTGCTTTTATAGAAAAAAATGAGTATATCAATGCAAGTCTCACTTAAGCGAAAAGCCATTTTAAAAAGAGTAACATGTTGGGAAAATTGGATAGCCACATACAAAAGAATGAAATGAGAGTGCTATTTGATACCACACACAAAAATTAACTCAAAATAGATGAAAAGACTTAAATATAAGACCTGAAATAATAAAGTACATAGACAAAAACAGTATTAAACTTACGGACCTTGCACTCAGAGAGGTTTTTGTGAACTTGACCCCCAGGGCAAGAGAAGTAAAATAAAAAATAAATGAATGGGACCACATCAAACAAGGTTCTGCCCAGCAAAAGAAACCTTCAATAAAACAAAAGGCATCTGACAACCTAATGGTAGGAAATATTTGCAAGCGATACCTCTGATAAGTAGCTAATGTTAAAAAAATATAAAGAATTCATACAACTTATCAACAAAATAAACAACCCAATTATAAAATGGGCAGAAGACCCAAGCGGATACTTTTCCCAAGAAAACATATAAATGGCAATAGATATATGAAGAGATACTCAACTTCACTAGCTATTGGGGAAATGCAAGTTAAAACGACAATGAGATACCACCTCACACTTATCAAAATGACTTATCAACAAAACAAGTGTTGGAGAGGATGTGGAGAAAAGGGAATGCTTATACACTGCTGGTGGGAATGTAAACTAGTACAACCACTATGAAAAACAGTATGGATGTTCCTCAAAAAATTAAGAATAGAGCTACCTTATGTCCCAGCAATCCCTCTTTGGGGTTTCTACCTGGAAATTTGAAGACATTTATATGTAAAGGTATATGTAGCCCTTTGTTCATTACAGTATTATTCTCAGTAGCCAAGACACAGAAACAACTTCAATGGATGATTGGATAAAGAAGATGCACATATTTACAATGGAATACTACTCAGCCATAAGAAAGGATAAAATACTGCCATTTGTGACAACATGGATGGATTTTGAGAGTATCATGCTAAGTGAAAAAAGTCAGCTGGAAAGGACAAGAACCAGATGCTTTCTCATGAGAGATATAAAACGGAAAGCAACGAATGAACAAGCAGATTCATAGATGCAACAGTATAGTGGTTAACGGAAAGGGAGGTGGGGAGAGGATGAAGAGGGTAAAAGGTGTCAAATATATGGTGATGGAAGGTGACTGGACTTTGGGTGGTGAGCACATAGTGCAATATACCGATGATGTATTACAGAATTGTACTCTGAAACAATGTTACTAACCAGTTTCACTCCAATAAATTTAAAAAAGAATAACATTAATTCACATAAACTGACAATTATGAATAATATTTATTTTTTATTTTCCATTTTAAATGAATGTAGGATAAGCAGTTGTGTAAAAAAAATGAGTCCTTGAATATTCCATGTCTTGTTCTGAGAGAAATGATAACAACAAAAGTCTGACACAGACACTGCTATACAATCTTTGATGGAACCAGTTTACTATTCCAGTGTTTATAATCTGATTTTTTGGGCTCCATTTACTACCGTGGAGATTAAAGGCTTCAATTCATCACCTTTTAAAAAAAATTTTAAATATATATTTATTGATTTCAGAGAGGAAGGGAGAGGGAAAGAGAGATAGAAATATCAATGATGAGAGAGAATCATTGATTGGCTGCCTCCTGCACGTCCCCCACTGGGTGGGGATTAAGCCTGAAACCCAGGCATGTGCCCTTTACCGGAATTGAACCTGGGACACTTAAGTCCACAGGCTGACGCTCTATTCACTGAGCCAAATCAGTTAGGGCTCATCACCTTCTTAAAGCATGCCTCTTGGTGAGAATGTTGTCCTCAGTGAGGATGAAATAGTTCTCCAGTTGGTGGGTTTCTAAAGGTTTTTCTCAACCTTTTTATAACCTCTACCCCTCTCTGATAAAGAAAAATCTCATGTTTATCTGGAAATTACTTTATGCCCTACCTGGGAATGGGGAACACCAGGATGGGTGAGGAGAGGGGAAGGGATGATTACTCCAGTCCTTTTCTGTTTTCTGAGTTTATTCTCCAGTTTGCTCAGGCTGAAGTATATGGATGTCTTTTATCCTGTAGAGCCCTTTCTTTTCTTTTCTTCTTTTTTTTTTTTTTTGCTTTAGGACTTTTTTTGTGAGTGAAATAGGAATAAGATTTTCCTAAACTTTAAAATGCAGAAACCTATGGATGGACATTAAAATATTGCTGCCTGTCCTGAGGTAGCCAAGTCCACCTCAAATGACTACATTTTGACACACCAAACTTCTTGTGTGAGAACTTTCCATGGCATTTCTGTCAAGATATGAGGATGGCAACCATGTCTCTGGGAACACTTTTCAGTGTCTGCAAATTGAAAGATTTTAATCTATAGGCATTTAAGAACCCAAGAGAGCCTTGATGGCAATGAAGGCTCCATATGTTAAAATATGCTATCTGGAATTCTTCAGTGAGGAAAACCAAATTTGAGGATCAGCTTCATTTCTGTTAGGTATCTTATTTCCTTAGCAACAGCCCCATTTCACTCAATAGAATTTGGTCCTGGAACTTTCTGATAATGACAATAACAAACATTGCTATGCTGTAGAGCTGGAGGCAAAATCAAGTGTGCCAATTTGGATCAGTTTTTCCTCCCCGGCAGTACTGGCAGGAAGCTAGTCAAATTTCACAAAATACACCCATTGAAACACTGCCACTTCTGAAATGAGAGAGGGTGTCATTTTTATGTGTGGAATGGTGAACGTCATCTGGAGAAGATGCAAAAGAATTTGTTAGCAAATACATTTAAGAAAACACAGAGATGAATAGAAACGGTAAAATTTTAAAGGCCAACATTTTATGAATTCAGATATCTGGTATGTATTCTTCCACATAAAATAGGTAGCAAATGAAACAATGTCAGGTTGTATCAGTGGAGTCCTTCTATTTTTAGAAAATTCAAATGCTCACCTTAAGCTGAATTATAACTTGACTGAAATATTTGATGAATGAGTTGGTTCATAAATGTTGATATTTTTAAGTAGATGTCCGTTGCATTGAATTATTAAATGTCTGACTGGTCTTGTATATCTTTTAAAATTTATTTAATTTGCTAATGTAGGAAAGATTAGTTTCAGTAGGGTTTTCTTCTCCCAAAATAGGGAAATAAATATAAGTTTAATAGTAATTAGAAATTATTTGTCGAGTTCCAAAGTTTGGAAATATAATCAATTTTTCCCCCCAACCAGCTCTATACCTCTAAATCAGCGGTTCTCAACCTGTGGGTCGAGACCATCGGAAAACACATGTAGCATATCAGATGTTTACATTACGATTTATAACAGTAGCAACATTACAGTTATGAAGTAGCAACAAAAATAATTTTATGGTTGGGGGTCACCACAACATGAGGAACTGTATTAAAGGGTCGCGGCATTAGGAAGGTTGAGAACCACTGCAATTCTTACTAGGTCTAAGACTGTTGCAGAGGAGTATTGCTTTATCTCACAGAGTACATTTATTGTTTTGAAAACATAACAGACTTCTTGGAAGTAGGCTTTCCTGTTGTATACAATCTCAGGTTATTTTTGAGTTTATTAAAATGGAAATATTTCATTTCAGTATTATTTACGTAATATCTATGCTAGAACCTGGGAAAGATACAAAGTTAATTCCCATTGCTAACCTAGGAAATACTATCTGGTAGGAATTATTTATTTTTTAATTCTACATGCCACATCTTCATTTTATTCTAATAATTCTATGAAACAGGGCAGAAGAGAAACCTGGGCAAAGACCTCACAGAATAGCTTTAATATGCAATAGTTAGTTGGTATAGATAGGAACAAGTTCTAGATCCAGAGTCTTCTGATCCTAAACCTGAGAACCCCAGAGTCTGAAAGATGAGTTCTAGTAGTCGCCAGTTACTAGCTGTGCAGCCTTGGGTCATTCACTACCTCTGGACCCTCAGTTTCCCCAGCTGTATGATAATGGGATTGAGGCAGATGATCGCTAATATTCTTTCTAGTTCTAACATTCCCAGATTATTTTCCCTCGGAAAGTTAAATAGCACCACCTGGAAGAAAGACCAGACTGCTTAGAGCAGCGGTTCTCAACCTGGGGGTCGAACGACCCTTTCACAGGGGTCGCCTAAATACATCCTACATATCAGATATTTATCTTACAATTCATAACAGTAGCAAAATTACAGTTATGAAGTAGCAACGAAAATAATTTCATGGTTGGGGCTCACCACAACATGAGGAACTGTATGAAAGGGTCGCGGCATTAGGAAGGTTGAGAACCACGGGCTTAGAGGCATAGTTTCCTCAGCTTTCTCTTCCTGAGTTAATACGCCTCTGCCTCTTTCTGTGAATTCAGACAGAGCTGAGTTTGTCTAAAGATGCCTCTTTTCCCCTTTCTTCCTCATTTCCTTTCTTAGAGGTCAGTGTTTTTGGCATCTTCTTTAACTTTACGGCTGTAATTCCCATTTCTAGAAGCTCCTTTGAGCAAGTTAAAGCTCTTTACTCTGAAAAGTCCTCTGAATTCTCTTCAGGAGCAGCAGCACTCCTCTCTAAACACTCCACATCATCTTCCATGACCTCTTTAAGACTACCTGGTTGTATAAACCAAAGAGCGCTGGGAATTTGATTCATATCAAGTTTAAGACTAAGGTCCACTTTGCAAATTAGACTTCTCTCCACATGCTGTTAATATCACTTCACACCATCATTTTTCAGTATTTTTCTTAACCTGGTAGTAGAATTGTGCCCAAATCCCTGATGCATGCCACACTCAGCCTCAGTATCATTCATGAGCCATAAAGTGGGTGTTCTATCCAGTTCTTCTTGGGTATGCAGTCACTCCCTGCTTCATTGGCTGCTGTATAGGTTTGTGTTGGGTGTAAGAAACTTAAAATTTAGTGTTTGCTGCCAGAGACTCAAAAGTCTCTTGAGTGAGAGGGTCATTGTTCAGGAGTAGCAATGCTTTCTCACAAAGGTCATTGTTCTCACAATACCGATTAACAGCTAAGCAAATCATCACAAATCAACCACTACTGAACATCTCCACCCCTGTTGTTTTGTTTGAATACTATAATACCAGCAAGTTTGATTTGCTGTTAGCCCATTAGTGTTGGGTAGTTTTCTGTGTGATGAACAAACTGGAATTTTAATTTTAAATTCCCTGTTAAATTTCCTCTAAGCAAGAAGATGCGGTGGTCTGTGTGGCTTACAGCCAGACACAGTCCCCATTTTTTTTTATATATGCAATAAACGTACAGGAAGGTATATTTCCATGAGAGACTGGTTCCATCCACATTAAAAGCAAATTGCTGAGAACATTTGCCAATTTTTATTAAAAACTTGAGTTCAGGAAATTTCTCTGCTGTTGCCTACTCTGTATTTACCCCCTGTCCTAAAATTTATGCTTATAGAAGTGTCTGTAACATTGAAGTCAGTTAAATTAACCATGTCTGGCACTTAAAATTCCTTTGGTTATATTCTTATAATCACATACACTGAGTGCCTTGTTTATTAGTGCTCAGAGGCAATGAGTGTAGTGGAAAGGGCACGAAGGCAATCTGTCCAGGCATGACAAGGTGATGTATATGGTGGTGGTGATGTATGTGAAGGTGGTGGTGGTGGTAGTGGAGGTGGAGGTGGTAGAGGTGGAAGTGGTGAAAGTGGTGGAGGGGTGGTGGAGGTGGTAATGGTAGTGGTGATGGTGTTGGTCATGGTGGTAGTGGTGATAGTGGTGTATGTGCATACATTTGCATATAGGTAGAGGGATTTAAGGGGGTACTTACATATCAAGCACACAAATACTTACAAAAACCCATTACGTATTAACTTGGGTGTGTCCCCTCTCCCCCATGAGAAAGTCTTCAGGCTGCACTGAGTTCTTGGACTCCTTCTGGGGGACTTTCTGATTAGTCAAGTTGATTTCTCCTTACAATCGCCTTCATGACCCAGGTCAGAAGCCTTCTCTGATGGAGCCTTCCTGACATTTCCAAACTCCAGGCTGAACTAATAGCTTTCTTCTTTTTGCTTATGCATTCTACATACTTGTGATAAACACTATACTATATGGGTGTTTACAAATCTGTCTCCAGCTATATTGTGACTTATTTGAGGATAGCATTTCTGTTTTATACTTCTTAATAGAGGCAATGTAGCAAGTTAGGAAGAATCTGAGCTTCCAAGCCAGACCTGATTTCAAGTCTATTTAATTCTATTTTGTCTTGAATAAAGTATTCAAAGGTTGGCCTCAGTTACTTTATATGGAAAATGTGTCGAGTAATGTGTAATTCCATAAGGCTTTTTGAGAAGTAAAAAAAGGCCCTCATATATTTCATTTCCTTGTATCTTACCTAAAGCCTAGTGACTGCCAGAAACATCAGAAGCATTCAATATTTTCATGTCCTTTGACCTAGACTATCCTAGTAACCATGCCCCTTCTTCTAAAACAAGTTGGCTCCTACTCACCAATGGGCAGGCTGACAAGGGTATGGGAGGCCTTGCTGATACCCGGGCTTCATCACTGAGGATATTCATGGAGATCATGGTTAGAGAGTCAACTGTTCAAGAAACTATAAAAAAAGATAACATCTCTATCTTCTACATTATCTCTCTGTAGACGTTAATTTAGATGACCTCATTCACTCAACAGATAGTTTTTGAGTACTTACTATATGCCTGCCAACTGTGCCAGATGCTATAAAGATTACAGCCTAGTGGATGGCAAAGATTTTTAAACTAACTAAATAAAAAATTACAACTAAATCAAGTTAAGTGTTAGGAAGGAAAGATATAAAACCTGAGATCCTGAATTTCTTTCCAAACGTAAACTACATGATTTGAGGTCTAAATTTCCAAGAAATTGGAAATTGATCCACAAATTGCAGGTGGAAATTTCAAGGTCTATACATTTGTTCAACCCTACTTATTTAATCTTGTGTTCCGTTTCTTAGTCATCTTCTCATGTAGTCTGGGTCTTCTCCTGTCTGTTTCTTAGTGATCTGCCCATCAAGTCTGGGTCTTCTCCTGGTGGCCCAGTCAACATCCCTGTGTAGTTCCCTTTGGAACCTTTTCCATCCCACTTCTTAAAATGCTGCTAAATAAGCCTTAAGATTTCTTAGCTCTAAAATGTTTTTATTATTTTACTGCTGCTAGTGAAGGAGGAGGGCAAATTGTGCTCCCTACAATTTTTACTTCTAAATTTTAGTTTCAGTGCTTGGTTATCATAATGGACTGTTATTAGCTTTTCCTGATAGCTGCGCTCCAAAAAGGAGCAAGCTGGAATGTAGGGCGTGCATTACATGGAAAGTGAAATGTTTTGAAAGGGCTTTGAAGTGTTGAATAGGAATAGTGTATTAAGAACATTCCACCAAATGGAAGAAGCCTGGAAACTGGACAAGCTGTGGATGTGCAGATGGTGTTACTAACCATCAGTTAAATAGAGAACACAGCCAATGTGTGCAGATCGATATGTCATATGTCTTTATAGATTGGGATGTACCAAGAAGTTGTCAGCAGTTGTTATCTCTGTATGTATTGCCTCCAACGAGAATAGTCAAATTGCTCATGTTACACAGTCTTAAGTTTCAGTTTAGTCTGTACTAATACGAATGAGTCCATTTAAGATGTCGCATATGAGAGAGGATGCTTCCAAAGATGAAAATTGATATAAAATGTTGGGTTTGTTTGTGGATGAGTTGGGGAGCAGGGAGGTGCAGAAAGCAAGATCCTTTAGCTTTATAGTTCCTTAAAAAAATCTCCTTTATCCTCATGTCAGACAATCTACAAACCATAATAATCCATGTGCTACATAACGCCCTGCAGCATTTTACAATTAAAATGTGTGCAACTCACTCGGCCTCCGTCAACACTAATGTTAAAGAACAACAGAAGGTCCTTTAGTCCTTTACATAGTAGGTATGACTATGAGTCAGCCGGCCACTTGGAGTATTACAGAGAGGTGTTATTTCTCAGAGATAAGGAACAAAGAGGTCTTAATATCCGGCTCAGCCAGGGCAGGAAATTGCCTACTTCCTGAGCCAGAGTGGTAGAGGCTGTGGGATGGGAGCCAGATATTGGAGGGAGGAGGCATGTAAGCACCGGATACCTCCGGATTTTATCATCGGGCACATGGACTTTGTATCAGATGTCAAGAACTCATTTTGTGTTTAGCACAGAAAGATGCTTGGCAAAGAATTAATTACACTAAAACATTCTTATAAAGGTCATAGATGGACATTAATTTTCACAGATGGACATTCATTCTCAGATGTTTATGCTTTTTATTCCTGAACCTCTTCAGTATGTTGTATGTGACAACATTTTAATTTTAAAGACTATCAATTATCCTGTTAAAACTAAATTCTACTATACAAGTGTAAAGTACCAAGTTGACCTTACATCCTTAGTCCTTTTATAGACCTTCCATCTAATCCCAATGACACTAACAAACTAGTTTGCAGAGCATTTAACCTCCCCAGCTTTCTTTTTCTCATTTGTAAATTAAGAGTGTTGAATTAGATGACCTCAAATATTTGGGCTCTAAGAAAAGTGGCAGAGATCCTTTAAGTACAAAACTATATAGAGGAACAAGGAAAACTTTGGGATCTTGGAAACCTGAGTCTGAACCTCTGCATATCCAGTTATTAGATTTGGGGCATTGCAAACATTCTCTAATCTTGTCAAGGTAGTTTCAATATTTGTGACTGGAATAATATTTGAATTATATGGTTGTTGTACAGCTAAATGACATAGGTCATTAAAGTGTCTGACAGACCTGTTTTTAATAGCTGTTCCTTTTCCCTGCCCCCTTTCTTCCAGTATTATGTAGACTTAATAGATTTTACTACCTTTTATTAGAAATAAACAACAACTAGAAATCAGATGGTAGTGCTGAAAAAAGAAAAATTAATATACAGGAGGATCTATGTAAAGACAGGTTGGATTTTTGACAAGCAAAAATAAGGACGAAGTGCTATTGGTGGAAGTGGAGTCCCTGGGGTGCTACAGGGAAAAGAATTTCCTGAGGCCCCCATGGGAGGATGGAGTACCGTGGGAAGATTTATTGATGGTGTAAAATTAAGGGGTTTCCCTTCAAGGTCCCATCTCTGGCTGTCCAGCCATGAAAGTAGTCCATTCTTGTCTTTAGCAGGACTAGAATTAAGGCCACTGCCCAGAATTTCTGCTCCACATTAAAGTTCAGTCCAGTCCAGCATCTGGCTAGCTTAGCTTGTATTCCCAGGTGCAGTCCATTGCATGTGGGTTCTGCATGGCCATGGGCTACGGGGCTGCTTAAGGTCACATGACTGTGGAGACTAGCACACAGGAAAACCAACAAGGAAGCAAGAGCAAGCAAGAGAGAGCAAAAGGAAGGGGGAACTCTTTATCTTGGGTCTTACCCTTCCAAGATTTCCTGTGCTTTGATAGGGCCCACCATCCTAGCCAATGATCTTTTTCTCAGGCTAGACTGACCAGCACCTTCCCTACATACCCCAGCTTTACTGCACATGTGCCCATCTCCCCTTTGTTCAATCCCTTCTCCCTGATCTACAGGGAATGGACTGGTGGTTTCCTAGGGAGTGTGAAGCTGTAGCTTCCTGATGAAGCTGCCCAGATGACCATGCTTATAATGTCTGGCCTCCCCTTTGCTCTCTTCCTATTAACATTAACTAGCTAATTATGATGATAGCAGAAGGACATTCTACACAGGGAAGAATATAGTAATCAAAAGTATGATGGCTCTGGAGAATAATAACTAGTAATCTAATGCTATTGAAATGTAGGCTGTAGAGATCAAGGTTAAGATATATACTAGTATTTTATGTTTCTCCCAATTTTTACTCAAATATTTGTATATTATACATAATATTCTCTATCCTTTTTTTTTCTTTTAAAAATATCTTGGAGCCCTGGCCTGGTGGCTCAGTTCATTGGAATGTCATTCTGTGCAACAAAAAAAGTGGCAGATTCCATTTCAGTCCGGGCACATATCTAGGTTGTGGGTTTGATCCAGGTGGGTGTGTACTGGAGGCAATCGATCGATGTTTCTTTTTCTCTTCAATGTTCCTCTATCCCTTCCTCTCTCTCTCAAATCAATAAAAAAGATATCCTATCCACTGGTGAGGATTAAAAAAACAACAACATATTTTGGAGATCATCATATATCTGTACATAAAACTTATTTCTTTATTTACTATCTACACTAATAAAAGAGAAACATGGTAATTGGCATACGACCGCTACCCTTTTCATTGGCTAATCAGCGAGATATGCAAATTAACTGTCAGCCAAGATGGCGGTCAGCAGCCAGGCAGCTTGAAACTAACATGAGGCTTGCTTGCCTCAGTGACAGAGGATCGTTGGAGGAAACCAACGTTCCCCGCCTGCGGCTGCAGGCCTCTGAGCGGGCAGTTTAAGAAACATTGTAACAAATACCACCGGACTTCAGCCAGCAGATTCGCAACATTGTAAGCAAAGGCCAGAAACCTACTTTCAGCCGGAGGCCTAAGAGCTAGAGCCAAGCCTCAAGGTAAAGCTGGCCCAGAATAAAAATAAAAAAATAAAAAAAGGAGCGGTTGGGAACTTCAGTCACTCCCAGCCTGAAAATAGCCCTCAGCCCCTCACCCAGACTGGCCAGGCACCCCAGTGGGGACCCTCACCCTGATCCAGGACACCCTTCAGGGCAAACCAGCCGGCCCCACCCATGCACCAGGCCTCTACCCTATATAGTAAAAGGGTAATATGCCTCCCGGCACTGGGATCAGCGTGACGGGGGACAGTGCCCAAACCCCCTGATCGCCCTGCGGCTCTGTGTGTGACAGGGGGCGGGGCCCCAACCCCCTGAGCAACCCTTGCTCTGTGCCTGATAGGGGGGAGCTCCCCAACCCACCCCCCCCCCCCCACGGGCCCTGCTCTGTTTGTGATGGGGTAGAGCCATAACCTCCCCATCGGCCCTGCCCTGAGTGTGAGAGTGGCGGCGCCCCAACCCCCTGATCGGCCTTGCTCTGTGGGTGATAGAGGGCGGTGCCCCAACCCCCTGATTGGCCCTGCTCTGTGGGTGACAGGGGGTGGCGCCGCAACCTCCCCATCGACCCTGCCTTGAGTGTGACAGGGGACGGTGCCCCAACCCCCCAATTGGCCTTACCCTGAACGTGACTGAGGGTGGCATCACAACCTCCCAATCTTCCCTGCTCTGTGCATGACGGGGCGGCGCCCCAACTCCCCAATCGGCCCTGCTCTGAGCCCGACCAGGGGCTGCACCTAGGGATTGGGCCTGCCCTCTGCCACCTGGGAGCAGGCCTAAGCCAGCAGGTCGTTATCTCCTGAGGGGTCCCAGACTGCGAGAGGGCACAGGCCGGGCTGAGGGACACCCCCCCCCCAAATGCACAAATTTTTGTGCACTGGGCCTCTAGTTTATAATATAACATTATATCTATGCACTACAATTTGTATAAGCAGTACTCTATGGATGGATATTTAGATGATTAATATATTTTGCTTTTATAAACAAGGTTGCAGTGAATAATCTTGCTTATATATCATTTTACCACATGTGTGAGTAAATCTGTAGGCTATAGTCCTAAATGTGGAATTGCTGATTAAAGGCATGTGTATATGTAGTTTTGATAAGTATGGTCAAAATGCCCTGCCAACAGGTTTTATTGATTTGAGTGTACGTGATCTGTGTGTGGAGGTGTTTCTTTCCCTGAACTCTGGCCAATGCAGAGTTACTGTACTTTCTGAATTTTTCCATTCTTCTAGATTTAAAAATAGTGTTTTAAATGTGGAAGATTAAATTTAAAGCATCATTTCTTGAATATCTTTCTATATATTGAAGACCTGTCTGTATCTGCTTTTCTGTGCTTTGTTTCTTCACAATCTCCACTCATTAAGCTACTGGATTGTTGATTCTTTTCTCATTGATGAGTAGAAATTCTTTACATTTTAAACAAATTAGCTTTTTGTTTCTTATGCAAATATTTTCTCTCATTTTTTTGTTTGATTTTGATTATTATTATATTCTTGCCATACAAAAAATTTTAAAAGTTATATATAGTCAACTTATAAATTTTATAGGGCTTCTGGATTTTATTTATTCTTAGAGAACCTTTTCTCACTTGAAAGAATACAGTTTTTTTCATAGTTTCTTCTACTTTTGTGATTTCATTTTTTACACTTAGATCTTTTATCACTTTTCAACTTATTCTGGTGCATGATAGGAATCCAAATCTTTTTCAGGTGTTTACCTAACTGTCTCATCACAAATTATTATAAAATCCATATTTTCAATGCCATTTTGAAATGTTCCCTGTGTCTTTACTATATTACTGTATGTATTTGGATCTATTTCTGTGTTTTCTTTTCTCGTTTATGGACTTATCTGTCTAATTCATGTGTTAAGTAGCAAAATATTCATTTTGATTAGATTTATCGTAGGTATCAAAACCTGGTAGAAATAGTTTCCTTGTCTTGCTTTAGTTTTTCAGAAATTCTCTGGCTATTTTTATTTGCTTATTTTTCCGGATGATCTTCAGAGTCAATTAGCCTCTCATTTAAAACAGGGGTCCTCAAACTACGGCCCGCGGGCCACATGCAAATACAAATATTGTATTTGTTCCCGTTTTGTTTTTTTACTTCAAAATAAGATATGTGCAGTGTGCATAGGAATTTGTTCATAGTTTTTTTTTAAACTATAGTCCGGCCCTCCAGCGGTCTGAGGGACAGTGAACTGGCCCCCTGTTTAAAAAGTTTGAGGACCCCTGGTCTAAAACAAAAACATCAAATTTATAAATTAACCGAGGTAAAATTGAGTTCTTACATATTTTTGTATATTCATTCCCATGTATATTATATGCTTATCTTTATGTTCAAGTGTGTGTGTATGTGTGTGATGTATATGTACATGAATGTGTATTTTGTTATTCTCAAGAGAATTTTAAGATTTTCTTCATATTGATCTAATTTATTTCTAGTTAAGTGTATCCCCAGGTTTTGTTGTTGTTATTGCTTTTGTAAATGGGATCTTCTCTCCTGTAGATCACCCAGTTGAGTATTGTTTGTATGTATAAAGGCTGTCATTGTACATTAATTTTTTTACCCAAGTACCTTGCAGAGTTCTCTTATTGCTAGAGTACTTTTAAAAAATTTTATTCTCATGTTCTTTTCCAGATATACAATCATGTTATCTGCAAATAATGACAATTTTAGCTTCTTTCCTTTTTTATTTATTTTAAAATATATTTTTATTGATTTCAGAGAGGAAGGGAGAGGAAGAGAGAGATAGAAACATCAATGATGAGAAAGAATCATTGATCAGCTGCCTCCTGCACATCCCCTACTATGGATTGAACCCGCAACCCAAGCATGTGCCCTTGACTAGAATCAAACCCGGGACCCTTCAGTCCGCAGGCCAATGCTCTATCCACTGAGCCAAGCCAGCTAGGGCTTCTTTCCTTTTTTATACCTTAGTTTATTTTTCTTATTGAATTGTGTTGGCTAATACCTTTAGACAGGGTTAAATGAAAGTGTAGTGATAATAAAAAAATTATGTCTCATTTATGATCTTAGTAGAAAATTTTTTCTGGAACATTTTAAATATCATTGGAACTATCCATTTTTTTTAAAGATTTGGTAAAAGTATAACATTAAGTCAGATGATGATTGAGATATATACTCCTTTGCATTATAGCATGTATCATTCCCATTTTATTATGAGTTTTAAAAATCAAGAACACATAAACAGAGTTCAAAGGGAAGAAAATAGATCATGTAGTATAAATTTGTAACAGAAAGCATGACATGAATGACAGAATTAAGACCAAACAAGACTGGCTCCCATAAATATAAGTGGGCAACTTACCTTTTTAAAAAATCATGCTTGCCCGGCTGGTGTGGCTCAGTGTTTGAGCATTGACCCAGGAATCGAGAGGTCACCTGTTCAATTCCTGGTCAGGGCACATGTCCAGGTTGCAGGCTTGATCCCTAGTAGGGGGGCACGCAGTAGGCAGCCTATCGACGATGTTTCTCTCTCATTGATGTTTCTATCTCTCAATCCCTTTCCCTCCCTCTCTCTCTAAAAATCAATAGAAACGTTTAAAAAATTTTAAAAAATCATGCTTAATCATAATGAAAAACCCAATTCTATGTTTTATATAAGAGTTATGCCTAAAATACATGTCTCGGAAGAGTTGAAATGAATAATTTATTTTAAAACAACCCCTCAGATCTTTTTTAAACAGATAAAAAGATGTCTACTATTAGTTATTTATCCATCAAATCTGAACTGAATGTGTCTTGTTCAATCTAAGCTGTTTTCCACAATAACCATTTATAAGTTTACTTAGAATTTTTTTATTTATTTAACAACTGATGTATTCTATCTGGCTATTTTTAGATTAGTATAGTCATTCTTTGATCTTCCTTCTTCCCTAGGCTTACTGTTGGGCATTACTTCATAGGTGGCCAGAGAAGACAAATAAATGAGTGAATGAGGTATATGAAAATACTAGGGAAAACAATGCTATCCAAAAGCAAAGTGAAGTTATCAGGATCTTATCACTGCTAGAGATCTATGTCTTTAAGACACCAATACCCTTGTCAATCTTTTTTAAGCCACATTTTTCTTTTAATGAGATTATAAACACTTATCGGTGTTCATATCTTATTTCCCTCATTCTATACTAGAGGCCCAGTGCACGAATTCATGCACCAGTGGGGTCCCTCGGCCTGGCCTGGGGGATTGGGTCAAAACCAGCTCTCCGACATCCCCCAAGGGGTCCCGGATTGTGAGAGGGTGCAGGCCAGGCCGAGGGACCCCACCGATGCATGATTGGGGCCAGGGAGAGAAGTAGGAGGTTGGCCAGTAGGGGAGAAACTACAGGAGGGCTCCAGGGCGTTATCCGGCCTATCTCGCTCAGTCCTGATCGGCTGGACCCCAGCAGCAAGCTAATCTACTGGTTGGACTGTTTGCCCCCTGGTGGTCAGTGTACATCATAGCGAGTGGTTGAGCGGCCTTATCATATCATTAGCATATTAAGCTTTGATTGGTTGAACGGCCAACCAGATGACCTGACACTTAGCATATTAGGCTTTTATTAGATAGGATGATTCATTTGGTAGTGTGGCAATTTTCAAGTCTAAACTAGCGAGTTGCTTCTTCTGGCATTCTAGTTTATAGTTACAAATACCAAATTCAAAATACATAATTAGTGCAATCACATTATATGCACATTTAACTCATAAAATTCCATCAGACAATATGCACCAACTTACAATAAAGAAGAATACTTTGAATAAGGTAGAAGATGTTATCCTCAATGAGCACAAGAGCCAGGCAGGGTGGGGAGATGTGATTCTGATCTTTGTTTCGATGCTCTCACGGGGGAGCATCTTAGCACAATGCCCTCATAAGACACATTTATAGTTACCTAGATGTTCTTTTACATCCTAATGTAAACCCTGCAGTTGTCCAGTAGCATTTGCATACCCTATCAGAAATAATTTTCTCAAAGGGGACATATGTAATACTTTCAACAATAAAAATTTTAAAAAGAAAAAGAATTTTCTCACAGAAGAGTAATTCAATTGGAGGCCATCTGTAGCAGCATGCATTTTATCCCTCAGACTTGATTGGATGCTTCCAATAGGCATCACCTTTTCTCTCACAGATTCTCATAGAGTGGAATCAAAGTTTAGCTAAGGAGATAGGCACACAGAACAATGGGCAATACCTGATTACCATGGAAAGTGCAATAATGGAGACATGTACCAGTGCCTTATGGAAAGGGAGACTTAGAGCCATGTGGGAAATAATAGGTCAGCAAATGAACTGAAGCAAAGCATGAATACCAGTAGCAAGAGCATGAACAAAGGCTCCAAAGCACAAACATATGCAATAGGTTTTTATTTTATTTTATTTTTGTTACTCCTCACCCAAGGATAATTTCTCCATTATTATCATCATTATTATTATTATTTTTTAGAAAGAGAGAGTGGAAGGGAGGGGGAGAGACACAGAGAGAGAAACAGCAATCTATGACAATTATTTTTGCCTCCCTGCAGGGATTGAACCTGTAACCAAGGTACATGCCCTTAACCAGGGTTGAACCTGAGACCCTTCAGTTTGTGGGCCAACATTCTAACCACTGAGCCAAACCAGCTAGGCCTGCAACAGGTTTTTAAAAAGCAAGATATTTGTTGTAGTTTAAAATCCAAGTGTATGGTGAGGATAAAGGAGGTTGGAAAGGAAGGCTATGTTAAAAAGTGAATTAAAATGTTATTCTAAGAAATTTGACTTTTTTTTTTTTTTTTGCAAAAAGCCATCATGTTATTTGGAAGCTGGAACTCAGGTAATTTTGGACTTCTGCATACAAACCAGAGGTGAGACTTAAGTTCAGATGTCCCAGTTCAAATTCAAAGCTCTTTCAACTCCACCAGACTACCTGTAGGGCAGATTCTAAGTCGCTTCTCGTTTCTACAATTAGGCCAGTCTTGTCATTTGCTCACCACTGCACTGGCCATGATCTGCCACCTTTTGGGATAGCCCACCTCTGACGGTGACTCTGGGCCTTTCCTTTGTTTGGTGTTTCAAGATGGTGGCAAATCTAAAGAGTTGTCAAAAGCAGACAGTTGGAATGTAGAGTTACTGGACTGTGAAATTTCTGTGGAAAATTCAAAACACCCTGCACTTAACACAATGCCAGAGCTGATTAGTGCAGTTTATTGCTAAGCCCCAAGGGACACCTGCAGGCTTTTACCTTCAGTCTAGAACCCCTGGCCCGAGGAAAGGTGTAATGCCACGTTAGTTCCGCACTCTTTCTATTAGAGTTTACTCAAAGCTGCCGCCACCAGATGTGTTACAAACGAACGTTAATTCTCCTCTAGCATCTGGATCGCATGTACAATGAGGGGGCAAGATTTATGCCCTGCTGAAGCATTCCCCGGTTTTTAGCACAGAAGTGATTGAACTCCAGATGTTAACAAAATGCAGAGACCTTTTAGTATGATTAAAAACATGATTTCTTGTTTTGCTCATGACAAAAACCATTGGATTAACTTATTAGAAGCGGAGCTGCCGTCCTGTTCATTGGAAGCTGTGTCTACTTTAGCTATTGGAGCTTGTCGTCGAAGATTTTATGAAGAAAGAATGACTTACCAACTCCTAAAATCAACAACTTCAAGGGCCCTCTGAAAATCAGGGGTTACAAAGGTAGTAATGCTCTAAGAACTGTGATAAAGATTTAGATGAGAATGAAAATTAACATAAGGGTTTGCATGAATTAATAAAATTAGCATCTTCTCCCTTTCAATAGTTGTATTATCAAGATAAAAGGAAAAAATGGAAAGAACTCATGGGCATGGACAACAGTGTGGTGACTGCTGGGGTGGAGGTGAGGGAGGGGGAGAGATGAAGGTGGAGGAGGGTATAGGGGGATAAATGGTGATGGATAAATAAAATAAAATCAAGAAAAAAAAGAAACAAGAAACCACAGCCTTAGAGCTAGAACGATCCTTCAAAGATCATCTGATCTGTTTGTTGCTTCCTCAGTTCTTTCCTTCCCCCATCTTATAGGGAAGAAGGCAATGGTTTCCTTTTAGAGTCAGACATATGAGAGTTACAAAGAGCCAATGTTTTGATACAGGTCTCAAAACCAGTAAGCAATGAACTTGCTGAATTCAGTCTTCTATTTTCAAAGTACAATATTTCCTCAATGATAAGATGAATTTTGCCCTTAATTGACTTTTTCCATAGTTGGAATGCATCTCATATTCAGTGTGAAGACTTAGCAAGTTTATTTATTTTGTGTTCATAGTTGTTATTAAATTAATGGTGCATATGACCGTCAATGGCATCTTAATACAGAAATCTTGTATTAATAAGCTATCATCTAGACCTTTTATTACTACCATAATCGAGGAATTTATAAAATGTATTATGCCAATGAGAAAATGCCTTCCCATGGTATAATCATTTTGTGGTGTTCTCAGCCTTACCTAGTCAAGATAAAGGATGAACTAAATAGCTTTTAATAAAAAAGTTTAAATAGAAAATATGATCATGTTGAATACTCTTTAATATTCATGACTTTAGTCCATTATACCTTTCAAGAGTTTATGGACTTACTATCTGAATGTTTCATGAATTTTAAGATGTTAAGTCATCATTTACCTTCGGTGCCTTTGGTTATTTATTCTAGTGTCTTTTCTGTGACTCCGAAGAATATAATAAATATACCTAAGTGTGTGTAAGTTAAAAATAGTGTACTCGTAATCATGAGTGGTTTACAACTTTATGGTTAAGAATTGAAGATTCAGTAATTGTCTTTTCTTAAATTTATTTTTAAGTGCTTTACTGCTTGAATTTTTTTTTGTCAAACTTGCTGTAGAACTTGGCCCATTTCATATTCTTCCCCTTCTCCCCTTCCATATCTATTCATGCATTGTAGATTTAACTAAAGATTGTGTAGAGGAATGGGAGGTAGGTGTTCAGTTTTCATCATGAACTTAGAGCAAACAGTTTAAACACAACTCTTAACTAATAACTTCAGCATTCCAGTAGACATTTTGATTCCCCCCCCCACCCCCCCCCGCCAAGAGTTGTTTGCTTTGTTTTGTTTTGGTTTTCTCTTCAGAAACATAGTACCCAATCTCACTTTATTTTTTCTTGCCTCCAGGATTTTCTGTCAACAACTTCAAGTTCCTCAATCCCCAATCATTCTACTAGTAGCTTGCATTCAACAAATAGTTGAGGGCTACACTGAAGTGATAGGGATATGCCAGTGAACAAAACAAAATTCCTGCTCTCATGGAGTGTACTTTCTCCCAGGGGGTGAAGGTGGTGTGTGTGGCAGATGCCAGATTATAAGTATAATGAAAAAAATGTATATCAGGCTAAGTGGGGAGAGAAGGAGTAATCCGTGTGTGTGTGTGTGTGTGCGTGTGTGTGTGTTTTGAGGACCATGAGGGTCTTTGAATTACAAAGGGAGGCTAGGGAAGACCTCTCTGATACAGACATCCAAGAGAGACTTGAAGAAGTACAGGAAGTGACCATAAGGAGGCAGTGGAACAATTCAGCTCCACTCCAATTCCTACAACTGATGTTTTAGATGAACTTTTTGTAAGACTCCACAATACAAGGAGCAGCAAAAGAAACGACCTTCCGTGGGCATTTTGCAGCTATCTTTTGTTAACTGTTCCTTGAAGTCTTTCCCCAATTCCTAAGAAGCTAATTAATCAAAATGTATCTTGAGCCGAAACCAGTTTGGCTCAGTGGATAGAGCGTCGGCCTGCGGACTAAAAGGTCCCGGGTTCGATTCCAGTCAAGGGCATGTACCTGGGTTGCGGGCACATCCCCAGTAGGAGATGTGCAGGAGGCAGCTGATCGGTGTTTCTCTCTCATTGATGTTTCCAGCTCTCTCTCTCCCTTTCTCTCTGTAAAAAATCAATAAAATATATTTTTTAAAAATGTATCTTGAAATAAGAATCACAGGCGAGGTTTGTAATGGTGGCTACGCTTCTAAGTAGATTCTTGTAAGGCAATTTCCAGAAAAATAGGAGTGACATAAGTATCTTTTTCTTTTATCCTTTACCCTAACCTAATACTGTTTTACTAGAACTGTTTCCCAAAGAAATGATACAAATGTGGACAAAACTTTAAATGCAGAGATGATCATTGGGATATTATTGATAAAAATGAAAACTGGAAAATCTAAACTCTAAGATAATTTTTTATTAAAATAATAAAGTAGAGCTCATTAAGCTATTTAATGTCTACAAATAATTATTAATGACATGATAAGTTGATTAGAAGTGGTACAGTTAGAGAAAATGGTACCGAATAGTGCATAGAAACTTCGGAAAAATTAGAAGTAATTTTAACAAAATTGAGTGGTAAGTACATAGATGACTTTTATAGTTTTAACTTTTTTCTTTTAAAATCAGTGTTATTTAAATATAAACTAGATAGAATAAGTTGCACATATTTTTAATTTAATAATAGGTATTGGCAAATAAATATATAAGCCCACATAACCACCCAAATTAAGATATAGAATAGTCCCATCACCCCCAAAAGTTCCCTCATGCCTATTTGTTGTCAGTTTTCCTTCCCTTTTCTCAGCCTCAAGCCCTACTGACCTGCTTTATGCCACTATAGATCCATTGTGCCTATTCTAAATTTTATATATGTTTCTGGTTTTCTTTAGTTAACGTAATGTTTCTGAAACTTCATGCTGTTGCATGTAATTTATTCATCTTCTATTTTGGGCGGTGAGTAGTATTTATAATTTGTTTATTCATTACCTGTTAATGGGTCTTTAGTTTGTTTCCAGTTTGTGGTCATTATGAATAAAATGTATAAATGTATATAAGATTTTTTGTGGACATATGTTTTCAGTTTATATTGATAAATACCTAGAAATTAAATCATGGGTTAAATGGTAAATGAATCCTATTTAATAAAGAGGTAATATGCAAATTGACCATCACTCCAACACACAACACACTCATCGCCCCCATTTGGATACAAGATGGCCAGCAGGGGAGGGCAGTTGAGAGGGACCAGGCCTGCAGGGGGGGGGGGGGCAGTTTGGGGTGACCGGGCCGGCAGAAGAGGGCAGATGGGGGCAACCAGGCCTGCAGGGGAGCAGTTAGGCATCGATCAGGCTGGCAGGGGAGTGCTTAGGGGGTGATCAGGCTGACAGGCAGAAGCGGTTAGGGGCAATCAGGCAGGCAGGCAAGCAGTTGGGAGCCAGCAGACCTGGATTGTGAGAGGGATGTCTAACTGCCTGTTTAGGCCCGATCCTAGTGGTATCGGGCCTAAACAGGCAGTCGGACATCCCTTGAGGGGTCCCAGATTGGAGAGGGTGCAGGCTGGCTGAGGAACACCCTCCCCCACCCTCGCATGAATTACGTGCACCGGGCCTCTAGTTTTAATATAAATTGCCAAACTGTTTTTCCAAAGTAGTATACCATTTTACACTCCCACCATCAATGTATGACAGTTCCCATTGAATTTCACTTAAAAAAAAAGAATATTGATAATTTAAAATTTTGCCATTTTAAATGCATGTATAGTGATGCTTTATTGTGGATTTTTTGTTTCCTTGATGACTGATGTTGTGGAATATTTTTACTCCTGCTTATTAGCCATTTATGTATTTTCTTTTGAAAAAGGTCTGTTCAGATTTTTAACATATTTTTGAAAAATTGTTTTTGTTTCTTATTATATAACTAGAGGCCCGGTGCACAAAAATTTGTGCACTCGGGGGGAGGGGGGTGTCCCTCAGCCTGGCCTGTGCCCTCTCGCAGTCTGGGACCCCTCGGGAGATAATGCCCTGCTGGCTTAGGCCTGCTCCCGGGTGGAAGAGGGCAGGCCCAATCGTTAGGTGCAGCCCCTGGTCGGGCTCAGAGCAGGGCCGATTGGGGAGTTGGGGCGCCGCTCCCTGTCATGCACAGAGCAGGGCGGATTGGGAGGTTGCGATGCCACCCTCAGTCACGCTCAGGGTAGGGCCAATTGGGGGGTTGGGGCACCGCCCCCTGTCATACTCAAGGCAGGGTCGATGGGGAGGTTGCGGCGCCACCCCCTGTCACGCACAGAGCAGGGCCAATCTGGGGGTTGGGGCGCTGCCCCCTGTCACGCACAGAGCAGGGCCGATCAGGGGGTTGGGGAGCTCCCCCCTGTCACACACAGAGCAGGGTGTTGGGGTGCCGCCACTGTCACACTCAGGGTAGGGCCGATGGGGAGGTTATGGCTCTACCCCATCACACACAGAGCAGGGCCCGTGGGGGGGGGGTGGTTGGGGCGTCGCCCTCTATCACCCACAGAGCAGGGCCAATCAGGGGGTTGGGGCGCCGCCACTCTCACACTCAGGGCAGGGCCGATGGGGAGGTTATGGCTCTACCCTGTCACAGAGCAGGGCCCGTGGGGTTGGGGGGGCTCTCACACTCAGGGCAGGGCCGATGGGGAGGTTATGGCTCTACCCTGTCACAGAGCAGGGCCCGTGGGGTTGGGGGGGTTGGGGTGCCGCACCCCGTCACACACAGAGCCGCAGGGCGATCAGGGGTTGGGGAGCTCCCCCCTATCAGGCACAGAGCAGAGCCGATCAGGGGTTGGGGCGCCTTCCCCTGTCAGGAACAGAGCAGGGCTGATAGGGAGGTTGTGGACCCGCCCCCTGTCACACACAGAGCCGCAGGGCGATCAGGGGGTTTGGGCGCTGCCCCCTGTCACGCGGATCCCAGTGCCTGGAGGCCTTGCGGCTCTGCTGATCCCGGTGCTGGGAGGCATATTACCCTTTTACTATATAGAATAGAGGCCTGGTGCATGGGTGGGGGCTGGCTGGTTTGTCCTGAAGGGTGTCCTGGATCAGGGTGAGGGTCCCCACTGGGGTGCCTGGCCAGCCTGGATGAGGGGATGATGGCTGTTTGCAGCTGGTCACACACCCTTCAGGGTGGGGGTCCCCACTGGGGTGCCTGGCCAGCCTGGATGAGGGGATGATGGCTGTTTGCAGCTGGTCACACACCCTTCAGGGTGGGGGTCCCCACTTGGGTGCCTGGCCAGTCTGGGTGAGGGGCTGAGGTCTGTTTTCAGGCTGACGCGTGACTGAAGCTCCCAACTGCTCCTTTTTTTCTTTTTTTCTTTTTTATTCTGGGCCAGCTTTAGCTCTGGCTCCAGCTCTGAGGCCTCTGCTGCTGAAAGAAGGTATCTGGTTTGTTTAGGTTCTATAATCGAAACAATGTATAACTCCAGCTCTGAGATCCCAGCTCGCTGAAAGCTGGTTTCTGGGGTTTTGTTTAGCTTCTATATTTGTTACAGTCTCTTAAACTGCAGGCTCAGAGGCCAGCAAGGCAGGCAAGGAACGTTGGAGTCCTCCATCACTGAGGCAAGCAAGCCTCATGTTAGTTTCAAGCTGCCTGGCTGCCGGCTGCTATCTTGGCTGTCAGTTAATTTGCATATCTCGCTGATTAGCCAATGGGAAGGGTAGCGGTTGTACGCCAATTACCATGTTTCTCTTTTATTAGATTGTACTAGAGGCCCAGTACACAAGATTCATGCACTGGAGGGCAGGGGTCCCTCAGCCCAGCCTGTGCCCTCTCGCAGTCTGCGACCCCTTGGGGGATGTCCGCCTGCTGGCTTAGGCCCGATTCCCCTGAGGATCAGACCTAAGTTGGCAGTCAGATATTGCTCTCACAGTCCGGCGGGGCTCTCGTAGTCCAGCACTCTTGCAGTCTTGGACCCCTTGCTCCTTACTGCCCGCCTGCAGCAGAGGTGGGAGAGGCTTTTGCCAACGCCGCTGCGCTCGCCAGCCAGAAGCTGGGCTCACTGCTCCTTAAGACTGCCTTGGAGGTAGAGAGACTCCCGCCACCACCACTGCACTTGCCAGCCGTGAGCCCAGCTCAGGGCTTCTGGCTAAGCGGCATTCCCTCTGTGGGAATGCACTGACACCAGGGGACAACTTCTGCATTGAGCATCTGTCTCCTGGTGGTCAGTGCATGTCATAGCAACTGGTTGTTCTGCCATTCGGTCAATTTGCATATTGGCCTTTTATTATATAGGATTGTAAGTATTATATTACTATATATATGGATGTGTATATGTATATACATATATGTACACACACGCACACTCACACACAAATAGTCCCCTACTTACAATGGTTAGACATAGTATTTTTCGACTTTACAACAATGTGAAATCCATATGCATTCAATGGAAATTGTACCTCAGATTTTGAATTTTGATATTTCCCCAGGCTAATGAGTCATATTTCCAAGCTTTTTTGCCAATCTAGTCCTCTTTGATTGGTTGCTGGACATTGGAAATATTAGAGATGATTTTGTGCATTCCGTTTTTTTTCTTAAAAGGTGTTGAATTCTGTTTTGAGTGTCATTTAGATTAATTGAGATTCATCTTAATTCCCTCAGGGTTTGCTTTTATAAAAAATTATTCTTTTTTTATCCTTATATGATCTGTTTTTCTTTTCCCTCTTTCCAAACTTTTAGTACTGTCTTTTTATCCCAGTGTTTTAAAATATTTCAATACTGTGCCTTGGTTTTGCACTTTTTTCTTTTACTGAATAGATACTTGGTGAGCAATCTCAATTAAAAAAAAAAAACTTTATCCAAATTAGTCAATGAAACATCCTCTCCATTTTTCTATTCTATTTCTGTCAAACATGTATTCATTAAATAATTAGATACGAAACCTTCTAGGTGTTTCTTTTCTCTAATTTTTCCCTATTTATATCATCCTGTTCTTGTTTCATGGGTAGTTTAACTTCTATCTCAGGATTTTAGAACACAATTTAAAAATAAAATTTACTTGTGATGCTGTCTTGCTTTTCTTTCTTTCTTTTTTTTTTTTTAAAATCCTCACCTGAGGATATTTTTTCCATTGATTTTTAGAGAACATGGAAGGGAGAGGGAGAGACAGAGAGGAACACTGATGTGAGAGAGACACATTGATTGGTTGCCACCCCCATGCCCCTGACCAGGGCCAAGAGCCTGCAACCGGGGTTCGTGCTCTTGACTGGAATCAAACCCTGGACCCTTCAGTCTGCAGGCTGACACTCTATCCACTGAGCCAAACCAACTAGGGCCTTTTATTTCTTCTGAGTTTCTTTCCCTCCCCGCCCCCTCTCTACTCTACATTGTTCTGTCTTTTATACTGGAGGCTTTCTTCAAATGTCAAGTGATCTATTGTTCATGTGTGTGTGTGTGTGTCTATTTGACTTTTGTAGTTTTCAATTATAGTTGAGATACAATATTATGTTAGTTTCAGGTGTATAACCCAGTGATTAGATGCTATATAACTTACTAAGTGATCACCCCAATCAATTTAGTTCCCATCTTGATACCATTCATAGTTATTACAAGTGGTCCAGTGCATGGATTTGTGCACATTGAAAGGAAATTAATTAGAAGAAAATTTTAATATCACTATTTTCCCTCTCTCTATAATAGAAGTGTCAACCAAATTCACGATTGACAATGACAGATCGAAACACACACCTGCAATTGCGCCAGGCAGCTTTATATGTATCACACATGCATGAGTCAACTTAGCCTTTTATAGATTATAGAATAAAATTGCTTAATTAGACCTGCTTTCTTATGTAGCTAAACTTTTTCCAGCTCAGTGAAGCCCCCCAACTTCTCTTTCAGGTAATTGTCAGCAACACAGCAGTAAATATCAACATGAAGCAGATTATTATTGTAGATCACGCAGGAAGAACAAAGGGTAAAATATTTAACTGCAGCTGTGTTTGACTATATTCCGCACAGTGAGAAAATGTAGTCATTTTCAAGGTCCACCATTTCTTTCTTCTTTTCAGTTGGGTCAAGTTTCTTAACTTTATAAATCTCTGTTTTCCAGCTAATGAAAAGAAAATAGGATTCTTCTAGTCCAGGGGTGGGCAAACTTTTTGACTCGAGGGCCACAATGGGTTCTTAAACTGGACGGGAGGGCTGGAACAAAAGCATGGATGGAGTGTTTGTGTGAACTAATATAAATTCAAAGTAAACATCATTACATAAAAGGGTACGGTCTTTTTTTTTTTTTTTTTTTTTTTTTAGTTTTATTCATTTCAAATGGGCCGGTTCCGCGGGCCGTAGTTTGCCCACGGCTGTTCTAGTCTCATGTCTACCTACTCCAAGACTTCTGTGAGGATCAAATGAGATGAGGCACCGGAAAACGCTTCACAGGACATTTGGTTAAAGTGTAAAATGTTTCCACCTGGCTATAAAGCAAGTTGTGTTCCTAGGCTGAAGAAACTCCAAGGAGGCTAGTCGCTAGGGAGAGGAAGCCAGGCATTGCTACATGACGTCATTACCTGGCACCCACAGCCACCGTTTCCAGGGTGGGCTGTGGGCCACATTTTGCGCCATGGGGTCTCGGCAGCATTGGCTGCGATTTGGAGGGCTGTTGCTCCAGGTGGTGGCAGGGCCTGTGTCCCACTTGGGGGAAGCTGAATGTTACTTTGTCGGTGCCAGGTGCCGTTTCTTTTAAATGACCAGTGCACATCATGGCAGCTCCTGTGTTGAGCCTATGCCCCCCGGTGGTCAGTGTGCGTCATAGCAATCAGTCAGACGGTCAGAGGGATGCTTAGCATATTAGCCTTTTATATATATAGGTTATTGACCATATTCCCTATGCTGTACTTTACATCCCTGTGACTCTTCTATAACTACCAATTTGTTCTTAATCCCTTCACCTTTTCACCCTTCTTCCAACCCCCTCCCATCTGACAACCGTCAATACGTTCTCTGTATCTATTCTACTTGTTCATTGATATTGTTTTTTAGATTCCACATATAAGTGAAATCATATGGCATTTGTCTCCCTTTGACTTATTTCACTCAGCATAATATCCTCTAGGTCCACCCATGTTGTTCAGATAGCAAGATTTCATTCTTTTTTATGGCTGAGTCATATTCCATTGTGTATATGCACCACTTCTTTATCCATTCACTCTTTGGTGGACACTTAGGTTGCTGCCATATCTTTTAATAATTTCTAAATTTTCTATAATGAGCATGTGTCGCTCAGAAAATGTATGTTAATATTATTGTATGAGTTTCCTGTTGCTTCTGTAACAAGTTATCGCTAACTTAGTGGCTTTAAAAGCACAAATTTATTATCTTACAATTTTATAGGTCAGAAGTTCAATAAGAATCTCACTGGGCTAATATCAATGTGTTGACAGGCCTGCATTCCTTTTTGAGGCTCTAGGGGAGAATGTGTTTCTTTGCCCTTTCCAGTTTTTAGAGGTCGCATGCATTCCTTGGCTCATAGCCACTTCTCGGTCTTCAAAGTAAGAAGCATAACATCTTCAAATCTATTTCTAACTCTGATTCTCCTAACCATCACCCCCTTGACCAAAAAAGGACACTGTGATTATATCGGGACCTACTGACAATCCAGGATAATTTCCCCATCTCAAGGTTCTTAAATTTATTACCTCTGCAAAGTCCTTTTGCCATGAAGGTAACATATTCATAGGTTCCAAGGATTAGACATCTTTGGGGGAATGTTATTCTGCCTACCACAATTATTAAGGTATTTTTTAACAGTTATTAGGATTATAAGTCATCATTCTTAAAATGTGCTCTAACAAAAGTTATTTTATTGACATACTCCACATACACTTTGAACAACATTATGGCACCTGAGTTTTGGTAATATATAAGCAAACTGCTATTCATTTTTCTCAAGTCATGTGAAGATATGCTGCGTATGTCATTGTGGATGATGCCTTGTCTGCAAGGTGGAGAACATATTTACAGACAATTGGGATTTGCCAAATATGGCCCTAACTTTTTGTTTCCTGGTCTCTGATTCTCTCTAGCCTACCCTTGATTTCTTGTGACATCTTTGAGCATACCTGCCAGTACTAATCTCTAGAGTTACTACTGTGCCCTAAGTACTGTACTGAAAATTTACCAAAACATTCTCCTTTGATATCCCAGGTCAATGTATGGTACCTGCTTCTCTAAACTTAGGCTTAAAACTAGTCATTGTTGCCTAATTTTTACCCTGACGTTTACTTTCTCCTTCCAGTCAATTGTCAGATTGTGTAGATTTTCTTTTTCAAGAAATCTCTCAAAAGATCTCTCACAAACTTTGTTTCATTTTAATTCTAACAATTATCACTGTATTTGATATTTGAACTATCACAAATGTATTATGAGTCTCTTTGCTTATACTCTCCTTCCAAACTATATTTGCTGAATGAGTCTTCCTAAAGATTCATTTCCATGAAAACATCTTTAGATACTCTCCAGTGTCCGTAAACTTCTAATTCTTCAGTATAATATAAAGATCCCCTCATTTCCATTTTAACAATTCATGTCCTTCATGTCTGATATCAAATCCAACCTCCTTTTATTTTGCTTTCCTTAATAACTGTGCCAGCTTTCAGCAGTTTCTCATCAATATGAATGGATTTCTATAGCAGTCTTCTGTAGAAATCTTTCAGTAATTTATCAAGTTATGTCTTGATTTATTTTCATATAATTCTGTCCTTTTATGTTTTACTCTCTAACTCAATTTTCCAAGCATCAAATCCATGTTTTGTAGGTAGGTCTTTGAATCCATTATAATATCTAATACCTAGTGATTAATAAATATCTATTTGTGGGTAAGAAAAGAATGAGACTTAGGGCTACATTTTTAACAGGTATTTTTTTGAGTGGAAGAGGTTTTTAAAACACTCTTCAAAAAGACACTTTTATTATGTCTGTGTAACCATTCTGTAGGGTTAAATTAGAGATCTTCACTTTAAAAATTTATGTGATTTCCATAAAGCAGTTTAATTACTAATGGACAGAGCCAGGGCTCTTTATTCCTACTCTGTGTTCTTTCTAGTCTATTCTGTGACCTCTCAGAACTGGATTCAGCATTTCTTATTTCATTTAAAAAATTTTAGGTCTCCATGCAACCACCTTAGTAACCACACTGACTATGTTAATCATTTTTCTCTGAAACTGACCTCACTCTTTAGTTCTCTGTTGGCAGAATAATCTTCCTATAGCTCATGAATCAAATCAACTTTGTTTTTACAGCAGAACCTAAAAACTCCTTAATTCCTTCACAACACTGCCTTGCATTCCCTATTCCTCAGTTTCAGTTCACTCTTTTTTATAAAATAAGAAACACAAAGTATTCTTGGATTTAAAATTGTCCCAAATGTCTCCAGGGTTGACTCACTGTTAAACCTCATGGAAACCCTAGTTTGTTTGGCTGAACCCGGGACTGGGATTTGGGGAATTACGATAATTACAGCTCATCTTATGATCCAAGGCCAAGTATTTTATTTTTCTTTGCTCTCGTTGCTCCATCAGCAAAAGGTAAAATTTATTCTGTGTAACCAGGAGGTCGATTGCAAAGGATAGCAAAAGTTGCATGCAGTTTGTGAAGCATAATGCTATATAAAAGCTAACTGTAACCATCCCAACTGCTGCAGGGGAGTAGAGTTCAGATCTTTTTTCTCAGGGGGTCTAGCAATGAATACATTACCCAGCTCCATTTTTCAGACCAAATCATACAGCACATTTTTAAATCACAAATCTTAGATATTTCAGTATCTCAGTAATATTAATGATGATGATGATAAAAATGGTAGTCATCATTTGTGGAGCCTACGAGTGTACCATATTCTGGATCAAACTTTTCAAAACTCCTGTGAGGTGTGTCATCTTAACTCCCTTTTGCAGAAAAGTAAAAATAACAGGCTCAGTCAGGATAGGTGGCTTGTTTGAAATCACAGAATTAGAGAAATTGTCATCTCTCTGACCCCAAGCTTAAGCTCATAACCAACATGCGTGCCACTCTCACTGATCAAGGCTCTGGGTACACAGCAGAGAGCTGTGAAGTGGGAACTACTTTTGTTCTTTGTGACAGTTTGATTCATTTTATAGCCCCTCACTTGACTTGTTTTACTAAGGATATTTTAAGAGAAAATAATTCAGATTTCAGCTAACTTATAATTTGGTTTAAGTATATGATCCTATGCTCTTTTTGTTGATTTTACTTCCTTCCCTGTCTCCCTCCTTGCATCCCTTCCTTCCTTCCTTCCTTCATTTCCCCCTTTTCTCTCCTTTCACTCTTTCCTCCCTTTTTCCCTCCTTACCCCCTGCATCCTTACTTCCTTTTAAAAATTTAATGGCTTTAAACTTTAACTCTAATAATACAAGAAGGATTTTATTAAAGTTCTGTCTATTTTTAATACCTATCCAGCAAGACTATCACATTGTAGCAATATTTTTTAAAACATTCAGGGCAAACTTTTGGTTTTCTTGACTTCATCTAATTTGAGATACTAACAGTATCACCTTCTATTTATTTGGCAATGTGTTGCTAATATCAGAACTTCCTTCTAGGCAATTGTTCTCCAGGTACATTGGTTTCACTGTAGAGTTGAAGGGAAACTTTCCTCATCTCTTGGTTACCATGGCTTTCAAAATCATAGTTGCACACAGTAGAGCCATCATCCGGAAGACACAGAGGTATTTCTATATTCATTATGTATTCACCAGCCTCCTCCCCTATTGAAATATCAAGGCTTTGGGCCCTTATTTAATCCCACCAAATGCATTCATTAATTTCACAACTAAACTCTGGTCATGAGAGTGAAAAAACACACATAAAAAATCAATCCTTAATTTTATGAAGCTGATCCAATGCATATATTCCAGCCATGTTCACAGTCTATACATTCTCCTAGGGTTAGGTAGAGTTTGTCTATGGGCACTGGACTCTGGGGATGGGTGACAAAACTTAGCTTGAGAATTTAGATTAATTACCATACAAATAGTTTTAGTGTGTTTCTCTTTTAGTTTTATTAGTCTAGATGTCTTCTCCTTTGGTCATCTTAGTTCATCTGCATTTTTCTCTTTGCCTTTTGTTTTCTTCAATAACCTCAGCACCCCCCTCCCCAATTCCCTCCTCCCCGCCATGCTTTAATATTCCGAAAAGCCCTTGTCAGGCTTTGTTTTATAGATGAGGCAATTAAAACTCAAGTTAAGTACATTCTTCAAGGCCACACAGCTAGTAATAGTAGAGCTGGGGTTTTGATTCATATAGTATATCTTACTCCAAAAGTTGTATTAGCAACCACAGTTTTATTCTACTAAAAAAAATTTCTTCCATGCATTTACCACTAAGTACTTAATCACATGGGATTATGCTTTTGCACAATCTAAACTCTGGTCTATAAAACATGAATGATAAAAGCATATAGTATTCCTGGTGCTATTTTCAGCTTATGATGGTTCTGATCCATTGCAGAATCTAGTGTTTCTAATGCCATTCAGTTCAAGAGGACAGTTAATCCATTTTCATTGGGAAATTCTTTGGTCTTCTTTTCAATCCTCTGACACCACACCACTCCCCCCTACATAATCCATCAGAAACCTTGTTCTAGCTAACCCTGAAATTTTTAAATGGCTGTATGTAATTATTACTCACTAATGTGTCTGAGAAATTCCTTTTTTGTATATGTGAGTTGTCCGAACTGCCAGAGTCCTCACCAAAAACAGATGAACAAAAGCACTATCGTTACTGAAAGCTGTTCTGAATTTACACATTTTTCTCTAATACTACCTGAGTTGAGAGTGGTAGAATTTAAAAAGGATCCTATATAGCAGAATGAGTCCTGTTTAGAGAGATCCATGGGGTCGAAGCACACAGGAACATTCCGTGTTTAGGGCCTGTTTTTCTGGGCCTGAGTTTCCTAATTTATGAAATTGGGTCTATTATACTAGGCAGTGACTGTGTGTCAGAATTGTGAAGGAGATTCTTAAAAACACTGACTCCCAGTATCCACTCAGAGATTCTGGTTTAGAAGGTCTGGGAACTTCTATAATTTAACCAGTTGTCCAGGTGATTCTATTGCAGACTGTCTTTTAAAAGAAATTGTGTGGGAACCACATATAATATTCTACACTTCGATGCTTCAATGGACTTTTGGTTCCATTAAACCTATTTTTCCCCCACTTAGGATCCCCGTTGCAAAGAGGGGAGGTCTCGCATCCAGCTGTAGGCCTCTCATTCAAGGTTCTTGCTGCAGCCAGCAGTGTCCTTGGAGTCTAGTTCAAAGCTGGAGAGAGTGAACCAGGGAGCCAGGAGCCATTGGTGGAGGGGCTGGCCCGAAGGAAGTGAAGTATTTCAGCCAGAATGTATTGACGCACGACCAGGAAACCACAAGACTGGTGAAAACCTTTCCAAGCCTGAGCCCTATGATCAAAAGAGGTGCAGGAAACAGCTCTGCCAAGAGTCCTTTCTGCTGCCTGCTGGAGCCCTGCGCCTCTGATGCTTTCTGAGTCAACTCCCTGAGCAGATGCTATCGCTCAAGGAGGCATTGCCCAAGCATTTTCTTACTTTGCTCTGACGTGGCCCCACAGGTGGGTGGAAATGAGTTGCTTTCTCTTTTTCTCTTATAGCCTCTTTCTTTTGGCAGAGGTTGCTATCTGGTTGTACACTCTGATTTTTCAGAAGCCATAGGTTACTGGCTTTTTACCCTTTGGCAACTGGCTATTGTTTGATGTTCAGGACCTGTACAAAAAAGTCAAATCCTAAAACTCTTATCAATACCTGGATCACCCGATCAGCAAATATCAATAGCTTGGGCTTCAACAGGAATGAACTTCCTTTATTTATTACATCATAAGCATTACCCCTTCTCCCAGGATACTCTTCCTTTTGTTCCTCATAACAATAGCTCAACCAGGAATTACATTCAGATCCCCATCAGGGATAGAGATCATGTCTGGATACAAAGTCAAAATAACTATGTTCCTGTGATTTCTCTCTTTCCTTGGCCAGAGTAACTGCCAGTTGTCATGCATGAATCTCATCATCATATAGCACATCCAGTCCACAGATGAGACTAGCATGTCCTTAACCATGCCCTGAGAGCTAAATGATGGAGAAGTTGGACTGGCCATGGAGCACTTTAACTGATTGCTTAGTAATGGGGTATTTTTCCTGGAAAGACAACAGAATCATTCTGAACTATTGATTCTGTCATGGATTCAGGCTTCCACGTAGAGGAAAATAAAGCAAATGTGATACATTTTTCATTTGGCCTTCTGCCTGGCTTTCCTGTTTATTGCCTTATATTGCATGCTTCCATTTTTATTCTTAAACCTCGACTAGATGATCCAGCAATATTGCCCATATGGCATAAAATCCACAATCTTAATCTGCTTGTTACCAAAATCTCAGCTAATAGATGGCCAGTAGCTTTTATGAGACAATGCCCTGAATGTTAGCTTAGGTTTCAATCAGTTTAGGAAACATGAAAAATCAGTGGGGAGGGGCCATACCCCCTTGGCAAAGATTTGAGAGGTCAAGGTCTGGGAGACTCTAGGCACAAAGTGAGCAGTGACAAGCAAGTGTTTTCTGAATGATTCCTCCCCTGGGACGTCCATGTAAAGCAGAGACTTTGCAAACACGTTGCCCCGCAGTGCGCTTGAGACGTGCCGTTTTGGGGAAGTGCTAACTTTGTACACTGCTGACACCAACCATTTGAAAATAAAACCATTTTTTTTTCTGTCTCTCTCCAACACTCTTGGCTCAGTTTATCCTACCAAAACACACTTCAAAAGACTTCTTTATAGAAAGAATGTTTCAAAAATATAATATTCCATCTGTTATTTCAATAATACATGCTCTGGGACTCTCTTTATGAACCATTTTCCTTTCTTTGCTCCCATTTAGATGTATAAATATTTGATTCAAGAGCCCTGAGGAATAGTCAGCCAATCAGGTCACTGAATTGTGAACATTCCTAACCCTATAATTTTGTCTATAGCAGCACCCCCTGCTGTGGAACTAACTGCTAAGGGATTATAGCAATGTAACCCTCAGCCCGTTCCATCTCAAGGTTACTCCTAAGTGCAGAGAAGGAAGCAGTTTTAATTTTGATAAAATAAACTTTGTTTTGTAACTTTATTATTTGTTTTTCTTTCCCCTTTCAGCACTTCATAATAGACGTGTCTGGTAATTTGAAGTCAGCCTCCCTGGTTGAGGTGCCTTAGGCCACCCCCTATTCTTGTAGCTTTTAAAGAGGTAGCCACACGATGTTTGGTCCTGTCATTCCAAAGTGCAGAACCCAAGTTTTTTCTACTTCATGTGAACTGAACCAAGCCATATATTGACCCGTATTAAACATCTCCAATGGAGCTTTCCAGTGGGTGGCAACAGAAGAGCATGAACACTGTCATATCACCCAAATATGTTGGAAATGTCAAACTATGTGTAAAATTCTTTGCTCACAAGATCTGTACTTCAGCTATTATTGAAGCATTTAAGGTTATAATGTGAATTTCAGGGGAACCCCCTCTTTGATATTATAAACTCAAACATGTTGCCAGGAACAAATGGCCTTTTATGGATGAAATTTAATATATTTTGAATAATGCTCAAAGAGATCTTTTGCTGTGTGTGAAGAATAAAATAAAAATTTCCGTTATAAAAATTTATAGCTGGATGGGTAGGGAAAAATATTTTCCAGGATAAAAATATTTTCCTGTGTCTTCTAAAATTAAAAAAATACAAAGTTTTAGATACACAGAAAATTAAGTTTAATTATTACCATGTAATAGCCAAATCTTTCTAGAGACAATAGGCCAAAATGTGGCAGAGCTTTAAAAATGTCCATAACTTTGACCAAGAAATTATGCTTTTAGAAGTTTACTCAGAACATCATGACATAAAAGTACATATCCATAGATGTTTATCATTGCATTATTTAAGAGTGAGATATGCAAAGAGTTTAAATTTAAAAGTGCCCATTAGCAGTCTGAATAAGAACTCATATTTAGTGTTGCTTTTAAAAAAGACTTTTTAAAGTATTATTTCTAAGTATTAATTTGAACCTTGTCATTCCTTAGTATTAATAAGTTAAACACTCAAATTGCTCAGGTCAGTCTAGATATGATCAATGTTAAGATGATAATCTCTAGAGGAGGATTAACTTTCCCTTCCAGCTATGACTGAATAGCTTCTACCTGACCAACACTCCTACAATAGCAACTTAACATCTGGATAAATTTAAAAAATAATTGTGATGGCATTGGAGAGGCGTAAGGCACCAATAACTTCAAAATAACAGAACAAAGAGATGAGCCTAACATTTGGAGCTGCTTTTCCTATTGAGCTATTTCCCATTTTAAAAGGAGCCAAGAAATTGAGAAACTGAGGGCAGCTTTTAGCAGTTTTATGAAATTGAAGGAATAAAAATTAGAATTGGAGTTTGAAGGTATTAAGGATCTGCTAAATAATCAAGACATTCATTTGGGACCCCCCCTAAAGGATTACAATTTAGGAATAAGAATGAATAGAATCAGCCCCTACAGAGACTGAAATAAACTCTAAAGTCAGTTTCGTCCCACAGATTAGAATAAAGTGACCTACAAAGCAAAGTAAATGCCTGGTTCAGGAAGGTAACATCAACAAAAACTTAAAACTGTTTTAAAATATTCTTAACACTAACATTTAATAAAATATTGTCAGCCTTTCCATTAGGCAAGACCAAATGATCAAAAGTGAAGTGAAAAAACACTCGGGGTGGGGAGTGGGGATGAAAGAGACCTGTAGAAAACATTTATTAGAGTTACCAGACATGGGCTTTTAAATAGCTATGATGAATAATTTCAAGAAAGTGTAGGACAAGGTAAAAAGTTCCAGCAGAAAGTGAATCTGAAAAAATAATTGAATTGGAATTCTAGAATAAAAAAATACAATGATTAATTTTTAAAAATCAGTAGATGGGTTTAATAGCAGATTAGACATAGCCAAGAGGTAATTAGTGAATTGGAAGGTAAATCAGTAAAAATTATCCAGAATAAAATATAGCAAGACAAAGGAAAGTACCGAGATAACAGACATAAGACATGTGTAAGTGCAATTCTAGGAGAGAGAATGGGGCAGATGCAATATTTGAAGAGAGAATGGCTGATAATTTTTCAAAACTGCTGAAAAGCATCCAGCCATAGATTTAAGAAGTGTTATGAATGCCAAGTAGGAAAATATAAAGAAAATTACACGAAGGAAAATTATAATAAAGCTACTGAAAGCCAAAGAGAAGGAGAAAAATCTTAAAGTCAGTTAAAAAGGCCCTAACCAGTTTGGCTCAGTGGATAGAGCGTCAGCCTGCAGACTGAAGGGTCCCAGGTTCTATTCCGGTCAAGGGCATGCACCTTGGTTGCGGGCACATATCCAGTAGGGAGTGTGCAGGATGCAGCTGATCGATGTTTCTCTCTCATCGATGTTTCTAACTCTCTATCCCTCTCCTTTCCTCTCTGTAAAAAATCAATAAAATATATATATTTTTAAAAGTCAGTTAAAAAGGACTTTGATTTCAAAGAAACTGTAAGAAAGCAGCTGGCTTCTCAGTTAAAATTATGGAATCTGGTAAATAATGGAAATCATATTCAAATAGCTGAAAGAAAAGAATTTCCTACCTCAAATTCTGTATCTAGTAATATTGTCTTTCAAAGTTCAGGTTAAATAAAGACATTTAAATACCGAGATTCTTCATCATCAGAACTTCACAAAAGGTAATTGTAATGGGGGTTCTTCATGCAGAAGAGAAATGATCCTGGTAGAGGCATGAGGATGCAGGAAAAAATATAGTAAAATGTATAGTCAAGCCAAATCTGAAACAAAAACAAAAACAAATGTCCATCAATAACAGAATGGACACATAGATTGTGTTCTATGTATGTAAAAAGGACTAAAGAGCAACGACAATAATCAAACTATAGTTACATGAATCAACGTGGGTTAATCTCATATGTTGAGTGAAAGAAGAAAGACACAAAGAATATATATTGGACAGGGATATGCATTTCCAAAAAGGGCCAAAATACATATGATAGAATGCAGAATGTTGTTTCCCAGGGTAGAGAGTATACTTACTGGAAAGAAGCACGAGGGGTTTTTAAGGGTTGGGATAATCTCTTGTTTTGGATCTGGTTCCTCATTACATGGCCGTGTTTACTTTGAGAATATTGGTGAAGATGTACATTGACGATTCATTTATATTTCAATAAAGGGAGGGAGAAAATATTCCAGAGGGAGTTTTATTCACATAATGATAAAAATACATTTTTTTTTCAGTGAAGGAATGAGAAAGGAGTACAGGAATAGCTCATTGAGTTTTACTTCCTTAAAAGGGATTTTTAATAATTTGGAGAACACTCCATGGAATTTTAGGATTTTTTAAAAAAATCGGCCCTAACCAGTTTTGCTCAATGGATAGAGCGTCGGCCTGCGGACTGAAGGGTCCCAGGTTCAATTCCGGTCAAGGGCATGTACCTTAGTTGAGGGCACATCCCCAGTAGGGAGTGTGTAGGAGGCAGCTGATCAATGTTTCTCTCTCATCATTGTTTCTAACTCTCTTTCCCTCTCCTTCTCCCTTCCTCTCTGTAAAAAATATATTTTAAAAAATCAAATCCTAAGGGTTATAACCCCTTTCAGTCTTTCTATAATTAGCTTTCAGTCATTACTTCTGAACCTTGAGGCTGTTAGATATGAATACTTTTCTTAAATCATTCATTTCTTTCATTCATCTCGACTAACAAAAATGTGGCCATTTAGATGAGGCTTGTCTTTGACTGTGTTTTAGAGCACCACACAGTCCCAAGGATGGGTCATTGTTTGATAAATGGGGTAGTGATTTAACACTACATCTGCCTCACAGTGCACAGACACAGAGGGAAAAGATTCAGGTGGTGGGTAGACTTTAAACTTTCTTAGAAACTAACAAAGTTGAAACCTCTGAATAGAAACCTTGGGAAGCTCTGGGTTGCTGTGAGAATAAAGGGGGTCAGGAAGATAAGTCTCTGGAAGGAGGCTCCAAAGCAGGAAGGCAGAAGCTCAGAGTAATCTTTTCTTAGGAGACCCATTCAGATAAGAATGAATCATAACAATTCATATTTTTTTTTGGCTTGAACATGTGTGTAACAGCTAGGAAACTATCTCAGCTGACAAACTTTTGCTTACAGCATGGTTAAAGATGGGATGATTTAGTTTGAGCTAGAGGTTTTGATCTAAGAAGCCAAGAAGCAGAGTAGCAGCCAATGGAGGGCCTATACCCCATAGCTAGGGGACTTCTCTAAAACAGAAGTGAGCCTCCAATGGAATGCAAAAACAATTTCTTAATTGTTTCTTCTGTGACAGTTGTATATGCTTAGAAATGAACATGGTCAGATGCTTGTTTTTTCAGATACAAATTACAATGCCGCACAATAAATGTTTTAATGTTCTCAACAGGGGTCTTCAATCAGTTTGGCATGGTTTTTTAATCTTTGCGAAAATAAATTTTACAAACAGAGCTATCTTAATATGTTTGAAGCAATTTATACTTGCTCTAGAATTTTTACTGTCTTTTCATGCAGCAATTTTCAACCTTTTTCATCTCAAGGTATACATAAACTAATTACTAAAATTCAGCTCCCGAAAGAATATAATTTTTGGGTGATCTGACAAAAAAAGGTAAAAAATTGATTCATTTACACCTGGTAACTGTTGTTGTGTTGGCAGTTGTCATTTTTTTATTTGATAATCTAAGGGAAAAGAAGTCAGTGCCCCTGACTAAATAGTCGGTATTGCATGTTTTAAAAATTCTTGCTGCACAGTGGTTGAAAATCGCTGTTTTAAATGTGATGGTGGCAAAAACATTTTTTCAGGGAATGAGAACTAAGAAAAATCAGACTGCTTTTCATTTATCTTTACACATTCTTCCGCAGATATGTCATCAGCGTGATAGTTCAAAAGGAATGATGCCTCCATGACACTTGTTCCCTTACTACGCTTCATGTGACCTGTGTGTCAGCTCTATAGGACTTCCAGCAGCGTCAAGGTAAGGAAATATATTTCTTTCTGGAACATCCTCATAACCACTGTTGTCAGGCATCACTAACAGAATTACATAATCTTCTTCCTTAGTAGACTTGTATTCTAGAGGCTCCTAGGTAACCTAGAGACTCACTTTGCTCACAGAATCTTGGGAAATTTGATAGCCCTCGAAGCGTCAGTGACATCTGGAAGTGAGCAATCCACTGTCCCCAGCCTAGCTGAAATAAGGGCGTTATGGTAAAGACATGTTGATAAATGCCACACCTATACCAGCCTGTGAAAGGTTATTATTTTTGTTGGAAAAATAAGCTTCCTGTTTCTCCTCTCCTGTAACAAACATTGTCCCCTGGCCACAGGGTTAACAGGTGGTATTCCAGGTCTACATCTCACTGGTTACTGTGATTGTCTCAAGGGGGGCACGTGGTCTGAGAAATGTCAGTCTTAATCTTTCCCTGGGACTAACCTATTCCCTGAGGTTGGTGTTTATCTGGGGTTGCTAATAGATATATGGAGAGGATATGCTTGCTGAATAAAGTCAAGTGGAGACAGAGGAATCTGTGACTTTGGTTCTGGTTAAAGACCCTGAGGCTCTTCTGTCAGTTCTCTGACTTAAGTATGCTCTTTGTGAATGAAGGAATTCTCCTATTGCACAAGGCAGTTAGAGTTGATTTCTGTCACTAGCAACCCAAAAAGTCTTAATGAACAAAAGAACATTATCAAGAGTAATAGGAGGCTCAACAACTGCCAGTTGCCCCCAATTTGTGGCTATTTTCAGCATCTCATCCAAAGATGCTCTCTTATTTGTATGGGTCCTTGCCAATTGTACCTTGAATACCTGACATATATATTGTCATCATTTCCAAATAGTCCAGGCTCTCCATATGGCTTTTCTCAGAGGGCAGTGTTCCTCAATTTCAATCTGTTGTCAGGAGCTAAAGATCTGATTTTTTTTTATATACCAAAAGTGCCAAGAAATCTATATTACGACCTTGATTGGCACAAAGAGTATAGTAACATCTGCTATAGTCTCTAGGCACTGTGCTCAGCAGAAGTTTAATGAATTAAAAAATGGCTTTAGACCTCAAGTTACTTAAAACCAGAAGTTTATCTATAAATACTAGTAAGAACATAATATGCTACATGTATTATTCATTAAAGAAACAATAGCTAATATAAACTGAGCAATTTGGGAATTGAGAGGACACTATCACTGTGGGCTAAGAACACTGGAGATGTGGAATTGAGCAGAGTCCTGAAGGACAGCTGGGTTCAGATTGTACAGAAAGCAAGAATTTTTGCAGAGAAGAAATATTTGGGACAAAGAGAGCAAAAAGAATGGAAGCTTGATGAAGAGGAGGGCATTCATTCCATACCATCTACCATTTGATACTATCTGTGGCCAGTCCTTAGGATTTTATGCTGGATTTTGATCTGAGAGTAAGAAGAGGGAGCTAAGCACCCCATCTGGAGCTCTCCTGGACACATGGTCCCTAAAAGCCTTTTGTATGCTCCTATTCTCTATGAATCCATGGGCTTCCCTTCTGATCATTCATCAAAGTAAGGGGCCATCTGCTCTGTGCTCCATGAATGAAATGAAGGCATGTGTTATGTGGCTCCATTCCAGCTTCCCCTTCTTTACATCTGCTGTGCCTCTTTGAACAGCCCATGGGGCATAACTGATATCTCACCTTACTGCAAGGTGCACGACCCTTTGCTTTCAGTCCTTTTTTACTTTGAAAACTACCTGCACCTCCCGCTGTTCAGGTGTTATTGCAGAAACCCTTACCATCCACCAAACCACTGGTTGTTTAGACTTCTTTGGCAGTAACCCATTTTACCAATGAAAGGAATTAAACATTTTCATTAGAGGAAATTCAACATTTCAACCAATTCTTCTATTACAGGAAGAATAACAACTTTCAATTTATATATCCCAGCCCCTTTGAAGTACATTATTGACATTTGCTAACCAATCTCCTTTATATTCTTGGGCACCTCACCTCACAAGACATAGTTTGAAGCTATAACAACCTTGAAACTACAGTGTAAAATGAATGAAAATATGCCTGGGAGTGAAGTGACAGAACTAAAAAAAATATTGCAAAGGTCTTTCAATAACTGTGTGTGTGTGCATGTGTGTGTGTATGCCCATGCCCTTGCCCATGTGTGTATCTGTCATGTGCTCTTTTCCCCCGAACCAGAGAAAGACCTGTCAATGACTAGGAGGAAGGAATTTTTAATTTTATATTTGTATAGGAAAAAATTACTTTTCCAAAATTTTTTGCATCCTAGATAAGTAAAATCAGGCAAGTATTTAACATCTCTGTTCCTCACTTTGCTAATCTGCAAATTGATAATAATAAATATCTGTATGAAAGAATTTTTATTAAGGACTGAGTATTAAGCACAGTGCCTAATATATGTAGTAGGCACTCAATCATCACAGTGCTTGGAATATACTGGACATTCAATAATTATCCCTTTTTTGAATAAGTGAGTAAATTAAACAAATATGTAGAAAGTGCCTTGTCTTCCAGGCACATAGTTGGTATAAGTTGGTGACTCTTAAGCTCCTGGAAAGATATATTCCCACCATAATTTAAAAGTGATTGATTTATATTCATTGCTTAGCCTGATGAAAATAATGAGACATAAAAACTAAACTATAGAAATAGTCTTAATAATTAGGCGCCACTGGCAACATCCTTAAGGCTTTTGTGAACTGGGTCATTCTTTTCTAGAATTTCAAACAAAAAGTAATTCGCTGAGAGCTATTAGGCAACAGAAAGCAAAATTTAATTAAGGATAATTTGGGGCTGTGAAAAAGGCAGGTAAACAGAATTGAGTTTGGTGATAGTTTTAATAGCTTTATTGAGAAAATAACTGACAAGCAATAAACTGCATGTAAAGTGGGCAATTTGGGTTTTGTTCTATGAATAAATGCATGTCACTGACATACAAGCATATCAGTGACCCACCAAATGTCCTCTCACTCTCAGTAGTCCCTCCTTCTCCTCCCTTTCCTCCTTCCCCTGACAACCAGTGGTCTTTTTCTATTAGTATAGATTAGTTTGGATTTTCTGGAGTTTTATATAAATAGAAGTATATAGCACACGCTACCTTTTTTTAAAATATATTTTATTGATTTTTTACAGAGAGGAAGGGAGAAGGATAGAGAGCCAGAAACATCGATGAGAGAGAAACACCGATCAGCTGTCTCCTGCACACTCCCCACTGGGCATGTGCCTGCAACCAAGGTACATGACCTTGACCAGAATTGAACCTGGGACCCTTGAGTCTGCAGGCCGACACTCTATCCACTGAGCCAAACCGATTAGGGCAGCACATGTTATCTTATTGTCTGGCTTCATTCACTAAGCATAGTTAATCTGAGATTCATTCTTATTGTTGCACTTATCAATAGTTCATTCATTTATATTTCTGAGCAGTATTCCATTGTATGGCTAAAGCATATGTTGTTTGTCCATTCACCTGTTGATGGAATTTTAGGTTGTTTCTTAGTTTTGACTATTACAAATAAAGCTTCTATGAATATTTGTGGACAAGTCTCTATGTATAGTCAGGGTGGGGCAAAAGTAGATTTACAGTTGTTTGTATGGAAAATAATGCAATAATTAATAAATAATAATACAAGCATAAAATCTGTGTAGTATGTACTCACAACAGTAAACCCACTTTTGCTCCACTCTGTGTGCTTTCATTTCTATCTAGGAGTGGAATGGCTGGAAAATGGTAGGTGTGTGTTTAACTTTTTTTTAATATATTTTATTGGTTTTTCACAGAGAGGAAGGGAGAGGGATAGAGAGTTAGAAACATCGATTAGAGAGAAACATCAACCAGCTGCCCCCTGCACGCCCCCCACTGGGGATGCTCCCACAACCAAGGCACATGCCCTTGACCGGAATTGAACCCGGGACCCCTCAGTCCGCAGGCTGACGCTCTATCCACTGAGCCAAACTGGTTCGGCATGTGTGTTTAACTTTTTAACAAGATGCCAAACTGTCTTCTAAAATGTTTCCATAGTTTTCATATCCACCAGCAATTCCAGGTCCTCCATGCCCTCACCAATCCTTGATATGGCCATTCTTTTCAGTTTTGGTCATTCTAATGCATATACAGTGGGGCCTTGACTTATGAGTTTAATTCGTTCCAAGACCGAGCTCGTTAAGAAGCTCGTTAACTCAAATTACTCTATCAACTCAATGCAAAAAATCGGCCGAGAGACAGCTGGTCTCTCAAAAAACTCGTTAGTCGGGACACTCGTAAGTCAAGGCCCCACTGTATAGTGATATGATGTTAATTTGCATTTCTCTAATAACTAAGAATTCTGAGCATCTTTTCATGTGCTTATTTACCATATGTATATTTTAGTGAAGTGTTTGTTCAAATCTTTTGCTCATTTTATTAGGTTGTTTTCTTTTTTTTTTTTTTTTTTTTTTTTTTTGCTCAGTAAACAATGGTTTTTATTTTTATTTTTATTTTTATTTTTATTTTTATTTTTTTTATTGCTTAAAGTATTACAAAGGGTATTACATATGTATCCATTTTATCCCCCCGCCCTAGACAGTCCCCTAGCCTCCCCTATCACCCAGTGTCTTATGTCCATTGGTTATGCTTATATGCGTGCATACAAGTCCTTTAGTTGATCTCTTACCCCCCTACCTCCTGCCCCCCCAACCCTCCCCGGCCTTCCCGCTGCAGCTCGACAATCTGTTTGAGGCAGCTCTGCCTCTGTATCTATTATTGTTCAAAAGTTTATAATGGTCTCTATTGTCCACGAATGAGTGAGATCATGTGGTATTTTTCCTTTATTGACTGGCTTATTTCACTTAGCATAATGCTCTCCAGTTCCATCCATGACGTTGCAAATGGTAAGAGTTCCTTCCTTTTTACAGCAGCATAGTATTCCATCGTGTAGATGTACCACAGTTTTCTAATCCATTCATCTACTGATGGGCACTTAGGCTGTTTCCAGATCTTAGCTATGGTGAATTGTGCTGCTATGAACATAGGGGTGCATATATCCTTTCTGATTGGTGTTTCTGGTTTCTTGGGATATATTCCTAGAAGTGGGATCACAGGGTCAAATGGGAGTTCCATTTTCAGTTTTTTAAGGAAACTCCATACTGTCTTCCATAGTGGCTGCACCAGTCTGCATTCCCACCAGCAGTGCACAAGTGTTCCTTTTTCTCCACATCCTCTCCAGCACTTGTCGTTTGTTGATTTGTTGATGATAGCCAGTCTGACAGGTGTGAGATGGTACCTCATTGCTGTTTTGATTTGCATCTCTCGGATGATTAGTGACTTTGAGCATGTTTTCATATGTCTCTTGGCTTTCTGGATGTCCTCTTTTGAAAGGTGTCTATTTAGGTCCTTTGCCCATTTTTTGATTGGATTGTTTATCTTTCTTTTGTTAAGTTGTATGAGTTCCCTATAAATTTTGGAGATTAGGCCCTTATCAGATATGTCATTGGCAAATATGTTTTCCCACACAGTGGGTTTTCTCGTTGTTTTGTTGATGGTTTCTTTTGCTGTGCAGAAGCTTTTTATTTTGATGTAGTCCCATTTGTTCATTTTTTCTTTAGTTTCAAGTGCCCTAGGAGCTGTATCAGTGAAGAAATTGCTTCGGCATATGTCTGAGATTTTCTTGCCTTTGGATTCTTCTAGAATTTTTATGGTATCCTGTCGTACATTTAAGTCCTTTATCCATTTTGAGTTTATTTTTGTGTATGGTGTAAGTTGGTGGTCTAGTTTCATTTTCTTGCATATATCTGTCCAATTTTCCCAGCACCATTTATTGAAGAGACTATCTTGGCTCCATTGTATGTTCTTGCCTCCTTTGTCAAATATTAATTGAGCATATTGGTTCGGGCCGATTTCTGGGCTCTCTATTCTATTCCATTGATCTATATGCCTATTCTTGTGCCAGTACCAGGCAGTTTTGAGAACAGTGGCTTTGTAATACAACTTGATATCTGGTATTGAGATCCCACCTACTTTGTTCTTTTTCAGGATTGCTGCAGCTATTCGGGGTCTTTTTTTATTCCAGATGAATTTTTGGAAAGTTCGTTCTAGATCTCTGAAGTATGCTGTTGGTACTTTAATGGGAAGTGCGTTGAATTTATAGATTGTTTTGGGTAGTATGGACATTTTGATGATGTTGATTCTACCAATCCATGAACACGGTATGTTCTTCCATCTGTTTATGTCTTCCTCTATGTCTTTTTTCAACGTCCTGTAGTTTTCTGAGTAGAGGTCTTTTACCTCTTTAGTTAAGTTTATTCCTAGGTAGCTTAGTTTTTTCGGTGCAATGGTAAACGGGATTGTTTTTATAATCTCTCTTTCTGAAAGTTCACTATTGGTGTATAGAAATGCCTCAGATTTCTTGGGGTTAATTTTGTATCCTGCTACATTGCCAAATTCATGTATTAAGTCTAGTAGCTTTTTGATGGAATCTCTAGGGTTTTGTATGTATAATATCATGTCGTCTGCAAATAAGGACAGTTTTACTTCCTCTTTTCCAATTTGGATGCCTTTTATTTCTTCTTCTTGCCGAATTGCAATGGCTAACACTTCCAGTACTATGTTGAACAGGAGTGGTGAGAGGGGGCATCCCTGTCTTGTTCCTGTTCTTAGGGGAAATGGTGTTAGTTTTTGTCCGTTGAGTATGATGTTGGCTGTGGGCCTGTCATATATGGCTTTTATTATGTTGAGGTATGATCCTTCTACTCCCACCTTGCTGAGAGTTTTTATCAAAAATGGGTGTTGAATTTTGTCAAATGCTTTTTCTGCATCAATTGATATGACCATGTGGTTTTTTTCTTTCAATTTGTTTATGTGATGTATCACGTTTATTGATTTGCGGATATTGTACCATCCTTGCATCCCTGGGATAAATCCTACTTGGTCATGGTGTATGATCTTTCTGATGTACTGCTGGATCCGATTTGCTAAGATTTTGTTGAGGATTTTGGCATCTATGTTCATGAGGGATATTGGCCTGTAATTCTCTTTCATTGTGTTGTCTTTACCTGGTTTTGGTATTAGGGTGATGCTGGCTTCATAGAATGAGCTTGGAAGTGTTCCTTCCTCTTGAATTTTTTGTAGTAGTCTGAGGAGGATAGGTTTTAGTTCTTCCTTGAATGTTTGGTAAAACTCCCCTGTGAAGCCGTCTGGTCCTGGGCTTTTGTTTGATGGAAGCTTTTTGATGACTGCTTCAATTTCTTCCATAGTTATTGGCCTGTTGAGATTTTTAGATTCTTCCTGATTGAGTTTTGGAATGCTGTATTTTTCTAGGAATTTGTCCATTTCCTCCAGGTTGTCTAGTTTGTTGGAGTAAAGCTGTCCATAGTATTTTTTAACAATCATTTGTATTTCTGTGGGGTCTGTTGTTATTTCGCCTCTATCGTTTCTGATTTTATTTATTTGGGTCCTCTCTCTCTGCTTCTTGGTGAGTCTGGCTAGAGGTTTATCAATCTTGTTTATCCTTTCAAAGAACCAGCTCTTGGTTTCATTGATTTTCTGTATTGTTTTTTTGGTCTCTATGTCATTTATTTCTGCTCTAATCTTTATTATCTCCTTCCTTCTGCTCACTCTGGGGTTTTCTTGTTGCTCTCTTTCTAATTCTTTGAGTTGTAGAGTTAGATGATTTACTACCATTTTTTCTTGTTTTTTGAGATAGGCCTGTAGAGCTATAAACTTCCCTCTCAGGACTGCTTTCAATGTGTCCCATAGGTTTTGGATTGTTGTGTTTTCATTGTCATTAGTTTCCAGGATGTTTTTAATTTCTTCTTTGATCTCATTGGTAACCCAATCAATATTTAGTAGCATGCTATTCAGCTTCCAGGTGTTTGAGTATTTTGGGTTGTTTTTATTGTAGTTTATTTCTAATATTATGCCATCGTGGTCTGCGAAGACGCTTTTTATGATTTCAATCTTCTTGAATTTGGGGATACTTTGCTTGTGACCCAATATGTGGTCTATTTTTGAATATGTCCCATGAGCACCTGAGAAGAACGTATATTCTCTGGCTTTGGGGTGAAGTGTTCTGAAGATGTCTATTAAGTCCATCTGATCTAGTGAGTCATTTAGGATTGCTGTATCTTTGCTGATTGTTTGTCTATAGGACTTATCCAGTGCTGTCAATGGTGTATTAAAGTCCCCTACTATGATTGTATTGTTGTCGATCTCTCCTTTGATATTTTCCAGGAGTTTTTTTATGAATTTGGGTGCTCCTACATTGGGTGCATATATGTTTACCAGGGTTATATCTTCTTGTTGTATTGATCCCTTTAGTATTATGAAGTGGCCTTCCTTATCTCTTGTTAAGGCCTTCACTTTGAGGTCTATTTTGTCCGATATAAGTATTGCTACCCCAGCTTTCTTTTCCTTTCCATTTGCCTGAAAGATATTTTTCCATCCTTTCACTTTCAGTCTGTGTGAGTCCCTTCTAATGAGGTGGGTTTCTTGTAGACAGCAGATGTATGGGTCATGTTTTTTTATCCATTCAGCCACTCGATGTCTTTTGGTTGGAGCATTTAGTCCGTTTACGTTTAAAGTTATTATTGAAAGGTACTTGTTTGTAGCCATTTCTTTTTGTGTGTGTGTGTGGCTGTTTTCTTTCTGAGCTTTTTATTTCTTCTTTTTATACCAGTCCCTTTAGCATTCCTTGCATTGCTGGCTTGGTGGTGACAAACTCCCTTAGTCTTTTTTTGTCTGTGAAGCTTCTTATTTCCCCTTCAAGTTTGAATGATAGCCTTGCTGGATAGAGTATTCTTGGATTCAGTCCTTTGCTTTGCATCACTTTGTAAATTTCAGTCCATTCTTTTCTGGCCTGATGTGTTTCTGTTGAGAAGTCATTTGACAATCTAATGGGAGATCCCTTGTATGTAACTTTCCGTCTCTCTCTTGCAGCCTGTAAGATTCTCTCTTTGTCCTGAACATTTGCCATGGTGATTATGATGTGTCTTGGTGTGGGTCTTTTCGGGTTCACCTTGTTTGGGACTCTCTGGGCTTGTGTGACTTTTTTCTTCCCCACCTCAGGAAAGTTTTCTGATATTATTTCTTCGAGTAGGTTTTCTAATCCTTGTTCATCTTTCTGTTGTTCTGGTACTCCTATTATTCGTATGTTGTTTCGTTTCATGTTGTCCCAAAGCTCCCTTAGGCTCTCCTCCTGTCTTTTAATTTTTTTCTCCAATTGCAGTACATTTTGGGTGTGTTTCGCTTCCTTGTCTTCTAATTCACTTATTCGGTCCTCCGCTTCTCCTAGTCTACTCTTGATACTTTCAATGGAGTTTTTCATTGCAGCTATATCACTCTTCATTTCTTCTTGGGTCTTACTTAGGTTGTTGATTTTTTCATCTGTTTCTTCTAGCTTCTTCCATATGTTATCGATTTTTTCATCTGTTTCTTCTAGCTTCTTCCATATGTTATCGATTTTTTCATCTGTTTCTTCTTGCTTCTTGCAGAGGTTGTCGATTTTTTCCTCCATCCGGTTTATGCACTCTAGGATCCTTATTCTGAATTCTTTATCTGTCATGTTGCATGCCTCTGTATTACTTAGCTGCTTTTCTGGAGAGTCCTCCTTCTCTTTCCTTTGGGGGTTTCTTTGTCTACCCATGTTTGATCTCACTGACATATCTAGACGTTGAGTTGTTCAGTGGTTGCTCCCTTGGTGGCAGTGACTCCTTGGTCTGTGGTTGCTCTTCGGGCGGTTGCGGTAGCAGCTGCTCTTCAGTTGGCAGCAGCTCCTCTGGTGGGTGCTGTTCACAGCTGTGGTGGCTCTTCCGGCTGGTGGGGCGAGGTTTCACGTACAGCTGCTGTTCCTCAGCAGAGGATGAGGTGCTCAGGAGGTTGCTGTTGCTTGGATCTGCTGCGTTGATTTAAAGGCACAAAATACAACACAACAAGGCACCACGTACCAGGCACTATACACAAATATATTCACGATATTAATAACCCCAATTAAAGGTGACCACCTGAATTAAGAGAATTAGGGGATAAGGAAGAAGGAAGAGAAAAAGATCAAAGAGAAAAAGGAAAAGAAAAGTAGGGACCAAAAAAAGGGAGTGCAAAAATGAAATTGGGAAAAAGGAAGGGGGAAAATAAAAGCGAGAAAAGAAAAGAAAAAAAAAAAAAAGAGCGAAAAGAGAGAATGAAGTGGAAGAGGGAAGAGATTTTTTATATGAGGAGAATACTCCTATAGAACAGCCATTAATCCCAACAAATTCCAGCAACAGCTCCCTGGATATGAATGCAAACTAGAAACAACCAATAATATAACGATGAAAATAGAATGGTGAACACTAATCCCAAAATAAAATAAAGAAAAAATAAAATGGCACTTTAAAAAATGGTAAAATGGTAGCAGTAATAATACTGGTGAAAAATAAGAAGGTAGTAATTAAAAGGGTAAAATCAGGTGATGGAAAAAGAAGAAAAGAAAGAAAAGAAAAAAAAAGAAAAAAAAAAAGAACAGAAAAAAAAAGAATGAAAAAAAAATTGGTTTCTTAGTTAAAAAGTGAAAAAAGAAAAAAAATTGCAGTAGTGAAGGTCCTTCGTTTCTTCTATTCTTCAGTGTGGCTCGCCTTAGACCTTCCAGGTATTCAGGAGAGTGTTGAGTTTCCCTGCGATATACTGTTCCTCTGTGTTGTAAACCACAGTCCTTATTTTAAAGCATGCCGCATTTATTTCCCAGACTGCCTTATTTTGTGTTTAGCAAAGAGTCAGTTTGTGGGTCAGCCTCTGGGTGGCAGTGTTCTGGGGTTGGCCTCTGAGGCTATAGGGCCTCTCTGTCCAGTGGAAGTTCACTGCCCAGAGCTGACTGCGTAATAGTTAGTTACCGGCGCTATGTTGTTGCTGGGATTGAAAATCCCCCTATAGGCCAGACCCTGTTAACTCCCAGGGACTGATCAGGTTATCTTAATCCTTGATCTCGTACAGGGTGGAATCTGGGTGTGGCTGTGCTCCTTGCCTGGGGGCTGGGGGGAGGAGACTCCCTCTCAGGAGCGGGCGGCTGCCCCAGTCCGGGGCTCTGGGGTGTCTCAGCACTCAATTCACTACCACCTCTCCCGGCTCCCCCTCTTTCCCCAGTCTCTCCCCAGATTCCACTCCCCAGCACACTCTCCCTCTCTTCAGCACAGGTGAGTGTCTGTATCCGAAATGTCCCATGAACAGGATTCAGTGAAAACAAACAAACAAATGCCGGCCGCGGAAACGGGGAAGGCTTGGTTTCTGTAAGCTTCTTCTCTTACCAGGACTGCATGGTCAGGTCAGCTCTTCAGGCTGCCCCCTTTAGGCTCAGTCCTCCGTGATCACAGAACCCAGCTCTCAATTTCCCTGGCGGCGCCAGGAATCCCGCGGTTCTCCTTTCCCCCGTCAGGGGCTGTGCCTGTCCCAAGGGACGCGGCTGTCTGCCACTCGGTCTCCCTCGGACTCTCTGGGCTCAGAGGTCTGGCAAACTTTCCTGCCCAAATCCCTGGTTTTTTTTTTACCTTACCAGGGGAGTTCTGCTCTTCCCGGCAGGTTGTTTTCTTATTATTAGTTTTAAATATACTTTCTAGATTCCAGATATAAGTTCTTTATGAGATTTACAATTTGCAACTATATTCTCCTAGTCTGTGGCTTGTCTTATGTCCTTAATAGTGTCCTTCAGTAGAACAGACAATAGTGTGGTAAGGGCCTGGGATTGGGGGGCAGGTGCCAGCTAAAAGAGATTAGTGGGGGGGAAAGGGGACATCTGTAATACTTTCAACAATAAAGATAAAAATATATTTTAAAAAAACCAAAAAGTAGAACTAATAATGCTAATGAAGTACAACTTATTTTTTGTTTGTTTGATGGGTTATGCTTTTGGTGTCCTGTCTAGGAAATTGTTTTCTTTAGAGCTCTATGGTTTTAGAATTTACATTTAGGTATATGATTCTTTTTTTTAGTTTGTGCATAAGGTAAAAGCTGTGGACCACATACATTCTTTGCATTTGGGTATCCTGTTGCTTCAGCACCAAATATTGAATAATATCCTTTCTCCACAGAATTGCCTTGGCATCTTTGTAGATGTCTATATATGCATGGATCTATTTCTGGACTGTTTTCTTTTCCATTGATCTGTTTTTATATCTTTATGCCAGTCATTAGCACACTGTCATGATTAATTAGCTGTAAAACAAGTTTTTGATATACTAGTAAAGACTTTATTCTTTTCTTCCAAAGATGTATTGATTATTTTATGTTCTTTGCAATTCCATATGAATTTTACAATCAACCTGCCAATTTCTCTTTAAAAGAGAAGTCTCATGAGATTCTGAATGTATTAAATCTATAGGCCAATTTGGGGAGAATTGACATCTTAACTATATTGAATATCTCTACCTACAAACACAATATATTTCTTCATTTATTTGGGTCTTCTTTCATTTCTTTCAGCAATATTTTGTACTTTCTAACATACAGGTTTTGTAAATCTTTTGTCCATTTTATTCATAAGTAATTCATATTTTATGCTATTATGAATTATGTGTTTTTAAATTTAATTTCTAATTTTTTGTTTCCAGTACATAGAAGTAAAATTTGATTTTTGTTTATTAATCTTTTATCCTGTAATCTTGCTAAAACTCACTTATTAGTTCTAGTAGCTTTTTCATAGATTCCATTGGATTGTCTACATAGAGAACATGTTGTCTCATGAATATGTTTTTTGTCTTCCATTCTAATTTGAATGCCATTTATTTACTTTTTTTACTATATTTTACTGGCTAGAACCTCCAATATAGTGCTGAATAGGATTGGCAGAGCAAGCATTTTTGTTTTATTTATAAACTCAGGAGGAAGACATTTAGTTTTTTACCATTAAGGTTACTGTTAGTTACATGTCTTTCATAGATGCCCTTCACGAAGTTGAAGAATTTTCCTTCAATTATTAGTTTACTGTGAGTTTTGATCAGTGCCTTCAGATATGGATTTTACCAAGTGCCTTTCCTGCATGTATTAAGATGATCATAGGTTACTTTTATAGTTTAATATGGTGAATTACATTGATTGATTTTTATATGTTAAATCAGCTCTGCATTCATGAAACACGTTGTACTTATTAATGATATATTACCCTTTTTTGTATTGTTTCATTTGTTTGGATAAAATATTGTTTAGAATTTTTGTATCTTTGCTCATAAATGTGATTGGTTTATCATTTTCTTTGCTTTAATGTCTTTTTCTGGTTTGTTATTTGAGTAATACTGGAACCAAATAATAATTTGGGAAGTATTCTCTCCTTTTCAATTTTCTGAAAGGGTTTGTGCAGAATTAGTATTATTTCCTCCTTTGATGATTGGTAGAATTCACCAGATCAACAGCTTAAGTGAAAGGGACCAATTCCTTGAAAGACACAGATTCCCAATGGTTGCTTAAGAAAAAATAGATAATCTGAATAGCCCTAGATCTAATAAAGATCTAATAAAGACTTCATGCTTAAAAATATTTCCATAAGGATTATGATTGAACTTTGTGGGTGTTGTGTTCTTTATTTATCTTGTGCTTGGAATTAATTGAGTTTCTTGGATCTTTGGATTTATAGTGTTCATCAAAGGTTTTAAATGGCCATTATTTCTTTAAGTGCTTTTTCTGCCTCCCCAGCATCTCTTTTAGATACACTTATGTTAGACTAATTGAAAGTATCCCACAACTCACTGATGTTTTTATTTATTGTTTTAAATTATTTTTTTCTATCAGTGATTTATTTTGGACAGCTTCTATTGCTTTATTTTCAAGTTCATTTATCTTTCCTTCTGCAAGATGCTATCTGCTTGTAATTCCATCCAGTATATATTTTTTTATCTCAGACTTTTTTGTTCTCATCACTAGAAGTTTGATTCATTTTTTAAAATTTCTTTTATGCTTCTACATAACGTTTGAACATATGGAATACAGTTCCAATAACCATTTTTATATCCTTGTCTGCTAATTCAAACATCTGTGTCAGTTCTGTGTCAGTTTCATTAGATTGCTTTCGCTCCTCATTACGGATTGTATTTTCCTGCTTCTTTGCATACCTGGTACTTTTTTACTGGGGGCCAGACATTTTGAATTTTAGATTTTGGGATACTGGATAGTTTTGTATTCCTATACATATTCTTGAGCTTTCTTCTGAAATACAATTGAATTACTTAGAAACAGTTTGATCTTTTTGGGTGCCATATTTAAGATTTGTTTGATGGAACCAAAGAATTTAACCTAGAACTAATCACAACAACTGAGGTGAGACCCTTCTAAGTACTCTTCCTACTTCTTTGTGATTATGATGTTTTCTAGGGGTGATGAGAGTAGATACTCTTCCTGGACCTATGTGATTAACAGGTACTATTACCACAAAAATTTTCAGGTAGGTTTTTTCCCCCTGGCTCAAAATGTTTCCTTACATGCCTGTACTAATCAGTACTCTGCTGAATACTCAAGGGAGATATGTTGCAAAGTTCTGGAGTTGCTCTGTGCAGATCAAAACAAAGGTATATTCTCAAGTTGGTCACCTCTGTGGGCAAACAGGGCATGATCTCACCAGGATTTTTTGAGAGGCACATAATGTGACGCTCACATATGGCCACCCAGGGGCCGACAGCAGAAGTGTTTATACATGGTCTCTCCTATGCCATTCTTTGAGGGTCAGGTGCCCATGGATGCTGGCCAAGTGGCATCATGCTGGCATCCCATACTGAGGTATCAGAGAAGCCCTAGGGGAAAAAGCAAAAGCAGGTCACACTTGAGGTGAGATGCTGTTAGCTCAAGTGAGTGAAAGTTCCCAGGGCTGGAATCTGAGGTGAGGCTGAAAAGATGTCAGGTAGGGAGCAATAGATATCTGATACAGATTGTAATTTAAATATGTAATATAATTGCAATGCACATCCATCACTAAGTTGTATATTGAAATCATGCATACATTTGGAATTATCAAGACATAAAGTCCTAAATAAAGAATAATGCCATCTCAGTTTTAGCTGGAGGTATATTTATAACAATGCCCACCAGCAAACTAGGTTATAGAATTTAACATTTTAAATTATTTTCCAAAAACTTTGAACTAAATTAAGATGTGCAGTATTTTTAAAAAATAACCTTTTAGTATAAAAAGTTTTACTAGAGAGGCTAATACACTGAACACCCCCCAACATATGCCCCCTTCCCCAGTTTTAATAACCTAAAGGTTTGATTACTTTATATTTAGTAACTTTTTAAAAACAAAATCCAGTTTATGGACAATTATACAGAACAAATCAACTAGTTTCTTCAAGATATAAATAGCAAGTAAAATAAGAAAGAGAATAAGAAGGAACCCAAAGTTTAAAAGAGATACAGGAGACAAAGTCACTAAAAATGTGTGAACCTTGTTTGAATTCTGATTCAGATACACCAACTGTCAACAAAGAAAAGATAAAATAATCAGAAAAATCTCAACACCGACTAAAAGTTTGATTATATTAAATAATTATTTTTTTATCCTTCCTGGATTTGAAAGTGTTATTTTACTTACGAATTTTTAAACTGATTCTTATTTTTTAGAGATACTTACTGAAACATTTTGTATGAAATGATAATGTTGTCTCAAGTTTTTTCCCACAATAACTGAATGGCAGGAGGTGGAGGTATAGATGAAACAAAAGTGATCATTGAAGAAGCTCAGTGATTTGTCCTGTAAAATTGTCCATAAACTGTATTTTGTTCAAAAAATGTATCAAGTAAAAGTAATCAAACCCTTAGAAAAAAATGTCTAGCAGAACATATTCAGGAACTAGCTAACTAAGGGCCACCGCTTTCCCCCCTAATCTTTATCACTGAGAACCCACATTTGTGCAAAGCAGATGGCTTAAACATTTCAGTGGTCATCAAAATGGGTGCTGACTTACAAGACCTAAATGGTTAAGATTATTTACAGATCCAAAATTTAGGATTGTATCCAGGAAAGGGCCTAGAAGAGTATGAAAATAATACACTGTTTATGAATATTCATATGCACGGGCATATATACATATGTTTGTATGTCATATGTACACATCTAGATGTGTTTATAAACATGTTTAAATATATGAATTAAAGGCTTGTTTTCATTTTTTTGATGAGGTTCACTTAGTCAGTAAATGAAAGCTTTGACTCAGCCTACATTTCTGCTAGTAAACAAGATAGAAACATAAGCAAACCCACACATTCCAAACATCTTCTCCTGAAAAGGGAATTTTTTTCAGCAGTAAAATATATATTCATACTTTTTAAAAAAATGTCTATCCAAAGAGGCGTTTTTAAAGATCAAGAATGCCAATGGACATAAGACACTGGGGGGTAGGGGAGGCCAGGGGATTGTCAAGGGCGGAAAAAAAAGGACACATATGTAATAACCTTTGTAATACTTTAAGCAATAATAAAAAAAAAGGATCAAGAATGCTAAATGTTAACACTCAAAAATTGAGAAAACTTATTCTACTTAGGTTGACTTTCTAATGGTGTAAAGTTCTATTGAGTGTCTTTGGAGGTAAACATCAAATTCTCTGTGGATGTAGTGCCATGGCCAGATGGCAACATCGATATGATCTTTTCAAAGATGTTAATCAGAACATGCTTAAAGCCTTTCATTCCACTAGACTAAAATATAAAGATTAAGGGCATCTGTCCATGCCTGTATTAGTTTTCTAGGGCTGCTGTAACAAAGGACCACAAACTAGGTGGCTTAACCAACAGAAATTTATTGCCTCATAGTTCTGGAGACTAAAAGTCTGAAATCAAGACGTCAGCAGGGTTGGCTACTACTGATGGCTGCGAGGAAGAATCTTTCATGTCCCTCTCCTAACTTCTGATGATTTGCTGGCAATCTTTGGTGATCCTTACCTTGTAGATCATTATCCTAACCTCTGCCTTCATCTTCACATGCAGTTCTCCCTGTTTGTGTCTGTCTCCATATCCAAATTTCCCCTTTTTATAAGGAAACAGATATATTGGTTTAAAGCCCACACTAATAACTTCATGTTAATTTGATCATCTGCAAAAATCCTATTTCCAGATAACACAGTCACAGGCACTGGAGGTTAGGACTTCAAGACCTTCTTGCGGGTGTGTGTGTGTGTGTGTGTCACAATTCAACTTATAACAGTGTCTACTTTTCTGATATCATCTCTTGCCTCTCTTCTGCTTGCCATGGTCATACTGGCATTCCTGCTGTTCCTACAACAGGTCAATGGCATCTTCTCCTATTCTTCATGCTGAGAAACCCCTTCTCCTGTCCATCATAGTCTTCTCATATAGATCTCAAATCTAAGTCAGAGATTCTGGCCCTGACCACCCTATCTGAGGTCTGTCTCTTCACCCACTGCTATTAGCCTATTTAATAGTATGCCTGCAAAACCCTTACCACTATCTGAAATCTTCTTGTTCTTCTGTGTGTTTGCCTTTCCTATCTCAGAGTAAGGTATAAAAATAAGGTATAAAAATAATCATTTAGAGTCACATTACCAAACAGAATAAAAAATTTACCAAGGAAATTGGCAGAATATGTCATAACCCAGAATAATGTTTTTTTCAAATATGGAAACATCAGTAGCTTCCTTTCTCCCAAGATTCAAATCATCTCTGATCACATGTTTCTTTTTTAAACCTCACTGACCATTCTGTTTAAAATCACAACTTTACGCCCCAACCAGCATTCCCATATACCTCTTCCTTGTTCTGTTGTTCGTCAACACTTCTCATCTTCTGAAAGACTGTATAATATACTTGTTCACACTGCTTTTTAAAAGGCCTTTCTCACTTCCAATAGAGAAACTTGTCTGTTTTGTTCATTGAATTAGCCCAAGAATTTAGAACAGTGCTTTGTCCTTAGTATGTGTTCAATAAATATTTGTAGATAGTGGAATAAAAAGTGCTGCCTTGCTCTTTTCATCTCTAATTTGTTTGCCTGAGTTTAATGACAATAGTAAAACTTCATTTGTAAAAGAAACTGCAAAAGAAAACTCTAGATTAGAGGAGAGAGAATCAGAATCACTAGGGTGTGGACCTTGCACAGTGTTTTTATATAGGCTCTGACTATCCTTGCTAATATTTTGGTGTTTATTGGTGCTCACATATTGAAACTCCTGTTGGGTTGAATGAATCCTGCAGGGGCTGTGCTGATCCTGGGCTCCAGGCTTCATTCAGTCTTGCCTCGACTAGAATTGGGGTCTTGTCACTCTTCAGGATGAACGGTTGGCTTCCAAGACATGCTCTCTAGCCAAACCCCAAATGCATTCCTTTTTCCTACAAAAACTTTTTTTTAACCATACCAACATGAAAGGCTTCCCAAAAATCCAGACCAACATTTGCCTTAATGGAGTCTGAAGTTCACTCTTCTGTTTATGATGTGTAAGAATTGAAGTGGGAGATATAAAGTTTGCAGCTATTATGTAATCGAAACCATTTGTGTTTTCCCAAAGAGGAAAAGGGAGGCTAGAAAGGGATGGGGAGACAGGGAGGAGGAAGAAAAGGAAAAATCCCAGAATTGGAAGCTTAGAGCCTGTGCAATGAGCAGGAAGTTGAAACTCATCCAGCTGTCACATAAGAACAGAAGAAAAATGCTTTATGTATTCAATCATTATTAAATGTTCTGCATGTCTATTTCCCACGTTATTTGCCAGTATATATTGGTTTTCAAATGCTAGCATTTTAAGAGCAGGAGAATATTTGCTTTTAAGATAAAAATTGTTTCATTTTTTGAAGGCCATAAAACAAAGCTTCCATGTGATGAAAGAGGGGAAAAAAGCGATACCCTTACTCGCAAGCATTCTCTACTGAAACCAAAAAGGCCTCTCCTGCCTTTAATTTTGAAAGGGGCTTTCTAAATGGAGGGCCACTCAAAGCTAAGTCAGTAGTGTGCCAGCTTCGCAAATACTAGTAGATTTTAGAAATAAATTCCAGTACTCAGTGATGGTGTGGAGGTAGACAGGACTTCAGGGCAAGAAAGTGCTTGCCAAGTGAGCTGCCAGTATATGGCTCTCCCATAGAGAACAGGTCCCTCCAAGCCACACTAGGAGATGGAAAATTTGGGGCAGTAAACGTCTTTGTGAACATTTTTTTCTTTTAGCTTCTACAAAATGGTCCGAACAGAGAAATCTCAATTAGAATTAAATCACTGAATTTATGAGTCTTAGCATTATGCAATACTAGGACTAGAAAATGAAGAACGCAGAGATGTCCCATCTGTCTCTCTTTTACAGATGAGAAAATGAGAGCCTTGAGAAAAGCCTGACTTCCCAAGGCCACATGTGTATTCATCGTCTAAGCCAAGCTTCACGCCCAGTTATATAGTTATTTGAGAATAAACATGAAATGTAGATATTATGACTCTGATTTAGGCATTTTTTCTTCTTTGGTCATCTAACAAGTGGCTCTCTGCTGTCCTTTAAAACCTTACAAAGGATCGTCTTACTTCTGGAGGTGGAAGCTCACATATCCACTCTTTAGTCCATTTACCTCATCCCTATAAAAGGCCATCTTGAGAACATATTTTATATACTTCAAGTCCACATAAACATAAAATCTGATCCCTTATAAATAGAAATGTTTGTGGTGGACTGTTAAAGAGCAACAGAGTTCTGATGCAGCTTTCCCACTGGCAGAGTTCCCAAATTCCCTTTAATGATGTCCATTTCTCCTAGAATTAAGGCTTTGTTTACTTCACCCTTACTCATTGCCCATTCACTCTAGCTCCTAAGTCCAGTTATCCTCTTTAGCTCTCTCTTTAGATATTTATATCTTGGCTTCATATCCAATACCTTTTTGGCTTCACATCAAAATTGCTTTCCAAGAAGCCTAAATAATCTTGACACGTTGATTGTCACCTCTTTACTGCCCTTGGTCTCTGAGTGGCATGTTTTTGTTTATCCAGTCCCTGTGCACAATACTGTGCTAAACTCCCCTTAACTGAGATAAATGTTATCCTCTTTCTTTTAATACATCCTAACTTCTTGATGCCTTTTACTTCTCTTACTTTCTATATTATGTTTGAAATAAATGGCTGTAAAATTATATGTCAGTCAGCTTTCTTCATCCCTATAACTCCTAAATTTATGGACTGTGCAGTTTTAAAAAAGAATAATTACATGAACACTAGTGTGTACACCATCAATCTTAAGAAATAGAATATTGTCAATATCATTGAAGCCCCCATAGGCTCCTCCTGATTGCATCTGCCTTCCTATTAGTTCAAAATGTTTGTTATTCCATTGTTTTTCTTTATAATTTTATCACTTCTGCCTATTCCTTGAACATATGTTTAGTTTCGCTTTTTTGAGGTTCACAAACACGGTATCATGTATATACTTCTGTGACTTGCTTTTCTGGCTCACTATTTTTAATTAATGTTTATCAACACATGTTGCTTAATTAATTTTCATTGCTGTAAGGAATTCCATTTATAACCATACCATCATGTACTTATCCTTCCTACTTTTGATGACAGATATTTGGGTAATTTCCAGTTATTTGCTTTTATAAAAAATTGCTGTTAGGAACACATTTATACATATCTCTCGGATTATTTATTAAAGAATTTCTGTAGGTTATAACATTAAGAGAAAATTTACTATTTCATAGGATACAAGAAGCTTCAACACAATTAGATAATGTCAAGTTATTTCCTAAAATGGTTGTACCAAGTTATATTTCCATTTGCTCAATGTTGTCACTAATACTCGGATTTGTCCAACATTTTTTTCTAATTTGTGTGTGCCTGTGTAAAATATTCTCATTTATGGTGTTAATATCGTTTCCCTAGGTACTAATAAAATTGAGCACTTTTAAAAATAGGCATATGGGCCATTCCTATTTTCTCCTCTGATACATGGGTATTGATGTATTTTGCCACTTCTAAAAATTGGATTGTTTGTCCTTTTAAAATTTATTCATTGTTCTTTACATATTCTAGCTTTCAAGCTTTTGAAATAATGTATTGTAAATATCCTCCTCTGGTTTGTGAGTTGTCTTTTTACTTTCCTAATGATCTGTTGTTATTTTTTTTTAGTTATTTTTTTGTGATTCCTAATTTTAATTTAGTCAAATCCACCTTTTTTCTATAATATATACTTTTTGTACTTTGTTTAAGATATTCTTCATGCCCTGACTGGTGTTGTTCAGTGGATAGAGTGTTGGTCCACAGACTGAAGGGTCTTGGGTTGGATTCTCAGTCAAGGGCATATACCTAAGTTGCAGATTTGGGGTGTGGGTGGGAGGCAACCAATCGAAGTGTCTCTCTCACATCAATGTTTCTCTCTCTCCCTCTCCTCCTCCCTCCCTCCATTCCACTCTCTCTCTAAAAAAAAAAAAAAAAAAAAAAAATCCATGGTGAGAATTTAAAAAAAAATTCTTCTCTTACTTGAATTCATAAACATATTCTTCTGTTTTCCCTGAAATTATAAAACTGTTCTCTTAATCTATGTGTGTTTTCCTGTGTGTTTAGTATGAAATGGAATCTTACTTTTTTCTTATGAATAACTAACTAGATCAATACCTTACAGAAAAAGTCTGATCTTTCCTAACCTGCAAAGACAACTCAAGTTTCCATATTTGGATGAATTTATTTTGGTCTCTCTACTTCATTCCACTGGCTATGTATTTATCCCTGCATCAATATCACACTTTCTTAATAATTAGAGCTTTTATTTTAAGGATAAATATCTGGTAAGATGAGTCCTTTTAACAAAGTTCTTCAAGAATGTCTTGGATACAACTCACCTCAGGCAATGAGTTGGGCATTTTTCCATTTTATTTCCTCTGATAAAGTATTACATATGTCCCCCCCCCCCATTGACCCCTTCTAGCCCGTTCCTGTCCCTCCACCCCAGGCCTTCACCACCCTATTGTCTGTGTCCATGGGTTATGCAGACACGCATATAAGTTCTTTGGTTGATCTCTTCCTACCCATGAAATTATCTGTTTCTTGAATGTTTGACAGACTTATTTGTAAAATGTCCTTACCTGGTGCTTTATTTGTGGAATGATTTTAACCATGGATTTAATTTCTTTAATAGTAGATTATTCTGGATTTTTATTTCTTCTAAGTGACTTTTATTGTTATATTTTTCTAATAATGTGTGCCTCACGTAGCTCCTGCAATTTATTGACATTTAGGTTTTAATTATATTCTCTTTTCTTTTTTAAAATGAGATGTTTCTCTATGTATGTCCCCTTTTCTATTCTTAATATTATTTATTTTCACCTTCTATTTTTTTCCTTGACAAATATTGCCAAAAGTGAATTAATTTTATTAAACTTTTACAAGACAGCCATTTGGCTTTTTAAAATCCTCTCTATTTCCATCTTTGCTTTCTCTTTTATTAACTATTCATTATCCATTTATTGTTACATTCCCCCTGATATTGACCTAGCCCTTTAGCAAAGAACTTCATATATGAGTACACAGTTTGCTGGTTTATCTTGTAGTGCTGATAAAGAGTGACAAGATTGGGAAATTTCACCCCATCCCCTCCTTGCCTTTAGCAGGAATTGGCCATTGCCCAATTGGGCAGAAGATGGCTTTGGATTTCAGAGGGTGGTATATGGTATTAGGAATATCCACAACCTCAGAGGGAGAGTCTGAAAAGGACACATTACACCTCTGACAGCCCTAATCACACTGACCACACACTTAATGTCAGAATGTTCCTACTTGGCTTCTTTAAACTACATACTAGTCAATTCCCAAATATGCTGTTCCTCACCCGTGTGAGAGAGATAACCTTTCCCACTGATTAAATATTTTGAGAGGCGAGGGAGTATTGATGAGCGCAGGCAAGGAGATGGAGTTGCTGAGGATGTAATGGATCCTTAAAAATGGACTCTTGACTATGAAATAAAATAAAAGAACAGAAAAGGGAAAACATATTGGCAATCATTTACCATTTATACGATAGTTTACAATTTTCTTTCTAAAGCATCCTAATAAACAAAAACTCATTTGGTCTCCTAACAGCCCCAACATCAGTAAAGAGGGCAGGGCAGGTGTCCTGAAGGATATAGAATGTGAAGCAAGTGCTTGGGGGTAGTTTCCTTGGGAAAGGAAGTCATCAACTTGACTGAAGACAGACTTTATAATGAAACAGCTGATAATAGATTTTAAAAACTCTCCCGTTGAATTTCTGTGATGCCTAGAGCGTCTCCAGTAGATTTTTAGATGAACTTGGTTAACAGGCAAGTTGTTTACATTGGTATGGCCTTCCTGAGAGTCGTCATTATTCTTTAGATTGATTTCCTTTTCAGGATCCAAGATATAATATACATCTTTAATTTATCTCATCACTCTTATGGGGCACTTTCCAGCATATGCTATTGAATTTGTTAAGTGAAGGCATATCTCTATTTTGTAATCCATGAAAGCTGGTATTAAAGACAAAATAAATATACTTCAGGAAAGATAACATTTTTCACAACAGATGTGAGAGCAAAGAAACTGCTGACATGTTTATTAGCAATGGATAAACTGAATGTTTCAGTTTGGCCCAGCACCCAGAAAATGCAGATGTGTATCCAGATGCAAACCTCTACAGTCTGCAAAAGAAAATTTGTATTGGACATTCTACAAGATTTCTGGCACTTCCTGCTTGACAAGAAGTATCCTCAAGAGCCACCAATCTCATGATATTTTGGTAGTTGTTTTTTTTCTCTTTCCTTGCTCTGGTAAGAGCTAAGGAGTGCAGCAGGGCACAGTATTTACATAATAAAACACCAGAACTGAGAAATTTACTAAACTAGTTTTTCTTTATTAATCTTCACCTGAGTATATTTTTTCCATTGCTTTTTAGAGAGGGTGTAAGAGAGGGAAGAAGAAGGAAGGGAGAGAGAGAAATAGAGAAACATGGTTATGAGAGAGACCACATTTTAACATCAACTGGCCACCTCCTGCACATGCCCCAACCAGGGATGGGTAGCGAACCCACAACCCAGGTATGTTCTGTTGACTGGGAATCAAACCCAAGACCCTTTGGTGGGTGGACCAATGCTCCAACCATTGAGCAACACCAGCCAGGGCTGAACTATTTTTGACCTTCAAGTTAGAATAAAAAGGTGGGTCTAGCTGAGACTATAGGATGCCTGGGTCATCTTTCTGCACTCTAGGTACAGAAAGTTTACTATTTTTGAGTAAACTAAGCATTCTTTAATTCTTGCAAACATTTGTTTAAATGCATAAGGCCTCAGTTTAATTCCTTGATTTGTTTTTCCCTTGATGGGAAAGTACTTGACTAAGGTCTTAGCAAATCTCACCATTTAGTGACATTTTTTACATATCGACAAGTACCAACCAGGAAGTCAAACTCAACGTAGAAATCCATGCTTTTAATAATATTTATTTAGAATAAAATATACATTAGGCAGTGCCTCAAAACTAAGAATTTGGCATTGTGTCTGTCTACTCTGGTTGTATATGGTCACCAAGTCAATTAAATTTTTGATTAAAGTATATTTCTGACTATTTCACCAATAAAATTTTTTTAAATGACAATATTAATAGCTACCATTTATTTAACCACATATGCCAAGTACTGTGCTGTTTGCTTTACATGAAATAGTCACTAACATTTTTGAGCATTTAGTGTGCTACACACTAAGTTTTTATTGGAATTATTTCATTTACTTCTTTCAAAAACTCCTCGAAGTCTCATGATTACACTAGTTATGTATTTTATAGATGACAAAACTATGGCTTAGAAAATTTGACATTCAGTAAGATTTTCAAAAGAAAATCTAGTGGGGGAAAACTTGTAAGATGTTTTTATTGTTTTTGTAGCATTGAGATTGTTTTTATGAACTTGTTTAGAACTCAGAAGTCCTTGAAAGTTGCTATGGTGTTTATTCCATAAATCTAAGAAATCATATACCAATTTGCTGATGGCTGGCCATTGCTGTTCTCAGTGCCAGGAGAATGTGAGCCTGTGATGTGTTGCTCAAACAACTGAGCTTATTGGAGGCAGCAGGACTCAGAAACCAAGAATCTACGGCAGAGAACATGGGATTAAAACAAAAATTAGGTTTTGCTCAGTGGGTAGAGCATCGGCCTGTACACTGAAAGGGGTCCCGGGTTTGATTCTGTTCAAGGGCACATGCCTGGATTTTGGGCTCAATCCCCAGTAGGAGACATGCAGGAGGCAGCCTATCAATGATTCTTTCTCATCATTGATGTTTTTATCTCTCTCCCTCTCCCTCTCTGAAATCAATAAAAATATTTTTAAAAATTAGGACAAAATAAGTAGATGTTTAAGATATTGGATTTACATCTGATTGAGCAGCAATAGCAAAGTGAAAGTATTCAAAAAGCTAGAAAGCAGTATTCATGGGCCCCTTCTAGTCTGGCTCCTTTCTCTCTTTATTTCATACTGTAGAACTTGATCTGGAACTTGTGGTAGAAAGTCATCAATGTGGATGGAATTTGAGGCATCATGTTAAATTAATGTCCTTGTGTACATGTTTCTGATACGATAGCAATGCATAATTATATTTTCAGGAGTGTCTAGAAACAGACCATTTTGAATATTTGTTTCTACAAGCCAAATATAATATTTTAACAATTTTTTGTTACAAAGAAATACAGTGATTATGGAAATGTGCATACCTTTTGTCAGACTTACTCATCTTTGTATTTTATGAGAGCCACCCAAGAAAAATCAATTTAATTTGCTTCACAGTCACATCCTATTTAAGATCCCAAACCATGTTACCCTGCTTGGTCATTTACCTTATTCACCAGACATGCTTCTAAATGGTTGTGACTATTGCTAACATTCAAATCCACTCTTTAAAAGTGCAGATTTGCAGCACTGAGTAGATAGGAGAGAATGTTTTACAGGCTGCTATGGCAACATAAAAAGCGTAATCACAAGAAATGTTTGGACTGTGAAACAGCAACGGCATTACAATATATTGTTTCCTAAGGCAACTGCTTTCTTAAAATGTAAAGTGAGAAGTATTTCCTTTGAACATACCAAACTTTATATATTTAGAGCAGTTGTTTTCAAACTCCAATGTTTATAGAGTAAATTAGGAATATTAAAATAAATCTGCAGAGTGGATCCATTCATAGAAACCTTGGGATCCAAGTCTCAAATAATCCAGTGGGTCTTCAACAGACTCGGGGATCTGCATTTCAAAAAGCTCTCCCAAGGGATTATCAGGCACGTGATCAACAGGACATTTTCTACAATATACCCATCTGGACATATTACTACATAGTCACACTCAGTACACCCAGGAACATAACTTGACTATTCCATGTTTGCTTTCTTTAAACCATCTTGAGATTGCTTAATACCATGTTTGGACTCTTGTGGTTATTTTTAGTTTCACCTTAAGTATAATAATTAAACTTTTTACTATGACCTTAAGCTAGTCATTCTTAGTGGATTACAAATGAAATCCCTAAGATTCAGAATGTAACCTCTCCACAGTGTCCAGGACTACAGGCAGATGGCTTTGTCTGTACTTGGATTTTATAGTAGCCCTTAGGAAGGAAGTATGGTTTCACGGGTATATCAAAGTGTATAGGACAAAGTCCCAGCTTTGAGGACACTTCTAATCTAGAGTGGAAACAATCCAAACATCCATTTAGAGTGGAGTGGATAAACAAACTGTGATGAGTTCACCCAGGGGAGTGCTATGCAGTAGTGGGAATGAATGAACTATAGCTGGATGCACCAACATGGATGAATAATATCACAAATACAAGTTCAGCAAATTAAGTGAGTTATTAAATAATACAATCAGAGTGACTTCATTCATAGAAAACTCAAAACAGGCAACAGGAGCCATACATTTAAGAATGTATACATTAGTGACAAAACTATAAAGAAAAACAATTAATGCCACAAAAATCAAGATAATAGTTACTGATGGAGTAGTTATGATGAGGAAGGAGCATACAGAGTGGATTTGGGTGCTATCAGTGTTCTAGTTCTTGACATGGGTTGTGGTTACATAGGTGTTTGCTTTACAATTATTTGTTAACTAGAGGCCCAGTGCACAAATTTGTGCACAGGTAGGGGCTGGCTGGGGGGAGGGGCGGCGGGAGGTTGGCCAGCCAGCCCTGCCCCCATCGGACCAGTTGGGACAACTGCAGTGGGCATCATAGCAACTAGTAATTCCGGTCGCTTGACTTTTACATATATAAATTATGTTAAAAGACACATATAAAGTTTACTCTGTTTTACTTACCAAACACATACAATAATTAATCAAATATAAGAGTGAAGTCTGGAATTTCTATGGTTATCATACACACAGACATTACACATGGATATTTATCTATTACTGTGTACCACTTACCCAAACTTAGTAACCTAAAACAACATTATTTTATTGTTATTATGATTTTGTGAATTGACCAGGCTTAGCTGGACAAGGGCAGAATGGTTTAAGATTGCTTCTTCTCTCAATGTGGGGCCCCTCAGTGGGATTCCTGTTAGGGCTGGGGCTGATGAGGCATCTTCCTCTCTCCGGGGCCTCTGTGGCAGGATAGACTGCTTTATCTTGTGGCGTAGGGCTCCAGTCAAAAACTTCCAAGATGATAAACCTTAGAATGCAAGTGCTTATCAAACCTGTTTGCATCATGCTTGATTATGTCTCAATGAACTCAAAGCCAAGGCCATGAAAACCATAGCGGGGGCATGCTTTATTGGGAGCCACCAATGTAACTGTGTACCACAATTGTGTGTGTGTGTGTGTGTGTGTGTGTATTATATATATACACACACAGATATACACATATAGATTATGTAATGATATATATGTGTGTAAATAGGTAGATGATAGATAGATAGATGATAGGTGAAAAGTCTCAATAGTCTAAGGATGGCTCCACTTGAAGATAAGAGAATGGTTCAAGTGATTACTGTGTCCCTCCCAAATTTAAGATTCTGATATTTGTTCTGTGAGTCACAAGGTTCCTTTTTGTACAGTCACTGTCATCTCTATTTTCCTTAGTCCAAGTTGACTAAAGTAACCAGTAAACAAATTAGATGCTAAAAAAAAAAAGAAAGAAAAAACTATTGCTGAAATTCTGCCATTTCAGCTGACACCGACATGGCTGTGGTCATCTGCAAATACATACCTGGTACTTAGAAAGAGCAGCCATCAGCACTGCTGTACTGGTTTCTAGGCTCAGTTGGAAGTTAACAGCAGCTGCATTTGACTTTCTTCAGCCAGAATATCCTTTCAATGGTAACACAATAATGACTTTTTTACTAGCTTGGGAGGTACCATAAACACCAAGTAAAGAACACTTCAGCTTTTGGCCCCACTCTGGGAGCACATGGGTATGTCCTGTGGGAGGTGTTTTGAGTACTAGTACATGGTTCCTGAGATTTGCCACATGAGATTTGGTGTAAGACATAAAGCAGGCAGGGAGGGATCCTTGAAAGGAAAGCCAACAAGCATGCTGATCACATAGCTTTGGGAATGTGTTTTAGCAGTTTGGCTGAAAGCCTGCCCTAGTTTAGCATTTCTTGTAAGCAGTTATGTAGTAATCCTTTTTCTATCAGGCCATAAGCTCTCAGGGGACATGAACTAGATTGTTTGCTCTCCTTGTAACTCCCCAATAGAACCCTGAACTCACTAGTACACTGTACCCCATGGACACTCACTCACTGTTGATGGCCTGGCAAACCCAAATCTCAAAATCCAGAATCATTATTAGCATGTTTAACCAAATATTTTTGGAGTTTGAAAGAGGTCTTATTTTGAGTTTGAGGTGAATGCCCACCTACTCCTTTATTCCAAACAGCCCTGTGTGTCTATTTCCATAACCAGATACATATTTACAAAGGACTCAGCTCAGCTAACTGCCCCTTGGCATATCACAGACCCTCATGCTCAGGCTCCTTCTCCAAGCCCTTGAGAACTGTCCACACTAAAGGGTGGCAATTCAGTCTTTCACCAAGCCTGGATAAGGTGATGCTCCTGAAATGTTCTAGAATACAAAGAACAGAATTCTACAGCAGATTTCTCTCTTGGTCTTTCCCTCTTATATGCATTGACTGAAACATGTATCCATATGTTTAAAGCCATATAATGGGACTTCCAATTTTTCTTTTTACATCATACTGTTCTCTAAAGAGAACCTCAATTAATGACTTATGTGTCCATATTTTTATTTGAAAATCATATTTGAAGTGTAATGAATGATCCACCAGTAAACAATACTGAAATATGTACTTGTTGAATGAATGTTGGTGATTCACTTCAGGAGACAGGCAATCATTTGGGTGTGTACCATGGGTCAGATACTGTTGTTCTCAGTATCTGAAAGGCTGTCTAGAATCCAATAATCTATCATTGTGAAACTGGTCATTTCCCGACATATCTCCCTTTCTCTTTTAATTTTTCAAGATGAAGTGATGAAACTAAAAACCTTCACTCTTTATTTTATCTGAATTTACATTTTCAGGTTGGGTTTGACTCCTCTATACCATATACTTCCAGCTATATATTTCACATGAAGACAGAATTTTGTGAAGTGTGTGTCAAGTACAAATCTCATATTAGTGAGATTAATCTATTATCTATTTCCCTTCTTAAATCTAACACCCCTTTTAAAAAGTTTTGATGGAGCCTTTATAAGGAAACATGAAAATAACTCTAGAGGGTAGAGACCACCCAATCTACAACTATTTAACAATACTGGTAGGATTCCTATTGTTTTGCGAGGAGGATTACCATGGCAACAGTGCCAGATTTTTCACTACTTTCATGTAGGGCATGGTGACATCTCTCTGGGTAGTTATTGCTTTACATAATGTTGCCACAGTTGAATGACAAAGGTTACCAACATAACAGCTGTGGCCAGTTGGGAGAAGGCATGTTCTCTGGTCATGATTCTCAGAGGCAGGTTACATGATTTCCACCTGTTGGGAAACCACTAGAAAGATGGTTCCTCTTCAGACACCTATCTGGCCTGAGAATCCTATACTGGGGTCTCTCTCTTCTCTCTTCACACTGGCCAGAATAAAAGTGAATTCTGTGCTTCCCAACATCAGAGCTACCCTTCCTCAAAGTTTCTTCTAACCACCATCATATTCAGGTTTTTAAAAGCTACCACTTACTTTCCTTCTGGGATATTTGGATGTTTGAGAGAGATATCTTTCCAAAAGTTTTATGACCAAAGCACATACTAGTTTTGAGAAAAATACTTATTTCTTGGCCTAAAATGAGAAGATGTATGAATGGGAAAATAAGTTACTTGGGTGTGATAACTGAGTAGCTGGCAACATTAAGTTTATATCTCTTTCAAACTTAGTATGTTTGAAAGAGATATTGACTTTTAAATATTTTTATTGATTTCAGAGAGAAAGGGAGAGGGAGAGAGAGATAGAAAATCAGTGATGAGAGAGAATTATTGATCAGCTGCCTCCTGCACATCCCACACTGGGGATCAAGCCCACAACCCAGGCATGTGCCCAGACCAGGAATCGAGCTGTGACTTCCTAGTTCAGCCACAGGTCGATGCTCAACCATTGAGTCATGCTGGCCGGGTGAGATATTAATTTTTAATTATGAGAAGTGGTAACCTGCTATGCTCTCAAAACCACAGTGTTTAAAAATGCTTTAAAAAATTAACAAATAACAGAAAAATATTGTAATGAAATTGATTCCAATTGGCCAAGATGCTCACTTCTCTCTTGATAAATCAGCATTAATCATTATTTGCCTACATTAAGAATGTGTTCCTGTTAGAGGTAAAAATAGATCCCTAAGTGTCTGTGTGAAACCCTCATGAACACATGCATTTGTCATTCTTCAGCCAGGGTCAAGCAGCACTTAACCCATCCCACAGCAGCTAGGAGGATGACTCGCTTCTAGAAAGTTGCTGCTCTTAAACAGTTATAGTATCAGGAGACTTTGAGCAACAGACCAGTGATTTCCAAATACATCTAAAGATGCAAGCTAAGCCAGGACACATCCTCTTTTTATCTTGTTTAAGTTTTGGAAGTTTGGGAAATATTCACTGCTGAAAAAATTTTCCTTGATAGAGTTAGGAAAGAACATTAAGATTTTATGCTTTAAAAAAATTAGATGGTGCCCTATCCGGTTTGGCTCAGTGGATAGAACGTCGGCCTGCAGACTGAAGGGTCCCAGGTTCGATTCCGGTCAAGGGCATGTACCTTGGTTATGGGCACATCCCCAGTGGGGGGTGTGCAGGAGGCAGCTGATCAATGTTTCTCTCTCATCGATGTTTCTCTCTCCTCGATGTTTCTACCTCTCTATCCCTCTCCCTTCCTCTCTGTAAAAAATCAATAAAAATATATTTTACAAAAATTAGATGGTATTAGAGGGTTTTTTTAATACAAAGGCAGGTGAAAAAAATTTTTGTATTGTTTTGATCATCCTGATAAAGGGACAGAGAAGAAGGAAATTTCAAAAAATAAAATAAAATATGTTTTTATTGTTTTGAGTCAATATTTCATGCATGTTGATTTTCAAACAAAGGATTTTGACCTGAGAGTTATGGGGGCAGGTGGGAGTGGTGGAGGGGGAGAGGGCTGAGGGGAGGAGAGAAAAAAGAGAAAAGTTCTGTGCATGTGGGGAGCAGAGAGGTGTTTATGAATGTGATCCGGATTAGAGGAGTGGTAACAGTGATGAGCTAACTGAGTTAGTAAGAGCATGAGGCAATGAATTTGACAGCCCTGGTTTCAAACCTAGCCTTCACCACTGGTTGTCAGTGACACTTGGGACAAATTATTTAACCTCCTTGCTTTCACCTCCTAATCTGTAATAGGTGCAGAGCAACATGAAATCTACATTGCTTTTAGAATTGAATGAGATCACACATAAAGCCCTGAACACAGTGCCTGACCCAGCTTAAAGCTGCTGTTAGAGTTTTTATTATTCTCTTCTGGCAACAGATTTTTGCGGCTGTTTTGACAGTTTAACCTCACATCTCCACCAAGTTGCCAAAAGAGAATTTTCCATCCCTGCCCCTCTTAACCACACCCTGCTTTAATCATGAACCAGATTTCAACACCATCCCTGAGAGGTCACCACCTTCTACAGATTTTCTCTGTGTAGTTTTAAATTTCACTGCACCTACAAATGTTAAAAGCAATCTATCAACCAAAGTGATACTTAGCACCTCTTATTAAGAGACTGTACTGTTAGAGTATGCCCTTACAGTCTAGAAAGGGAAAACATGTTAGACATGAGTGAGGACATTCACAATACCCTCCATTCCAATGACTTCAAGACAGTACTCTATGTTTCGTTCAGGCAGGAAGAGTTTATGCTTTATAAGCCGTCTCTCCAAGGCTACCAATATCTCAGCAATGTCAGCATCATCCAACACCTCTACATAAGCTCCTATCTATCTATCTATCTATCTATCTATCTATCTATCTATCTATCTATCTATCTATCTACCTACCTACCTATCTATCCATCCATCCATCCATCCCTTCATTTATCTTACAAAATAGTTCCAATGATGGAGCACTGTAGGTTTAAAAAATTTTTTCTCCTCACATTTGATTGATGTTCTGTGTTTTTGTGTTGTTGGTTTTTTTTGTTTGTCTTTTCAGATTTCAATTTTGTCGTGAAACACACCACACCCAATTTATAATGTAATTATCCCCAGAACATTGGGAACTTCAATTTTGGAATGGATCTTGACAATTCAGTTATTCTCCATCTGTATCAGCTACTTCTTGTGCAATGATGGAAAGCATAACTAAATCTGGCTTTCACAACAACAAAAGCAGAGGGGGGAGTAGAAGCTAATTTTTTGGCTCTCTGAACCAAAAAAGGTAAGGGTAGAACCAGCTAGGGCAGTGGTTCTCAACCTTGGCTACACATTAGAATCACCTGGGAATCTTTTTAAAATCCCGATTTTAAAAAGAAATTTAAAAATCATCCTCCAGAAATTCTGTTTCTTTGTTATGGGGTGGGGCCACAACATTAGTAACAAAGAAACAGAATTTCCAGAGGATGAGGCCCAGAAATCAGAATTTTAAAAAGATTCCCAGGTGATTCTAATGTGCAGCCAAGGTTGAGAACCACTGAGCTAGGGGCTTGACAGGTGCCAATAAACATTAATTGTGCTACACACTTCAGTTCTACATTTTTAAAGTGGTTGCTTCATTCTTACATTCCATGAGACGGCAAGCTCCAAATCCAGTTGGCCCCAAGTTTATGTCTAAGAAAGAAGAGAGTTTCTTTTTATCCCCACCTCTCTTTCTCTCGAGTCCTATCAAAAGACACATTGGATGGGAGAATTCTGTGAACAGAGAAGGTCAAATGGATGCTAGGTACAATTGCAAGATAGCTGGTGAACTGTACTCTCCTCAAGTAGCTGCAAGGCAAGAATAAAATGATTCTTTAAATTTGGCTACCCTGAAACTTCACACTTTCACCTTTACTGGGCTATTTGGAAGTAACCAACCTATATGGCCATCTCAAAGTATCTCATCATATGCTAAGTAGCTTCTCACCAAGTGTTAGTCAAGCAGTATAGTTTGAAGAAACATACAACTATACCGCAGCTTTCATAATACCCACCTCTTCATGTAAGCTATCAGACATTTCATCCTAATGTTAAGGGGAAATAACAAGGAGATAATAACTCCTTTGGATTTGTGTGCTGTGCATACACAGTTTAAAACAAAACAAAATAAAACAGACAATCAAACAAAAACAGAGAGCAGCTTATACCTTTGAGATACATGAGATCCATAAAGATTATTCTCTCTTAAGTCCACACTTACGTGGACCCAGGGTGCACAAGATAATGTGGTACGTTACTGCTCCCTTTACTGAGAAAGCTCAGAGGGTTCCTGGGAATGCTCCCTATGACTTCAGGAAATCAAATAGAACACGGATTTGCCTGAGACCATACATTTTGGAGTCTGTGTTATCTTGGCCAAGACTTATTCTTCATAATCATGATAGTTGTCATTTCAGAAAAATTTAGAATGACTTAAATTGTTATTGATGATTCATTGGATAGGAATGTACATGGTTTAAGTTTCATGAAATGAGGAGAAAGAGCTTGTTAAATACAGTCAGGGCTTTTTGAAAGATTGTAGATAGAATTTTAAAGCAATTTAAATGAAAAAACTTTTCCAAACAGATTACAGCTGTAATCCTATATAATAAAAGCATAGTATGCAAATTGTCCCCTCCACTAGGAGTTTGACCAGGGACAGGTCCGGCCGGAGGAAGGGAGAGAGGCCCTGGCCTGCAGGAAGCAACCACTAGTGACCATACCAGTGCATGAATGTAGGGCACAGAGAGAAAGGCAAGGGCTATGTGTTGCTATTTAGGTCTAATAACCCAAAATGGATTAGTTGACATTTTTGCTTCCCTTTTATGAACATGGATCCAATATTCAGTTGTTCAAAAGCAGATTTCCAAGTGTGTATGTTTTCTAAGAAATTAATGTTTTTCTTTCTTTTGCGGGACACTTTTGAACTTAAAGAGAAAACATTTACAAAAGGCTAGATGAAAACTGGTATGAATTGTAAAGTGAAAATTTTGGATTATTCAAGGACTTTAATTATTCATGTTTCTTTTGGATTTAGTTAATACAAACTAAGTTGAATTGCTCTATCACTTTTTCATGTGTTACTAGTTTTCATCCTGTTGTAGTCCAAATATACCTTCTTTTGAAAAAAGCAGTGCTGAATATCCCAAGAATTCACTATGACATGGAACAGCCCCATCTTGAATGGGCGTATGTGAAAGTTGAAATCTGAAGTAAAATTTGAAGGCCTATTTACAAGCTTGCCCTTTAGTGTTCCCAATTTAGCCTTACTCCTCCTCACTTTTTACTGGCCTCTTTCTGGAAAGCTGGACAGCTCTTCGATGTTCAGGATAACTGCTCAAGTTACACTCTATATGGAAGCCCTGGCACTCTGCTAGTTTTATATGAGGGTTTTATTAAATCTATGCCAAACAGCTTCCCATCATTGGATCAGCTAAAGATGAAAGTTTTTTGCTCAAGTGACATTTTGTATTAAAAGCAGTTTGTGTGTGTGTGTGTGTGTGTGTGTGTGTGTGTGTGTGTGTGTGTGAAAAGATGGATATTTGCCTATATCAGATACTGGGTTTTCATACTAACACACATCAAAGGAAAAGTTTGCTTCCTAACTGGTTCTCATGTTTTCTTCTAGTTGGCTTCTCATCAAGATGATTCAGAAAATGCTGCTGAGCTGTGGTGCACAAACAAGGACATGAGGTACTGGTGACTCAAACCTTATCAGATAGGCTGAGGATTCTCTGTAGAGTCCAGGGAGTGAGTGTCCACTTGAAAAGACATGTAGGCAGAAACATGGGAAAACTTGGTTGTAACAAACTAAATGGAGAGTGCAGTGCATTTGTTTGGAGCATGTAAGCATTTAGCATTATGGTATGTGTATGGCAATTATTGAGAAGAGTAAAACCCATGATGGCAGCCTCATTATCCTCCCCTGTAGAAGAGTGGCACTAATGGGTCCTAGAAGAGTCTTGTAAATTTTAGTAAAAATCAAAACTTTTTAATTGACAATTAAGACATTTGGCTATGATTATAAACTCAGAGAAAGACATGGGATTGTAGGCTTTCCAATCAGGTCTGAACTTGTTTGTTTGCTTTTCAACATTCGGGCTGATTAAAAATACTTTTAGTTGATGGAAATTTGGGTTGTTTCCAGCTTGGGGCTATTATAAATAAATCTTCTATAAACATTTGAGTACAAGTCTTTGGGTGGGTTATGTTTTTATTTCTCTTGAGTAAAAGCAAAGAGCAAAATTTGTGGGCTATCTGGTAAGTATATGCATGTTATTGGTATGGCTAAACATACAGAAGTGATTGTACAATTTTGCATTTCCACCAGCAATATATATGAGCTATAGTTGTTCCATATCCTTGCCAACACTTGGTATGGTCAGTTTTTTTTAATTTTTGCCATTCTATTGGGTGTGTATTTGTATCTTATTGTGGTTTTATTTGCATTACCCTAACGAATAATAATAACCTTGAGCATCTTTTTCTGTGTTTATTTGTTACCTTCATATATACTTTGGTGATAGGTCTGCTAAAATATTGTGCTTACTTTTTTATGTTGTTTGACTTTTCATTATTGAGTTGTAAATATTTTTATGTCTATTATATAGGTTCTTTGTCAGATACATTTTTTTGAAATATTTGCCTTTTCATTTTCTAAATACTGTTTTTAAATGAGCTACTAGCCTTTTAAATTTTGTTGGGCTTCAATGTATCAATTATTTTTTATCATTTGCAGATTTTTTTTGTTCAATCTAGGATATCTTTAGCTGAAGGTTACAAAGATTTTCTCAATTGTTCTTTCAGAAGGGTTATAGTTTTAGCACTTACATTTAGGTCTATAATCCATTTTGAGTTAATTTTTCTACATGATGAAAATAAGGGTCAAGTTTAATCTTTTTCATTGTGAATATCTAATTGCTCCAGCACCATTTGTTGATAAAATTACCCTTTCCCCATTGAAATACCTCAGAACCTTTGTCATAATACATTGACCCAATATGTATTTGTCTGTTGCTGGACTGTCAGTTCTATCCCATTGATCTATATTTCTATCTTTTTTGCCAACACCATTCTATCTGGATTAATGTAGCTTTACAGGCTTAAAAGTAGGTAGTGTAAGTCCTACAACTTGATTTTTCTGTTTCAGATTTTATCAGGGGCAATTTTAGATCCTTTGTCTTTCCATATAAATTTTAAAATTAGCTTTTCAATTTCTACAAAAATAAAGCTATTTGTCTGGTTTTGCATTGAATCTATAGATTAATTTGGGAAGAATTAACATCTTAATATTGAGTCTTCTAATCCATGGAAATGGCATATATCTCCATTTTATTTGTCTTTTAACTTTCACTTCACAATGTGTTATAGTTTCCAATGTACAGGTCTTTATAAGCTTTCACTCCTACTCTCTACTCCATCTCCTCCTAGTAAGCATTGATCTGCTTTCTGTCACTAAAGATCAGTGATGTGAACCTTTTGAGCTCGGCATGTCAGCATTTTGAAAAACCCTAACTTAACTCTGGTGCCGTGTCACATATAGAAATTTTTTGATATTTGCAACCATAGTAAAACAAAGATTTATATTTTTGATATTTATTTTATATATTTAAATGCCATTTAACAAAGAAAATGTGTTCGTGTGTCACGTCTGACACGCGTGTCATAGGTTCGCCATCACTGCTATAGATTAATTTGTTTTCTATACTTTCAAGTAAGTAGAATCATACTTTTCTGTTCGACTTCCTTTACTCAGTATAATTATTTTGAGAGTCACTCACATTGTAGTGTGAATCAACAGTTCATTCCTTTTTATTGCTTAATAGTATTTCCTTATATCAGTGGTTCTCAACCTTCCTAATGCTGCGACCCTTTAATACAGTTCCTCATGTTGTGCTGACCCCCAACCATAAAATTATTTTTGTTACTACTTCATAACTGTAATTTTGCTACTGTTATGAATTGTAATGTAAATATCTGATATGCAAGATATATTTTCATTGTTACAAATTGAACATAATTAAAGCATAGTGATTAATCACAAAAACAATGTGTAATTATATATGTGTTTTCTGATGGTCTTAGGTGACCCCTGTGAAAGGGTCATTCGACCCCCAAAGAGGTCGCGACCCACAGATTGAGAACTACTGCCTTATATGAATATACCATAAGTTGCTTATCCATTCACTGGTTGATGGACATTTAGGCTGGTTTTGAGCTATTACATATAAAACTTCAGTGAGTATTGGTATACATATATTTCTTTGAGTTCATGCTTTTATTTCTCTTAGATAGATACCTAGGATGGAAAAGTTGGGTTTTATGGTAGATGTATGTTTAATTTTATAGGAAATCAGTTATCCAAAGTGGTTGCATAACTGTATATTTCCACTTGAAGTATATGAGATTTTCATTTGTCTCATTACTATATTAGTTCTAAAATTCATATTTTCTTTGACCATGTTAACTAAAAAATCTCTTTTGTATATATTTTAAAATACTCCATACTTGCATATTGACATTTCATTTATGAATTAAAGCCTTTCTAGATGCAACCATTATTAGGGGGCAATTAAATGTGGTGTTGCATATTTACTGTAGTTACAAAAATTAGTATTTGATTCTATTCTATTCTTGTTCAAAGCTGAGATGTGAGCCTGAGAATGCAGCAACCATGTTTAGAGTTGGCCCAAGAGAATGGGGCTGGTATGCAGGGAAAGAAAGAGAAGAGAAGAGATACTAGTAAAGGTGGAGTTGAGACAGATTGATAGAATTCAAATCCCTGGCTTTAGCATTTGTTACATGAGATAGTATATTTCTCTTTTTGCCTTAAAAGGGGTACTACATGTCATCCCTGCTCACATGCTACATAATCTAGTTGATGAGGCCACAATAACATAAGAATAATAACATACCATCCAATGAAAAGAAAAGGCAGAATATGACATCCTGCTAAGTGATACCCTTCTGCTTCTATTGTACCGCTTCTCAGGCTGAGACTCCTGTGGTGTTTCTACAATCTAATGCTTCTCCTATTCCTGCTCAAGAGCCTGGAGCTCCTGTGAGGAGTATGTGTATGGTATTTAGGTGGATGGTATTTAGGTAATGATATGTCTGCTTATAAAATACTTGAACAATTTTATAATTTCATGCCTCATTTACTTATTTTAAAACCTTCACTCAGGCTTCATCACCATTAATAAGTTCTCAGATTTTTTTTTTTTTTAGTTTTTAAGTTGAAAGGTGTTACGTTAAACATGTTCACAGGTCGTCTTAAGTGTTTGAAAGTTGCCCACAGATAAAAGATATTCAGACAGTAAACCTTTCTCTTATTGTGAATAAACAGACTGGTTCAAATAAGTATTTGCCTGCCCAAGCAGTCCACTTACCCATGAGAAAACTTCCAGTAGCAAGTAGTATAGTCAAGAATCTCTTATTGTCGAAACCAAGATGGCGGCATAGGTTAAGGCCGGAGATTGCTGCCTCGAACAACCACTTCAGAGATATAACTAAAGGACAGAACCGACATCATCCAGAACCACAGGAAGGCTGGCTGAGTGGAAATTCTACAACTAGGAGGAAAGAGAATATCATACCCAGACTCAGAGGAGGCGCAGTGCTGAAGTGAAATACTCAGGTGCGGAGTGCGTGCGCGGAGCGGGCTGGCGGTGGAGGGCGCAGTTGTTGTTTTCAATCGGGAGGGAGTTTCAGACTCTGAGCTCCAGATCCGGGCGAGTCTCTGGGGACCCAGACTCAAACGGGAGAAGCGGGACTGTCTGGCTTCGGTCGGAACTCGAAGGCAGCTTTCTCTCCGAGGTTTGCAGCAGTTGCTGGGACTCTGAGAGGCAGAGCCCCTAGGGACGGAACTGAGAGCAGCCATAACTCCTCAAAGAGAGAATCCTAAAAGCAGCAAGAGAAAGAAACCCAGTTACCTATAAGGGAATACCCATACGACTGTCAGCTGATTTCTCAACAGAAACTTTGCAGGCCAGGAGGGAGTGGCAAGAAATATTCAAAGTGATGAATACCAAGAACCTACAACCAAGATTACTTTATCCAGCAAAGCTATCATTCAGAACTGAAGGTCAGATAAAGAGCTTCACAGATAAGGAAAAGCTAAAGGAGTTCATCACCACCAAACCAGGATTATATGAAATGCTGAAAGGTATCCTTTAAGAAGAGGAAGAAGAAGAAAAAGGTAAAGATACAAATTATGAACAACAAATATGCATCTATCAACAAGTGAATCTAAGAATCAAGTGAATAAATAATCTGGTGATCATAATAGAATCAGGGACATAGAAAGGGAATGGACTGACTATTCTTGGCGGGGGAAAGGGTGTGGGAGATGCGGAAAGAGACTGGACAAAAATCGTGCACCTATAAATGAGGACAGTGGGTGGGGAGTGAGGGCGGAGAGTGGGGCGGGAACTGGGAGGAGGGGAGTTATGGGGGAAAAAAGAGGAACAAATGTAATAATCTGAACAATAAAGATTTAATTGAAAAAAAGAATCTCTTATTAATAAAGCATTGCTGTCATATGTACAGATGCACACCTACAAATCCTATAGGATCAGAAATCTGATCAACTCCAAAATTACTCTGCTTATGCTTTGTCTTGACAAAGACAAACAAAAGAAAGGTGTAAAGTCATACAACTTTATAGTAACCAAGGACTAACACTTTTCTCTAAGGTTCTTCATCTCATGCAAGGCCAGCAGAGCCCTGTTCAATGAATATCATGGACTGCTGACAAGATCTGTATTTTTGTAATTTGGAAACTCCTAGAAGATAGCTTTTTAACTCTTTATTTTCCACTCAGGAAAGAACTTAGTCAGATCATCAACTATAAATGCATTTAAAGTTCATGGATCCTGGGGCCCATTGGTGTGATTGAATTTAATAAATATTCCATGTAAATTCCAAGTAGCTAAGAAACTGATTAGCTAAGGTACTGTGAGCATGGGAAATGCGAATGTAATTTTCGAGGTGATTGGCCTTTCAGAGTGGATAGGCCAATAGAGAAACCAGGCCTATCAGAGCAAGGCCTGGGTCTGCTTCCATCCAACCTGACCAAGGCAATCAAACCAGAGTTTTACCACATGCCTACAGATTCTGAATAAATTGGCAGCTACCCGTGCTTCAGGGATTTGAAGGAGACTAGGGCTTTTTTTGTATTAAAAACAAAACAAAACAAAACAAAACAAAACAAAAAACACATCCTAGCTGGTTTGGCTCAATGGATAGAGCATCGGTCTGCAGACTGAAGGGTCCCAGGTTCGATTCCAGTCAAGGGCACATGCCCGGGTTGTGGGCTCAATCCCCAGTAGGGGCCATGCAGGAGACAGCTGATCAATGATTCTTTCTCATCATTGATGTTTCTATTTCTCTCTTCTCCCTTCCTCTCTCTGAAATCAATAAAAATATTTTAAAAATAAAAACAAAAAACTGTCAAGGGCTGAAATTGTCTTTAAAGCAAAACAAAAACCACACATCAGAGAATTCTATCCAGCTGCATGATATCTCGTGCAAGGGAGACATCTTGTGTTTCTTTAAACCCAGAGGTTTTCTTTTCAGTAAGGACAGATGGAAGCTTTTCTTCATTATCCTGGGTGATCTTTTTCAAGGCAAATTTATCCTGAAAAGCCAAAACCAAGTCTCAGTTTGGGCTTCAGATGAGGCGATGTACATTTTTTACCTTTGAATTAAGACACTTCAACCACATTGGCTATGGATGGAACTCTTCAGTCTCCTATTTTTAAAAGTTTCAGGCTTGAAAAACACAGAGCACCGTAAAATAGAAACGTTAAAGAGAACGGTCATCAATTAATCAGGCTGTGTTAAAAGGTCAAATTAAGTCTGATGAGTTTAAATGAAGCTGTATTTAAATTCAATAAATATGCATTGAGAGTCTACTAAGGAACAGAGCAAGCAAACACTGTGGTCACTGTTACTTTAAGAGAGTTTTAGCCTAGAGAAAAACACAGATGTATTTTAAACAGGTTGCTTAGCATGATAGACATTAGCAGAAGCACAACACCTTTTATGAGACTATTTACAGAGCAGATTTCTGACTTTCCCATGCTTTGTCAGCTCTAGCAGAATTTGGAAAGCCCGTGGTTCCTCCTCGGAGGGTATTCTCTGCAAGCCTGGAAGGGTGTCCTGGCAATATTTAAGTCACTCTCCCTCTCACAAATACCATGGAATGTGGAATGAAAAGGCAGCGTGGATCCCTCTTTACAATTTTATTCAAAAGTGTTGTGGAAGAGAGAGCTGGATCAGTATCAGTACACTTCAGGCTGAGAAGTGGAAGGAGCAGAAACACAACTGGAAAGTAACAGGCTCGGGTTTTCAGAAAGGGGGACTGTCCAGCCCTGAATGGCAAGGGGAAATATATGGCAATGGAATCTGACCTGAAGCCTTTGGAGCTGAAGTTGTAATCAAAACATAAACCTTGAAGACAAAGTTCTGCCTGCAGAAATCTTATCTTGTGGTGAAGTACTGAGCTGGGCCCAGAAAGCTTTAACCACTCACTGACATGCTAGGGAGACTTTCTGGCAGGATACGACAACTGAGAGGCGGCACTGAGAGACCTGGTGTGTTTATATAGTCATGTCCAGGTTACCTGTGTCAGGCAAGAGTTTGACAGGCCTAAGAGAAGGGACTCCAGAGGGTCGCCCGTTATCCGTGCTGCTGGAAACGCCACTGGCCCGGCCAGCCAAAGAAAAACACATGCGCCTGCCAGAAGTAACAAAGTAATGGACTTTCCATGAAAACTATCAGTTCTGGACGGTTAGGTCTTTTTAGAGAAAAGACTTATGTATACTAGGCACCGTGATCATTAAGACCTGAACAGATGGGGCTCCTGTATTCAAGGTGGAGGTCGGGGCTGCTGGTGAAGAAATGAAGCATCAGTATAGAGAATTCATGTCCTCAGGTGAGCAGGAAGGCACAAATATTGGGAAAATATACAATAACCTACCCTTTAAAGCATAGATTCACTATGGCACCAACAACCTAGCATGAGCATGTAGTTTCGAATGAGAAAAAAGGGCTTAAAACTGTAAATGTGCTTGCTTATCATCTACAGCTGTACTTGCTGTGTCTTGAAAATGGAAAGAGAAGTATAAAAGATTTTCACACACATTAATAATCCCTGAGGGTCCTTAGCCAAACAGTCTTGAGCTGGGAGCTATAGTTGACTGTAGCCCATGCACTTCCAAAAATTTTCTTGAGGCTGATTTAACACTTAGATCCTGGAGTTTCAGATTTTTATTAAACCATGTTTTATGCAGTTTATCAAATAAGGTCATAAAAATTTTCAGATACACAGAAAGGTGAAATATTTTGAATAGTATCTAGGGCTGAGAAACAAAACTTCCTAAAAAAAAAACTGGTGAATATGAGGTACAAGGTTGTAAATATGAAATCTCTAGACCATAGTACTGCATCTTGCACAAGGTTATTGCCTAGGAAATACTTGTTGGACTGACAGAGAATGAATATTTTCATTAGTAAGTGAGCCCTATGTAAAAGCAGTATTCTTAGTAGTAACCTATTCTATTCTCTCAGGACTAGAGGCATCACTTAGTCCAGGAGTGCCAGATGTCATCATTCAATAAAGTATTCAACACTCTACCTACCTGAATATTCATGAACCCAGATGCCAAGGACATGTCAGATTATCAATATTCCTGTGAAATTGTGTAGTGGAAACTGTTCAATGTACATTTGGGGAAAAGCCAGTTCCAGGCCTGAATTTCTGATTTTACTCAGTAGTTAGCTGCAGGCCCGTTGTCTTGCTTAGCACACATTTCTTATTAACACTGGGAAGTTTAGGTTGAATCTTGATTTGCTTCTCTCCCATAAAGCTTTATTTGGATATCATAGCTGCCAAGAGAGATACCTACCCCATTCTCAGCAAGACATCCTGTATAGCTTTCCCATCTTAGATAACTTATCCAAGGTAAAATTTATCTCCAGAAGCCATTCATTTGAATTAATGTCTAAGAAGCTATTAAAGAACAGATTCTTGCCTTAAAAAGCTTAATGTAAAGACCCATTAGTGAATGATTTGCAGTCTTACCTACTTAGAGTTCAGTCATATATGCTTATAGTTCAATTCCATACTGGACAAAGATTTGACATTCCTTATGTATCTATAAAATTGTCAAATGCACACTTAGAAGAATAGAATACTGAATTGAACTGAAGAAAGCAGGAAGTGTTTTTGTGGCCACACTGTTCAAAAGCTTCTTATTGCATTTAGGATAAAATCTCAGCTCTTTACCATGGCACACAGTCCCGCGTGATGTGGCTTCTCTTGGCTTCCTCTCTTGTCTGCTCTCCACCCTTTTAGTGATGCTGCAACCACATGGCCTCCCTCTCTTTAGGACATACAGAGTTGAAGGTCTTGCCTTAAGCCTGTCTCGCATAGTGCTCCCAGTCCCTCTAAATCCTTTCTGTAATCCTCTCCTTCCCCAGATCTTCCTGTCACTGGCTCTGTCTCATTTAAAGGCCTTAGCCATATTTTCTTTCACCTTCCACCCTGATACACTTCCCCTAAACACCCAGTTTAAAGGGTCTTTATAGCATGCCAATCGCTCTCTAGCATTCTCTTCTGTTTAATTCCTTTCTTTTTCTTCATAACACTTATTATGACCCAAAGTAACCTTGTTTATTTGTCAATTTTCTGTTTCCACCAACTGGACTGAAACGATGTTAAAGGCAGAGACCTTGTCTGTCTTATTCCTTGCGTATATCTGGCACTTAGTGCCTGGCCCGTAGAAGGGGCTCAATACATATCTATAGACAAATAGAAACAAAATGGATAAAAAAAAATCTCTGTTGTGGGTAATGGGATCCTAATGTTGAGCCTATGAAGCTAGGACTTCAGAATCCAAGAAGGACAGTCTACACTCAAACCATGAGGGCACAACACCCAGCTCTAATGTCCACAAGTCACCTTCTGACCGGTTCATCTAACCAAAGCATGTCAAACTTACAGCCAGCGGGCCACATACCTCATTTGAAACCCAACCAGTCTCTGCTTCTCTTGCCCTATTTATCACTCAGATCAAGCCTTTAATCTGGCCTCTCCTATAATTCCTCTTGGATATTCTGGAGACAGCACATGAAAAATGGACTCTGTCCATGAGAACCAACACACAATTAACCACTCTTTCACCAAAGCTCCATTCAGTCTCCTGTGTGTTTGGACTGGCTGTTTGTCAGGGCTCAGGATACTGGTCACTCTCAGAACAGGAGCTTTGCATCCAATTGTTACAGCTGCCTTGTCTTAATCAGTCGCTCTTTTAAGTGGTTAGAGCTGCATAATATTTGGCTTAAACCACTGGCATCAGTGGAAGGAAAATGGGAGGATGGGAGGCCAGTCACTCTGTGGTTGGAATAAAAATATCTAGGTCCAGCCCTAACTGGTTTGGCTCAGTGGATATAGTGTTGGCCTGCCGACTGAAGGGTCCCAGGTTTGATTCCAGTCAAGGGCATATACCTTGGTTGCGGACACATCCCCAGTGGGGAGTGTGCAGGAGGCAGCTGAATTGATGTTTCCTCTCATCAGTGTTTCTAACTCTCTGTCCCTCCCCCTTTCTCTCTGTAAAAAATCAATAAAATATATTTAAAAAAAAATATCTAGGTCCAGTGAGGCTGAAATAAATGAGACTGTGATGGGGTGAGTGTGCAGAGCAACTGAGGACCTGGGGAAGGGTGGTTATGATACTTGGCAACAATCAAGGAAAGAAGAAGAAAAGTGTGCAGAATAGATGGGAGAAACAAGGATCCACTAACCAAAAATCACATGACTATGGATAACACTACTTCATTTCACTGGAAACTATTTTATGGTAGGCAAGCCTTGAAGTGAGAGTGGTTGATTTTTTGTTCTGTGTAATCAAAACATTTTGACATTATACCCACAAAGGATGTAGAATCCCTGACCCCAGCTGCTGTGCATACCAACTATCAGAATTATAAAGGTGACCTTTCATACTTTCACATGTCTTCAGAGCTAATATCTGCATGTAACTTAGTGATTCATCTATGATGAGACAATAGCAACAAAGCACAAAATAATGTTTTTGTTTGTTCTAATGCCTTTTTTCCTTTTCTCTCTTTTTATAACCTCTTTAAGAGAATCTGATGATCAGAACCTCAAGTGTGCTTGTTAAGTTACTGTGACATGTTTATCTGTTTCCCATGAGCAGGAGACAAGAGTGTTAAGTGTTAAACATGCAAGGGAATGTTTTCTGACCCCAAAGTGGGATGCCTGTATTCTCCTCACTCTGTGCCGTGGAAACAGGAAAGGAAGGCCATCTGTTCCCCATCCAATAATTATGTCTTCTTGATCTACCTCTTAAAATTACATAGTTATTAGAAGGCTCTGCCATCCATTTCCTGTTTACTAAGACACCTGTCATATGAGCTTTGCATTCTGAATCAATCAGTAACTGCTAGTCTATGGGAAAACAGACACAGCTTTTCTGGATCATTCTCAAAGATTGACAGCTGAAGAGTCAAAGTTGCTAAATTCTTATCTTGTCTTTATCATTCACATTCAGTGATCTGTAAAATGGTAATAGTATCATCTACCTTGTGGGGTCGTTGTATGGCTCAGGTGAATTAACATGCATAAAGCACTTAGAAAATAATAACCATGCTGTGAATATAAGCAGGAATTAAAGAAGCTTCCAACTGATATATGGCAGTGGTCTCTATCAGAAGTTCATATAGCCACATTCATCAATTAAGAAGCTTCTTCACGCCCAGCTGGTATTGCTCAGTGGTTGAGCATCGACATATGAACCAGGAAGTCACAGTTCAAGTCCCAGTCAGAGCACATGCCTGGGTGTGGGCTCGATCCTCAGTAGGGGGTGTGCAGGAGGAAGCTGATTGATGATTCTCTCTCATCATTGATGTTTCTATCTTCCTCTCCCTTCCTCTATCTGAAATCAGTAAAAACATTTTTTTTAAAAAAAGCAGCTTCTTCATGAGTTGGTAAATCATTTACACACATTTTGTATGGACTATGTCAACTATCCCTAGGTCAGAAGTTATATAGTGCTTTTCTAACAAATATGAACTTTAGTTCATAATACCAGGGTGCAAAAAATGGCACATACATTTGTTCTAAATAAAATTTAATCTGTTTCAATCAGGATGGTAGAAAATAAAAATTCAGGCATTTGAAATATTGGTAGGAAGCAATGGGAGAGGAAATCTCCCACCTCCCTGCTATCATTCAAGAACTATGAGAATATTAGGCAGTCTAGAACATTTGGAGTGTCTTTTTGTCGTTGGTCAACATGGGTCATCATTGTTATGTTCATTATCCAAGCACACGCATGCCCTTAAAGGTGGGCAGCCTACTACTTCCATAGCAGCCTTGGGTTCTAGGGATTTTGATAAAGCTGGGTGTCCCCATATATCTCAAACCATCTCCTTGGGAATACCAGACAACCGATGCCTTCTATGTTACTGCCATTGCCCCAGGCCATTGGAAAGGATGAGGCCACTGATCGTGGCTACAGTTGTCTAAATCAGCAGTCGCCAATCTTTTGGACCTCATGGACCACCAGCGGTCCATGGACCACCGGTTGGCAACCGCTAGTCTAAATTGAACCTAGGAAAATGGAAATTTTGTATTGTGAATATGACGTTATATTAGTCCTTCCATTTCATAAATTTATTGAGCCCTTTCCTAGGTGTTTGGGGGTTTACAATGTCTCTGGCCTTAACAATCTAGCAGACTTCAAATTTTTTTTTGGTCAAGTTTATATAATTTAATCCTTGAGTCAAGACCATTCTCTGTGGTGAAAACACAAGTCATGTTACATATTCCTGTTTGACAGTTGAACCAGCTCAGCTGAAGCTCAGAAAGGCAAACATGATTCACAGAGGATCATATCCAGTCAGAGGAAGTGCTAGAAGTACAGCTGAAGATTGAACCTCTGTAATCTTTATATTACTCCACTCTGATCCAGGAAGGAACCTTGAATAGATTTGGTCTATAAGCCAGTAGGTGGGAACAATTTGAGTGTGGGGGATCCTTCCCTAAGTGATAAAATAAAGGGGGTTTCCCAGCTTCACACCTTGTAAGCATGGCACAGCATGTCTGAGAGGTTGCCACATTATGGTATGGGGGTAGACAGATCTCAATTCAAATACTAACCTCCAATCGTCTAAATGTGACTAATTGCCATATGCCTTCATTTTCTGGGCCGCTCTGATGACCTACCTTATAGGACTGGTGGAAGGAGTGAGTGAGATGGTGATATAAAATGTACAGTCCTGTGCCTGGCACCCTTACCTACAGGAGGTGCTCCAACACTGATTCCTGTGTGTGGTACAGTGATGAACATAGCTATCTTCTAAAAACATTAATGCTTCCTCACCAACAAACACACATTTTACTCAGTTGTGCATTCAAAAAAAAAAATGTATCCAGTACCTACTAAATGGGAGTCTCATTGCTGGGAAGTAGGTATACAAATGTAAGTCATGTCTAAACCCTGCCTCAAGGAATTTGCCTTCTGTGGCACTTGGTAGGGAGGCCTTTCTCCTCCTAAACTCTTTGATTTTTAGGGAGGGAAGGAGGCTGGGAGATAGGGACTCAGGAGCAGTCCTTCTCCACTGCCAGTTCAAGAGGTGCAGAGGGAATGGGAGCAAATTCCCTTTGGGATTTCAGGCCCTCAGGCTGAGTGGTGGGCTTGAGACAGAAAATGGGATGGTGCCTGCTCCTCTTATGCAGCTGAGAGAGTCGCATCTAAAGGGGGTTCTTATTTCCAGTCTTTTGTTCCCTGACATTTTCAATTTCCATCACATGAGCATTTGCCAGTCATCTGCTTTGCCTTTATCTCAAAATTAATTTCCTGGGAACATCTGGCCCGAACTACAAGGCTGCCCTTCCCAATGGGCTGTTCCTCATGTGGTGGAGTTGATGACCACACTCCTTTTGCCCTGATATGCAGTGAGGCATGGGGCCTGAGTGGCTCATGTCTGTCCAAGTCCCCTTCTCTGAATGCAGAGATACTTCATACTTCACTTACCTTTTTAAAAAATCCTCACCTGAGGATTTTTTAATTGATTTTTTTTTCAGAGAGAGAGGAAGGGAGAGAGAGGGAGAGAGAGAAACATCAACGGTTGCCTCCTCTAAGTGCCCCGACCCAGGATTGAACCCACAGCCTGGGTTTGTGCCCTGGCCATGAATCAAATCCACAACCTTTTGGTGTATGGGACGACACTCCAGGCAACTGAACCATTCATCCAGGGCCTTCATGTCCATTTTTACTTCAATTAAACTAGCCAGACTTATGGTAGAAGAAGGTGCTGAGATTCACTGGGACATTTCTCTTTCTTTCCTCCAGAGAGTTCAGGCAAGGAGTTCCAAATGGACTCGGGAGGACTCTTTCTAATTCACTGTGAGCACCCCAAAAAAGTGACAATAAAGTATCAAACAGTAAATACTGGTGATACTGGTGTGTGTGTGTGTGTGTGTGTGTGTGTGTGTGTGTGTGTATGAGAGAGAGAGAGAGAGAGCGCGCATTAACAGGGATCACGATTGCCGTTTCAGAGTAAAGCCATTTTTACTCAAGAAATTTCAGAAAGTACTCCAAAATAAATGTGAACACATACACTCTGAGCAACCAAAAGCATTTTCTCAGACTACATGTCTCCTGGGGAAAATGTGGAGTTTTTGCTTCTGACCAGACTGGAACCTGTCCCCATGCCCACCTCACCCTGCCAAAGCTTTGATGCTAACAAAACACTTCGCTATTTCAAACTCCAACCCAGAATAGCAGACATTGTGGTGGATGTGTTTCACTTTCATGATATTTCTAATTCACACCCACTCTCTCAAACCGCACTCAGTACGAGGTACATACCACAGTCCATTCCCATTTTTTCTGACCACCAGCCCCAGCCCCCACCCTACACGTCATGAGCCGGACTTTTTTGTTTCCATCAAACTTCCTCCCCATTCACCATGCTGCAAGAGCTCTTAAAACTTCAAATATCCTCCAAACCATTTCCCACTTAAACTGGCAGTGAGATGGCCTTTTCTCCAGCTTCAGAGTTCCAAGGTAAAACTCACAACTTCACCACATTGCAAATGACAACAACTAGGACCCTTTGGATGTAAGCATTACTTTCTCTAGAGCTCAAGCCTTTTTACCAACCATCACGTGTGTTGTCGTAGCATTCTATTCAGTAAAAAGAAGAAGGTATTGTTTCTCATTTGGCAACCAGCAAAACTGGGATCGGCATTAGCAGCATATCTAAGATCCCTCAGCATGATCCAGGAGGAGGCAGGGCAGGGAGAGAACCTGCAAATTCTCAAAAATAATGATCTATGTGTCCCAGGCCCAAAGTTTCCTTGGATTCTACGGGATCTGTTTTCACTGCTGCACATGATCATGGAATTTTCTATGTCCTTATTCTCAAATGGATGTTAAAAATTATTTTAAAAGATTCCATCCTCCCAATCATATATCCATTTCCTTCCAAACACATATTTTCCCCACCAGACTGCTAGGGCAATGCCTGAAGTTCTGACCATGGGAGTTGGAGGTGAGTGGAATTTCCTGCTTTCTCCTCCTCTGCCCAAGGAATGAAGGAAACTGATATTTATTCATTGTCTAGTGCACGATATACCTGGTATTTAATTTCACTTAGTATTTATAACAACCTTCCATTTTTACTATGGTATTATCTCCCCTCAGAAGGACTGAATGCTTTCTCTATATCTTACAGTGTACAAGATGCAAGGCTGAGCTGTGAACCCCTGGACTCTTGTTAGTTTCAAAATCTATACGTTACTTCTGCTTTTTTCCTTTCAAGTTTGTTCCTGATGTTCATTTTAAATATATGTAGGATATAATAATCTCCTTTGGATAGATGCTTAAAAATGGGATCAATGAGTATTTTTATCCTGGCTTGTAATTTTTTGTTTTGTTTTGTAATTTCCTAAACATTAAGTTGGTTGAGTTAACGTTCTTACACCAGAGGCTGGGACCAAGATGAAAGTCAGGAGTCTGACTTATTTCTTTAGGAATGTATTCAAATCATACAAAGCTATTCATTGACTTGGCCTTTCCCTCCCAAGGACCTTAATTTAGAATGGTTTGATTTTATTACTGATGATTGGGAGAGTTTATTGCATAGGAATAAACTATATGATCCCTTGGAGAAATATGAAAGTCATCACCAGCTGAGGTGATCCATGAATAAAATGAGTGAAAAGCATGCTAGAGAGGAAGAATCTATAAGAGAGATTATTGTTGGAGATAATAACATGTCTTAGGCTAGATGTGTAATTTGGTCCCTGAACTTAAAAATAAATCTTGTTTTTCTCTCAATCTGACACATAATCATTACAGAAAAAAATATATATAGACTAAAAAACAAATTAAACACACATAACTCCATCCACCCAGATCTAATGACAATAGACACCCTGATCTATGAACTTCCAGTACTCTCCTCTATAGACATAATTTACAGAAATAGAATCACACATCTTTAAACTTGCTTTTCTCATTAAATATTATGAATACCTATTGATATCAATAAGGAACCATTTATAGCATAATAATTAAGACCTTCTAGTATGCTATTATGTGCCATAACTTCCTTAACCATCCTTTACACAGTGAGACAGTTTCTAACTTCTCAATTTAAAATAATGATACAACCCTCGCGGTTTGGCTCAGTGGCTAGAACGTCAGCCTGCGACCAAAGGGTCTCCAGCTCAATTCTGCTCAAGGGCATGTACCTGGGTTGCAGGCTCCTACTCAGGCCAGAAGCCTGGTCAGGGCTCCTGCAGGAGGCAACCAATTGATGTGTTTCTCTCACATCGATGTTTCTTTCTGTCTTTCCCTCTCTTTTACACTCTCGCTAAAAAAAATCAATGGAATAAAATAGTGTTACAGTGACTGCCATACAGATGCCTTTAAATGAGGAGAGGGGCAGGGAATGAGAGATAGCAACACATGTCTGAAAGTGGAATTGTTTATTAAATTAAAGGTATTAAAAATGTCAAAGGTTTTGATAGATTTTCCCAAATTCTTTTTCTGAAAATTATACTGACATACAGAGCATTGTATAACTATGTTCATTTTCCTAAATCCATAGATTGATGGAATTGCATGTTATTGTATCTTTCTTAGTATGCATTTTTTGATTAGCACTTATGTTGAATAATTTTTTCTATTGCCAGTATGTAGTTTTTAATTTTGTAAGTTACTTATCATTTTGCCCACAATTTTCTACCCTGGTATTAGCTATTCACTTACTGAATTTACAAACTCTTGTTATTTAAACATACAAGCTGTCCCAAAAAATGTATACATGCTTTGAATAATGATTAATTTTAATGGGTTAAATCTGAAAAGAAATAAACATTGGAATTAATAATTATTCAAAGTTTATATACATTTTGGGGATCACCCTACATTCTAATTTATGTTGCAAATATTTTTTCCAATTTGTTGTTTTTGCCTTTTAATATTTTTATAGTGTTTTATGTAGCAAACTGAAATTTTACATTTCATGGTATTTCTTTATTTGACTTTTCCCTTTGGTTTTTGAGGTCTTTAAATCAATTTTTGAAAGTCCGACTGATAATACAAAAGATCTCTAGAAATTAATTCAGAATTTTCATGCATCTCTGCTTATGATACTGATTCTTAAATCATGCTTCCATGGAACACTATTTTTCCACAATTTTATTTTAGTCAAGGTGTTGTGCCATTAAATATGAATAATATCAGTCTTTCCAACTTTTTCAAAAACTTAATTTAATGGGATATCTTTCAATTCCAAGGTTTCCAAACACATTTTTTAAATATTTGGTGCTGATATTTGCCTTTATTACTATCTTATAAAATCTGGTGTCATATTATATATTCTGTTATTTTAGATTTAATATGTTGATATTAAATGGTGTTGTACAAAGATCACTATTACTTCCAGATGTTCTACCAACTGACAAGTTGAAGGATCTCTAGTGTATGGTATATGTTTGCTGCAGTTAAAAACTGAGAGGGATATAATATTCACAACACATTAAAATTGGAAAACTAAAGACTAAGAATTCTCATATAACTGCTAATCGCTCTCCCTCCTTTCTTTAATATCCCATGCCTTGATTACAGATATCACTGAAAAATGTATTCAGTGAATCTCATTGCCACATTCTTGTGAAATTAGAATTTTCTGATGAGCTCAAATAACTTTTCTAAAGGAAAAATGCCTTTTTAAACTACAAAAATTATTATTGACATTAGAAGTATAAATGGGACAACAACACTTCTTTCTTTCTTTTTTAATCCTTCCAGAGGCAATCTTTATTGCTGTACTGGGTCTGTGAAGAACATACACAAAGGCACCTCTTAACTGTCACTCACAAATAGAAGCTTTGAAAATATGCACCTATAAAATGCATGCATTTCCTGAACTGGTAGCTGCTTTATTCAACAGACCATTAAAAGCCCATTTAGAGGGCCTCTCAGAAGCTCATGTGCACTACAGGTACTAAAAGCTGGTGAACCCCGCCCGCATGGTAAGAAACAAAACAAAACAATAAGTTGGACCAACATCCACTAAAATTTACAGACAAAGAAAGCTCTCTCCCCAAACCTAAATTTCCTACAACACTAACACTCTTATAAAGAACAGGTCATGTGACAAAATCGACCCACTTCCAATCTCCCAACCAAAGTCCAACACTCCTCCTGCCCTCCAAGTATCAATCATCAGGAAGGCAAGGCAAATGAACTTTTAATCAATAACAGCTACTGTTTCTTGTACCGGGACTGTTTATGATTTAAAAGGGGGGAAAAATTAAATTGATCCTGATGTGAATGTTTTCCCTCTTGAAGAGAAAAAAGCAACACCCTGTGTCAAAACAAAACAAAACGGGGAATGTATTTTCACATGTTTTTAAAATATATTAGAAGAAAATAAATTTGAAATTGTTTTTGTCCTTATTAGCTATAGACAGGAGAGTAACTACATAGGATGCTACAGATGATGTCATGTTAAACAAATGCCTTCAGTCTGTGCCTTTGCACCATTGTATTTCCTGGCGTTTATCCATTGCTATAGATCAATAGAGCCAGAAGGAAATTTAGTGAACATCTGTCCAGAGATGGCTGACTTGGGAGCCCTGTCACTGGAACTGTTTAGGCAAGAAGATGAATCAGATGGAAAGTGTAGCGGGAACTCATACAACAGAAGGGCTTTTAGAGCATATTAGTGGGTGAAAATGATTGTATATGGGAGGCTGATATGTAGAACTTACAATAGTAGGTCTGATCTGGCTAAAGGTACTTGCTCCTTTCCTTATCCATATCCAAAAGGCAAGCCTTGCCTGGAAACTCCAGGTTTTTGCTGAAAAAGTTTGTAAACTCCAGTGTAGGGTACCTTGAAGGCCACCTGGGTGTTCTAATTCTTCCCTCAGTGTTCCTTCCATTCCTCTAGGCTCCGTCCATATAGGTCCAACTCGGCACCCCAAATCTTATACTACTGGTAGTCAGGTCTTCCTACATGTTGAGTCTCACTTTAGCCAGGGATAAATCAAACTGGACCCTTTATGAAGCCTGCTGTATTATTTTGGCATGTTTGCACAAACCAGACTTAAATGGAGCCCTCTTTCCCTTGATTGGGAAAAGCTACACAGGCTTTTGCCCATTCTTAAAGAGTGATGTGATTGGTGGAGGTGAGGTAGGTAGCAAGGATGATAATGGGAGTCTTAACTGTTTTCTTTTAGTGTGCTGAAAAGGAACAAATCAATCCTGTCTTGCTTATTTATAAAACTTTAACACCAATGGTGTGGGGAGAATTAATGAGACCAGGCACAAGGAATGTGGAAATTTTCATTTCTAAACTTCTGGCACACAGACATGCATTAATGTCTTGTAGTTTTTCAAGGGCATTGAAGCAATGAGTTTTTGGCCTCTTACAACTTTGGGTGGAGAACTTGCATTTGCACACGATTACTCACCACTGTCACTGGCATCCAGGGGAAGGACCCAGCAAAGAAGCCCACAAATTTGAAGAAGCAAGATACTGCACCCTCACATGTACCTGTTCAAGAACATAATGATAACCGTCGACCCTCAGAAGGGAAAGACCATGTGACTTACAGGGTGCACTTAATCTTCATACCACCTCTGTGAAGTGAAAACTTTCTGCACATTACAGATGAGGAAATTGGCTCTCCAAAGGATCAAATAACCTATTAAAAGAAGCATAACTCATAATCAAGCGAGCCAAGTTTTAAATTCAGGTCTATGTCTAAATCCCAAGTTCTTCTCATTTTTCTGAGAAATACTTTCCTGGGAAGTGGAGAAGGAAGTTAAATCTATATTAATTACCATATTAATCATCAGTGTATAATAAAAGGTTTGATGTCCGCCAGCCACAGTAACCATGCTGCACATCAGTGTTGTTCTGCTCTGGAACCCACTTATGAATAGCTGATATCCTGAAAACTCCTTGAAGACCTGACCACTGTCATCTCTGCCAGGATAAAATTTACAGGATGGTCACAATAATCACTTGCTACAGTTCCAGAAGGTGTATCCCAGAATGCTTTGCAGACTTGCACCAACTCTCATACTGTAAATATGTGTCCTTTCCACCGTCTTTCTGATGCCATGTTTTTAGGATTTTGTACTTTTTGTTGGTGATTTCATCTGCTTAAAATGGTCCCCAGGCACAGTGTTGAAATGCTGTCTAGAGTTCCTGAGCATAAGAAGGCTGTGATGTACATTATGGGAAAATATACATGTTAGATAAGTTCCATTCACGCAGGAGTTGCAATGTTGGCTGTGAGCTCAATGTTAATAAGTCAACAATATATATTAAGGTGTCTTTAGATAGAAACACACATAAAACAAGATTGTTTCCATTAGCTGACAGGTAATGAGGGGAAGACTTCTGTTCTGTCAGTAGCTGGGTCAGTGGGCCAGACACAGAAGTAGGTTCACACTCCTGAGTTCTCCGGACTTGGTTGTCATATTGTTTGGGGACGTTTATGAAGCTGCTTCATCTGCATATTTCAGCATCTGTGAGATGGAGTTGTAATTTCACCCAACACAGGGGAATTGAGGGGATTACTACACAGCTGTAAGTTAAGGTTTTGAAGTAAGTCTGCTTTTTTAGAATCAAGAGACCATAAAATAACAACTTTTTTTATTATTAATGTACAGTTGATTCTCATTATTCATGGATTCTGTTTTTACAAATTTGGATCCTTGCTAAGATTTCTTTGTAACTTCTAAATAAATATCTGTGCTGCTTTCATAGTCGTTCGCAGACATGTACGGAACAACGAAAATTTGAGTAGCTCTGTGCACTCATTCCCAGCTGAGGTCAGACAAGGCGGTGTGGGTACTCTGCCTTGTTTCAGTTCTCATAAATATGTGTCCTTTCCACTGTCTTTCTGATGCCATGTTTTTTGCATTTTGTACTTTTTGTTGGTGATTTCACCTGCTTAAAATGGTCCCCAAGCACAGTGCTGAAATGCTGTTTAGAGTTCCTGAGCACAAGGCTGTGATGTACATTATGGAAAAACTAGAGGCCCGGTGCATGAAATTCGTGCGTGGGTGCGGTCCCTAGGCCTGGCTGGCAATTGAAGTGCGAGCGTCTGGTGTGGAAGGGCAGGTCCAAGCTGACCTCTGGGCCCTAAGCAGCACCTGGGCCCCCGAGCGCCATGTGCCACCCTCCGCCTAAGTCATCAGGCCCCTCTGCAGCTACTACTGGTCGCCTTCTGCGAGGCGATCAGTCCCTGCTTGCACCTGCCTTGGCCTGGCGCCGCCCATTCACCTGTTCCACCATCCTGTCACGGTCCCACTCTTGTCAGGGCTCATCAGGGCTGGCAGCGCCTCCACTGCTGCCCGCTGCCAGCATCGCGTCACTGACGCCCGCCATGTTATGCCCTGCCCCCTCGTGGTCTGTGCATGTCATAGCGAGCAGTCGAACTCATGGTTGAACTCGCAGTCAAACTCCCATTCGAGGAGACAATTTGCATATTAGACTTTTATTATATAGGATAGGATATGCATGTTAGGTAAGTTTCATTCAGGCAGGAGTTACAATGTTGGCTGTGAGCTCAATGTTAATAAGTCAACAATATATATTAAGGCAGTGGTTCTCAACCTGTGGGTTGCGGCCCCTTTGGTGGTCAAACGACCCTTTCACATGGGTCGCCTAAGACCATCCTGCATATCAGATATTTACATTACAATTCATAACAGTAGCAACATTACAGTTATGAAGTAGCAACGAAAATAATTTTATGGTTGGGTCACAACATGAGGAACTGTATTTATAAAAGGGCCAGAAAATGGAGAACCACTATATATTAAGGTGTCTTTAGATAGAAACACACAAATTGTGTTTTCATCAATTGATGAAAATGTTGTGCTCAAAGGCTCACAGGAACCTAACCTTGTATTTCCCCTAAGAGCAATGGGTTACATTTGCTAATTCAGTTTTCCCAGCTGCTTAGAAGACATAACTCCTGCAAATAATTAGAATCGGATGTATTTATTGTTGGTTATCCTGATTTTCTCTTAGAAAAATGACTTCCAGAGATAAAGGAGAGTTTATTCACCATTTCATCCAACTCAATTATTTTACGTTAGAGAAAATGAGAGTATAGAGTTGTGACTTGATCTTGGTTTCTAAGCAAGAATCAGGCAGAACTTGGATTAGAACCAGGTGTCTCGGCCCTCAAGCCCATCCCTAGACCACCAGACCACACTGGTTTTCCTGTGTAAGCATGGGGAAAGGGACTACTTTGGAAGGTATAGGTCAGTGGGGCGACATAAAAGAATGGTTTCCCACGTGGCTTGTGCTGTAGCTTCGCGCCCAGCAGTGTTTATTCCTTTAGTGATGTGAAGATAGTAGAGTGCATCTCGCAGGTACCTAAGCTTGAAGAAACAGGTGCTGTGCATTATATTGTGGGCAGTGTTTTGATATGTGGCAAAAGACCTCTGAACAATATCAGGATGGAATGAGATCAACATTTATAGGAAAAAAATTTCTTTTAAAATCTTCACTGTTATCCTGGGCATCTTTTGTTTGAGGTTAAGCTAACCAATCTTGGAAGCAGCTAATAAGCTTTGTTCTTTGATACATTTTCCTCTGTATTCTTGAGGAGCAAGCAGAAGTCATTTTAAATTGAGGCAAGAGAGATTTGGGTAACACTTAAGCCAAACTAGGGGGCTATGAGAAAGATGAGCACAGGGAGTGACATCCTAGAGATCTTGGAGAAACATAGAAGTGACTGCTTATCTTGAATGATGTCATTAAATTCAGTGAACACTTGAGGATCTACTGAGTGCTAAGCATTTTGCTTTGTGCTCTAATATTCATCTCTTGAGATCTCTGTTATGATAAAACCATTATAATCCCCAAATTTATTTTCATTGCCAATCAGTTTGTCCATGATGCAATAACAACAATAAATAAGTATAATCTATTCAAAATCATAGTCTGTTTTTTAATATAATGGCTTATGTTTTAAATTATATTTTCCAATTATGGTTGACATTCAATATTATTTTGTATTAGTTTCAGGTGTACAGCATACTGGTTAGACAGTCATATACTTTAGAAAGCAATCCCTCAGTAAGTCCAGTACACACCTGGCACCATACATAATTTTTGCAATATTATTGACTATATTCCCTCTGCTGTACTTTTACATCCCCAAGACTATTTTGTAATTACAAATTTTTGCTTCTTAATCCCTTCACTTTTTTTCCCCCCAGTTCCCCAAACTCCCTCCCCTCTGTCCAACATCAGTCTGTTCTCTGCATCTAAAATCACAGCCTATTTTGTCTCTAATCTTTTTCTTGGCACCTTTCCTGTTTTTCCCCCCCCTCAGTATATACTTAAAAATATCTTTCCTAGAAATACAAAGAGCCAAAAAATTCCAAGTGGCTTCTCAGTGTAGAAAGTTAGTGTCTGAAGGTGAGAGCCTGCAGTCCAGCTCCTTGGGCCAGGTCTGGAGCCAGATCAACCTGATGTGTCTCTTGGCACATGGACACTTCTGTTTATTGCCCCAGGGCAATCATTAAGTAATGTAGCTATAAGTGGAAGGCAAAAATAACCCGATCTGTAAGTGCGCAGAAAAAGTGTGGGGTAAAGTTAGAGCAGAAGCTTGCATTATTTTATCATCAAGTTTTCTTCTAGTCAAGTACAATTTGTCAAAGAGCATTAACTACCAAATGCCACCGGCATCACTTTGTCAGCAGGTTTCAATCTTCTGCGGAAAAAAACAAACAGAGAGAAAGAGAAAATTATCAGTGAGTACTTACTATGTGTCACATACTGCTCTGGACTCTTCTATATGTTATCTTATTTAACTGTCATAGAAAACAGTCCAGGTAAATGTTTTAATCTAAATTTTATAGGTAAAGAAACAAAAACAAAGAGATGATGTAATTTTTCTAAGGTCGATAAGTAATGGAGCCAGCGTTCATATTCAAGGATTGATCCAATTACCATCCTCTTCTCATTCTATCACATGGCCTGCCCTTGTTTATCAGAGTTTTCTATGTAAGGCAATGGAGATCCCAGGCTTTTTTCTCACTGTGTCACCCACAGACCATGTGTGTCAGAATCACCTGGAATACTTATTAATGATGCAAATTCCTGGACTCCATCCCTGCACAATGGGTCAGAATGTCAGTGGGTGAGGTCCCAGAATCTGCTTTGTTAACAAGCTTCCCAAGCAATTTCTATGTACTCTGAAGTTTGAGAGACAATGGTTTACATACTCATACACATCCAGAGGGGTGGAGTAATAAAGAATATCACAAAACCTGCACCGTACTGATGTTCATGGCAGGTGCTGTCAGTGCCCTGCTCATATCCCTGTGGCCTCACCAGTATCAATCAAGACAGCCAGCTTCAACTGTGTCTGTGTGACTTGCCCTTGGGGATTTCTTCCAAGCCTCAGGTGGGGTTCTGCTTGTGTACATGGTAGACCAGAGGTACCATGGAATTAACTACTACCCAACTCCATCCCCTCTGCCACAGTTCCTACCCAATAATTGGGCAGAGCGAGTGTCTAAATCCTCCGGCTTGCTGACTTTTTGGATAGATGATTCTGAGGCTTGTGTTCTGTACTGCTTTCCAGAAATCTGCCAGGAGATTAAGTTCCAGTCTTCCGTGGTGATAGCTGGGTTTATGTATCACTCTTTTTTGCAGTATTCTCTTTCTTGTCTTACTCTCCCACTTTTTTGCCCATATTTCTTGCTTGCCCTTTTATTTTCACTTGAACCCTGGTATCTGGGTCTGCTTCTGGGGAACACCAAACCAGACATTTAACTAAAAACCCAATGATAGCGTTTATCTCTGTCTGTTAGACCATGATGTTTCTCTCCTACCACTTCACTAAGAGACCTATGCATCTCTGAACTAATTTCTACTATTCTGTGCAGGTGCATATTTAGAAAGTACAAGCCAAACTGTGGAAGTTGCTCTCTGGCCTCTCTTTAGCCTCTCAAATTCAGCCATCCTTCATTTTAAAGTGAAGAGTATGAACTCAGTTGGATGTGGGTTCGAATTCTAACTCTTCTGTTTACTGGAGTGATCTTGGCAAATTTCTCAGCATCTTTAGGCTTCCATGTCCTCTTTTATAAAAAATAAGAATAATACCTACCCTAATACTTGGTGAGAGGATTAAATGAAAGAACAAATGTAAGGATTCTGATAGGTTATCAATGAATGTGTGTTTGTTTTTCCCTTCTTCAGGTCTCCTTATTTCCTGAAGGTGTGGTAACCACTTTAGTCCCTGGTCACGTATCTCTCCTTTATTCGAACTTGATGGTCCTTATTGATTATGCCACTCATGTTTCTTGCCATGAAAAATTAACAGCACCTACCGATAGCTAATGTCCAATGTCTGCTCCACACTGTTATAGATTCCTCTATTATAACTGTATCTTAAATTCATTTATCCCTCTATTATTATGCTTTATACATAGAGGTTATGTGGTAAATATTTTTATTGATTTGTTAATGCATCATATAATTAGCATCCTCAAGCATAATGATCCATATTTGATCTTAACGTTCCATATCAAGATCGTATTGTTGGCACCAGCCCTCAGCAGTACTAAACTTCTTCTCTGGACCTGGCAGGGGGGAATGAAAATAAACATCTCATTCTCCCAAGGAGGGCTGGAATTCCAGAAAGTTCAGGAAGTGAAGGGTGTAAAGTTTGGCAAGAGATGCTTTTCAGAGCTTCTTGGCAGATATGAAAGCTGTAGACTGACTGAGTCTTGGCTGGAATCTTTCCCCAAGTATGATTTTTAGGGGAGGCAAGGGGTTTCAAGAACATGGTGGTCTCTCTGCAAACACTGTCACTTGGCTCCTCCCTGCTCACTCCTACAGTGGAATCTGGTCCAATGAATAATTATTTACTTATTTTCCACCCATCATGGCCAGTCCTTGCATTATGTTACTGATACTTCTTACTACATTATTGCTATTACTACATTCTGGAAGGCATCCTTAAAGCTCCCTTTTATGTTGTTTGTCAAAAACACATGTAATATCTTTTCTTTTTCAGTCAGATTTTCTTCTGCTTCCCCTAATAAGTTATTTTTGCAAAATAATTTCCATGACTTCTATTGAAATTTCAAATCCTACTACTTCCTTTTACAAAGTCAGATCCATTTGCAACTTGCCAACTTTGTTTTATATTCTGTAATTTCTGGAGACACAACCAAACCACAATCTTCTTTGAATATGTTGGGGCAATCAAGTATTTAAATTATCACCAATAATAATTATTACCAGTTTTATGAAAGCAACTCTTTGATCCTGCCTCCCTTTGAGCCTCCACTTAAAACTCAGCAGACTTTTTAAAATGTTACCTCTTTTCTTCACCATTCCCTTCTTCCTACCTAAAAGTGCTTTTGCCCTTAGAAGTTTCTCCTGCCTGTCATTCAAGTTAACCTTGGAGAGAAGTTAACAATTAGTGATTGTTTTCCTTGGGAGGAAAAAAAGTTAATTTTCCATGTGGTCTCAGCCACAGTCATTTCACCTTAATGCTTGTATTGAGTGGTAAAAGCGTCCTTTAGTTGTCAGGACAATACATATTCCTGGTCCCACCCAACTTTGGGATCTTCCTGTGACAGAGCCACTGCATGTGGTATATTGTATGGATTCTGAAGTAGGTAGAAGTAGGCAAGGTAAGAGGACTTCTTGAGGGTTCCCCTAAGTTGTACATGAACTACTCCAAGGTAACAAAGGATATTATTTTGCTTAAAGATCCAGGGAGCTTTTGATGGGGGTTGTAGGACCCAGCCATAGATTTGGCACCCAGCACAACCACAGAGGTTGAGTAATATGAATAGTAGGGTTCTGAAAGAGATGGGCCTGGTTTTAATATCACACTCTGGTCTTACAGTCCAGCAAAGTGCAATAAGTGGAGGCTCAGGAAAATATACTACAATCTGGGGAACATATGAAGAATGATCAGGGAGTGATTTATAAAGCTCTTCTTGGCAATGATAAAAGTGTTGGGTGAAGAGCAATATAGAGAGGGAATATATCTTGTCCTATTGTGGTCTGTAATTATGTTCTTTTCTTGCAGATTTTAGATTCCAAACCCAGGTGTCAATTATAATGACGGCTTCCATGTTCACTTTAGTGAAGTTCCAGACCTTCCCTAAGTCACTTAATTCTAGAAGTTGTCTAGGCCAAAGAGCCTTGCTTGCCTAAATGAAGCTTGCTGTACTTTTCCACCCTATAATTGTAAAGGCGTTAACATTCCCATCCAACTGCAGCTAAGATATTATTCAGCCACATTGTCTTGGAAACATTCTTCATAAACCTACTAACGATGCATTCCTAAGAAACAAAACTCTAGGGACGATGAGGTGCACATTCCCTAAATCTTAAACTCCACATCTGTGGTCATGAGAAGAACAACATCTGTATGTAACTCTATTTTTTAAATTCAATCTCAGGGACAAATCAGGGTATTTTTCATTTACAGAAGAAGCAATTTATAAAAATCAACTCTCCCTGTCCTTATAAATAATAGCTTAGAAAAGGAGCAACGGATTTGAAAAGCCACAACCAAGCTATCAAGTCTATTAAAAAGATTAGATTTCCTGATCTTAGGGAAAATTGAATTAATGATCATTCCCCCATTTTATAAGCTTTCTGGCCATTTAACTCATTAAAGGAAAAGTCATGTTTGTGTTGTAATTTGGTGCATTTTCTCAAGTAATTTGGTACAATGATTATATCCAAAAGGAAGGGAAATGGGCACAATTCCCCTAAGAGAGCTTCTGTTTCTTTGTAGAAATATATGTTTATTTATAAATGTCCCGAGGCTGGGTTGGGTGAAAGCTGTGGCTGTCTTAGACTCTTATTCTCGGTCCCATGAACTAGCCCCTTCCCAGCAGACTTTGGCCTTCCTCATGTGCTGCTGCCTGAGATACCCTCGAAGAGCCAATCCCACCATCAGAACAGTTCTCAGTCCCAGACTCAGCTAGCCACTGATCATCGTCATGTTGAAGAATATGGGGTGTTTTCCATCACTTTGGAGGAAAACCATGTGAGAAAAATGTTCTGGATGAATTACTAGTATATTCTGGTTTAAAGAGACTACAGTACAGAGAGGGATTGAAGAGGGGCTGTTCCTCCTCTACCTCAGTGGTTCATTTGAGAATTAAATAAGATAAGCTCAGGAAAATGCCCAGCACATGGTAACTTCTCAGCAGATGCTGGTTCCTTACTTTCCCTCAGAGGTTTGGAGTCTTAGCCAAGAGGTGCCAATGACACATGATGTTCAATGTTATTATTTAAACCAAATTTCAGGTGACAGTAGCATTTAAATGTAAAACAATTTTAAAATATTTTTGGTCTGGTTATAAAATAAATAGCATGTTTAGTATATAATGTTTGGAGAATCCAGGAAGGTGTGAAAAGGTACACAGATATCACCAGAGACCCTGTAGTTGACATGTTGCATAGGCTTTTGTTGTCATTTTTTATCTCCTTTTCTTTTTTTTTTTTTATAAATTAATGTTACAGTGTTCTATATCCTGGCCTTTATTCTTACCAAAATATCTTAAATATTTTCAAGTATTTAAATATTCTTATTTTTAACAGTTGAATAGTCTACCATTTTGTGACTATATTATTCATTTACCTAATCTTCAATTTTAAATATTTAGGTTATTCTCAGTTTTTCGCAACTATAAATAGTAATCTGATTACAAACTATTATTCATAAAGCATTGCTGATTAATTAGAATAAATTTTTAGAAGTGGCATGTTGGAGTTAAAGGGTATATATACTTTCAAGAGTTTAATATATGTAGGTAAAGTTATATGTACATATGTGTATATGTGCTTATTTATGCTTAAGACTCCCAAAATGTTGTACCAATTCATATTCCTACCTGCAGCTTGTGCATATGCTCATTTCCCAAGAGGAGAACATTGCAAAGTCAAACAAACAAAAATTAGAGAGCATTCAATCCAGAGAATAAAAAGCTGTAATGTAAATCAGTTTTCTTTTCCTACCACATATTTGAATGACCGAGGAGAATGCTGAAGGAAGGGAGGTTAAAAAGACATTTTCTGCACATATCAAATTTTGGACAAATTCTTGAGAGGAAAAAAATAAACAATGTGTTGAAGGGTTTGTGCCTTAAGAAAGCTGGCAAAATGTAATGGCACAGGACATAATATGTGATTCTATGCATGCCGTCACGTAGCCGCTTCCCGCCCCTTGCCCACAGAAAATGACAGGACTTGGACAGCTTACAACTGTGGATATATGGCAGTGATGTTCCCCACATGGCTGAAGGGAAATGGCTCAGACATGTGCATTCCTGAGGCCAGCTGAGTGGTGCAGTTGTGCTGAATTCCTGTAAGCCTGAACCAAGGTAGCCACGGGGGTGGTGCTGCCTAAGGTTAATTTGGAATTGTTCTTCTCCAGGATATAGTGAGCACAAGTAATTTTTAGGAGGAAATTCGTTTCCAGGCACATTGGCCCTCTTTCTATGTGGGCTGTCACAGCATCTTCCTTCAAATAGTATTTCTTCGAAGTATTGAAAAGATACATATTAGCTGTGTTTTTACAAAACATTTAAACAAAGAATACAAAATTTCCCATAAGCTTATCACCTAGAAATAGGGTATCATTGTTTCCTTTCTGGTGTATTTAGTATTTCCAGTTTTCAATGTCCTTTTGTATTTTACATAATTATATCCATATCATATACACAGTTTAATGACTTTTTCCCTTAAATACAATATTGTGAACATTTTTACATTATAAAACATTCATTAGAAACTTGTGTCTAATATTCATTGTATCGAGCTAAATTATTAAAATTTCTCCCATAGTTGAACATTAAATTTGCTTTCATTATTTTACTGATATGAGTAACAATGATGAACATCTAACAGAAATCTTTGCTGCATTTCTTTTTTTTAATTTTTTATTGATTACGGTATTACATATGTGTCCTTATCCCCCCATTTCCTTCACACACACACACACACACACACACACACACACACACACACACCCGCTCATGCCCTCACCCCCTGGTGTCTGTGTCCATTGGTTATGCATGCATACAAGTCTTTGCTGCATTTCTGACCATTTCTCTAAGGTATTTTTTTCTAGAAATCTGTTATTTCTGAGAAAAGGAAACTTGATGACTAAAGCTGAAGCCAAAAGCATATTTTTCTTTTACTTCCTTTACTTTCAGTCTGAGTGTTATAGGGTCATCATTTAGTTATGGATTTTAGTTGTTGTTGTTTTAAAATAATGGGCGTGTTGTCAGTGAACTCCCAACTTCTAGAAGATTCTTTCAGCTCAGCTCTCTCATCCTGACTGGTCATTACGTCAATGCCTCACCCCCATTCGCCACACCTAAAATGTTCTCCATGGACTGGGCTTCTTTCAGTGCAGACATCTCTCTGACCCTCACGTTTTTCCCAACTACCCCAACGCATCCTGCTTGGATGTTGAGGCCGCTTCCTGGAATGCAGGGCTTTTGTCCCTCAGATCTCAGATATGATCCCAGCTTGGTTCACCTGCTTGTAATGGAAAACCAGAGGTGTGGTTCCCTAGAGCCTTCATGACTCACCACCCTGCTTTCTAATCTCACCAGCATGAGACTCATACCTATATCACATTCACATCCAGTGGGAAGAAAAAATACCTTGAACCATATCCAGAGGGCAGTGATGGGAAAAACCATGGGATTGGTTCAAATTTATGAACTATCACTCCTGAAAATGAAACCAAAGGGAAGCAAAACTCTGTGTACTCAAAGCCTAGATGAAGCAGAGGGGGTTTTACTGAACTGATTTGAAATTCTGTGTTAAGAGACAGAGGTTCTATTCCAAAAGTATGACTTTATTAAAGCAGTTTTATCTTCTTATGCCTCCTTCTACCCAACAGAAAACAGAAATTAATATTTTCCACTCCCTCGTTATCACAGTGTAATCTGTGGAAACAAAACTTAATACTCAGTGTTCTGTATTCCTCAGAGAAAAAGGAGTTAACAAATAGCCAATATTCGTAAAACTAGAACTCGGAGAAATCTGGTGTTGTATTTGGCACTGTTGCCTAAATACATGACAATAATGTGTTGGCATAGAAGCTTCTTGATGACATGAGGCATGTCTAGAAGTACCATCTCCTTTAAGATGTGTCCAGCTAGTGTGCATCAAACTCTCTCTGCTGCTCAAAAAATTGGCTTTGCTTCCACGTTCTGCAGTTTCTACTTTTGCTTTAGTTCCCCTGCCAGGGCTACGCAGCATAATATCTCATTATTATTGAGGTCACGAAGATCAATTAGTCATTCCAATAAAGGTAGAAATCTTTGTCTCCAAGCTGAAGCTTGTGTAGTTATAATAACTAGCATCAATTATGGTCTTTCAGCTTGCAGCACAATGTGCTAAGAGCTATAATTTTCACAACCACCCCTTTGAAAAAGGCACAGTTCTTCTAGTTTTAGGGATGAAGAAATTGAGGCCAAAAAGGATAAGAAATAGGCTAGAGCTAAGACTACACTTACCCTATAGAACCTTAGACTTCGGGATTTTTTAGCATATTTGCAACTTCTACCTCCTGGAAAAAGCCATTTTAGTGTGTAGTTTTTGCTACCCACCTCGCTTAAAAATTTAAAAATCTAGTAAACTTTTCATGAAAAAGGTATTCCGTTTTAGGTTGTTATTGTTTTCCTTTTCTGTGGGAGAAATTAAACTAGGTTTTGTAGGGCTTGACAGCTTGCATTTTGCCTTGTACAGTGTTACACACTTGGTAAGGAAATTACCCCGGGAGTACGACTCTTAACCTGGACATGCCGTTCATGCTGGAGCCGGGGCTTTGGAACTATAACCTCTCTTTCCATGTTGTACAACTGGTCTCTCTTTCTGTGGATTTTTTTTTTATTCACCAGAAATGTGTTATTTTATATTCCTCAGACCTGAAGAACCAACTCTATCGGGTGAATTTAATTTGTGATTCTGCTGACCACATCACTATGTCTTCCCTCTCTTTTATTTTTAAAGGGGTAGCATTTCTCCTGAAATCTTTGTGTGATGAATCTTTATAGAAAAATAATCTGTGGTTTAATGGGGCTTTAAGAAATGTCCTTAGAAAAGAAACTAGTTGGTATGAAAATAAATCCAAAATATCTATGGATATGATTCATGTGACTTGGGATTTTTTTCTTTGCTAAGATGTTAAGGCCAAAAAGATTTATATCCCAGTTAAAATTATTCAAGTATTTTAGAAGTTTGAAGGTTATTTGTTTTATTACAGATGCATCAAAATAACTCATTTCGCCCAGCTGACATGGCTCAGTGGTTGAGCATCGACCTATGAACCAGGAGGTCAGGGTTTGATTCATGGTGAGGGCACATGCCTGGGTTGCGGGCTCGATCCCCAGTGTGGAGCATGCGGGAGGCAGCCGATCGATGATTCTCTCTCCCATCTCTCTCCCTCTCCCTTCCTCTCTGAAATCAATAAAAATATATTTGAAAAAAACACATTTCAGTAGAGCTTTGGGATGATACTTAATGGGAAGGCATGCAGAATGTGCATAAGTTTATTTGCTGATGAGTCAGTCAGAGACTAAGAGTTCTCAGGAAATTTCCAGAGACTAATGAAGACCTGAGCCTAAATAGGTAGTTACCCTACCTACTTAAGGACATGGACTGAAGGAGCTTGGTGCAGGAATAAGCCAAGTGAGCAATTACCCAAAATTCTGTGCTGAAAACCAAGACCAGAGTCTTTTTAACCTTAGCACCATTCTTATGTTTTTCTTTTCTTTACTTTTTTAAAAATTTATTTTATCGTTCAGAGTATTACAACTGTCCCCCATTTTTCTCCCTTGGTCCCCCTCCACCCAACTTCCACCCCATCCCAGGCTTTCACCTGTCTATTGTCTGTGTCCATGGGCTATACATGATGCTTATCAGTTCTTTTCATTACTTTAAAAAAATGCATAATTCAGCAAATTGCTTTGATCATTCATCCATTTGTTTATGTCATTCAGAGCTGGTTGCCACCTCTAATAGAGTGCTCTTTGAACATCAGTGTCAATGGGACTTACCTGAGCAGATTGTTCAAACACAAAAATCCTGGGCCACAAGCCAGAGATCATGAACCACTTAGTTTAGGGGGGTGCCCAGGAATCTTCCTTTAAACAAGCTTTGGGGACATTCTAATGCTGGTGGCCCTTCTAACACTTTGAAAAGCACTTCTATAATATACAAGGCATGGGATGAGGCCACAATGGGTACAGGTGGAAAAGGCCTGTTTTATTTTTCAGGAGATATCAAATTAAAAAGGAATATAGATTTTATCATTCACGATCAGCAGCAATAATAGCTGTTATATGCTAGGCATCAGGCTAGATTATGTTTATATATCAGTTTTATGAATCCTCACAATATTATCACTCCCATTTTGCAGTTGTAGAGACCGAGGTTCCTAAAGATTAACATGTCTAAGGGCAAGAGCCCAGGCTGGCTCACTCCATAGCCCAGCCCTTGTTTCCTATATGTACTATCTCACAACCTCTACATCAATCACAATATAAGACAAGACGTGGTGAGTGGTGTGAGAATGGCACTCCCAAGCTGGTTTCATAGGAATGTTGGAGAAGGAACTTACATTTATTAAGTGCCCACTGGATGCCACAATCTGTATGTTTCTTAAATGTAATCTTCACCGCCCAGTACAGAGAAAGTAGCATTTCATCTTACCTTCAGTTTCTTCACATATAAAGAAGGCATAAAAAAAGGGACTTGCCCACAGGGATCTTAAGTATCTAACGTGGCAGTAAGCACTTAATAAATGTTAGCTTCTGTTCTTTTCACTATCACATTTTATAGTTGAGATATCTGAGGCTCAGGAAAGTTAGGGAACTTTGCAAGATTGTGATTCAACCCTTACCATAGCCTCAGGGAGAGGAGAATGCCCTTTGAGCTCTGATAACTAGAGAAAGCTTCCTGGGTGAGACAGCACTAGGTCGGCCTTGCCGGATGGGGAGAGTTTAAGGGCAGAAGTGATGGGAGGACACTCCAATTTTTGCCTGAGTTACTTAACCTCACTGAAATTATATCTATAATTTAACAAAACTCAAATCTTTCAAGACTTCAACCTTCAGAACTCCTGCCAAAACAAATTCTAGGCAGGTTCAAGAAAAATGTCCCTGGATTCCTTCAAGATCCTCATGTGAAATAGGCAGAGAAAACGTGTGTATTTAGACTAGAAATGAAGACTGGGCCACAAGCTTGCCGCAGCAGATGGAGCACGGTGTCCTAAAGAGGCAAACCACAGGCATCCTCACAAGCTTGGGTGTTAACATGAGCCTGCAAAGGCCACAGCCCAGTGGATGTGGCCCTGCTTCATGGGGGTGGGGTGGGTGGGGTGGGGGAAGTGGCTGGATTTCTGCTGCCACAAGCCTTTCTAGGGAAAATTCATACCCTACAAATGTAAATTCTGTACTCTTGGAGTTTTCCCCACCGAGTACAAATCTCTTATCAATGAATTGTTCCTTCAGTGCCAGTCCATCATGGGAGAAAGTCAGAGCCCACGGAAGCCTAAATTTCTCCATCAGTAAAACCAGAGCCAAAGGAGTGGAAAGGGCTTCCCCAAACTCATGTGACTAGAGTGGGGGGCAGGGCTGGAGGCTGCTGTCATGGCTCCTGGGCCAGTGTCCTTCCCAGCCACAACTCTGCAGAGGTGTGGCAGGCAGAAGGCACCTCGACCGTCCTGCCCTCAAGGGGGGCCCAGAAAAAAAGGGGCTTTAGAAAGTTCCCTTTTCTGTCTCCTTAGAAATCTCATCATATCCTATATCTCTCTTTTAATCTTTCATCCATCTAATAGCCCTTTAATTCAACCAGTTTTTTGTTTTGTTTTTTCATGTATTCATTCGATATTTACAAAGCACCTATCACACACCAAGTGCTGCTCTGGTTTTTGTGGAGACAGCAGTGAAGAGAGGAGATGACAACCTCCACCTACATTGGGCTTACCTTTTAGGGAGTAGAGACAGTCTATCAACAAGATAAATTTATTGAAAGTAGAGAGGAAGAGAGGAAGTTAACAGGGTGGTGGGGGTTGGGGGAAGAGGACGACATGCAGTTTCGGGTGGGGGAGCCAGTGAAGATCTCACTGGGAAGAAGACATTTGGGAAGAGGCCACAAAGGTATCTGGGGAAGAGTGTCCCAGGCAAAGACAGCAGCAGAGTGAGGCCTGAGGTGGAGTGTGCTGGGCACACTGGAGGAACAGAGGGGCGGAGTGGCCGAGAGGGGTGAGAAAGTCTGTCACTGGGGAGTTTGGGGCAGAGCACGTGATGTGCTTTGAGTTTTCACAGGTTCACTTTGATCACTGTGTGGAGATGAGAATGAAGGGGACAGGGGTAACAGCAGGAGGCCAGTCAGGGAGTCGTCGTGATTACCCAGAGTTGTGGAATGGTATTCACTGGTATTTCTGAGGACTTCTCGATGTGAATGATTGTATCACATGCATGAAACACACCCTCCTATGTATTTCCGCTGCTGAGTGTCCTTGCTCATTCTGAACAGTGACAGCTCTGACATAAAGAACGTCAGGTAAAACTGAGTTGACGGACTTGCAAATACTTCATACTGGTTCTCTCAACACCCCTCATTCCCCTCCTCACGTGTCTTCCTATACTTCAGAGGCTGAACAAATGGAAACTAGAATGATATTTTCCAGACTTCCTCCTTACAGCTACGGTTTCCAAGGGGATTTGAGTTCCAAGGCTTGGAGGCAGAAATGAGCAAGGGGAAGTGGTGGGCAAGTAGAGAAAAATTGACTCTTCTAAAGAGCAGGGAGGCCGTGGGTTCTTTGGGGTGAGCTGTATGTCACATGTGTCAAGTGCTAACCAGTAAGACAACGGCAGGGAGGCCTGTCCCCAAATATTATTTCTTTTGGATGCACTGTACTTAGCTAATAACCTCAAGCTTGGTTCCTTGGCCCTTCCAGAAATTCTGTAAGCTTTGAATATACTGTAATTAATACTATCTGGTGGAATGAGCCAAGATGGTTGCAAAAGATCCAGCCATCTTATCTTAGTTTTATGCTTCAGTAAGGAGAAAGAATGAAAAAAAATTTCATCAGTTCTACCCCAATTCTGGAAATGCCTCACCAAAAAAAAGTTATTTATATCATTAGTTCACATTAGGCCCCCAGCATGGCCACGCTCAGTTTCAAAGAAAGCTGGGAAATCTAGCAGGACACATATCCATCTCAATAATGAAGGATTTGTGTTAGTAAAGAAGAGGAGAATGGATATTGGGTAGTCAACTTGCAGTCCCTGCCAAAAAGAGAATGTATTAGTTCCTGATACATATAGTTAAATGACTTTTCAGAAATGTTTACACTCTCATCATTATAGAAAATGAGAACTATAACATGGGATAAAATTAAATGTACATGTCCGATTGTTTAACTGAAGCCATAAAATTATCTCTTTGTATCAAAATTTTTAACTATGATTTGAGTGCCTAAAATATGCGAGCCTCTGTTCTAGAAACTAAAAAGAAAGCATTGAACAAAATATGCAGAAGTCTTTGTTTCCAAGATGACTTGGTTGCAAAATGTGTCACAGGAGGGACTGTGTTGTCTTTTATATGTGTTATGTTTTATCTTTTCTAGGGTTGGCCCATTCAATATGGGTGATTGTTGACCAAAAATCATGATTTGGGCTCTGGGATGGTTGATCTGAAGCATTCCTTTTGACAGAAACTGTTTGAATGTAGAGTCTGTAGTCTGCAAAGGGCAGTGATAATTTGTGACAATAAAATTATGTTGTTAGTATATGTTAGCATCTAGTAGAATACTTACCTTACTGTTCTTCAAGGTGGGTATGTGTTTAGGGATAGGGAAAGAGTCACAGTGAAACTACCCCGTCTAAGCAAGTAATCTAGTTAATGAGGTACAAGAAGTTAAAAGTGTGTGTGGGGGCGGGGGGGGGGGCGGGGAGCTGGGTGGAGGTGCATGTAGAGGAAGGGGCCAGGGTGTCTGAAAGCCAGAAAATAGGAGTGCTTTGAGGGAGCTGTGAGGGATGCATTTTGATGTAGGGCAAGTGAGAGGGTAGCAGTGGCAGGAGATGAAACATGGTGAGGAGTGAGCTCAATAATGACGCTGTAGAAAAGAGTTGCAATTTTATCATGTTGGTAATGAGAATCATTAAAAACTATGGAGCAAGGACCCGGTGTTATTAAATTAAAGAAATAGAGACAAAGCTATTAGCATGTGCCTGGTACCTAGTAAGCACATATTAAAATGTCAACTATAATGATAATTATTATTATTCTTTGATTACAAGCATCACTCTGGCAGCAGTGTGAAGGATGGGCAGAGGAGGACAAGATTACTGTAGAGGATGTGGATAGTTGGCAATGGTTGTGAAAAGAAGAAGGTAGAGAAAAGTGATATTCAGGCAGAGAACCACGGGGCTTACTGAGAGATAAGGTCGAAAGAAGAGTCTGGATTCCAACATGGGTGCCTGGATGTGGGGCCATTTGCTGATAAACATGTGGGTAAAGGAATCCATTTGTAGGGAAGATGAGGTGTCTTGAGGACATCCAGGTCATCATGTCCTCATATGTCCCAATCTTCTATTTTAACCTAAAACACCAATGTCATGCCATTCCAGTGGGCCTGCTGGACTCTCAACAATATAGGGAACCAGGCCACTGGTCGCCTCAGTCTTTTCTTGCAGACTAAGCATTATTTCTTACTGTCGTTGAAACCTCTCAGCAAATGGACTAGAGTAGTCGTTCTCAACCTTCTTAATGCCACGACCCTTTAATACAGTCCCTCATGTTGTGGTGACCCCCCAACCATAAAATTATTTTCGTTGCTACTTCATAACTGTAATTTTGCTACTGTTATGAATCGTCATGTAAATATCTGATATGCAGGATGTATTTTCATTGTTACAAATTGAACATAATTAAAGCATAGTGATTAATCACAAAAACAATATGTAATTATACATGTGTTTTCCGATGGTCTTAGGTGACCCCTGTGAAAGGGTCTTTCGACCCCCAAAGGGGTCGCGACCCACAGGTTGAGAACCACTGGACTAGAGGACGGACATTTGCTTGGGTTCCTTTAAAGGATGGTTGTCAGTGAAGTTTGTGATTTCATGTCTCCTCTGCTTCTGTCAGGAATGGCAGGTGAGACCATGGAAGAGCAGTGCCGGCTCTTCTGCATCTCAGTGGTGGAAAGCAAGCTGGCCTTAAGGAGTTTCCATGCCCACCTGAACCTTTAGACTTAGAGTAAGAGATGAGGAAGGAGCCAAGTGCTCAAGGACAACCTGTCTGTGTGACTAACTCAGAGAAGTTGTCTGAGCGGCTTCTTTGAGGAATAAAATCCTGATCCTCTACCTCCCTCACTGAAGCACAGGATTTATACAGACATAAGTTAGGCATTTTGTAAAAGCAGCAGGGGTTGGAGGGTGTTCGAAGTTAAATGTACATTATTAAATTCTGTTTTACTTGCAGCCCCTTTATTTTTAGGCCCAGCATAATTGCTTTCAGACCGAGAGCTTGCTGAGCTGGTTATTTTGTTTGGTTCTGCAACATGACCTGTTCTTTGAGACTCAACTTCAGGCTCAGGGGTAACAGCGCCTTACTTCCTATCGTACCCGAGAGGGTGGAAAGGGGAGCCCATACCAAGGAGAAGGGAGATGAATGTTTTGGTACCTCTCTGACTCTGTCCTTCACTCACCCGGGATACTTGATTATATTAAACCAAATCCAATCCCCTTTCCCTGCTCCATGCTCAACTAACAGCTTTTAGTGTCCTTTAGAAATATCGGTGTGCTATACAGTCTAGTGAGTCTGGTCTGGATTGGAATCTCATTTCCGCTCTCATTGGGAGCTCCAGTTAACTTGAACCCTCCGAGCCTTCGGTATCCTCATGTGTAAATTGGGCCTCATAGTAAGATCTATCTCATTAGATTGCTGTAAGATTGACTAATACAACACGATGCACATAGAAGTTGCAGTGCACTGCCTAGTATTTGTAATTGGTAGAGCAGGCTGTAAATGGTGCAGATGGCAAGATAGCTGTGCAGTTCAGAGTGCGTCCAAGCCAAGCTATACAAGTTTCCAATATTAAATAACTGTCTTAACCAAAGACTTTTAACTGGAGCCAATATTCTAAACAAAGCAACGACTTTAGCCATCTATAGTCTTTCTGTGAGGGGAGAAACAAAACATAATTATTTTTATAATAGTTCCCAATAATTACTTTTAAAATAATTAAAATCTGATGTTTTCATTAGGCATATCCATTCATTTTGGGGTCTTGTCTTCAGCAGTAACAAAGTTTGCAACAACAACAAAAAAACAAACAAACAGAAAACACTAACCACTGCCTCTATCTTTCTAGAACCCTCCTGCTCATGGGTTAATTCCTCTTTGTTCTCTGACGATTTTACCTGTAAAAATTTTAAGACTTAACACAGGAGGTTTAGTTACCTTTTTTATTATTCACTTATCTTTATTCTCATGTTATAATGCTAGAAGAATTTTAACCACCCAAAACACCATCTATAACCATGTAAATGTAATTTGCAAGAAAACTCCTGACAGGTCTCCCTTTGGGCCTGTTTGATACAAGGTTAGTAACAGAATGCATTTTAAGTGAGTCTATATTTCTGGTTAAAATTTTGCATTTGCTCTGTGTTTTATAGAATGTGTTTGCTCTCTCCCAGGGCCCAGACTTCACCCCCCATGTTTCCTCTGGGTTGTAGGTCTGTAATGGCCCAGTGATTTTGATGATTTCCCAAAGCCCTTGTCCTGGAACACATGCTCTGGAGAGACTAAAGAAGGACAAAGACAGGAGAAGAATGCCTTGAGAGCACTGGTGTTTTCAGTGCTAAGCCTGTGAGGAATTGGGAGCAGCAGTACCCAGAGAGTTTAGCAAACCTGGAAAGAAATAGAAATAAAATACCTCATCTGATGAGCACATGATGTTCTTAAGATGGACAGAGCATGTCACACACAGGAGAGACTCCAGTCTCTTCCCTTTCCAGTTTATCTTTCACTCCCCCATTAGATATGTCCTTCTAAAATATAGACATGGTCGGATCAGAGCTCTACATAAAACCCTTTAGATTTTGTAATGTAGGCATTAGCTTGGCACACAAGCCCTAATGCTGAGCCTTTCCAGCCTTATCTATCATGGTTGCCCCTCATGTTCCAACCACACTGAACTTTTCCCCCAGTTCACCGCAATGTGCTCTCTCCCATGTCTCTGTACTGGCTGTTTCCTTTGCCTGGTGAAATCCCACCCGTTTTGTCAAAGCCTGGCTTAAATACAGTCTCCAAATGGAAGGCTTCTGGATGCTTAAAGCTGACATAGTCATGTTCTTCTGTGTTTCTGCACACTTTGTAACAGGTCTCTGTATACCACTGTATGCATTCATATGTAATTATTTTTTGGTATGTCCCTTTCTTCTGTTGATCCCGAGAAGGAATATATCTGCTGAGAATTGGGCCCCCAAATCATAACCAGAGTCTATCAGCCATTGCTAAGAGAGTCCTCTCATGCAGGCTGCATTTCAGGGAAAGTCATAGGCTAAGCTGTCAGCCTGTGCACTGAGATCCTGTTGGCCGACCCCACCCTTATAAAGGAGTTGCTGGAATCATCTTTCAATCAGTGGGCTGAGACCTGCCCTGTCCAATCAGAACTGCACAGCTATATCCTTATTTGCATATTTACTGACCAATCCAAATCCTTAAGGACCAATCAGAATGCTAAAAGCCAGCTAATCAGGAGAGTACAATTTGGACCAGTCAAACTGTGTGAATTTGGAGTCCCCATTTGCATATAAATAAACCAATTGGGGACCAAGGCAAGTACTCTTTCTGTGTAAGTCAGTCACCCCTTTGTCTTGCAGGGGAAGGAGAGGGTGTACTTTTAGTTTCCTCAGAAGGCTGCCTGTTCCAATTTCTGTTTGTTTACCGGAATAGCCTCCCCTTTCTATGAACCTCAGATTGGGGATTCTTATTGACATTGGATTGGTAACAGCAACCTTTACTTGACATCCTATTGTACAGTAATAGCCTCAAAAGGTAGGAAACATATTTTATACATTTCATTTACTCCAGTGTCTCAAAAATAGTGAATGAATTTTTAAAAATGAACAAACAAAGCAACCCAGCACAAGAGTCCAATAATAGTTCCTAGAGAAGATGGGGTATTAACGAGGGACGAACCTTTTTTCCACATTATCTGGACTATTCTACGGACTGAGCTATTTTGTAGAGGGTTTACTGGGAACAGATAACAACCGATCCCCAGGGAAAGAACTTTTGTGCAAAGAAATGTAGGTGCCTCTTAATAGATGAAAGAGACCTTCCAAGTTGCTAATTTTTGACATCATGAAAGTTTATTAAAGAGAAACCAGAATCCCAAGTTATCCTCAATGAGAATGGAGAGGAACTGTGTGGGAGAAAATGGCACAGAGATTCCTTTGCAGAAAAAAATCACAGCTGTGTGGGCCGGGAAATTCTTCCACTTAGGAGTCATCTGCTCTGGAATGTGTGAGGGGAAATAGTCTCAGTAGGCTCTTGACTCAGCAAGGCCTGGAATTGATGTTCAGGGCTGTTCCGCAAGGTCTTGGGGCATTTAGATTCACAACGGTCTGAGCCCAGTTGCACACGCCAGCGGGTATCAGTACAAGCCTTAAATCAGAACCACCCGTTACACCCTCTCCCCTCTCCCTGGCTCTGAGTCCTCCCCCCAGCCTCCCTCCTCCCCTGCAGGCTCATTAAGGCCTTTCCCAGTGCAGAGACACAGCATTTTGGGGACTGGTGGAGTGTTTGATATTTTCCACTCTGCGTGTCAAGGGCATTTACAGTCGGCGTCAGAATGTTATGTCGGTCTGAGGAGGCACTTTGAAGTGTTTGTGGTAGAGGCCACATGTGCAGGCAAGATGTGCCTCCTCCCCATCCCAGAGGTTCCTGCTCAGTCTTTCCCAGCATCATGTGACAATGAACAACACGGCTTAACCCTTTACTTCTCAGTGTAGCTGCTTATGATTATTAGTCTTATTATTACCATTTGAAAAGGCACTTCCTCCTCCACTTCAGTTTTCGAGATGGTCTGGAAGCTTCTCTTCTTTGCCTTCTGCTCACCCCTTATTGGCACCATTTTGTCTCTGTTTTTGCTACCACTCTGCATGAACTTACCACTCTGCATGTAGAAATGTATTTTCAAAGAGTATGTGCAGAGCAGAGGCATACGTGGTAAACTGCCTAGATGGTCAAAGCATGGGGTCATTGACAGTCATAAGAACCCCTAGCCAAGTCAGGGATGCCTGCCTCCGTCAGCAGGGTGCCCTTGATAGAGTCATTGGTGTTTTCATTTTACTAGATGATAATTCACAGGTGGCCCTGAAAAAGCCTCTTAGCCTCTTCCAAAAAAGTCTGGAGACTTGAAACCCTGAAGAAAAAAAAAATAATATGAGACTTCAGAGGAAATATTATCAGCTGACCTAAGTGTCTTACTTAGCTATGTGGTTTGGCTCATGCAACAGAGTAGGGCTGAGATTGATGACTTGCAAAGCTTTTTCAACTCGGAGGTTCAGCAATGCTCAGCTCTTAGCTAGCCTGGGAAGGTCTTGGACTTGGCAAGATGGGCTGGGTGGAGTCAGAGGGCTCCTCTCAGATATAATGGGCGTCAGTGTCTCTTGGGATCAGTTTGTATTCACAAAGCACTTGGCAATGCAGCGGGAACAAAAGGATTTTTAGTGGACATAAGTCATTTCAGGCACTCCAATATTGAGACCTTTTGGCAAAGGTACTGTGGGCCCTACTCCATCACCTAGAAGGGTCTCTGGAGATATATATTATAAATGAAATTATCCCCTGAAATGATAACCATGCTTCTTCATTTTAATTTATGCATCTAAAGAAAGGAAGAGACCTGCCTTAGTACGAGACTATTAAATACTAGTAATAGTACAATATGTCAGGCAATGTGCTAGGCAAAGTAAAGCCTTATCTCATTTATGGCTCATAATAATCCTAAGAGGTAAGTATTATTATCTACATCTGAAACTCAGAGAAGTTAATAATGTGTACAAGGTCATATTAGAGAGTAGATCTGGAACACAGACCCCAAACGTCCTGATTCTAATTAATATCTGCGTTACTAACCGCAGTAGCACAATCCTGCCTATTCAAGTCAGAGTCATTGACCTTTTGATCTCCTAAGACAACTCCTGGGATGCTGCCTGCCTTTAACCCACATTTTCCCTAGCTCTGTGTCAGGAAGTGCTTCATAAATACCTCCTGAATGAAGGAATGAGTAAATGGCATGTCACAAGCTGGGGAAGGCCTAAGGCCACATCTCGATGTCTGCAAGGAAAGCCTACCCTGGGCCACCCCCAACACAAACAGGACATTTTCCCAAAGCAGCCAGGGAATTCAAATCCTTTGGAGCCAGGGATCCATGTTTCCCTGTCCAGAAATCCCGCTCAGTCAAAACTCACGGGCTCCCTACACCGCCTTCTTCCGATGGCACAGACTCTAAGCCTTACTGGCCTGCCAACAACCAGGCAGAAAGAAAACAGATGGAAGAGGAGAGCAGTGACTTCCAAGTTAGAATAATTTTCCTCTTTGTATTTGCTGTGCATGGGGGCAAGGCCTTTCCTTATACATAAGGCGTTTGAACTCCTGTGAAGCGTCTTACCAAGTTAGAAGAATAAAGTGACCAAAAGGAGGGAGTTAACAGTGTTTTGTTGCAAAGACGTCTTATCTTGTAAGTTGTTCCCAGGAGGGCCACTAGCCTGGGATCAGGAGAGGGGTATGCCATGTTTTGTTTTGTTTTGTTTTGAATATCGGTTGAAATGAAAAACCGTTCTGGTCACTGTGTCCTAGAAATAAAATGTTTGATGTGGAATAGTGTTCAAGACATGTGACCCCTAAAAAGCCCTTTTGGCCCAATGCTTGAACCATGTTTTCAGTCAAGAATTGCTACCTCAAGTCCCCTCTGTGCCTTTGGCTGTGAAGACCCCAACCAATCATTTCCTTATAAGGCTTCTCTGTTTACATGGCTCTCTCTGCTGAACAGAGCTAATTTATTTTGCCTCCAATGTACCAGAAAGAAAGAGATATGTGTTTCTGTTGCTGAATGGATTCATCCAAGTATTTTTATTTGTTTTAGAGCTGAGTTGGCAGCTGATTCTCACAGGAGAGGCGATTGGCAGCTAAAACACTTTTAAATTAGGTATTTGTCATGATTCAGCCTACTCATAAACCTACAAAAAAAAACAAACCCAAAACTTAAAGGTCAAAGCTAACAACACTAAGATTTGCTGGTTTCTTAAATTAATAAAGTCAGTCGGTGGTCCTTTGCCTACTAGTCTGTATCACTACCAAGATATTTAACTTTGCCTTTATTCTTTTATTGTCCTTCATTTTCCTCAATGCTTTTCCATTTTATGTCTTGTCTTTTTTCCTCTTGCTTATATTTTCCCTTACTCATTGACTCAGGTCTTTCACTCTTTATATCCCCTGATTTTTTTTCTCAATTAACATTGTATGCAGATTGGGAGTAGGGTGGGAGACTTGTGGGAGGTAATGCACTTTGTGAAAGATCCTTCTTGACAACTCTCCGTTCACTTTGCAGAAAACTCCCAGCAGCTTCCACCTGAGTACCCGCCCCTCCCTTGCTAGTTCTTTCCTTCTTTATCTCATCTTCATTGTTTTTCTCCTTTTTCCACTCTTTCTTCCTCTTCAATTTCCTCTGCTTCCTTTACAGAGGGAATAAAAATAGCTAGAACTAATGGAGCACTGAATCAATGCTAAATATAATATTGAGCCTTTTAAATGATGTCATTTGATTATAACTGGAATCCTCAAAGTAAGTGGTTCTCTTAGATCGTATGGCTGAAGGGTCAAATGCCTTGGCCAAGGCAGGCGCAGGTTCCACCCCTTCTGCTGCTTTCCGTGCTATCTTTCCAGATCAGCCTCCATTCTCAACTCTCCCCACCTCAAGTCCCAAGGTTTGTTTTGCTTATTATTACGTATCAGATCTGCAAATATATTTAACATTGCTTTATTGTTTTAAGAATGGCTGTGCTTTTAAATGTACATACACAAAAAAACCTATCATTGCTAAGTTTCAAGTGTGACTTCAAAGCCTATCTTGATTAGAAGTGCATTTATTATTTTCTTTTGTTTTTAGTTTGTAACTATGAGACACTAAAGAAATGCATTTTGGAAATGTTCTTATTTCTCCTGTTTGCTAACTTATCTTAAGCTTTTTCTTATCTACTGTTTAAACTATACATTAAGTTTTTAATTTTAATGACTTTTTAAAAATTTCTTGAAGTGAGCCATATTTTTTCAGATGTCAGTTCCTTTTTGTGATGTCTTATTTGACTTTATATCTGTATCCTTTTGGCATAATAACTGTATAATTCATATTATTATCCAATTACCTCTAGTTCTCAAGGATTCCAAGAATGCTGTTTGCCACATGAGCTAAATTTCCTTCATGGCAGATTGTTTCTTTGAATGTTTTATCATCTTTAATAGAAATATGTCCTTATATGGGGTAGAGTTTTTTTATGTTTGTTTGTTTGGAATCTTTTGTACCCGTGGATGGAATTCCAGAGTAGTTTTAGCATCTGCCAAGTAACCCAAGAATATCATCAGCCGTAGACCAATGTTACCATTTTTTTCTGAGCTTAGGTAATACAAGAAGGTAATACAATTAGGTCATGTAATTTCAAATCATGAACCCTGCCAGAGAGACTAGCATCTTTATAAATGATCAGGAGAGTCTCTTTTCTCCTCCAAAAGTCCAGATAGTGGCATACAAATGTCTTTGCCATGTCTGTATATCTATGATAGATTTTTCCCCCCCAGTCCATCCATTAATAAACACTTTGAGATTTTGAATCTTCGTAGATGGTCTTGGTTTTAATTCCCTGCCTTACATGGTCCCAAGGCATCTCCTCTGTCTCTGTAAGGTCAATATAAATGTTGTCCCTAGTTTAATTAGAGACACGTTCCAGACACACCTTCTGCCATTTTTTCTTTTCCCACTGTTACTTTTTTAAATCCCCTTGTGAGAATATTTTTTCCATTGATTTTTTTAGAGTAGAGGGGAGGGAGGAGTGGGAGAGAGAGTTAGGGGGAGGAGAGAGAGAGGGAGGGAGGGAGAGAGGGAGGAAGGAGAGAGAGAGAGAGAGAGAGAGAGAGAGAGAGAGAGAGAGAGAGAGAACATCAATGTGAGAGAGACACATCTATTGGTTTGCATCCTGCACGTACCCCTAATGAGGCCAGGGATCAAGCTTGCCATGGAGCTACCTGCCCTTGACCATGAATCAAACCCGAGACCCTTTGGTCCTCGGGTCAATGCTCTAACCACTGTGCAACCAGCCAGGGCTCCTCCCTGGTTTTCAGGCTCTCTTCTGATTCTGGCACCTGTGGATTGTCTGTTCTCAGCCATGACTTCAAAAGAACATATGCTATATTTTATCTAGAATTTCTATATTTTTTATTAGATGGATTTACAGATTATATAGTCCATTAATTTACTAGAACTGTAAGTACATTATTCAATATCTTAAAACATATTTTAAGTTAAGATAAGGAGAAAAATGTGCATGAACTCCATCTTGTGTTTATTAGAAAAACAAAGCAAAAGCATCAAACTTCCCTGTGCTACTCTTTCTGACTATACTTATTTTTCATAAAAGTCAAGCAGATACAGCTATACTACTTGATTTCCCACTGTTAAAAGAATTCCAGAAGCTTTGAAATTACTGGTCTGAAGAGACCATCTAAAATATCAAATAGCATTGAATCTCACTCTATAATGATACCCAGAGGTTGCCTAGGTTGATTTTTAAGACCTTCAAAGTTACATAATCTTGGAAAAATACCTTAACATATGAACAAAAATTGTATCTACCCGAAAGGTTGTTAAAAGAGATAAATGAAATAAAAAGGTAACACACTTAGTCTAGTACCTGGTCATAGCATCCACAGAATAAAAGCAGGTAATAATAATAGAAGTAGTATTAAAGTAGTATTTGGTCACCAAATTCCAGATGCTGGAATTTTGTTAGTGTTTAAATTAATTAACATAAGGGATAAACACTGAGAAAGGCATCTGGTACGTTGTGGGCATATGTCGGTTTCCTTCCTCTCTTTATTATTACTTGTATTAGCACAAATCTAGATTTGTTACCATACTGGTCTATATCTTCAATTAGGTATAAAGAAGGAAGTTAGTAAATAAATTCAAGTTCTTCAAAACTAATCACCATGAGTTATTTGATCATAAAGAAGGTCTTTTATGGAGTAATTATGCTGATCCTGCAGAGAGTGGTCACCACATTTTCTTGGCTATGCTTCATGCAGCACACTTAGGAATTGCTCACATAAAAGCCTTGGCTTGTAGCTTTGTCCAGTGGCCTGGAACTGATTCTGATATTGGAAAGATTATAAAGTAGTATTGTACATGGCAGGCTACTCAGCATAACTCAGCACATGCACCTACTATTCCAGAAGGTGAGACCAAAACTCTTCGCCAATAATTCATATCGATTTCTACATTTTACCTCATGAATGATATTGATTTCAGTAGAATTCATCTCAAAATACTTCATAAAGTTCCCACTTTTATCTCACATATTCTGGTACAATTAGAATATCTCTCTGCCAAATTTTTTTTTTGCAATAGTGAATTCTGGGTATCTTTGCAAAGGGAATAACTATATGAATGTCATGTCCAAAGTTAAATCTCACCACTCAAAAAAAAAAAAAGTTAGTTTGAAAGAATACTGTGTGTACAATATGCATCTCAGATCCAACCATAAATGTTTTGATTTCCTCCTTGTATAAAGTCTGGAAAAATCTAGACGTTTTAAGTATTTTTTTTGCCTCCTGGAAAGTGGAGACTTCACATAAAGTTTTAGGTAGTGCATCCCTTTGACCTTGGATAACTTTCCCTCAAAAAATTTACATAGCAAACAAAGAGCGAATACCTTTCCTGGAAAAGAGACACTTGGATCAGTGAGACTCTAAAGCAGTTAAACTGCTTTTCACAATAATGAAAAAGGAGGCAACAATGGATTTCTGGAAATACCCCCCTTCGAGGGGTATTTCTTTCCTACATATGTGTGCAGATCACACTGCTTAGTCTGAGACTCATGAATGTGTGCTTTTGTCGTTGAATTGTCCTTCTCACATCCTGACCATGAGTGACCAAGCCTAAACAAATTAATAAAAAAAAAAACTTACACTTTTTTTTTTTTTTTTTTTTTTTTTTTACCAATAAGGTGTTTTTCTTTCTGGAGGAACTTAGCTAAGCAGCTACTCCAACTATGTGAACTAATATAGAATAAAATCCAATATATATCACCCCGTATTATAATCTTTACACCTATTTATTCCACCCTTCTATTTATTATCCTCTCCCTTGATTCTTCCTCTTTTTAGATAACATTACATTACCTTCTATCACCCCAAAAGTGATAGAATTACCCCATAAAGTCTAAAAGAGGTATCCTTAAGCACTAGCCAATTCTTATCCAAATTGTGATTCAAGTTAAGTACCCCAATTCCTTCTCAGTCTCATGTCTGCCATCTTCAACATGTGGCTTCCAAGTTACTATGCCCATCTGCCTCGCACTGTGCAAGGGAAAAAATCATGGAGGTTGAAGCACAGGAAATTTTATGGCCAGATAGTGAAGTAGTATATGTCATTACTACTCAGATTCCACTGGATGTGAGCCAGTTATAAGACATAGATTTAAAGGAGTCTGGAAAAGTTACTCCCACTGCCCACCTAGGAAGTAAAGTGAATGGGTTTGGCAAAGAGCTGGCCAGTGTTAAATCACACTATCTTTGTTTCCTCATCATTCAGTTTTAAGTGGGAAGTTCACAGTTGTCCTTGGGAGGCTACAATTCTCATTTCTAACTTTCTGCAAGCTGATGGCAGTGGGGGATTTTTCTATTCTAGAATTCAGAGGAGTTAACTGCTTGTATATGTTCCTCGTGCTCTGTGTGTGCCTCTAGTCTTTACAGTCACTCTAGATCAGGAGGCAAGATCAAAACCAGAGAGAGAGAGAAGAAGCAGCAGGATCCTCACCACATGTTAGTAGGGGTATAAAGAAGGGAGCCAGACTGGGTTTGCTCAAGTCCAACCTGGATTTGGCTGTTGATCCCTTACTCATAGGGCATGATGAATAGATTTAAAAATAGGTCCAGTTGGCCCCAGCCAGGTGGCTCAGTTGGTTGGAGCATCATCCCATACACCAAAAAGGTTGTGAGTTCAATTCCCAGTCAGGGTACGATTCCTAGGTTGTGAGTTTGATCCCCCATCAGGGAGGGTACAGTTCACAACCAATGATGTTTCTCTCTAAAATCAGTAGGGGGAGGAGGGTGAAGGCCTGTGCTGTGGGGAGGGAGTGGGCTGGGAGAGGTCAATGGGTGGAAAAGGAGACATATGTAATACTTTCAACAATAAAGAATTTTAAAAAAAACATATCCTTGGGTGAGGATTTAAAAGAAAAATAGGGACAGCTGAATTATTACAAACAAACCTCAATTATCTCCATGTAGACTGAGATGATTATTCTCAATACATATAAATTAATTGGAAACTTATTCTGGATCTCTGTATATATCTATTCTATTTTCATATAATTTTTTTTTCCTGCAAAAATCAGTTTCCATGATGATATGGAGCTAGATCAATGTGGCTCCCTACTAACATAATTGAGTTCATTAAAACTGAGTCATGTAAATTTCAGAGCACAGATAGGCTTGTATGACATCAGTGTTAAAGATTCAGAAGGCCATTCTAATTGAGGGCTGGTTAATAGCAGAGCCTTGAAGTGCATTTCATTGGTGCCACCTGACGTTGGCCTCTCAGCTATACCTCCTGGGACTCAGGGGCTACCAAATGAAAGATCAATACCACCTCACTTTCCTGCCAAGGATGCACCTGGACTTTTTACACACATTACTAATGCATATGAACAGATGTTAAATATTTTAAATGACTGGGAGAGGCTAATTTGTAAATTTGGGTTATGACTTCATACTTATCTTTTTAAATTTAACAAAGCACTTTGACAGGCTCTGTGGAGAGGTGGAGGATGGATAACAATGAATAAGTAGCCTAGGTCACTAGCATTGTTGTGGGAGGAGATAAGAAATATTGGTCAAAGGGTACAAAAGTTCAGTGGGATGAGTAAGTTCTAAAAATCCAGTGTACAACATGGTGACTATATACACTAATAAAAAAGAAACATGGTAATTGGCGTACAGCCTCAAGGTAAAGCTGGCCCAGAATTAAAAAAGAAAAAGAAAAAAAGGAGCAGTTGGGAACTTCAGTCACTCCCAGCCTGAAAACAGCCCTCAGCCCCTCACCCAGACTGGCCAGGCACCCCAGTGGGGACCCCCACCCTGATCCAGGACACCCTTCAGGGCAAACCAGCCAGCCCCACCCATGCACCAGGCCTCTACCCTATATAGTAAAAGGGTAATATGCCTCCCGGCACCGGGATCAGCGTGACAGGGGACAGCACCCAAACCCCCTGATTGCCCTGCAGCTCTGTGTGTGACAGGGGGCGGGGCCCCAACCCCCTGAGCAGCCCTGCTCTGTGCCTGATACGGGGGAGCTCCCCGACCCACGGGCCCTGCTCTGTGTGTGATGGGGTAGAGCCATAACCTCCCCATCTGCCCTGCCCTGAGTGTGAGAGTGGCGGCGCCCCAACCCCCTGATCCGCCCTGCTCTATGGGTGATAGAGGGCGGTGCCCCAACCCCCTGATTGGCCCTGCTCTGTGCGTGACAGGGGGTGGCGCCGCAATCTCCCCATCGACCCTGCCTTGAGTGTGACGGGGGACGGTGCCCCAACCCCCCAATCGGCCCTACCCTGAGCGTGACTGAGGGTGGCATCACAACCTCCCAATCTGCCCTGCTCTGTGCATGATGGGGCGGCACCCCAACTCCCCAATCGGCCCTGCTCTGAGCCCGACCAGGGCGCTGCACCTAGGGATTGGGCCTGCCCTCTGCCACCCGGGAGCAGGCCTAAGCCAGCAGGTCGTTATCTCCCGAGGGGTCCCAGACTGCGAGAGGGCACAGGCTGGGCTGAGGGACCCCCCTTCCCCCCCGAGTGCACAAATTTTTGTGCACCGGGCCTCTAGTAGTTAATAATACTGTATTGTATACTTAAATTTTTCTTTAAAAAGTTAATCTAAGTGTTCTCATGCCGGGAGCCGGTCCATCCTTGCTGTTTCAAGGGACCTGGCATATATAGCATATGGTTCTTAATATGTCTGCTCACCTTCTTGGCGCTGTGTTTTAACCAAAGTCACCTCTCCGAGAAAGGTTGAATCCCCAGGTAGGGATTTTCCCCTGAAGTTAGGGAGGGAATAAAACCCCTCAACTAAGTGCCAGGCGGGTAATTAATCCCTTTAACTACGAACAATCATGCTTAAACTACATAATCTTTTCTCCCTGGAATGGAGATAAGAAACGCCCTAACCTTTGTAATAGAGATTGATAGGATTGAATCAACTGGTATAAATACAGTTGTAACAAGACAGAAACACTCAGAACTTAGAACAGAATCAAGAAGACAGAACCTACACGGAGCCTAGAGACAGAAGAACTTTGCTGGAGAGAGCATGCTGGAGGATCCTGGAGAGGGACTGGCCTCGGAGCCTAGAGACAGAGCCTAGCGGGAGAACATGGCAAGGGATCCTGGACTGAACCTGACTACAGAGATTGGCAGGAGAACCTGACTGGAACCTGGACACTGAACCTGACTGGAGAGCCTGGACAGAACCTGGCTGGAGAACCTAGCAAGGGAACATGGCTACAGAACCTCGCTGGAGATCCGAAGCAGAACCTCTCTGGAGATCCGGGCTAGAGATCCTGGTTAGGCTGCTGATCAACTGAACACTGTCTCAGTGTCATTCCTTCTTCGCCGACTCCGTCCACACCTTTGGGGACCCCTGGACCTGCTGGGGTTGGACCCCGGCATTCTCACCATTTTAAAAAATCATAATCGTGTGAGGTGATGGATATGTTAATTAGCTTGATTATGGTAATTATTTCACAATGTAAAAAATTATATTGTATGCCTTAAAATGTACCATTTTTATTGGTAAGTTATACCTTAAGCTGGATAAAAAAAATATATAACTAGAATATATGGCATGACATAGTAGTGATGAAGCAGAAATATAAATAAGGTATAATGGCAGTACTTGTATTACCTTCTTGTATTACCTAAGCTTAGAAAATAATGGTAAAATGGATTAATTCTAATTAGGCAGTATCTAAGAGGGCTCATAGAGGAAATATTTGAGTTGGGTGGGTCTTGAAGGAAGATTTGATTACCGATGGTGGAGATGATGCAAGAAAATTTATGTGGCAAAGAGACAGAAATAAGCAAGGTCATATGTTTGGGGAGTAGAAAGTGATCTGATTCCATGGAAGCAGTGCAGTCATTGTTTAATAAATATTTATTCAGTGTCCATTATGTGTCAGATACTATTATAGGCACTTGAGCTGCATCAGGGAATAAAACAGATTATATTAAAACACAATGAAACAAAATCCCTGACTTGGATCCTTTAGGTGGAAGGAGCATAGAGAATGTAAGAGAAAGAAAGGAGTAAAAGGGTTAAGCTCAGTATATTGAGGGCCTTGAATCCTTTGCTAATAAGCCAAAGAGGCTGAGTTTAGAACAGAGATAGGGAAGTCCTTGCATCGAGGTGAGAACGAAAGCTCTGAATGAGTAGGGTTCCACAGAGGGGAAACCCCCTGAGAGAATTTTGAGGAACACCAACGTCAAATGTGGAGGCTCAGAGACCAGCTGGTGGAGTCGACTAAACATAAGGTTCCTGAAGGAAGGGATGGTACTTGTCTCTCTACCGCTGGATCTCCAGTGTCTCTAGCACAGTGCTCTCATCATAGTAGGTGCACATTATTCTTTTAAATGAATGCATTATTGAAAGAAACCAGATCAGAGAGTGGGAACACTTTAAGTGAGCATGAATTTAACATTCTTCCCAAATGTTCAATCAGATAAGTGACTATGCTGTTTATTCTGTTTGCTTCTCCAACCCCCAAATCCATTATCCACCCTTCTCTGCCTTGCTCTCGACAAACTGCATTTTCTGGACTTTCTTGCCCTTTGTTAAGTTTGGGTTAACCAATGGGAGACATCAGCAGGACATCACAGGGTAAGAGTAGAGGCAAGTAAGGAATTTCTCCTCTTCTTTCTGCTGGCCAGTGGCTTTGGCAAAGACTGGTGCTCCTCTACTAAGGCCACAGCTCCTATCAGATTGCTCCAGGTTTTGTTTGTTTCTGGTAACACTCCTCTTTCCGCTTATTGTTTCAGGTCTTTTCTGCTCTGGCTAATCCCTGGACACCTCACCACTCCTTTGGCTCCTTTAACCTCCCCGCCGGGTTATTTCACTTCACTAAAATTCCCTTTGTTAAGATTACACCCTTTAATGTGCTGTTTTCTACTGTGACCATGCCTGACGAAGTTATTAAAAATCTTAAAAAGATCATTCAAGATATAGGGATACTGTTGATGATCAGATCATGGTGGGGGATCTGAATCCAGGTGGGATAAATCTAACCAGTCGATAGTAATATGAAAGTTGCAACTGTGAGTGGAGACCTTTTCTTTTAAGTAATATGAGGGTGAATGAAAGGAGAAATCCTGGGACGTGAAGAAGAAAGGGCAAGGGAAGATTTTTGAAGGTTTTTTTTTTTTTTAGGGTGGAAAAGAATTCAGCCTATAAACATGTTGAATGGAATGAGCCAGTCAAAAACAACAGAATAGAAATGTAAGTCTCAAAGATGATAACTAATGGAGCACTATTCCAGAAAAATCAGACTCAAGAGCACTGGTTAAAACCTATGAAAAAGTAGGGACTTATTCTGGAACAGGAAAGAAAAATATAAAGTTGGTGGAGAATGGAGATGGAATTGGTGATGAAAAGATGAAAGCTGAGAAAGACTATATCTGAGAGGTTCCTCCTTTCTGTACAACATATCATGTAGTAATATTTGCTAAGATGATCTTAGGAGACTTCAAAATTTGAGAGAAATGGAAAAAAAGAATAGGATGTAGAATTTAGTTTTTTTCTACAAAATGGTGTTGGGTGACAGATGATGAAAACTCTGCTTTTGCATTCTTTTTTTAAATATGTTTTTATTGATATCAGAGAGAGGAAGAGAGAGGGAGAGGGAGATAGAAACATCAATGATGATAGAAAATCATCAATCATCTGCTTTCCACACGCCCCCTACTGGGAATCAAGCGCACAACCCGGGCATGTGCCCTGACTGGGAATTGAACTGTGACCTCCTGGTTCATGGGTTGATGCTCATGAACCACACTGGCCGGGCTGCTTTTGTATTCTTTTGTATTCTTGATTTTGCAACGATGAGTAGGATGGATTAGAGAAGAAGAAAACCACCATATTCGTGGAAATTTCAATAGTTTAGGGGAGAATTGATGAGGGTTTGATCTGGGTAGAGAAAAGTGAGGCTGAACGAGGATGCTGAATTTATTGGGATCTATGTTCAACACTATAGAAGGCACAATAGAGATTTCACAAAGCACAAGAAATATACTTCCTACCTTCCAGGAGCACACAGGTAGCTGGGAAAGCACATGACAAAGACTGGATGGAGTAAAGACTATTGAACAAGGAGTCAGAGCCAGATTCTAATCCCTGCCTGCCACTTACTCAGCATCACATCCTGGGTAATTTATTTCCCTATTCGCCTCTCAGCATCCTTGTTTGACCAATGTAGGAGTTAAAAACTGATGGTCTCTAAACACCATTCTTGAACAAAAGAAACCAGGGTTCCTTGGAGAAATACCTGATGCTAGAGCGAGGGCAGGTAAAATAGAAGATGAGCCTAGAGAACCTTGCAGTACAACAAAGGCCGTGCTCACCAAACAAACAGATGGGAATGTGTCAAAAGGATGCAGAAGCCCATACCTGAAGGAGCTCCCACTGGTTGAAGTTGGAGCACGTTGATCAACAAATTAAATAGCATAGTATTGGATTGTAAGTCAAAATATAAAATAAATATACATGAGTACATATTGGAATAAATAAATAATTGAGTTGAAATGGGGGAGAAAAGTCAAGTCCCTCTTCCAGAAGAATTCCAAATAATATATGCAGATACTCCCCCCTCCAAGATGTGAAGCTTGTCTCTGCCCTTCCTGAAGACACACCTGTAAAATGACCTAGGCTTAGTGACTTGTTTCCAAAGAATAGAATAAGGAAAAAGAAAACAGTAACTTTATACTGGAGAAACCTGGCAGCAGGACATTAACCAAGGGGTGGAGGTTAATATCACAGTAATGTCATCAACTCTCAATATAATGTGATCAAAAGGGCTCTTCACCCCTGTGGTTGTCTTCCCCAAAACCCAAAACCTCAACCTACTCATGTGAAAGACATCAGACAAAGTCAGACTGAAGGACATTCCACAGGGTCCCTTGCCAGTACTCCTAAGGACTGACAGGGTCACTAAACAAAGAAGAAAGTCTGAGAAACAGTCACAAATCAGAGGAGACATGACAATTAAATGGACTGTGCTGTCCTGGATTGAATCCTGGAACAGAGAAAAAGGACCTTAATGGGAAAAAGGATGAAATTCAAACAAAGCCTGGAGTTTAGTTAATTGAAGAAGAAAAAAAGTTGATGGTCTCTAAAGTCTCTTCCAGCTGGTAGCTATAAGAATAGCATTTATTATCTAATTGCTTCATAACTGTGCTCATATTGCTTATAAAGTGCCAAGAACACGAGGTAAAGGAACCATGAAAGCAGAATGGAAGGCTTTAATCAACATTTTTTTTCTTTTGTAACTTCCTGTAGTTGTGTGTTTCAGTGACGTCGTATGTGGTTAGCTCAAAGCCATTTTTGAGGCAATAAAGAAGTGTTTAGGTGAAGGTCTCTCTGTAATTTTCCCAAGTCAATGCTCACCTCTGCCCTAGTAAGGACAGTTTCAAGTGAGCCAGCAGGTTGTCATCCATTTGCAAGCCTAAATGTTTGAGTCTCCTAGGCAGGGCCATCACACCGAAGCACACTGTGAAACTGTTGCCATGGTGATGGTCATGGTGACGGGACTACCTTTGGCTCATTTGATTTTCCTGGACAGTCTCTTTATGGAACCCCAATGTGAAATCGTGCTGGCTCTGATTCATGACATTTTCCTGAGTCTTTATAATGTTTCTTTTTTCTAAGTAAGCAATTTCAGGTCAGGTAAAAATGTGAGTAAATCATGCCTGGCTCTTGTTCCAGATGTATCAATTTCTGTTCATTCCCTTTTTCCCTTTCATGGCTTTGGGACAATAAAAATAAGCAGTGCCTCCACCCTGGAGCCTTTCTGAGTATGCAATATATAAATGGTATACCGTGTAGGGAGCAATATTTCCCTACCTTGGTCATTACTGACCGTAGCGTTTTCTCTGGCAATTATCTGAAACAGCAAGAACGTGGAGTAATGATTTTGGCACACTCACGACCCTGGGAGGATCAAAGAGGCTAATGTGACAGTTCATGAAACGGGGAGGAAGCAAACCGTCCCCCACTGCCAACACTAACACAGCTCTGTGCTTGAGAGTCTAGGAGAGCCCGGTTGCCAAGTGTCTGCCTGCATTTTCTCTGAGGGGGCCAGGCCCGGAGCAGGTCAGGGAAATTAAGGCTTTTATCAAGCAGACACCGTGCCTCTCTTTGAGGATGGCCAAAGTCTCACTCACTGCTGGTAACTGCAACACATGTGGTCTTTTCAAAAGAGGACATGAATATTTTCATTAACTGGGAAACAAGGTACCCGCATGAGACTTTATTTATTTGGAATACTTAGGGCAGAGCTGAAAGGAGTTGGTGAAGAAATTAAGAGGGAAGGCTCTAGAGACAGATTGCCTGGGTTTTAATCCTGGCCCTTTCATGTTCCATTCTGTGTAACTTGAGCAAATTTTCTAAGCTTTATGCCTCAGTTTTCCCAATAAAAAATGATAATAGCATCCAAGTTACAGGATTGCCCTGGCAATAAATAGATGTACTTATAGCCCTACCTGGCACCTGGTAAGTCCTCAGTAATGTCAGCTGCTTTATTATTTTCATTTTAAGCATTATTATTCAGGAAAGAAAATCATTAGGTTTTGTGATGCCCTATTAGCTGACTGTTCATTCTTCAAGTATTTACTGAGGGCTTAAAATGTGCTAGGCATTGTGCTAAGTACTGTAGATAATTCAGGAACAAACAAGTCTAGTTTTTTTGCCACCAAGAATGTCTATTCTGGTGGAAGAAATAAGAAAAATGTGCACAAAGGACTATACTGCATGAGAGAGTACTTTTTTCTCTGGAGTGGCACTGATTAGAAAGTTATTTGGGATTTCGAAAAAAGAGGTGAATCACTTTGTAAGTGGGTTGGGGCACTCTTTATCGAGAATGTAACACTTGGCCGAACATGAATAACTAGTGGAATTTTTTGTTTTAATGGGGGAGACTAGTGCAGGTGTGGGTGGTGGCAGGTAGAGGAGAGGGGACAGGGAAGAATCAAGACAGATGAAAGGCAGGAGGAAGTTGCTGAAAAAGTACTTGAGAGACAGGAGAGTGATATCCAAATCCAGGGCTGAAACCAGGGGTTCTCGGTGGAGAGAAATCCACAAAGGTAGGAAGGGTTCAATGGAGGGCTTTGAATAGACTTGGCCAAAGGAGTTCAGATCTTTATTTCATTAAGAATTTGGGTGCCTTTAGGAATAAATTAGTAGTGCTGTGAATTTTGGATTAGAAGTGTGTTCCAGAAACTGACTCTGAAACAATGTCCTGCCATGCCACTAGCCCTTTCCCATACAACGCAGAGTTATTTCCATCATTTATCGCCAGTACAGAAGTACTAAAAAAATTAAAAGTTAAATTTAACAAAATAGCTTAACAAAATACTAGTTCCTCAAAAAATTGTGTGTTATGGGTTTTACAATTATAGAGTACTTTTACCAAAGGTTTTAGAGAGCACACGATAATTCAGCTCAATAATTTTCATAAATGGAATTTGCCAGCTGAGATTTCTCTTTTAAGTAAAGATAGTAACTGCTGAAGGAGTTAGCAGATCACTCTGGCAGGGGTGGCTTTTGGAGACCTGGACTGGGTTTTCCAAACGCAATCCAATTGACGACCCCAAAATTCTATTGATACTAAGTTCTTGGTCTGATAAGGACAGAGTTGCAGGTCAGCTTATGCTGAAGAATGTTCCAGTACCCTCTTATCCTAGTTAAAACTGGGATAGCTGCCTGGATTAATTTGGGGTATGTGAGACTTTGATCCTCTGAACAGATGTTATATTGACATCCTGAGCAGCTATGACCTTCCTTTGCTCCTCTTTGTGGAACCTTGAGAAATAAATCCTGAGTGAGTGTGACAAAAGTCTCTAAGAGTCTGCCTATGCTTATTAAAAACGAGTGAAGTCTCTCTAACCAACAGATGAGTTCTTTGCATCTGGGGAAAGAGAGTTGGATTCATTCTGCATCATCAATTATAAGTTTCTAGCTGAGGTCCAACAGTTGAATATTTATTTCAAGCAATGATGGAAGAGGCAAGAAGAGCCCTGTTTGATTTTCTAGATCCAAGGCTGTATTTTGAGCTGCCTTTTAGAAAAATGCTTTTACTTAAACACTGAGCCAACTTGATTTGGAACTGTCACCACCAAGAGACAAAACGTCTGGAATACTTGCAGTGTCATTTCTGGGTAGTCTGTTTTTTATGACTTGTCATGCATTACTGAAGAAGGACGAGTGAATACTGTGTAGGATGGGGCCTACATGAAACCATTAGTGCTGTCAGAGCAGGCAGAAACAAGACCACCAGGCACAACAGGAGACCACCCAACACAGAACATGAGCTCCCATTAGCAACATCTCCCAGAATATATGCTCTTGACATTTGCATTTCAGAATGTTGAGCCACTAAGAATGCAGCAAGATAATTATTGTTTTGTGATGATGTTTAGCAACTCTCACGATGTGGACCACCAATTCTGGTTTGGGTTTCTTCTTTTTATTAGCACCATCTGAGAATGTCTGTGGTAGAGGCTTTGGTGAATTGCATCTGTCCTGTGGCCAAAGGAATGAAAGGAAGAGCAACTTGGTTTGTTAATATGGAAGAGTTCAGCAACAAAAGCCCAAGACACATGTCTGAAAAAGGCTTCATTGAGGGCTTTTTACTTCTTCTTCTTCTTTTTTTTTTTTCAAAGAAAGCATTCCAGAATGTTTTACTACTGCTTCTTAAAGTATACTCCATATACAAATAGCCTTGTACTAATTTCAGGGCTGCAGTGATATCTTTTATCCAATAAACCTTTCTGGTCAATATCTCTGAAAGACCCACTTGTCTCTTGATTAAAACAAACGAAAAACACATCCCCCCCCCCGCCCCAGAGGTCAACATAATTCTTCAAAATAAGTTCTTTATCTTTTAAAATTTATTTATTAAGGAAAAATCACTCTCTTTTCTCGCCTTCCTCTCCTTTCTCTGAGACTCTTTTCCTTGCCTTTATTTCATTTTATTCCATCTCTTTTATTGAATGTCTAGGTCAGCTTTAAAAATCTGAATTCACCAATTTTAATTCCTGTCTGACTCATTTACTTTTTGATGACACATTTCTTTGCTTATTGTTGTTACTGTCTTCTCTTTTATTCTTACTCCGTTAACAGTTTTTGAAGTTTATTTACAGATTTTCCTAGATGTTTACAATTCATTACCCAACTTTATATCTCCCTCACCTTTATGATTTCAATACCTTTTAAATTCAATTATTTTTCAAGAAAGTTTTTCTTCTTTTGAGAGTTTTGGATTTCAAGAGAATGAATACCTAATCCTTAAATCAGCAACTCAGCATTTTAGTTTTTTATTGGAACTTATTCAGATAGCAGATCTTTTTGTAAAATTGGTTTAACAGATCATAGTTGTCATTGTTCATAAAATCAACCTTTAGTGGAAATAACAAGAAAGTATCCTATAGAGTGGTTACGTTTTATATTTAATGCATAAATCTCTTGATTAAAACCTTTGACAAAAATAAATCACAATTTTCTTCCACTGAAGCCAATCTCTAGAGCAGTGTCAAAGTTGAACTGGAACTCTTTACCGTTCTAGTGTATTATTCAAGTAACCAACATCTGCTGTGTTACAGGCAAGATTCTGATCCAAGTAGTATTCATTCGGGAGGATACATCTTATAAACCTTTTCAATTCAACAAGAGCAGAATAAGTTGAAATCGTGCACAGTGCACGATAAATACTTGGTGAACAAATGGCAGAAGCAGAACATAACTAGAGAAAGATGTAGGCAGAAACATAGGGAAAACTGTAAAAGGGCTGAAAGAAAACAGTCACGAAGGTCATGGGTTTCACAGCTGAAATCTCTGTTTCACCTCAACACACACATGATTTGTTTTGGAACCCACTGTATACATCACGATTTCCAGTAAGTGAACCCCAAATTGAATTCCACCCTGGAATGGTAAGGTTTCCAAATACTAAATTATTTACCAGTTATGGATAATCCGAATTTTTCATCAATTTACCCAATCCTCTTTTGATGACCATTTGCTGGTATCCTTATGAGAAATTCTGAGTTTGTCATATTGGCATAGAAATTCACTGGCTTTCTTTGTATCAGTTTGTCTTCTTTGTCACTCAGGAGACTTCTCTGCTTTCCCAGGCCCTCCATCATTCTTTCAACCCCAGGGGCTGATCTTCCATTTCCTGAGGGGTGGAAGCTTGGCCCAAATGTGTGTAATCCTGAGGTTTCCCCTGGGGTCCTGGATGGTGGGAGGAGGTAGTTCTTGGTTCAAAGATGGTGTCTCAGGAGATGAATCATAGAATACAATTAACTGAGCATTTGTCAAAAATACTGGCATGTGCACACGTCCTTTAGCTCCCCAAAGATTTGCCTTTTGCTTTGCTAACATCAGGATATTTGCCAGCCGCATGGAAAGACCGCCAAGCACATCCAGCTCGTGAAGCCAGAAGGCTGCTACACTTGACTATCTGGAAACCATTCACTCACTTGGGAGGTTCTGTGGCCTCTTTATTTCCTTGGAAACAAGGCCCACCCAATGATTTCAAGAGCACATGGCAGCACAGTTTGAACAGACAGACAAGCTATGAAAGTTGGAAATCTGTGGCTCCTCTCCTTCCCCATTTAATGCAACACATTCTTTTCTCAACCTCATAGGTTTACAGCCTCCCAAGACCTTTCCCATGGAAGGCAAGAGAACCTAGTGTCAAGTTGAGATGAATGATTAGGAAAATGTGTAGCTACTGAGAGTGAGATTCCCAGTTGAGTATCAGTGGTGACCACAGGAGGTGAGGGTTTGCCTTTTTTCCGTCGGTTGTCAGGAGTAATTGAGAGAAGCAGAGGCCTCTGGTTTGCCTCTCAAGCTGTGAGCTGCGCTTCTCAGTATTATCAAGGGTTCACTGGGTAGAAAATAAAGCTTCCTTCCCGTTTCTCTTTCCTTGGCAGGCTGGCAGTGGGCTTTCATTATCTCCTTTCCATTCTCTAAATGGGAAGCAGTACTTTAGTAATGGTCTTTCTAGTTTATATAACTAACTACATTACTTTCTTGCTTTAAAACCTCTAGTGCCACCATCTGTAGAATAAAGTTTATTGTTTTTTGCAGGATACCTGAACTCAAGTCTTGCCAAATTATGGGGCAAATTATTCCAGCCCTTCAAATTATCATGTTCTTTTGAATTCTCACTGTACTAGGGCCTAGAAAAGCTTTACAATAGTATCTCTCTGGTTCAAGAGTGGGTTTTTTAAAAATTTTTATTATCGATTGATTGATTTTAGTGAAAGGGGAGAAAGGAGAGAGTGAGAGAAACATTGATTTGTTGTTCCACTTATTTATGCATTCATTAGTTGATTCTTGTATGTGCCCTGGCTGGAGCAAGAATGAGCTTTCATATAAGAACTTCATAAAGCAATTGGGTGGCACTTGACTCAGGGCTCTTGTCCATCATCGTTGACAGTGAAGCTTTCATAGGAAAAACAAACAAGTAAAAACTGGTCTGACAGAAACTAATATGAAAGCATCTGGTATAATATCTAGCAGGGTGGAGGTCCTCATTAAATGTTTATTGATGTAAAGAAAGAAAGGAGGAGGGGAAGGAGGGAGAGAGGAAAGGTGGGAAGTGCTTTTTCAAACAAAAGAATGGACCTAACATTCAAGTTGCTTAGTGTCTCAAAGATCATTCAGATACAACATTTGGGCCTCCTCAGATATTCTATTTGTAGAATTTGTGGCTCACATTTGAAGTGAAGTTTTGAATTTAATGTCAAGGAATATTTGGAAAACCTATTTTTGTTGATGTTTCTTCTCATACATTTGCTTAACTGAAATAACTTGGCCTTTTGGCCAAAGCTGTTGTGTAAGAAATATTTTATTTGTAATCACACAGATCTAAGTGCCAATATGACACTAATGAATCACATGGAGCTATGCCTCTACTGGCCATTTTACTATGTTTGGGTTGCACTATGGTTAAATTTTCATAGTCATTCTTCTGTTGAGCAAACACAAACACAATCTCAGTCCCTACTAACACCAAGAATGAACACTGGACTTATCATCAAGATTGTTAGTGACCCTGACCAGAGTAATTTTGGTGGGCTGATGAAAGCAAACGGCTGAATGGAGAGGAATTAAGAGATAATGGGAGGTAAAATTTGGAGAGAGAAAGCAAATATATACAACTATTTTGAGAAGTTTTTCTATAATGGGTAGCAGAAAATGAGATGGTAGCATGAGAGAGAAGTAGGATAAAAAGACTGTCAGGGTTATTTTATTGTTGTTTTGTGGTATGGATTGATTTATGTTCCCCCCCAAATTCATATGTTGAAGCCCTAAGCCTCAGTATCTAACAATGTGACTATACTTGGATATAGATCCCTTGAAGAGGTTATTAAATTAAAATGAGGCTGTTATGGTGGGCCCTAAGCCAATATGACTGTTTTTCCTTATAGAAAAGGAGACTAGACACTGTACAGACACCAGGGATGTGCTCAAACACAGAGGGAAGACCATGTGAGAACACAGTGGTCTGCAAGCCAAGGAGAGACAGGGGAAACCAAACCCAGTAAATTCTTTTTTTTCCCCCCTTTATTGATTAAGGTATTACAAATGTGTCCTTATCCCCTCATTTTCCCCCCATCCCCCACTCATGCCCTCACCCCCCTGGTGTCTATATCCATTGGTTATGCTTATATGCATGCATACACGTCCTTTGGTTGATCTCTCCCACTTAGCCCCACCCAGTAACTTCTTAAAGTTGTTAACTCTTGAACTTCTAGACTTCAGGATTGTGAGAAAATAAATTTATGTAGTTTAAACCACCCAGTCTGTGGCATTTTGTTATTGCAGTCCTATGAAACTGAGTTGTATTTGTTTTGTTTTGTTTCTGTTGGGGCGGGGGGATTTTTAAGATAGACGAAATAATAGCATTTACCTGTTTTCAGAAAATACCCAAAGGGAAATTTTTCTATCTAGGAAACAGAGGAGGAAAATTAATGAAGAGACATTTGTTGAGAAGGTGAAAGTGAATGGGGTTGGTCTTTGTTATTCATTTCCCAGAGAACCTCTTAGCCTTAGGCCTCAGTCAAGGACCCTAAAGTAAATCTTCTCTGATTTCTTGAGAGTTATTGTACACGAATCAGTAAACTTAATAAGAGGAAACCCTACCAAACCTGGGTTTCTGGAAAAATTGTGAATCATTAAGAGAAGTAGATCAGGGGAAAAAAAAAGAAATTGTTTTAAAGTAGAAGAAAAGAGAAAGGGAGACAGAATTGGGGTGGGTGAAGAAAAAGAAACAAGATGAATTTAACTTTGTCAATGGGAAGTCTGAGTTTGGTAAGATATACAGGTGGAGATGTTCTTGTGGGTGGTGAAACTGTTGAGAAAAAATTAGCAAAATCCAATGAAAGAGGTTGAGTGAGTCTGCAAGTGAACCTTCTCTTAAAGATTATATTTTCCATAAATAGTTTGCTTACTATGAAGAGTTCCTTCCATCACATCATCACCTCCCCCAGGTTGAAAGAGGCATGAAGTATCTATCAAAATAAAGTCATTGAGATGAATAAGTTGGTTTGGTAAAGGAAGTTGATTAAGAACAAGTTCCATTTGGGGACAAGAAAATGACCATTCAGCCTTGACATCTACAACATGTTTGGCATCTTCAAGATGTTTAACCATGGGTAAGGATATCATATGATAAAAAGGAGCCCTGGCCGGTTTTGTATGTAATTAGAATGTCAGCCCATGGACCTAAGGGTCTCGGGTTTAATTCCAGGTCAAGGGCATGTACCTTGGTTGTGGGTTCACTCCCCACCCCAGGTCAGGGCACATGCAGGAAGCAACCAATGGATGTGCCTCTCTCACATTGATGTTTCTCCCCCTCCCCTCCCCCTCTCCCTCCCCCTCTCCTTCTCCCTTTCTTCCATTCTGTCTGACAATCAAGGGAAAAATTGCCTTGGGTGAGGATTAAAAAAAAAGAAAGAAACAAACCTAAGATTATAGAGCTTGTGTGAAGTAAAAGTAATCATCTTACTACCAAGTCTCCAGTATTCCTGGAAATCTGCAAAGACTAGCCCCATTTTGCAATGGTGCGAGAATCTTGTCATAATGACACTAAGAGATTAGATCATAATAAACGTATTTTGAATAGGCCCAACATGTCACAATGAGTCAGTACCAAAATAAAGACTGGAACCCAGGACTCCTGGCTCTTAGCCAGGTCTCTGTTCACATAACTTTATTTCCTGTGTTTTTATTTTTGATCTTGAGTGAATTCCCAGTCTCTGTCTTTCTAGCTCTGTCTCCCTCCCTTTCTCTCTCACGTACCATAGATGACCCTTGTACATGTCCTCCATAAATCACTCTATAATGTAGTCCCTTTGTTGTTCTCAAGGTACCCAAAGGAAGATTATGGCAGAGAACCAGGGCTCAACAATAAGGGAGATAATTGAAGGTCATTCAGTTGAGAATAATTCATATTTATCCATGGCTTCCTTTCCCAGAGCATCTGGTTTCCATTAGCCAGCATGGTGTCCTCTGCTTCTGATGGTAGTGGCCTATGGTAACCACATTTTTGCTAAAAAAGAAGAGCACTTTCTTAAATCTTTTCCTGAGATGTTTTTAAGCTCTTCCTTGTACAAAGCAATGCTCTAGATTTGGATGAAGACAATGCTTCACGGTGTTAGGTACTGGCAGCTTTGAGCCTGCTCCTGGCAGTTTCTCTGCTGCTTTTTCTTTCCATCAAGATCAATTATACAGTTAAAGATTAGGAAAGCCAAGGTCAGATAGTTTGTCTTATCAACTCCTTCCAGAACTTTTCAGTTCTAAGCAGGCTTAGATTTATTCTACTTTTAAATAGATTTTCTACTCTTATATCCATGGATAGAGAATATATTAACTCACCCACTCAGCCATTAGCTGCCCACAGTAGACACTCATTTTTATTTTATATTTTTGTATTGGACTGTTGTATTTGCAATGGAAACTCATACCTATATTTAAACCATAATCTCTTTCAGCCTGTTCAACTTCATTTAATACCCACTCATTTCACCAAACCTTATTCATGAAATTTCATATCTATGGCACAATAAAAGTTTGGAGAGGTGATTTGATTTACAAAAAGGTTCTTCAGTCTCTAAAAGGAGTCACTCTAACACAAAAATCTGTATCAATAATAATATGGGGGATTTTTCCATGTTATGACTGGCATTTCTCATCCCAATTCACTTTTCTCACAGACCACAGCTAATCTCTTTTCACGTCTTTACAAAAAACTATTTTTTTCCTCTTGCTCCCCTAATTCTTGTCAATTCTTCATCACAAAATCTCAAAAACTATTCAAACAAATCAGGACAATGTAGCAGAGTGGGGGAAAGAAACAGGCTGAAGTTGGCCAAGTTAGAGTCAGGGAAGTTTTTAATGTCAGGGAAGGAGAAAGGTTGAAAATATGTATTTACGTTTTATCCCATTCTAAACATATTGTTTTCCAAATAATGACTCAGAAAGATCAAGTATTCAATGTAGTTACTGGAAGGAGTCCTCACAGGTGAACAGTTCTGAATCTGGCCCTCACCTTGTCAGTGTACCTCTGTTGTCATCAGTCCTGGGAAGCCTGTCTCAATAATCTCACAGGAGAGTGGGTTTATCAATGCAATAGACTTCCCCTTCTCCACTTATTTTGGGAGATATTCCTCCCAGGGTCTAGAGAATAATGATATTTCCCCATCTAGGGTACCATCATCCTTTCAGTATTAGAACAGTTCATAATGAAAATGCCACCTAGTGAACAGAGAATGAAAACAAATGGGAATACTGCATGATCTTCAGCAGAATTCCCTATTCATGTTAGAGGCAGGGCTGTGGGTGAAGAATCATTGCCCACAACACCTCATAGGGACTGAGCGTCTGTGTTTCTTGACTCCCTGTCTCTAGTCTGTCCAATTGCACTTCCCTTTTCTGTTTTCTGTGCACTCAACTCTTTCTCCATATAAAGTGCAATCAGTTGGGTTCCAGTTACTAAATTAAAATCATATTCTTGAATGGCCTGCTTGAAATTACACCCAGGTGATCTTGACTGGAGTTTTGTGTGTTCCCAAACACTTCAGACACTTATTTACAGTCTCCAGGCTTACTCCCACTGTTGGCAAACCTTATTTCCCCTCTTTCTGTTTGGGAGGGAGCATCTCACTGTTGTCCCGATTGTATTGCTGTCACTCTAGAAAAGAATAAAAGTCTATCAGTATCTCTCAGGCGTGTTCACTTCCTCCCTCTCATCTCTCCTTTTCTCTTTTTAATATCTCTCTCTCTCTCCCCCTCCTCTCTCTCTCTCTCCCTCTCCTCTCTCTTTCTCTTTCTCTTACTCTCTCTCTCTCTCTCTCTCTCTTTCTCTCTCTCCCTCTTCTCTCTCTCTCTCTCTCTCTCTCTCTCTTTCTCTCTCTCCCCCCTCTCCTCTCTCTCTCCCCCCTCTCCTCTCTCTCTCTCCCCTCTCCCTCTCCTCTCTCACTCTCTCTCGCCCTCTCTCTCTCTCTCTCCCTCTCCTCTCCTCTCCCCTTCTCTTCTCTTCTCTTCTCTTCTCTTCTCTTCTCTTCTCTTCTCTTCTCTTCTCTTCTCTTCTCTTCTCTTTTCTCTCTCTCTCTCTCTCTCTCACACACATACACACCTCCTCCTCCTCCTCTAGTTATTTGAAAGCCATAGAAATGTAAAAGTAAAGAATTGTTGGTTTTTAGCTATGTGTCACCAGCCAATTCAGAGACTAAACTGTTTAGAGAAGGGTAAAATCTGATTCAAGTATTAACAGGGAGTTCTGCATTAGATAGTTTGCGTAGATTTTTTTCTCTGTATTTTCTTCCCATAAATATTTCATCTTGACTAAAACTTTTGCAAATTTTACTTTGATAGAGCACAAATAGAACTGATGTTCCACACTTCACATAGCTGCTTTCATTGATGGATTTGTTTCATGTTCTACCATAATTCTGTTATTTTATCTTTTCTCTCCTCTAGGGTGTTAGCCTATCACTTGAGGACATTGGGGAAGGGGTCTGACTGTATTATAGCTCAGTGCCTGGCATATAGTTGATCTGGTGATTCAACATGGCAGGGCAGGCATTGGTTCCCTGTGCTCTCTATCTGGACATTTCTCCTGCCTGTCTTCTCTAGATCACACAGCTCTCCTCCTATTTAGAGACAGAAATAATCATTCAATTTGATGATACACAAGCACAGTGAAAAGTACTTTACCTGCACTGGTAAGGGATGAGGTAGAGATGGGGAGGAACCTCTTTTTAAGACTGGAAAGAGAAGACAAAAGGGGATATAATGGATTGGGTTTGGGGGTGTTTTTTCCCACCATCCATCTCTTCCATGCCTCCTAGTGAAGATGCCAGTAACAAATTTCACTTACACATCAGATGGCATTTTCACTTTGAGTCGTGGGCCCTAGATGGATGTCTGGAAAAGCGATTTATAAGTTAGACCTTCCTTCAGCCCTCCCACATGCATACAGAGAAACCCGTACACAGACACGACTGGCACACCCACGGAGAAGCCACATGTGCACCTACGAACACATGGACCGGCAAACAATGAAAACGCCCAGTGGTAGCCAGAACCAGTCCAGTCACACATGCCTTCTGCTGCAGACAGCACATGTGCTGGCATTCTGACACCCACACAGACACAAAGACCCACACCCAGATGCCGCAGCCACACCCACAGCCCTTACTTTCTCAGCTGTGACTTTCCTCCTACATGCCCTGTTTGAACACAGGACTGTCTCTAATTAGGATTTCCCAGGTCCATCTTTGCTTAACTAATCAAACTTCACTCTATGCAGCCTCATGGAAAAGGCAACTGCTGAATGGCTCAAAATGCCTGAGAAGGGAAGAAAAATAAACGACAGCTCACTAGACATCTGATAAAACTGAAATTTGAAAGCTAGGTGGACAGGCCATCAGGTCCAGTAGTGTCCCAGCTATTCCCTCAGCTCAGTGGACAGACAGCTGGGTGATCTGAAAATTGTGGACAGTGCAGTCATTACTAAGGAGATGACCACTGGTACTAAATGGAGAAGAAAATATGACGTAATGTGGAAAGAAAATGAACTTTAGAACCAAGCAGACTGAGATCCAAATCTAGCAATGCCACTTACTAACCATGAACTTGGGCATGCTATTTAACCTCTGAGTATCAGTTGACTCCAAACAAAATCTGCATTTCAGTATTCCAGTGAGGATTAAATATAATTAAATATAATGGTAAATGTAAAGTGGCTGTTATAGTGTTTAGTCTCCTAAACATGTGTTCTATTTTTGCTGTTGAAGTTGTTCCCAAAATATCCTGTAAACTCTCTGGGAAAAAGACAATAGCTTTAGTTTTCAGACTCTCTAAGCCAAATTACATGTTCACTGTTTCCTCAGGAATGGAGTGGCATTGGTAAGTAATATTTAATGAAGGAATAAATGAATGAGCCAGTAGATGAGTGACTGAATGAATGGCGTAATTACATAACACCTGTTGCTTTTAGAATCACCGATATCTAATATAGAATCTAACACCTAGTCCCAGTGCTAAAGGTTTTTCCGTTTAATGGGAATGAAAGCTAAAAGCAATGATATAATACAGTGGTTCTCAACCTTCTGGTCCTTTAAATACAGTTCCTCATGTTGTGACCCAACCATAAAATTATTTTCGTTGCTACTTCATAATTGTAATGTTGCTACTGTGATGAATCATAATGTAAATATCTGATATGCAGGATGGTCTTAGGCAACCCCTGTGAAAGGGTTGTTCGACCGCCAAATGGGTCGCGATCCACAGGTTGAGAACCGCTGATCTAATAGCATGAGAGAGGCATTTCAAGGTTTTATCAGAGCAAATGAAAAAAGGTAACAAGGATTTGGGGGTGGAAGAAAGATGTGTTCAAAGACTGGTCATTTAACAAAAGGACTAAACTGTCTCCATTTGAGTCATGAAATAGCAGGTTATTAGAAATTTTAGTGGACCAGACTTCATGGAGTAGTGGGGCAAGAGCTAATTTGCAGGACACTAATGAGTAAAAGGAAGATGAGGAAGTGGTAACAGTCAGTCTACATCTTGGGGCTATAGAAATTTCACAGTAACTCCTCTAAGTTTGCCCCAAAGTTAACTCTAGTCTCTTCTTTCTATTAGGTAAGTTCCATATACAAAACTAAAAGGAAAGCTTGAAAGTAAGAGGGAGAGAAAAAGAACATTGCTGTGGGTAGCAGGCTGGGACTGCCGTTGTAGCAACTTCCTTATGGTTTCCCCACAACTGAAAAGCAATGGCTGTCTGGCCTGAGCTGATCCAGGACCGCTGCTTGATGGGGTGCACCCAGCAGCATTCAGAGGAGGGACAGGACACTGCAAAGAGAAAGTGAGTGATTCACTTAAGGAAAAATATCAAAGGTTTGGAGAATGGCAAGAGAATACAAATGCTGGGAGAAATAAAAATGTGGCCAAGGACAGGCTTAATTGTTTATTTCCTTGATGCCTAAGGAACATCCAAGCAGACAGTTCTGGGCAGCCTCCTTAAAACTGTATTTCAAACCCTTGCTGGTTTGGCTCAGTGGATAGAGCTTCGGCCTGTGGACTGAAGGGTCCTAGGTTCAATTCCAGTCAAGGGTACATGCCCAGGTTGTGGGCTCCATCCTCAGTGGGGGGTATGCAGGAGGCAGCCAATCAATGATTCTCTCTCATCACTGATGTTTCCATCTCTCTTTCCCTCTCCCTTCCTCTCTGAAATCAATTAAAAAAATTAAAAAAACAAAAAACTGTATTTCGAAAGTGAGACTGGGGGATGCAGACTTTTTCTTCTCCGACACTCTTCAGATACTCATTCCACCCTCAAGCCCTCACCCCCTGACTTTCGCTCTTCTCTGCATGTTTTATTCTCATATTCTCTGATTTCTTCCATTAACTACTTCTGAGTTTTGCTTTTCTCTTATCCCTTTTTTCCCCCACCTCTTCGTCAGCCTTGTGGTAGCACAAACTCTGTCCTGCTCCTTTCAGAAACTTTTGTTCCATCTGTAAAATCTCAGTCAGTGGTGCTCATCTTTGTCCATGTCTCCTGAGTCACAGTGACAGACAGACAAAGGGAAAGATAGCACTTGTGTGGTTCCCCACAGATGGAGGAAGATATACACACCCCAGAAACACAGGCCATGAAATGGTAGAAACAGCAGAATTTGGGCTGAGTTTTGCAGGCTGAATGTGGCCCATGCAATGGCTCCTCCTATATCCCTAAAGGGCTACTGATTCTTTTGTTCTAAAGGTGGGTAAGAATTTCAGTTTGGAATTCTCTTCAGAAGGAGTTTTGTTCTAATTGTTCTTTGAGTGCACAAGGACCAGCGATTCATTTCTTCATCTGTTAGCTTACTGGGGGGACTAGGCTAAGGGAGGGTGGTAAGTCCATTTATTCCAAAGTATATGGGATAATCAGTGGGAAAATATCTTTAAATACCCAGATAAAAGAATGAGTAGGAAATGTGTTAGGAAATGTAGCTCAGTACATGTTAACAAGTAATATAACTAAGCTCATAAGGCATTTAATGTGTAATACAATGAGTAATACAACTTGGGAGGCAGCAGAGCGTAGTGGACAGGGAGAAGAATCCAGAGCCAGACTCCCTTGGTTCACCCTTGAGTCCTATTGGATCAAAGTATTCAGCATCTCTGTGAGTCAGTATCCATGGTTGTAAGGTGGGAATGAAAATAGTAAGAGTGCAGTAGTCCCCCCTTATCCACAGGACATCTGTTCCAAGACCCCCAGTGGATGCATGAAACCATGGTTAGTACTGAACCCTATATATACCATGTTTTTTTCCTATACATACATACCTATGATACAGTTTAGTTTATAAATGAGGCACAGTAAGTGATTAACAACAATAACTAATAAAATAGAACAGTTATAAAAACATAGGGCAGCCCAGCCAGTGTGGCTCAGTGGTTGAGCCTCAGCCCATGAACCAAGAGGTCATGGTTTGATTCCCAGTCAGGGCACATGCCTGGGTTGCAGTTTGATCCCCAGTGGGGGTCGTGCAGGAGGCAACCAGTCGTTGTTTCTATCTTTCTATCCTTTCTATCCTTCTCCCTTCCTCTCTAAAAATCAATGATATATTTTTTAAATAATATATTCCATATAGAATGGTATATTTTACAGAATATGTAGTACAATAGAACATTTGTAATTTAAGTGTCAGTTTTTAAGCCATATTTCTCATAAACACTTTAAATTTTTTAAATCTAACATGTTTTTGAAAATATAGCATTTTATAGCAGCTGTTTGCGCTTTACTCAAGTATCCAAAAATATAAGCAGAATATTATTGCCTTTTATAAAAGTAAATAAAATGAGGTTAACATTAAAAATGAAGAGCAGATTTCTTTTTAAACTTGGCTCTAGATAAATACACATACTCTTGTTTTCCACAATAAAACACAGCCAGTGCTTTGAGGGGACTGATATCCTAAACATCAGATTTATTTTATTTTATTTATTTTTTAAAATTTAAATTCTTTATTGTTTAAAATATTACATAAGCCTCCTTTTTCCCCTATTGACCTCTCCCCAGCCACTCCCACCGCCCAAAATTTAATTAATGAAAATTTAAAATCCAGATTCTTAACCTCTGCCATGTTTAAAGTATGACTTCAAATTAATTGGCAATCCATCCCAGCTTTCATTAGGTAAAAATCCAGATGACATTGAACCAGCTAACTTTGGGTACAAGTAACATTTCTTACTACCATTGCCTTTAAATGCTCCACTTGTCCACATACACGTGCATACACACAGACACATACACATTCATCAGTTGGGAATGCTCTCTGTAACAGATAACCTAACAGTAGCTTAAGTAAATATTGGGATTATTGTTTTCAGACAACAAAATGTCTGCACATAAGTGGTTCCTGGTGTTGGTTCAGTGGCTCAAAAATGGCAAGGCTTCTTCTCAAGATTGTAGGATGGTTGATTCACCATAAGCCATCACTTCTACATCCCTGGCAGGAAGAAGAGGGTAATCTACAGACCACTGATGCCTGTTCTTGTATCAGAAAAGCAGAAACATCCATAGAAGCCGCCCCCTGCCCCCTTTACATACACATACACACAGGCAACTTCCCCTTAGTTTCATCATATAGAATTGGATTACATGACCACTGTAGATGCAAAGGAGGCTGGGAAAGGGCCAGGTTACTCATGATTGGCTTAAATCAAACATGATTTATCATGTGGGCCTAGGCATTACTGCCCTGAACAAAATCACAGCCCCACTAAGGAAGTACAACAATTGGGTAGATAACAAATCATGTCTGTTACAATAACTTACCACTTATCAAGAGCCTATCTGTGGAAGGCACAGATCTAGTCACGTTATATATATTACGTCATTTAATCTTTACAACACTGAATAGTTATTTATAAATGCTGTTTGCTTTCTATTCTTTATAAATAAGGAACATGAGCCTCATGAAAGTTGTAAGCACCTTGCCCGAGGTCACACAGCTAGTAAGCGGCAGGCGGGGTTCTGAGCTCAGGTCTGATTCCAAGTTCGTGCTCTTTCTACAATATCATACTGCCCATAACCTTGCCATCTATCCCTTGGCCATTCCTGATTCTATCTGGCCAAAACTACACCCTTGACTTCATACAATCCTGATCACAATCCTACCCCCAAAATAGTAAGTCCTTTTTCCAAGATTGCACAATTACTTTATCTATGTAAAGTGTTGCCAATACAGCAGTGACAAGACAAACAGGTTTCTGATCTTAGAGTTTCCATTCTAGTGGGAAGAAAGGCAGTAAACATATAAAGATAATTTCAGGTAATGAGAGACTTTTGAAGAAAGTGAAACCAGATAATGTGGTGAAGAATAATCTACTAGCTACTTTTGATGAGATGCCTAAAAGGGACTGAGCCCTGAACTGCTAGAAGGAAATAGCCTGGTCCAATATGCAGTGGGACTAAGTGCAAAGGCCTTGAGGCAGAAAAACTTTATAGATACAGAATGTTGATCAGTGATGTTGGAGAATAATGACTGAGAAAGAGATGATAAGAAATGATATCTGGCCCTGGCCAGTGTGGCTCAGTTGGTTGGGCTTCATCCCATGCACTGAGAGGTTGCCAGTTCAATTCCTCATTGGGGCACATGCCCATGTTTCAAGCTCAATCCCAGTGGGGAGCGTGCAGGAGGCAGCTGATCGATGTCTCACTCTCATATTGATATTTCTCTCTCTCTCCTACTCCCTTCCTCTCTCTCTAAAAATCAAGAAATGAGATCTGAGAGAAATGTGTATTTTATTCAAAATGCTATGGGAATTTTGACAAGTTTTATTTAAGCAGGAGAAACATGGTCCAATTTGTTTTTCTAATCACCGTAGTAGCTTTGAGAAAGTGGCCTGACCAGGGGCATGGGAGGAAGTCAGGATTTTAGCAAGATGGCTTAGATAGAGCAGCACTGGCATAGATGGGGTAGGTAAACATTGTGGTACAACTTACCTTTTGGGGAATTTGTTTTTCTCATGCATCTGTTTTGTCTTGGCTCTGCAATTCTACTGTGTTTTATCACTTTCATATGTATGTGCTTCAATTAATTGTGGCCACTATTTTCTTCTTAAATGTGTTTAGAAGAAGTGCCTTAATACACTGGCAAAATTCAGCCAGATACTTAGCATTTCTCCTACTTGAATGGATGTGTGTACAAGGCAGTCCTGAAGCAGTTCTCTCATTCAGCCTCTGACTGCAGAGCTCCCCCCCCCCCTTCACCCTTCCAGAAAAAAATAAATACTGCACAATCCCATTTCTTTTTATAGATACAGCCTGTTAGAGGTTTAGCTTTGCATAATTTGCCGTAATGAATTATAAGCTTCTCCCTTTTCTCTGAGTTCATGAAATTAGTCATAATAATAGAAGATTCTCCTAGAAACCATGCTCTGGGGTTAATCAGTGTGTTCTTAATTGGAATTATGAGTGGAGTAAGTGAGGAGAAACACATGTCACTTTTGGAAACTTCCATTGTAAATTGTAAGTTTACTATGGCTGAATGCTCATTCCTTCAGGAAAAAAAACATCTAATTTAATTGCCATGGGAGCTGATAATAGTGCTAGTGTCCCTGCAAGTGAAATTGAGATGGCTATTACCTGACCTGTCCTGATCTGCTCTTTTGTTATCTAAACCCAGAATGTGCCTTGCATATCAAGTTTAAACTTCTTCAGTTATGATGGAAAGGAGCTATATATCACCAGGATAGATTCCGTGTAAATAATTAGAATTTTTATTTTCATTAACTTGGGTAATGATGACTTGATCCACAAGGCACAGGAGGCCTGGCTGTTGTCTGGGTAACGAAACAATGGAGAGAGCTAAGCTGGATGACTGTGGCCAGAAGCACTCCACTCCGCGCAGGAAATCTTGGGCTCATGGAGCTTTACAGGCTTAAAGGGTCCTCCCTTTAGGACTCATAGAGGAAGGCCTGCACTGGGGGATCTTGGGAGAGTTGAAAACAGAGCTCCAGGTGATCAATGCACCGAGTGAAGGTTTTCAGTTACAATATTGAATTAAAACATCTTGTACAATTGAAGGGGGGAAATCAAGAGATATTTAATGCCTTTTAAATCCAGGTAAGTTTACGATAATAAAAACATATGCTAACTCCTTGACTTCCTGGCCTAATAAGTCCCAGGTTCAGTTGTGAAGCCTGATCCAAACTGCAGAAACAGTGACCTGGAAAGCCTTGGTGCAACTGCAAGGTTTCTATGGGTCCCCTACTCCAAGCTCTTCTCAGCAGCCAAAACAGTGATTTATAGCATGTTGGGGGAAATGGGGTTTTGCTTCCAGATTTTAACTTTCAAATAAACATTAAGCATCTCTTGGTTATTAGGGATTGCTAAACCAGTATTTGGCTTATCTACATCACCTCCTATTAATTAAATAAACATTAAAAAATAAGAGAGCTGCTATTTCTCATGTTTCACTAGTAACAGACTGTATTAGCTTCTGTTAATCACACACTTCCCTCACCGAGGTCTCACGTATAGCTTTGAGATCTTCTTAGTGGTTTGATAAAGGTATCTGGAGCACTCAGAATCTCAAATAACTGTTAAGAGCTTGCTTCCCACCCCATCTGACTATTACTCATCTCACTCTTAATCATGCAGTTCCTCCTTCCTGCCTGCCCACACACAGCAACACTGCCTATGAACTTGGTCAAGCTGAAGGCGATAATATCTATAATCCAACCTTGCAACTTTCTCTTGCTGGAAATCCCAACAAATTGCTGCATATTTCTTTATTTCTCTCTCCTTTTATCAGTGATTTGGGGTAATCATCCTGGTTGCCTACTTTGCTTTCATGGGTTTGGTGAGGACTGACATTTGTGGAACGTTGTGAACAAAGAAGAAAGCTGCTTATAAGTGCCTCAAATTACTATTTTCACATGTCTTAACTGCCATAACAAGGAGGAAAATCTTCACAATTTGGAAGGCTTTCTGAAAATTAGCCCCACTGCACCAAACCTTTGATCTTTTGGTCAAACTGTCAATCTTTGAGAACTCAGCTCTCTTGTGAAATTTCCAGGCTGCTCCCAAAACAATTGGTTGCATAAGTTCTGAGAGCCAGACCCACAAAGCATCTCTGTGTTTTGGAAAGTTCCTTCCATAGACTTAGGTAATGATGGCACTAACAGAGACTGAAGAGTGGTGCCACCCTACCCTTCCAGTCACATACAGCTCTCTTGTTCTCTTGGCATGTTTTCCCCTCCTGTTCCCCTTCTCTCTTTATTTCCCCTCCTCTCCTTTGTTTTCTTCTCTCTTTCCTTTCCCCACACACATTTCTAAGCCTTGAACCAGGCTTTGACATCACCAGCTTTGCTTAGGCAAGTCTGCACTTGACCTGAAGGTAAAAGATGTTTCCAGGTTTAAATCACACCCGAGCAGGACTGCACATACCCATTGAGTGAAGTTCTGGTTGCCAAGGGCTCCAAGGACAACTTTTTTTCACAATGTTTCAGAGCTTTTACTGCAGGATGCTCCAAGAGGGAGTTAAAAATTGGGCTTAAAGTATGTACGATCTCATGTCAAATAATTGGAAATAAATAGTTGCTTTACGGTAAGATATTGCTAGTTTTCTCTTTACTGAAATGAAACTGTACTCCAGTGGGGTGGTGTTGGACAGGCAATGGGCACGCATGGGATCCTGCCAAGGGGAAATTGTGTTAGGGATAGATTTCGTTTGGGTTTAGTGGGCTGTAATTACGGGGTTCACAGTCATTGTCATGTGTACAAAGTTATTGCTGGTCATAGTGGTGGAGAAGTGGCCTCGAGGCCAGCTCCTACTGCCACTTGTGCTTTCTTCCTGTCACTACATGAAGGTGCAGGGCTAGAGGTCATGCGGGACTGTGAGCATGTCCTACAGCCCCAGTGTTGGGAGGAGTGGAAGAGAAAGGAAATGTGAAATTGTCTGAAGACAATTCTTGCAGTCCTCCGCTGTCTAAGCTTTTCGATTCTCATCATCGATCTGCTTTTTATAGCTGCCTGGCCAAGCTGGACAGTCTCTCCTGACAGGAACTTAACGCAGCATCATAGTTATAAACACATGATACCTTCTTTTTCCCTTTTGATGGAGATTGTAAGAAACAGGATACTAGAATTATCAGAATCCCTGTGTTTATAGAGCACTGACTGGAAGCAGTAGTATAAACAGTGAATATGTCTGTGTATTAAGCCACAACTGTATTCATCTAAACTATGAATAATAAAAAATAAATTTCAATCAACTATGCTAAAGGAGAGACAGATATCTTTCTGTTCTCTTTGTGGAAAATATTACAAAATTATTTTAATATGAAAAGGCAAAGCACATGCAGTCAAAATGTAGGAAAAAAGCAGTGGTATGTCAGGAAGTCAACAAAAATGTGGTTTTTCTTGATTTTGTGATGTTTGAAGTATTGGTGAAAAATTTTAAAGTTATTTTTAGGGATTTATTTTCTCTTTCTAAGTATATTCTCAGTTTTTGCTTACTTCCTCAAATTGCAGGAGCTTCATGCTTCAGTAAACCCATTTGCTCTGCTCCCCAAGTCCAGGCCTCATCAATAGGCACTAATGATTCTGGCACCTCCTGTCTCCAGTTCAAAGTGACATTATTAGCTTAGCCTTTTGGGTATAAGGAGCAATTGTAGAATTGCTCTAATAATAGGAAGGAATTATGAACATGCCCTTCTCTTTCTTCAACAGAGTTAAACAAGGGCTCATACTCTGGGTTTCCAGATGCCCTTAAAATGAAATAATAATGTTGGGCCAGCCTTGCCCTGCTTTAAATTAATCACGCCAGGAAGAGACAGTAAACCTTTCAGACCACCAGTGTGCATGAATGCTTTAGTGCCCCAGACCATACACCCTCTCTTGATTATTTGGGACACAAGGAAAGGTGAGCTTAGTAAATGAGGCTGTTTTATGATCCATTTAAATAATCTGAAAAGGAAATTAATACTTTTATTACTTTCTATGAGTCAAAAACTTCCTTAAATTTTGAGTTAGCTCTTTCTGTTATAGTGGTTAGGACTGCCCAAGCCAAAGTATGGATCCAGAGAAATAATGGAAGGCTAGGGAGAGAGTGCATGGCCACACAAATCAAAATGGAATAAACAAGACGGGCTGGAAACTAATTTGGTACTAAAGGAAATCACCTCTACCAGAGCCAAGAAAATTCTCTCAATTAGGAATCAGACTGGGACTTAAAATATTTCTTAGTTTTTTGGATTACGTGAATTTTTGCTGGGGCTACTGCAAGAATGGAAAGGGAGTCCGGAGAAAATGTGGAAACAGTTTGTGATCCTTACCCTACATCAGTACCATCAGTACTTATTATGTGAGAAACATTCTGTTAGTCACTTTGCAAACACTGTTCTTAAACTTTAGGCACTCAGAACAATGCTGTAGAAAAAGCTAAAATATCCCAATTAGACAGAAAAGGAGACAACAATCACTTCTCTGATCTCCTTTTTACCATTTCTGCTCCAATCAGCTTCAGCCATGCTGTCTTAAGCTCTGTTTCTAAAACACAAGCACAATCCAATCTCAAAGCCTTTGAATTGACTGTTCCCTCTGCCCAGGACACTCTTCCCTACATTTCCACTTGGCTTACACTCTTACTTCATTTACATCTCTGTTCCATTGTCACCTTTTCTGAGACCCCCTAACCCATAACTCTTTGTCCCCTGTTGTATTTTTATTCTTAGCAGGTTACAGATTTTTTTGTTCCTACTAAATATCTTCTAGAGCCAATGCACATTTGGAGATGGAACTCAATCATTGCATGGCTCAATAGGAACGCATTAATTAGCTTTGCTCTACAAATGTGTCATACAAATGTTGGCTTCCATTCAGATGCCTTGTACTATCTTACATGAGAGATTTTCAAGCAAAGCTCACAAGTAGCTCTTAACTGGCTATACCTGCTCAAATTCTTCTATTAGCTAGACATTATTCCACTAATTTATGTCCTGATAGAGTGGCATTTTTATCAGTCAGGGTCCCAATAGTTATCAGGTGCAATACTCAAATTAATATAACTCTAGGAATTTTTAAGTAACATTATTTGCATGGTGTATTAGTTTCCTAGGGCTGCTGTACAACAAACTAGGCAGCTTAAACAGAAGAAATTTGTTGTCTCACAGTTCTGGAGGCCAGAAGTCCAAAATCAAAGTGTCAGCAGGGTTGGTTCCTTCTGAGGCCCATGAGGGAAAATTTGTTCCATACTTGTCTACAAGCTTCTAGTGGTTGGCTGGCAATCTTTAGCATCCCTTAGCTTGTGATTGTATCCTCCCAAATCTCTACCTTCATTTGTATAAGGCTTCTCCTTGTATGTTTCCAAACTCCATCTTTTCCTAAGGACATGGTCATATTGAATTAGGGCCAACTGTAATGACCTCATGTTAACTTGATCATTTGCAAAGATCCTATTTCCAAATAATGTCACATTCATAGGCACTGAAGATGAGGACTTCAACATCTTTTCAGGGAACATGATTCAACCCATAATACATGGTATGGATGGGATGGAAGGGAATTGCACAGTGTATTCCAGTAACCTGTCATTAGAATAGCAGAGCTACTACTACCTCTAGGCCTCAAAGGATGGAGGGGTGGACACTAGAAAGGAAGGAGAAAGTTGTGCATATATAGCAGGCTGCCTCAAGGAAAACAGTGACCTTTGGTTGAACAACAGAGCCAACTTCAGAAGACCCAGGAGGGAGGGAGGGAGCTGAGGTCATAAACACCCTGACCTCATTCTCCTCCCTCTTTCCAATCTTCTGCCAGGGCTTCCCGTTGGCCCAACTCAAAAAGAAATCAGACAGCAAGGAATCTTGGTACCGTAATCCATACAAGTGCAAGTTTTAGAAACATTTCTAACTTTTAATGTTATCTTACTATTTTTAATTTTGATCTTTGGCATTTTCAAGAGGAATTTACCTGGAGGATTGGTTTATATTAACTTTGACAATTCCTGTTTTACTTTTCTTTTATTAGTAGAGAGAAAATGTAGGGCTTTAGATGAATAGCTAGTTGGATAAGTAGAGGTTTCTCTCCTCACTTGCATTAGCTTGCTCAGCTATCTGCTGACAAGGTCCTGCCTGGAGTCCTGGCCCCTCCATATACTAGATCATTGGACATGGTATGCATGCCAAGCATGTTTGCTGTTATGTTAAATGAGGAGGACTGGAGGTAACCAGGATGTTACTAGTATTGTATGGGTTGTGACCTCCCCCATAATCTCTCAGATCTTCAGTAAAACTGCTAAACTAATGACGTATTTGAGGAAAGTGGACTTTGTGTTTGGGTGATGCAGAATGAATCCAAAGCAAGGTAGAGAAAACTATGAGGAAGCCATTAGGAATTGTAGAAATGGTCCTCAATTTGCATAAGTACCAAATTAGATTTTTAAACAAGTTGATGTAAGTCTGCAAGAGATAGTAGGACCTCAGCTGACAATTTGGATATGCCTAAAATGCCTCAGGAATTTTCATACTTAAACATTTTCCATTCCATTCCATTTCTTTATAATCTCCATGCTCAAGAACCTGAAGTCTAAATTTAAATTCCCATTGCTGCCATTTCACTCTGCCCAGCAGTTGTAGTAATAACCATAGCAGCTGCCAGGTATGAGGAATGTAGTCAAACTGTCTGGGTTTGAATTTCAGCTACACTAGTTGCAGGCTCAGGCAGGTTATTTAAACTCCAATTCCTTCATCTATGAAATGGGATTACAATGACTATCCATAAGGTTGTTGTATCAAATGCATTCATATATGCAGAAACTTAAAGTGCCTAGCACACAGTAAGTACCAGATACTGTTTGTAATATCATTACCATGTGTTGAGCATTGTGCTGTTTTATAAAATTAGCACATTTAATGCTCACAGTAACCCTCAGAATTAGCTGTTATAACCTCCATTTCACAGATAAGGAAATTAAGGTGCAAAAACTTAAAATAATAAAGAGTGGTTATTTTATATATGTTCCTGCTGCATTTATTATGGGATCAGTGGTGCTCGTGGACAAATAAATGTTTAATGAAAAAATGAATATTTTTTTCCTCTGACCTTACACAGCACCCAGAGAAAGAAGAGAAATAATTTTGTCTCTTAATTCTATAATTTTTTAGTGTTCACTAACACTCTCAGACTGAGGATGTAAGTGCCAATTTCACTAATATTCCATTTTCTTTTTCTTCCAGAGAAGCAATAGGAATATTTATAAGAAAGAGATATTATAAGAAAGAGATATATTGCTTCTCAAACTCTAACCCCTTGACTTTTTCTTTTCTTGGTTTTTCTGCAAGCAGCCTTTGGAACATAATCTATGCCAACTAAAACTAACTCTCTAAATAAATTAAAAATAACTTGCAATTTCTGAACCAAATAGCCTATAAAACTCTAATAAATAACATCCACTTTTCCTTTTCTTACTAATACTATAAATTTATTCTCCAAAAAGGTAATCTAATCTTCTTGGCACAATTTTCCCTGCATGCAGAAATCCACACTCTTTCTGGTCCATGATTTCCTTACTCTTTGGGTGTTTCCAATTTTTTCCCCCTCAGAATGCATTTTGTTATTGTTTAAAACTGACATTAAATTACCTCAAATTTACTGCATAGGACTGTTTTCTTACTCTGTTTTGGGAATAGATGTGTAATTTGAAATTAATATTAAATACCATTGTACAAGTTTTGTGTGAGACAGTCCTTGGTGAAGGTACAGAATGCTCTGCTGAAATAGTCATTTAAATATAATGATTATCAAATGTTCCCATTTTCTAGTTCTTGCCTACTACTAATTCTAATCTTCCACTATTTTTGCAAGTAATTCTTTACTACCAAAGTAGTTCAAATTCTTTCATTCGATTCAAGGACCCAGTAAGATGTGAGACTGTGGTGGCATGTTCATCGATCTAGGCCTTGAAGTACACTCTGCCAGCTCCTAGACCAGGGGTGGGCAAACTTTTTGACTCCAGGGCCACAATGGGTTCTTAAACTGGACGGGAGGGCCGGAACAAAAGCATGGATGGAGTGTTTGTGTGAACTAATATAAATTCAAAGTAAACATCATTACATAAAAGGGTACGGTCTTTTTTTTTTTTTTTTTTAGTTTTATTCATTTCAAACGGGCCGGATCCGGCCCACGGGCTGTAGTTTGCCCACGGCTGTCCTAGACCATTCAGGCCCTGTTCCCTAACCAGTCCATCCTGTATTAGTAAGAAACAAAGTATACAATAAAGTCTAGAAGGCATGGGAATTAAAAGGTCAGGAGTATAGATTTGACACTTCTATTACTGTGTAGCATTTAATAAAAAATTAATTTCTTCAAAATTCAATTTATTTGACCTTAAACGGCAGTGCTGTCTTCCTATATTCTGGCGAGCCTAGGCAAGTAAAGAGCTTCAGCTTCCTTGGATAAAAGTTGCGAGATGAAGTGGCATTGTCCCCTCTCCACAGACTGAGCATTGATGTTCCACAGGAGAAGGGCCTTCTGTTCTGCCTTCCTCTTTGCCCTCCTGTGACATTCAACATTTGTGGCCGCTTGCTGTTCTGCCTTAATTTCTCTGACAGTATGCTCTTGTATTTCTTCCTACTTTTTGGGCTTTTCTTCCTCCTCGAGGTCCTCACTATGAGTTTCACCTAATTTTTTCACATTTATTTCCCACACTCGACAAACAGGCACAGAATGAGGATACAGAGACAAGTGGCACCATTATTGCCCTCAACTAGTGTTTAGGCTGGGAGACAGATGAACATGACATTATGTGTAATCAGTGACTCTGAGTTCCCTGGAGTATGGATTTATTTATCCTTCTCTCATTACTAAACTCTGGAAAAAAAACTATTGTATACCTTTGGTTATAATTTTTCATAGTTAACTTCCCCTGTGTTCCCCCATTGGGTTGGTTTCCTCAAATCAGAGAATTTCAGAGCCAGCACTCCTTTTACAGATAAGCAACAGAACCCGGAGACAAAACAACTTGCCCACAGCCACCCGGCTTATAAGGTGCAGAGCTGTGCCAGAACCAGACTTCCCGACTCGTCCTGCTCCTATTGTCAGATCTGGTTGGAGCTCTTTGTGGGCTGAATTTTCCATGTTATCCCATAAGTAACTCAATACCCCCATGAGTTGATGATTTGGTATTTCCCTCCTGTCCCGCCGAGGGTGACAGCATGCCCTACAGATCCGAAGAGGGGCAAATATGCACACCTCTCTTGACAGAGCAGGCACATTCTTTAGGTTCCATGTCAGTCTGTGGAAGATTTGCTCTGAAAGCAGTGACCTCTGGCACATAGGCTGGAGAAGTGGTTCTGAGTCCATTAAAATTCATACTTAGAGTCTGATGGATCATATGGGAGCTGCTGTAACAAAAATCACTCCTCAGGTCACATGGTGTGTCAGCCCCCTTGCTCCTCATCACAGTGGTGATGGCTCAGAGGAGCAGTCCTGGATTTAATGAGTCCTCGGCGTTTACCTGGAATAGGATGAGTGATCTCCCCCGGGGCTGCCTGACACAGGAGACAGAAAAGCAAATATTGACAGAAACCTGGTAATATTTTCCTTTACAGTGGTAAAGATGACACCTGGATACATGTGGTCAAGTAGGGAACTGAAAGAAATAAAATAGGAAGGGAAGGAAAGGAGGGAGGGAGCGAAGGCAGGAAGGGGCGGGTGGGGTGGGGGAGAGAGAGAGAGAGAGAGAGCGAGAGAGAGAGAGAGAGAGAGAGAGAGAGAGAGAGAGAGGGAATGAGAGAGAGAATGGCAAGAAGGAAAACTGTTTCACCAACCTGAAGCCTGTCAGATAAAAGCCACTGGGACCATAAATTCCTCCCAGCGTTTCTAATGGGATTTTAATACAGCATTTGGACATCATCTTTTTTTCATTCTTTTAATGACATACATGCCCAAAGTGTAGCCACGGAGCCTCTGAACTCTGTATATTTCTGTGATACACAAAGAAAACAGCCGTCACATCCATTTTAAGGAACTTTTCAATACATTATAGTAAGGTCCATGGGCTCCGGATCGGAGGGAACTGCACAAAGCCCGTCTGTACATCATCTGTGATGGGCTTGACTTCCAGCCAAGGCAGATTTTTTTAAATAATAAAATAAAATACTGTGTGTTTTTTTTAAAGGAACATTATATTTTTAAACTGGAAATAATTGCATTTTGTATCTTATATGGCATCTGAAAGTGATTTAGTTGAACAATGTGGTTTCTGATTGGTATTTGAATTGGTTCCAGAACATTTTTCATAATAACCATCTTAAAGATCCCAATTATCTGATCCTCTTTCCCCCTTCATATGGTTTCATAGGAGGTTTCCAGAGACAGACAGAAACCTGCAGGGGCAGGCAAGCCCTCTCACATGTAGCTGAACGGTGTTTGCTGCTAGGCTCAAAGGAAGGGACTGCTTGTTATTCTGAGTTGTCCAGGATGCATTTATGACTCAATAAAGGAGGCCTTGGCATTACCAGAATAATTACTTACTCAAACAAGCCTATAAAACCAAAGGGCTGCCCCGACTAAAAGGCAAACAGGGAACTTTTTTCTTTTACTGTTAACATGTAAATCTAATAATGTGTATTTAGATTTCTGTAAAATCAGCTCTAGGCACAAAACGGATGGTTGATTTACCAAGTGGGCAGCAGAACCAGTTCTCCAGGGTTACAGAAGGGCTAAGGAACACAGTCCTGTTAAGTCTGAAAAATGCCCATCCATAAATGGACTCAGCTCCACCTGAAACATGCGGAGATTGGGGTGAGAAGAGTAGGCCAGGAATCTTCTGGATCTGATGGGGTCTCCACTACTATTGAATGATGTCACCCAGAGGAGTGATCCAAACTCTTTGTCTCATCTGTAAAGGGGAGAAATATCATACTTCTTTTATGGGATCATTGGAAGAAATGAATGCAATAATCCATGTGGAGGTCTCAGAACAATACCAAGTATATAGCAGGACACACAAGGAATAATAGCAGCTCTTTTTAAAAGTACAAAGAATGGAACCACATTGCAATAAATAGTGGATTTTATTATTCTACATATTCATAACGAGACTAAATATTTTTTGAGCACTAAGTGTCAGCACATAGTGCCTGACACTATGCTAAGCATTTCAAATAGTATATTGCCTTTAATCTGTTCAAGGTAAAATTCCTCTCTAAGGTGAAGAGTGTGACAAGTGACAGAATTAAAAATAGGGCTGCAAGATTTAGCAAAGAAAAATGGAGGATACCCAGCTAATTTTGAATTTCAGATACACAAGAAGTATTTTTTAGAATAAGTATGTCCCAAATATTGCCTGGGACATACTTATTTACCTATCAATTCTAACTAGAAATCCAGCCCCCAGACCCGTTTTGTCAAGGCTGTTCTCGTTTTCCTTCACCACACAAAGTTATATGCAGAACGCAACTTATTCCTCATATATTTCATTCTCTGGTATATTGTTCCCCAGCCAGACATGTTTTAGTAAGAAACAATCCAGAAATTGTTTGTGGTTAGCCACTATCAGAGAAAGTGAGATTTTAAAGTTTTTAAGTTATGTGTTAGCAATCGGATTTATTCATTCAACAAAAATGAACAAAGCTAAACCAGGACAGCTGGGTGTGGAACCTGGCACATCCAGCTCTGTGTACTTTTGCAATTATGGTTTCAAAGCCTGTTCACAAGTGCATTCATTCATTTATTTACTTATTTAATTTTTTAAACTCAAGTATAGTTGGTATTATCATATCATATTAGTTATATTAGTTTCAGATACTATATCAGTACAATATAGAGATTCAGAACTTTTATACCTTGCAATGTGATCACCCCACTTTATGTAGTAATCGTCTGTCACCATGCACCCTATCACAATTTTATTGACTAGAAGCCCCTTCACTTTCCCCTCCCTTGTGGTAACCATCACTTTTTCTCTGTTTCTATGAGTCATATAATCATATCAATAGATGCAGAGAGAAAAAAAACATTTGAAAAAATTCAACACATTTATGATAAAAAAGAGAAGTTCTCAACACAATGTGTATAGAGGGAAAGTACCTCAACATAACCAAGGCTATATATGACAAGTCCACAGTTAGCATGATACTCAATGGTGAAAGCTAAAAGCTTTACCTCTAAGATCAACCAAAAAAGGAGCAAATAACACTTCATATGGAGAAAAATACTTTTGTACTACAACTTGCTGCTATAAATTGTTCTGTAAAATGTTTTAAAATTTTTAAAGTTACACATTTAGCAGTTTGACTTGTTCATTCAACAAAAATTATTGTCTTTATGTAAAGGTACTACGTAGATAGTGAATGAACATAAACAGACTCTTCCTCTGTCCTCAAAGAATTTATACTCCAGCAAAGGGACATAAAGTAGTTAAATAAGCACAGAAACAAATATAGTTACAATCATACAAGATCTCTGGAGGAAAAGTACATGGAGAGATGAGTCTATAAGAGCGGAACCTAAGTTAGTAATATCTGAGCTAATAAGATCTGAAGGATGAACAGGGTTTAACCAGAAAGTCTTAATGGAAAGATTAATATAGGGTATCCCAAAAACATGTATACACAATTTAACAGCTGACAACTGTAGGTTCTATTACATTTTGAAAATGAAGTGTATTTTAACAAACACTGCCTTTATAGTGTGTATGCACTTTTGGGATACCCTGTAGATATGCAGAGCCCCCATGGAAGAGGGGAGCATAGCAAGAATGGGGAACTGATGTGGAGAGGTGAGCCATGGGCAGTTTTGTGGGTAGGTGAGGGAGGTGTAACATAGTTAACAATAGACCAGTCTTCAGCAACAAATAGACCCAAACAGATCATGGCTCAAAATAGTAGGTGTTTATTTCCCTGATGATTGGGGGATCCTGAGGAATCCACTGTCAGAGATTCATGTTGATACTACTCTGTCATCTGCAGCATGTGGCTTTCAAAGTCATCATGAGTGTTGCCATCCCAGTCACCTGATAGGATCATGAGTGATGCTATCAGAGGTTTTTATGGATCGGGTCTAAAGGTAGCACGATATCACTTTTGCTCGCATTTTATTACCTACATTTAGTTACATGGTCAGCCCTAATGGCAAAGGAGTCTGAGAAATGTAAACCATCTCTGTCATGGGAACAAGAGGAATGGGTGTTAACCACTTGCAATCTGTACCATAAGCAGATGGAGCTGTATGATACAGGGTTTTGTAAACTTGATTAAGAATATTAGTTTTCTCTCAAAACCAATGGAAATCCATTGAAGTTACTTAAGCACAAAGGAGTGACATGATGAGATTTGTATTTTGAAAAGACAACTCTAGCAACAAATTGGAGAATAGATTAGCAAGATATCAGAGCAGTGGTAGGGAGATCAGTTAACAGGATGTCATAGCAATGCAAGCAAGATCACGGTAGCATGGACCAGACTAGTTGGTGATGCTAGAAATGGAGAAGAGTAGATGGATGCAATAAGAGCACACATCAAAGCATTGACTAGAGAACAAGGGGCGGATGCATAAGTCTATTTTCTTTGTTAAACCTTTTATTTCTTGTTATTCCCTGGATCTCTTTCGTTTCTTTTGTACCACTAGGCTCCTTGATCAGCATATAGGTTGTCAAAAAACATAGGACTTGTGTGTGTATTTGTTTATTGTTTTCTTCTACATAAAATTAGGACAATAATAGCTGTGCATCCTACTGCTTGGGGTTTGGTTGTGAGGATCAGCCGCCATAGAGATCACGTAGACTGAGGTGCACAGTGGCTCATATTCACAGGGCACCCTGGTGTTTGAAGTTTCTATAATCGCTTGCTCAAACTATTTAAGGAGACATTCATCAAAGCCTTTGCACATAAAATAAAGAATTGCATGTTCAAAAGCCTGCTCACTCTTTCCTTGTTTTTACTGCTACCTACTATAAAAGTAAGTGAAAGTTATTTGCCTAATATAATGTGCTGAACAAACACAAGACATACAAACTTGTTATTCAGCATACAGTTTAATTGGAGAGTTGAGAATTCGGTGGTGGTTTTAACTGGTATAAAAGAAGGTGGCTGTTCAATTCTCTAGTTGAAAATGATCTTTCTCATGGCTACTGAACTTTGGTTTCTCCTTGAGTAATCTAACAAGCTAAAAATAGTAACAGATAACACATTAAACACGCACACATATGTATATGTACACATATAAATATATCCTTCACCATACTCCTATCTGAAGTGTACTGTTATTACCATCTCATTTTATAGGTGAGGGAACTAAGGTACTGAGAGGCTAAGAAACTTTCCCAGAGTCACAAAGCCAGTAAACAGCTGAGCTAGAATTCTAACTTGGGCACCTTAACTCCAGAATTAGTTCTTTTGAACCCCAGGATGTTGCCTCTTTATACTATACTAATACTGATTAAAGTGCTAAATGAGATTATCCTCATTCTAGTTATTGCATTGGTTTTTCCAGAATTTTCAGTGACAGCACTCTAAACTAAATTACTCCAAGAATTACGACTCACTTGGTCCCACAGCTATTAAAGTGAGACTAGTAAGATAATCCCAGATGGAAAGGAAACTGGAAAATTCCACAAGTAACTGCAGCCAGTTAAAGTCTTGCCCAGCAAGGAGCAGATTGCTGCCACAAAGTTGCTCTGTCAAGGTGATGAATTCCAGAGCCCACCACTGTGCAGAGATAAGGAAGTCAGGATTCTAGGCTTCCTTTAGTGTCCAATGGCTTCTTGCATGATTGTAGAGAAAGCAGTACATTAATTGAATCTTGGAAGTTGAAAAGATGCTCATTGACTTGACAAAGGAGAAGTGATTCCAACTTAGAGTAAAGGAACAGGGAAATAACATGGGAAGGAGAAAGCAGGTAACAGCAAAGGTGGGTAGAGTAGAGGCCAAGGAAGAGAAGGCTGGCTGAGCCAGGTCTTGGAGAGCTTTATGGAATTTAGAAACTTTATTCTTTGTAGCTCCAGGAACCACTGGAGGGGTGTGAGAAGATGGTGGTAAGTGTAGAACAGTGATGGCAAACCTCTGACACGCGTGTCAGAGGTGACACGCAAACTCATTTTTTTGGTTGATTTTTCTTTGTTAAATGGCATTGAAATATATAAAATAAATATCAAAAATATAAGTCTTTGTTTTACTATGGTTGCAAAGATCAAAAAATTTCTATATGTGACACGGCACCACAGTTAAGTTAGGGTTTTTCAAAATGCTGACACGCCGAGCTCAAAAGGTTCGCCATCACTGGTGTAGAATATCGAGAAGCTGTCAGATTTAAGGGAAAGATTATGGTTTTAGCTTTGGAATTTCTGTGTTTGAGAAAGTCAAACTGAGGGACATTCAGTGGAGGTGTTCAGTGGAAACATGGACATGAGTTCTGTAGGTTAGAAGAGAGATGTGGCTGGAAGCAGATTTGGCTAGCGATTAAAGCCATGACCATAAATAAGATTTTCCAGGTGAATATACACAAGGAGACAAAAAAAAAAAAAAGATAGAGACCGGGACCCTGAAGTCACATTTGAGGGTGGTGGACAGATGACCAGTGAACCTGAGGGAGGCAACAAATCAGAATTACATAAGCAGAGCACAGGCCCTGGGAGGAGGGAGCATTATACAAGGGGTTGGACAGAATCTCATGTTATCTTAGTGAGGTGAGCTGAGGCCTGAAAAGCACTTCCTATGTCGACCAAGTGGCAGGGCACACTCCTAAGTACAGTGAACCTGAGGTTAGGAAACGCAATGAGGAGGACAGGACTCTTCTGAGGAAGGAGGCAGAGGCAGCAACCTGGCACCCATTCTACCTTGTGTTCCTCTGTGGCCCAGTTTCTTCAAGAGCCTGGGAAGCGGTAGAGTTGTGCCACCCGTGTTCCTCTGGCATCCTCTTAGAATAGATCGGAGGACTTTCATTTGGGGTTCCAGCAATCAAGTTTTAAGGTTATTTTCCAAATCCCTAAACTGTGTGATATGACACATCAGACCCTCATTTGGGACCCATTTATCAAATATATGAGAACATGTGAACAACCCAAAATACAGGTTTTAGGTGTGGCAGGTGTGGGCCGACTGAACTGAGTCTTTCCATTTTGATAAAACCCAGGTTTGCACAGGCTGAAAGGAATTTTCATTGATTATTTTTATTTTCCTCTAGGGTTTATTAGTAAGTTTAGTTCATAATAATCATTCAATCTCAGAAATATTAAGGCAAAGCTGTTTGAAGGAACCCAGCTCTGTAAAGATTTTCCCACTTGCTTTGCACCCTGTTTGAAATTCCATGATTTATCTTGACCCGTCCCCTAACTTTTGTGTATCTTGGACATGCCACTTAACCTCTCCGGATGTCAGTTTTTAAAAGGGGGCTGGACAAGATGCTCAATAAAACCATATTATTCTACATCAGGGTCAGCAAACTTTTTCTGTAAAACGTCAGATCATAAACACGTTCGGCTTTGCACACCACATGGATTCTATTGCAAATATTCAGACCTACTGTTATAACATGAAAGCAGCCACAGGTAATATGTAAACAAATGAGTATGGCTGTGTTCCAATAAAACTTTACTTAAAAAACAAATAGTGGGTCAGATTTGGTATTCAGGCTGTAGTTTGCCAACACCTATTCCAAAATTTAAAATTAAGTCCTTCATTTTACAAATTTGGACCTCTTAGGATCACCTATTAAATTATTCATATCCCAGAAAAGGCTAATTATTCAGCCATAATGTAGTGGGAGTTACAAAATTTACTCACTGCAAATGAGAAAAACAAAGAATTATAAGGCTCAGTATTTCATTGGTAAACAATCTGGTCTTCAAAGGGTAGTAAGAAAAAATGTACTAAAAATCCAGTCAAACTTAAATTCCATTTGATCCAGTAATTTAAACAATCTATGTAAGAAGTATTCAACATCTTTTTCTTAAAAATTTCATGTCTTTGAAAGCCTTCCTTCTTCCTGCTTAAAGACAGTGTTAAGTGAATGAATGAGGATGAAGGGGGGTGGCAGTTTTGTGGGACCTCAACATCCCTAAGGGAAGAGCAGGGTCCTCAGGAGTGATGCCCCCTCCTTGTGTCTCTGGGATACCATCCTTATCATATGGAATCTGTGTGCCCTGTGGTCAGTGTAACTTGCCATCTAATTGGTCTTAGCTCAGGCTCAGCAGGGCTCAGTAGTGACCCTTGGCTGACTCTGCCTTACCTTCACTCCTGTTGGTGTTAGGACCCCTCTGGGGTCTGGTTGTGACAATCATCAGGCCCTAATTTGGAGCTCTGCCTTGCAACTCTTACTACAGAACCATTTCACACCCTCCCGTATAGTGACACCCCCTATAGTGACACGCCAAGTTCCCTAGCCAGATTCTCAGCTCTTTCTGAAATCTGTCTGTGCACATGAGACCAAGCATGGCTCAGGAAAAGGTCACCCTTAGAGCCTTTCTCTGCCTCAGCTTGCTACATTCTCAAGTCAGTGGGGCTGTGACTCAGCTCAGATTGAGGAGCTACTAAGGTGGTCTCCTCCCCTAATCCACCTGTTTCCTGGAGTTCCCTTCAACTCACCTAATGGTAAATGAAGAGGGATATCTGACTGTTTTCCAGCTTTCTTCTCACAATCTCTGGAGCCAAAAGAAGAGCTACCTTTTCTTTTTCTGCTCATTCATTTCCATTTTACCCTCTGCTGCCACAAAGCCACCTAAATGTTGTAGCAGAAGAGCTAGTTTTTCTATGCTGGAGGAGTCACAGAGCACAAGTCCTTTGAGCTAAGTTGTCCATATAATAAAGGGAGTAATGAGGGATTTGGAGAGAACTTCCTTAATGTTGCCTGCTTGGCTCTCTAGTCTTTTGTTTATATAAAACCTATTTTGTATGTTAAAAGCTGACTGTTTCCTATCTTTCTTGCTGAATTTCTTAGGTCACAAATTATGGACTTTCCCCAAGTGAATGAATGGATAAATTCATGTGAGCATTAGGCTAAAACTTTATAATCTAAGAGGCAAAATGAGGAGTGCATATTTCCAAAGTATTGTATCATTGTAATTAATTTCCAAATTTATTCAGTAGTGTTTTTTTCCATGAAGACAGTGGAATAAGAGGAGGTTCTTGAGAGAGCTAATCTCAGGATGGATGGGTATTAATGCAGAAGAGAATGGAGAGGAAGCTGGTGGTGCTGGGTGTCCAAGTTTCAATGGATGGCCATGTGGCAGAAGGAAGAAGAGAAAAGCTGTAAAAATGCATTTCACAATGTGTCTGGAGCAGCATGGCCCAATATTCCAGTAGGAGAGAAGGATCTGAAGAGTGAATCAGTCTGTGATCCAGTGCAAGGTTTGGGGGAGAATACTGAAGTAATGAGCTAGAGCAGTGATTTTGCATAACCTGAGGACTGGAACTTCAAGAGTCAGTAGTTTGGGTAAAATAGTGCCAGAGGACATAGAACCTTGTTCAAATATGGGGCACATTTATGAAGTTGATTGTTCATCTTTGGTTCCCTTGACTATGGGACAAGACTCAAAACTCAGGTGGTCTAATGGTGAAGGGTCCAATAGAATGCCCCAGGGAGAGCTAAAGAGAAACATACGTAAAAATATTTAGCAGCTGAATAGAAAGTTTATATTTTATTAAAGGATGGATAATTGCTTATGGTCGGAAACTTACATCTACAATTTAAGTGCCATCCTGCTACCTACAAAGCCATGGAAAAATCCATAGGTAATTTACTCTTGACTTTGAAATGTAGCATATATTTTAGAATTCTATTTTTTTCCTAATTGTGTCATCCCAGGGTTGACATCAGCATTTCTTGAGTGTGCACTGACGAGTAGAGAGATGGAAGAAGGAGGTAAGGAAAACAAGCCAAGCCAGGATTAAAGTGGTCCTCAGAGAGGGGACTGTGCACATCACTTACTGACTACATATCAGTTCACAAAATAAACCCAGGCACTGGGGATACAGAATAAAGATTACACTGATTCCTCTCCTCAAGGAGATTAAGGTCTAATGGGAGAGAAATAAAATACATAAAATCAACATAAATACATACAGATGTGCACAAGCGATTACAAGGCTGAGACGGTCATATGGAATTGAGAATTAGGCTGATTCGTTGGGAAATGATTAGGTTAACCTGAAAAAGATATATAAAGGAAACAGGGATATAGTATTCAAGGTTGTTATCAGTGAACTGTACTTTCACAGAGAAGTTTCGTTTCTTGATACTCCTTAATGTGTAGACCAGTGGTTCTCAACCTTCTGGCCCTATAAATACAGTTCCTCATGTTGTGACCCAACCATAAAATTATTTTCGTTGCTACTTCATAACTGTCATGTTGCTACTGTTATGAATCATAATGTAAATATCTGATATCCAGGATGGTCTTAGGCGACCCCTGTGAAAGGGTCGTTCGACCGCCAAAGGGGTCGCGACCCATAGGTTGAGAACCGCTGGTGTAGACCTTATATGCAATCTTCAGCTTCTAAGAAACTTTATTCCCAGGACTGACACCACCTAGTCCCCAGAATAGCTGCAGGGTTTAAGGATCTTCTAACAACCCTCAGAAATTGCTATTTCTCTAATAAAAACATCTCAACTAAGTCTGAGAGCTTGCTCTAGTGTGAGAGCAGATACATGCAAGAAGAAATATGTCAACAATGCGAACTTGTCAGGTGCCCACAGTTGTGATGTGGGTAGCATGAGATCTGCTCTCAGTGGACTGTCTGCAGCCACGGGCTCAAAAATACTTCCTGTGGCCCTGCCTGCCTTCACCATCACACAAGGCACATTCCCATGAGTCCGTGCCCTAGGACAGCAGCAGAAAATAATCTGCTTTGACGTACTTTGAAGCCTTATCTAGACAGGTTTTTCACTCCTGCTCCCTGCGATCTTTTCTTCTTCTCCAGGGTTGGCTGTCTGGCTGTGAGGAAGGCATAAGACATAATTTCCAAGAAAAGAGAGGAATTAAAACCAGAGGCAAGTGAAAAAAAAATCACATTCTTTATTCAAACAGGGAACCAGAAAAGACATCTCATTAGAGAAAAAGAGAAGCAGAAATTAAAAAAAATAGGGGGGGTGGGGGGGCACCAATATAGCAAAATCTAGAAAGAGCTTGGAAGGACTCTGGAATCTGACAGGCTGTTGCAGTTGTTTGCCTTGCCAAAAACCCACCCAGCAGTTCCTTTTGAAAAAAGAGCCCACGGGGACCGAAAGCACTGACTAATAATTCTTGAATCCATCTCCACAATATTATTCATCTCTGCCAAGGTCAAGTTTGGTCACTGCGTGGCTGGAGGTCTGGGCATGCTGTTCCTAGTTTTATTTTTACAGTAGTTATGGAGCCCTTTATATTTTCAAGGGCCCTCCTGTCACTTATTACCCACCGTCCAGACCACCCACCCATGCTCCCACACACAATACATCCAGACACACCCACAAATACCCAGATGCTTTAAACCTTCTGGTTTAAAAGGGCTACAGGAAAAGTGTTTGCTCCAACGGACTTTGCAGTACATACTGGGTGTTTCCCAAAATAAATCCCCTTGACTCTGGAGGCCAATCTGTGGATCTTTCCACTCAGCAACCATTTACGGAGCACCTAATGTGTGTAGGGCACAGATGGCTGTAGGAGCTAAAGGAAGCTCACCAGGAGGCAGGCAGGGCAAGAGTTCCTTCCTGAGGAGTCCTCTTTGTTTCCTTGTGACCAGGTGGGTGTGGGGGCGCAGAAAGGGAGAGGCTACTTCTTTCTCTCACTCATATTTCCTCTTCCCTCCTTCCTTTTCTCTCCCCTTTATTCACTTTTTCTCTCCATCTCTTCATCTTGTGTGTCTCTCTCACTCCCCGCTCTCCCCCTGTCCCCTTTCTCTATTTTCCAGAGGATCTGTCCCCCTGGAGAGCTATCACTAGGCTTTTCCTGTCTCCTTAATAGACTGTTCGTGAAAGTAGGCCCTGTGGCCGTGCAAACTCTGTGAACACAGAAAGAAGGGGAAATGTTTGTCCTCACTCCGAAACTGACTGTAAGGAATCTGCATGCGTTCCTCCCCATCCTAACCGTGGTGCCTGCCCATCAGAAAGGCCAGGGCAGGGCTGACGCCCCTGAGGACTTGCAGCCTCCTCAGGCCTCCCAGACCCTGAGCCCTTAGCATAATTTATGAGGTGTCAGGATATTCCAACCACAAGGTCAGAGTAGAATGGTTTTTACACTTCAGCTGCCATGAAAGAGAAACAATTTAATTCTGTTTCACTCTGGCACTGTCTGTTTTCGCAATGAACAGGGGATTTGGGTCTCCTCAAGATTATTTGTCTAAGCACAGACCAAGACCGCTGCTGAGACTTGAGATGTCTGATTTTGACTCTGGCTTCCTTCTCCTTCCTTCCCAGCTAGGGAAGGAGGTGCTTGCCTTTCCTATGGTATCAAAGTGAGACTGGAATTTATTTCCCCCAGGCAATTGTTGTGTGCAGTGGATAAACCAGATTTCTCGAGTCACTCCCTCCTCCTATAACTTTTAGTGCGGAAGAGTGGGTTTGGGTAAGTAAGGGGTATGAGAGAACCCTCTCCTAAATTCAGCGGGCCCCACAGTCTCTGCCAAGCCGTGGTCTTGAGTCTGAAGCAGTGTTTCCCTTGGCCTGCAAGTGAAGCCTCCTGGCTCCTCCTAAAGCTGTAGAACCAGAGACATTCCGCTGAGCAGCTTGAAGCTCTGCCTGCCAGGAAAACCCAACATCTCCTCAGAGACATCTCAGGCTAAGAGTGCAACACGCCTTCATCGACAGAGCCGCCAGAAGACAAACGCAAGGCCAACTGGCTTCTCAGGACCCCAAAACCCTGTCCTCCAGGCCAGACTGAGGAGGTCATCCGAGAATCAGAATGTGACATTCACGCAGGAAGCTTTGGTGATAGAAAGGGCCTCCTGGATTCTTGGGCCTGGAAGCAATAGGCCTTCCGCGCCCCGTTCATGTGATCTTCTGTGTTAACCTCGTCTCCTAGCATTTGGCCCCATGACAGGCACTAGAAAGACAGGAACGGGAACAGTAAAATAGGATATATTCCACCAATCTTTAAAGTTTAAGGCTAGTTAAAAGGAATATGGGAAGTATCTATGTGCTGATAGGTAATAATCTCTAAGAAACAGTAAATGAAAAAGCCAGGGTACAGTGCAGTGAAAATAATATGTTACCATGTTTATAAAAAGAGGCAGTTACATATTAATATGTACTTACATAGACATTGTATAGGGAAACAGAAGTTTGTTTCAGGGTTTGTCTTTAGAACAGAGAACTAGAAGCCTGAGGGTCAGAATTCAAATGCAGGTTTTCTTCTTGCTAGGTATTCTTTTGTATTATTTTTTAAAAAGAAAAAAAAACTTTTTTTCAAACCAAGAGCTCATATTATCATTACAGAATAAAGTTTCATTTAAAAAATAGCGTAAAATTACAGGGAATGGCAAAGCAAAAGGAAAAGTAAGAAGAAAAGCAAATTTATTCAGTTTAGAATGCAGGTTAATATTGGGCCAGCCAATTCTCCAAAAAACCACTCTCCTGACTTAAAGCAATTATTTCTTGGTGGGAACAAGGAGCTATTTGGTAAATGGCCTCTTAGCGGTCCCTTATGGAAGAATTCCTGACTTTCATGTGGGTGAGAAGACTACTCTGCCTGCAAGGTCTTCAGTCAAAGGAATGGACCCTCCTGCAATTTAGCACCCAATGAGCCTGTTTCAAGCAAAGATCTGAGTCAGTTGGTTCGCACTCCCCTCTCCCCTAGTCCAAGTTTCTGCAGTCCCTTTTCTACACTCATTATCTCTGTATTTCCAGGGAATGTCATTGATCCACGCCAGGTAGGTGTGTATGGGACCCTAGGTCAAACAACATGTGTTATATAGTACTAGCTCTCTCTGGGTTAACTTGATAAATCATTTAATCTCTCTGGGCCTCAGTTTTCTCATCTGTAAACAGAAAGATTTGAATGAGATACATTACCTTAAAATGCATTAAGTGCCGTAGGTCTTCCATTCTATGAAAATACAGCTGTCAGGCTTCATGCAGATGGAGACTGGGATATACTCATGGATTTCCATGGTTCCATCTAACCTCAGGCAGATGCATATATGAAAGTACTTTCTGACTTGTTTCTTCATTAATCAAAGATAGCTGAATTGCTGCCCCCAAGATGCTGTTCACCACCAGAAAACAAAGTTTAGAAAGAACATACTGTCCTGCCATATTGACAAACAGAAGGAACCGCCATATTGTGAATCAAGCCTCAAAGGTATCCTGGTGTTGCCCCAATACCTTGGATGGCTGGCCCACTGCTATATCCATCGTCTGATAGGCAGACGTTGTCCTCCTTGAGGGCTACATCCCTGATTAGACAAGAAATGACACCAAAATGAAGGCCCCTCGACCCATTCTCCATCCCACTGTAGGTGTCTAGGATATTAGAAGCACTTTCTCCATGTCAGGACAAGATACTCTGGTAGAGCAGTCTAGTTGTGCTGTCAAGGTTCACGGGAACCCTTAGAGATGATGAGAAAAAAAGAATGAAAGGACTGCTGGGACAGCAGCCCCATCAACCCACTCTGCTCTACTCTCAGGTGGGAAACGGAAGAACTCAGTTGGTTAGCAATCAACTTGAAAAGTCTGATTATTTCTCTGCAAATGTCTTCCCCTCCAACATGTTTCTGTTCAAACTATAACTGATCCTCATTTCTTTCTCCAAATATCACTCAATTTATCATTGCCATGTGTGTCCTGTTATCTTCAACCCCATAACAGTCTTGATTGGTTTTTCCATTAGCCATGCTTTTGAAGTATTACTCTGCCACGCTGCCACAATTCAGTACAATAATAGAGTGGTTAAAAAAACAAAAGGGGGGTTCTAGAGAGATAATAAAAGAAAGGCTAAAGAATATAAACTTTGGAGTTAGAACCTGGTTTAAATTCTAGCTCTGGCCTTGACAAGACGATGGCAGCTAGATGAACCCTCAGTGGCCAGTAGCTTTGGACCTGCTGCTCAGGGAGGAGCAGGAGCTGATGGACTGGGTCCTGCTCTATCACAAGGTTGTTTATAATTTAGGGAATTTCAACAATGAACAACTCTTCGAAAAGACATCAAAAATGTTTGAACTAGATTGGTACATGCCCCAGCTAGTAAGGAATGTAATAAAATTATAGATTCAAGTGGATGAAAAGGGAAAAATGTATGCCTGTCAGGTTAAAATATTTGACTGTGGTTCTGAAATTGATCCAGCTCCCTGGACATTGGATAGGTTAAAGGAAAATGATAGGAGAAGCTATGATTTATCAAAAGCGCCAGTCAAGGAACCATGCTTTCCTCCCTAGAAGCTGTTCTGCTCCATGCCAGCTGAAGATGCAGCCATGGTGGCCCTCGTGAAGGAGAGGAAAGGAAGGAACCAAGGGATGGCCTCCATTGGATCAAGTCAGCTGTTTCCTCGCTCACTGTAGACACCCTAAATATCAAAAATTCTTTTTACTAACTTTACGGAGTTATGGGATATGTAAGTAATATCCCAAAATGTTATATTTTGCCGTACAAATCATAGCTCTGATACGAGTGAAATGCACAGATTAGTTGTTCAGAAAACCCTTTGATTTATTTCAGGTTGTCGCATTTCCTTAACCCAGTTGGTGTTCATTTTGAATTATGTGATTGTGACTAAGCTCCTTGATAAAAATCAGTATTGATTTCCAAAGAGTGCTTATATTTAAAAGTCAAGTGCATAAATATCCAAAATTTCCTGTATCTGTTTTTAAGAAAAGAGATGCTATTAGACTTCTTGATATGATTATTTGAAAGAGCCCATCATCGAACTTAAAACAGATGTGCATAAATACTGTATTTGGAAAAATGTAAGAAATCACCCGGCCGGAGTGGCTCAGTTGGTTGAGCATCGCCCTGTGCATTGAAAGGTTTCCAGTTCGATTCCCAGTCCGGGCACATACCCAGGTTGCAGGTTCCATCCCCAGTTGGGGTGCATATGGAAGGCAACTGATGGCTCTCTCGCTCTCTCTCTCCCTTTCTCTCTCTCTCTCTCTCTCTCTCTCTCTCTCTCTCTCTCTCTTTCTCTCTCTCTCTCTCTCTCATCATCATCCTCAGGTGAGGATTAAAAAGAATTTTATGTAAGAAATTAACAAAAAATCATAAGTCTGCCTTTTGCAAACTGTGCAAATTTGGGAAGGTTCTTACTTAAAATGTATGTGTCACAGTTTCCTCATCTAATAAATGGATTATAATAGACCTTACCTCATTATGCAATCACCACAGTTAAATGACTTAACATAGGTAAAATGATAAGAATAGTGGCTGATATAGTGTAAGCATTACATTATAATCAGCTATCTAGGATATTCGATTATCCTAAAGATTCTTGACTCACTGTGCTGGGTTCACACAAAAAAAGTAAGGATGCTGCTTCTGAATCTTCCAGTCTTCCCAGAGCCCATGTCCACCTCACCCCCTTGTCATAATCGTAGTTAGTTCTGTTTCTTCGTGTGCTGTGCCACATGTAAAGCTTCATCCATCTTTAGTGACACATGTTTACTTACTTACATACCTATCCCTCACTTGGCCATATCCTCTCTCAAAAAAATAAAGCTTGTCTTGCTCTTTAATTTTAAATCATTCTCCTCCACTTCCCTGCTCAAAGTTTCCCTGCTATTTAGATTAAAATAGTAACAGAATATCTGAAAGTTTGAAAGGGAGAGTCAAACTTAACTATAATCTTTCACAGGATTCTGGCTTCTTCGCCATCTTTGTTTCCTTAAGACAAAATATCCATGTGGGTCTGCTCTCAGTTGAGGGAGATTAAGGAAGACATTTTTCCCTGGGAAATAGATAAGGTGTTATAGTGGGTATTGCTAATTAAACTGAATATATTTAGGTAGCAAGCAATTTAGCCCCTTCTCTGTCCCCACTTGCCATTCCGTTACCTTTGTCAATAGTCAGAGGTGGGCATGTGACTCAGATATGGCGAGTGAAGCATAAGAGAAAATCTACTGGGGAGGTAAAGCGAGAGAAACTCTGGAAACCCTTTTCTTTTTTAAGAAAGATAAAGACTAAATCTCACAAAGAAAAAATCCCCCTAATGAAGTGAGAATGTGATGTTGGAGGCTGTGAAAGCCATGTTACCATAATGAGATACAAGTCTAAGAATCATAACCCAGCATACTAACAATGTTAGAGTAAAGAGAGGAGAAGAAAAGAGAACCTCGATGACAGAATTGAGCCACTACCATTGCCTTGGAACAATCCCATGTCCGGACTTCTTTTAATATAGAGTATAATAATTGTAATTTGGTCTTCTGTTGCTTGGTAATACAAATGTGCATTTCAGAAGGAATATTAAGTACTTAGAATCCCCTTTGAAATCTAATAAAAATAATTATTTATACTTTTAAAGATTTTTCTATATTTCAAAGTATTGTCATACCTCTATGATTTCACTACAAAATTGAACTTTAATTATAATTTGATTTGATTTTTTTTCTGTCCAAGATATTTATTACCCCTTCCTAGAGAGGTTTTTGCTAAAAGTGTAGATTTGGAATCAGAGAGACCAGAGTCACATTTTACTAGACATTTGAATGGGAAAATTACTTCATATCTCTGATACCTAATTGCCTCGATTAAAAATAATATCTAGGACTGTTACTGAGATGACATAAGTAACAGGATTCTCTAAATCTTGGTACAAAATGAAAACAAACAAAAAAATGTAGAGAAAAAAGAGAATGAGGAAATAGGGGTGGGTAAAAACAAATTGAAACAGGAGGAAGAAGAGAAGGAAGACAAAAGAAGAAAAAGAAAAGGAGGAGGGGGCTAAAGAAAAAAGAAGTGGAAGAATAGGCAAGAAAAAGGGGAGAAGGAGTTAGAAGACAAAGCAAGGCAAGGAGGGAAAATTGGAGGAAGAGAAGCGGAGGAGGTTCAGAAGATGAGAGGAAGAGAAAAGTGATGATGATGGTGATGACCATGGCAATGACAATGGCCATGATTTTAACCCAGAGAAGAACTAAGAAAGAGGTTAAGATAAATTTTAGTGCACACACAAAAAACCCCATCATCTGGGTCTTAATACTAGTACAGTGTGATTTCCCTCCCCCCCCTTAAAGCTTTGCTATTATATATGGTTGACCCTCATGCAGTTTAAATCTTGTTACTCCAAATAACACTACAAAGAAAATTGCAAAGGATTATAAACCTTGGGCAATAGTCCTCATATTTCAAAGAAGTGGTTGATTCATTAAGATTCCAGTGCAATCAAAGAACTTGGAGAAGTCCCTGGAGTTTGTTTTAGTCAAATGTGAGGTACAGCTAAATTAAACGAATAAAAAATTAAATGAGTGATTCATTGGGTTTCTTCTATAATGACCAGGTGTCCTTCTTCTTCAGTGATGACAGGATAAGAGGAAAGAGGCTTTTTTTCTCATGCTAGAGGGAGGTCTTGACAGTGAGGGCTGATAAAAGACCCTCAGTTACTATCCCATTGGTTACAAGCCATTTCCTACACAGAGTCTAAGAAAAAACTTGTCTGGTTTTGGGCAGTCACAGTAAAGGGTAGCATAAACCAACATAGGTGGAGGACTAGAAAGATCTCTCAGAGGACCTTCTGGGATAACACTATTGTACTGAAGCCATTGTGGGAAGTTGGAAGAGGGGTCTTTCCATTTACTTCTCTAGGTTTGTTTGTATCAGCTCTCTCCCTGTCTCACTGTCTCTCTCAGATGCTGCCTTGAGTCCTCCATCTGCAGCTCTCTCCTTCCTGCTATAAGAAACACATGCAACCTTTCCCTTTGTCTGTCCTACCTACTCCACACCACTTATGTTTCCAGCTTTCCTTGGTATGCATTTGAGCCTGAGATTTACCAACTTTCCCTAGTACCATATTCCCACTAGATCCCCCTCCATTTCAAATTGGATTATCTCTAGCAACCATCTCTCAGATATATCCATGGATATTATTGCTAGTTCTCATTCTCCCCTCTAGGAGGTTAGAGCTTGAGCTAATGCTGCCTTCATCACCCTAACCTCCACCTTCTGGCCTGATGCCCTTACCTTCTGCATTTAAGCTTTCACTTTGGAATCTTAGTACCTTGCTTTGCAATTCCAGTAGAGTGACTTCACCCAAGAAAGGCAAAGGAAGGAAACTCTTGCATTGACCTGAATTAATAACGGAGAAATGAGAGAAGTCTAATCTTTTTCAGGGCAGAAGATGTGTGCATTGTTTGTTGTGAGGAGCCCTTGGGAGGGGCAGATTTCAAGGTCAGCATTGATGTGGCACATTTTTCAATTAGACAATGTACTGTATGGCATTTCCCTTCCTCCCCCAACCCGTTCTCTTTTATTACCGCATGACTTCATCTCCCCGTGTGACTGACAGAGCCCATTGGGCTCAACACTGATAAAAAACATCTGGGGGAGAAAAATTGCAATTTAGAAAACAATTAAGTACATCAATTTCAATTCATTTAGTTGGCCAGAGAAAGAAAAGTTCTTTCAAAGAGGTAACTTGATCTACAGTGGTCATGGATTAAAGGGCAGTAGATCCATTTTCTCCAGGTCATAGAGTGGAGGAATGCATCTTAGCTGAGAGGTCTAAACGCAGACACACACTCCTTGTTGCAAATTTTAAAAAAGAATAAACCACTGAGACGTTCCCTAATTTTCTCATTTCTTCTCATGTTTAAGACATTCTTTTTCTATTCTTAATTCCCAAGAACTTAAGTGCTTCCTTGAAGGGTGTGTGTTTCTCTCAAATGCTCACCATATGCTCATTTGTTATGGGAGCTGTGTAAGTGAACCTTGGTTTACTGTTCAAGAACCTATCCAAAGGACTCAAGGGTAGTGTGTGCGTGTGTGTGTGTGTGTGTGTGTGTGTGTGTGTGTGTGTGTGTGTATTTACTGACTTACCCTTTAACTCACTAGCTCTTTGAACATCCACCCATGGGTTCATTTTTTAAGGTACTCAGAACCTTTACCAATCATGGCATAACTTTTCATTCGCAAAACCTTGTACAAAGAATTTTAATACCAACAAGCTTATCCTGGGTGCCTCCTCCCTTGCCAGAAACATATACTGAGGTATTTTATTGATCATCTATTATAACACAGCCACTGTGATTTACCCCTTGATTATAATATCTAATTTTCTTGTCACGTCTATTATATTAAGTAGGTATTATCATTCCCATTCCTAGTTTAAGGCATTAAGATTCTTACCCACATAAAAGAGGAAAGAGTTGAATCAGATTTCTCACCTTCTTAGGTTCATGCTCTAAATATCACAGACAGAAAAATAACAACCTAGAAAATAAACTGGAAGGTAAGTTCCAGTGGTAACTCTGAATTAAAATTTTCTGGTTACATTTAATTAAGAGAACATACATAAAATAACTATTTAGTGCCTGGCCCAAAGTAGTTCCTCAGTAAGTGATGGCTGTAATTATCACATAAATCCATCTTTACTTATTCCTCTACCTTACCCTCAGTTTTCCTTGGGATTATCAAATACACCGCTAAGGTTTTATTATAGTCCCCACTTAAAATCCTCACCTAGCTGATCTGAAGACCTAAAAGCAAAATCCAGGAGCAGGCATTTTATGTTATCTGACTGAGAATAATAACTATCAGGAAATCTCACTTTAGGAAGGGGTCAACAGATGGAAAAGTTCCTAAAGGAGACCTTGCTTGTTTTCTATTAAAGTCTGCCTTGGGAACCAGCTTAAAACATACCCCCTATCACAGCATGTGTTTAATTTTGCCTACTGTAGACAAGGAATGCAATTACAAGAATACCGTGAGGCCATATGGAAGTGTAGGGTTGGGCATACTCATTTTGTAATGAGCCAGAGCTGCCTGACAGGATCATTCAACAAGTGGACCACATTGGCACTAGGAGGGCTGGAGGCTAGGAAACATGAACAAAGAGAGGATTCCACATTAGTGAACGGATGGTAAAGTACAGAGGATGTGTGGGCTGGAGGCATTTGAGAGGCAGGGGGAGTAGAAAGAGGAGCCACTGGTGGGGCTGTGGTTGAACCCAGAAGCCTATAGGCTTTTGAAATTCATGGGTCTGGGCTCCTGGGTAGAGAATCCAGGGGTGATTTTAAGCTCAGCCAAGTCAGAAGATTGCTGAGAAGAGTTTACTTGATTTAATTGTAGAGGTAGCAGGATGGAAAATACCGAATTCCAAAATCATTGCTATAGTTGAGAAATGAGATAGATCATTGGGAATTAGAGTGTTTAAGGCATACCTGCTAGAGCAGGGGTTCTCAACCTGTGGGTCGCGACCCCTTTGGAGGTCAAAAGACCCTTTCACAGGGGTCAGCTAAGACAATCGGAAAACACATATATAATTACATATTGTTTTTGTGATTAATCACTATGCTTTAGTTATGTTCAATTTGTAACAATGAAATTGGGGGTCACCACAACATGAGGAACGGTATTAAAGGGTCACAGCATTAGGAAGGTTGAGAACCACTGTGCTAGAGGAACTTCCCTGGTAGAATTTGGTGAGATGAGAAGAAATCAGGATGGCTTGCTTGTCAGAGGTGAACAATCAAACAATAGTAAGAAGGCAAGAGTGAGGATAGTGACTGCAAGAAAAACATGGAACTGAAACTGAGCACCATGCCACCCCATCAGCCATGAGTCCAGTTAGCAAGCAAGGAGGAGGTCTTGTATTTGGTTTCTTGTTGATAATAGAAACAGGACAGCCTCCTTCTACTGGACAAATGTGCTTGCTGAGGAAGGAAAAGTTTTCATGATATGTTGGTTTTTGTTTTTATGTTTTGTTGGTTGGTTTGGTTTTTAACCTCGCAAGGTCAGCTCAAGGCAATAAGACAATTAAATCCAAGGGACTGCAGAATTTGTAAGAACCATTTATCTTCCTTGACTTTAAAAGGCAGAAAATGTTACCAAGTAAGATTTCCAACCTTTCTGGCTTCTGTTTCTGCCAAAAATGCCCCATGACAACTACCCTCTGAGCAGCAACAGCCTCTTCAGATCACAAAGAACCCTGGAGGTTGCTAATAAAAAGAAAATGATTTTCCATACAAAGAAACCAGATCTCCCCTGCACACCTAAGAAGACTTGGCTTCAGATGTAGTTGAAGGTTTGGGGTGGGGTTATCATTTTTATATTACAAAAGCTCACTCTGAGCTTGAATTTTCATGTGATTCTTTCAAGCACAACAGAACCCCCTGTCAGGATATACATGGCAACTGCATTCTTGAGACAGCTGTAAATTCGCCTGCCCTTCCTTTTCTCTCTTGGACTTTAGGTTCCTTTCAGGGACCCAGAAGGATTGTTTCTGTGGAATCTAGTTTTCCCTAGTTTAACCCAAAATAGAAACCTGCTCTACAGCATCAACAAATCTTAATAGGCAGGTTCTGAACCAAAAGAATCATGTCCCTGGGCTGAATTGCTTGGTACAGTAAAAATTCTCCATGTGGATTAAAAAGAAAAAGAGAGAGGGAGAGACAGACAGGGAGAACTTTTCTTCATCTTTTTATTTATAAAACACTTCTGAGCTTATTGGCAGGAAGGCACAATCTACTGTAACATTCAGGGTGGTCCATTTAAAACAGTGCCTTCAACACAGGCTAGCTGTAAGTGTGGCCCATAAGTGGGTCACCAGATGTATTGTTATGTCATTCCTTCCTGCCATTGTAAAACCAGGCAAGGCTTTCAGGGTTGGGAGGATACGTGGAAATGCAGGGAGGCTGTTGAGCCATAGAACTGTGAGAATAAAGAAATCCACAAGGAAGCCTGGTAACTGGAAAGTAAAATCTGAGCAAAAAATAGGAAATGTGTTCAGTCTCAGTGCTAGCGTCTCTGCTCTCACCGGGACTCTTTGGGTTTTTTGTTTTGTTTGGGGTTGTTATTTTTGTTTGTTTTGTTTTTGTGTACCGGCCCGATGGTTACATTTCATTTGCCCATTGAGCACATATTTATTGAGCTTCTACTCTGGCAGCCCTCTATTGAATGCTGAGGACATGATACTATAAAAGCAAAGGCAGTGCCTTCCAGAGCCCGCGTTCTAGAGATAAACAAATATGTCCATGGTATGTTCTACATAATGTCAGATAGTGATGCTGCTTTAGAGAAAAATAGAGCAAGTGAGGAGGAAAGGGGGGAATTTGGAAAGGCCTCTTGAATCAAGTAACTTTATTATAGCAGAGACCTGAAGGCAGTGGCAAGGTGAGCCATGTGCACGCTAAGCAGACGAAACAGCAAGTACAGAGGCCCAGAGAGGCATGAGCGCGCAGTCATTCCGGGAATAGCAAAGTGAGTGTAGGTCCTTGTGAGACCCGCTTTATTTTACTCAAACCTTCCTAAAGTTAAAGATAAGGAGTGGAAGAAATACGGGACAGAACTGGGATTCTTATTTATTAACTAAAAGTAGAAATTGAGGTAGAGACAATTAACCTACTTCCCATGTCCCTGAGCCAGTGATCACAGAGTGTGCTGTATGGCTAGTGGGGACTCCCCGGAGTGAGGGAAGAGAGGGGAGAATTTTGCCATAAACGGAGGCAACCACTTTTTGAATAAAGATTAGGCAACCATTGTGAGCTCTGCCAAGGCCATGGCCATTTCAGAGTCTGCACAGGTATTCTGGTAAGGTTAGTATGAAATTTTGTATTACCAATAGGGTTGTCAAAGTGCAACTGAAATAAACTTCCTGTTTCCTAGAAAGTTTGCTATTAAGGACAGAAAAGGGAAAAGTCATTTTATTCAATGTTCGTTCTGCTCCTTCCCCCTCATCCTGCCTTAACCTGATGCATTGGCCTCTTCAAAGTTGGAGAGGTGTCATTTCATTTCTCAAAAGCAGTGCTGAAGGGTGCCGAGGGAGAGAAAGCCTGGTCTCAGCCACCTGGTGTGAAGGCCCCGAAATGCTAGGGAGCCTGCAATGAGAGGCTTTACTGGCAGGGATCTGCTACCTCCTCCTGAACTTAAGGCCTCAATCATGAGATGATTTTTTTCCTTCCAACGGGTCTTTGAAGTCTGTCTTCAGTATCTTTTTCCAGTATTGTCTACAAGTTGTTCACATGTTCTGTAGGTCATAACTCCAAAAGTTTGATCTACCTCTTTACTTCCAGCTTGGCCCTGATCAGTTCAAACAGAAACAGAGGAGCAGAGAAACGTGGGCTTTTAAATGACTCATTTATTCGACCAACAATCATTGAACACCTACTACATGCTAAGCATTGTTCCTAGAGGCTGGGAATGAACTGTGAACAGCAGTGAAACCGTGTGGGAGAATGTGCAGAAAGAGGGAAACTTCTTCCCTTTCCAGATCCACCATCATCCTCTGATTTTTATGGGGACCGCATTCAGAGAATTTCACTGAAGCACTAATTTCATAAACACCCCTGAGTGGAATTTCAAAGAATCCAAGATTCATTAACCAAGGAGAAAGGCCTTTCTAGATCTTAACATGTAAATGAAGCATCACCACTCCATTATCTTCTATCTTGTATGTTTGCTTCATAACATTGACCATAATTAAAATCATTGTTCATTTCATATCTGCCCTTCGCCAAATCAAAATGATTTAAATCTGTTTTGCTCCCCATGGTATCTCCAGTCCTCACACAATGCTTGGTATGTATTAGGCACCAAATGAGTACTTATCAGCTTAGTGGATAAGTAAACAGTTGAGCAAATAAATCATGTCCTTCTTATTCACTTGAAAAGTTTGGAAATTTTTCTTATATCCATGTTTGAAGGAGGGATCAAGATTATCACATTCCATCACATTAACGCAATTCATAATTATTTCCCACAGAAATTAGAATTTACATGTTCATACACTAAGTCACTTGGCCTCACTCCTCTTCCTGATTATTGGGCTAAACCTACAAGGGAAAAGTGACTTGAACATCTACACCAAGCTCCAGATCCGGGTCTGTATTAAGAGCACTCCTCTTTCCTTACCCAAGGGTCTAATATTCCACATTAGATTATTTGGGCTCTTTGATCCTTAAGCCATTTTTTCTGAAGTCAGGCCTTATGGCCCCAAGATCTGCCCACATTCCAGAGAAGGTTAAGTAGGGTGTCTTATTAATCTCTGTCTGGACCCTGTCCTCAAATTAGCAACCACTAAATGTAATCACTGTGATGAGGAAGAAAGGGCCTGGCCCATACAAAGTTTAGCCAATGAACGGCTGCCTCTCCAAGACCAGCTGTCCATGACTTCACACCTCTTCCAGGCACAGCAGGTTGACTGAGAGAAGTAAGTACCTTGCTCTCACTACCAAGCCGCCAGCCATCACTCCAAAAGGTGTGCTGAGAAGTCCTTCTGAGCTAGAGAAAGTTCCAAAGGCTGATATTCTAGAGACAGACTATCATTTCACGTCAAGAAATGGTAGCTGGACCCAGAGCAACACTCAGAAAGGCCTAATGAATGGACTCAAATGCCCCCGGGTATTTCATTGTTTGGTGGGTCTGGTTCTCATAATTTAAATTTCAGTTTTAACAATACATATTGTCAGAGAACATCTGGTAGACACAGAGGGCTGTCTGCCACATTCCTTTTTCCTTCTTGACAAATATTCCTAGAGGGGCTGAGACACAGACAACCATGACATCCTTTTGTTCTTATTGCAACAACCCAAATCCTTTCTATACGCATGTTTAATCCGGTGGTGCAAGAAAATTGTAGCCTTCTTATTCTTGCTAAGGTCCCAAGAGCAAGGCCTGGCTGCCTTCCCAAGGCACTCTTCTTCAAGAGTTCCTATCAAGAGACTGTTTAGCTGCATCTCTCGTGCATAGCTTGAACGTGTGACATGATTTTAAATTGTCCTATTACTTCCTGATGTCAGTCACTGAAGACACTCAGACACTGAAAACAATTTTGGAGCTTCTTCCCACCTCTCCTCCTCCTTTAACTGTCTCCCTCACTGTGGCCCACAGCTGGGGTGGATAGAATGGAATACACACAGCCATATTGTGCAAGTGATTGGACAAGAAGTGACACACAGTGCCAAGCCACTGGTGACCCCTCCCAGTGAAGTGAGAACTGAGTGCAAGATCAAGAATCAACAAGAGAGAGTGAGTCGCTCTTGTCAGCTGCACTCTTGTCCCTGAATTTTATAAGGCACCTTTGCATTCCAATACTAACCCTCTCCTTCTTCTCAGCCAGATCAGAGTATTTCCTGAGTCATATGTCTTCCCCTTTCCTTAGTGCCCTAGCCCTACTTCTCTTGCCTGATACTACCTTATTTATTGGCAAATGTGTTTCCCTTTCTAGCAAATTCCTTGAAAGAGCTGTCTATATTCATTCTCTGTAATTCTTAATCACTTATTGCTGCTCCAATCCAGCTTTTGTTCCCACATACTCTACCCAAACTGCATTGGTCAATTCTCAGTTCTCCTCTCAATTTATTAGAAAGATTTAATACAGTTGATCCTTCTGTCCTCCTTGATGTACTCTCTTCACTCAGCATTCAGGACATCCTACCCTAGGTTGACTTCATTGGTTACCTCTTAGTGTTCTTTACTGTTTTTTTCCTTTTCTTCCCAAACTCTCAATGTTTAAGTGCTCCAGGGCTCATCCTTTGTCCTCTGCACTATTTTCATTCATTCTTTTGTATTCTTATCCGAATCTGGACTCTGCCTACCATCTCCATGCTAATTTTCCATCTCTAGCCAGAGGTCTCTGCTGAACTTCAGACTCACATATTCAACTGACTCAACATCTTCACTTGATGTCTTCTAAAAACTCACAAATGTTGAGTTTAAGCTGTTCTAATTCCTGATCTCTCACCACTGGTGATTCAGGCCAAAAACTTTACTGCCTTTGATTTCTCTCTTTATTACATCCCCACACACAAGAAAATCCAATTGGCTTTCATTTCAAATATATCTGGAATCCAGACACTTCTCTCTTCCTTCAGTGACACCACCCTGGTTGGAGCCACCATCACTTCGGTGCTGAATTCCTACAATATTGTAATTTAGGGATCAGCAGGTTTTTTGTAAAAGGTCATGTAGTAAATGTTTCTGCTTTGCAGGCCATGCAGTCATTATGGCAATTACCTCTACTGTTGTAGTGCAAGTGGGCACAGCTATGTTCTAATAAAAGTTTATTTACAAAAAAGCAGCCAGCTGGATTTGGACCATGAGCCATAGTTTACCAGAGCCTGTTCTAACTGATCTCCTTGTTTCCATTCTTGCCCTTCCCGCCCCCCTCCTCCATTCTCTTTACTCAACATAGTGTCAGAGGAACTCTTTTAAGCAAGTCACATGTCATTCCTCTGATCAAAACTCTACAGTGTCTCCCAACCCCAATCAGGATAAAAGTTAAAGTCCTTTCCATAACCCACATGACCCTACATGATCTGGCCCCTCCCATATCCCTAACCCACATATCTTACTCCACTCTTACCCTCCTTGACTCTGTGGCAGCTGCGCTGTTATCCTTGCTGTTTCTCAGAGAGGCCAGGCACACTCAAGACAGGGTATTTGTACTGGCTATTCCCTCTTCCCCCAGATATCCATCTGGCCAATGGCTTCACCCTCTTCACTTCTTTGCTCAAATGTCACCTCTCCAATGAAGTTAATACCGCTATTTGAAATCACAACCTTCCTCCATGACTCCCACCCCCCTTACTTTACTGTACTTTCTCCTTTCCCCAAAAAACTTACCATTTTCTAACATAAAATAATTTAAAATTCTATATTTATTGCATCCCTATCTCTTCTAAAATACAAACTACACAAGGCCAGGGACCTTTGGGTTTTATTTCCTGGTATATCCTGAGATCCTAGAGCAGTGCATGGCACATAGTAGGCATTCAAAAAATGGTGGGATGAATGAACCTGTGTAGCCTCCCAGAGGTATAGTCAGCCACTCCATTCTCTATATTACTTTAACTCTTTGTGCAGGCCACTCTTTTATTCTTTTTATCCTGATTTATTATTATTTATGTATCTGTCTTTCCCATTACTGAGCCATGATCTTCTTGGACATTTTCTATATGTTTATTTTCAGAAACTAACACAGCCTGTCATACAGCAAAAGGTCAAGTTATACCAACTTAATGAACGTACAAAGGTGCTGTATATGCATAGTTCTCTGGCCCCAAATCACGGACTCTGCAAGTCAGTTATCATTTAAAAAGTCTCTTCTCAACCCTTACTCTAGATACATGTATACACACACTCTACTAATTGAGATAATTTAAAACTATTTTTCACATATTTACTTAATTAGCTTGCAGTGACCTCTGCAAAAACACTGGCCTCCAATGATTATAAGAGGTAGTTTTCTGGCATAGACACCAAAGCATCAAAGCGTCAGCTGGGACCAAGGAAAGCAATAACACAACTGGTTTTAATTACTCCTGACAGGCAGCTGAATGTATCTGCCACAGGTCTTCTCCCCAATGCATCACTCAAAACAGACCAGTCACAGGAAATGGTGGAGAGGAAAGGGAAAAAAAAACACCAAAAAAACAGGATAAGGCCAAAATGTGTCCATAATACAAAGCAGATCATCTTTCACATTGGATGACCTTTTTCACTTTGTTTTATATTTTTATGATGGTCCTGAATCTATAAAATTGCCGACCCCTTAAGACTTGGCATGCTCGTGAGCTGGTGCTTAGAAGTGGTGGCCCAGGTTCTCAGGAGAGGATGTAGGTGAAGATTGTACCCATTCATGAATCACTGCATAAGCTAAGGGGTCCTCCAAAGTTCATCTAGAATTGCAGGCATGTTAGCAATTAATTCATCTCCGACGTACAGGTGAGCACCTTCTTCCTATATTCAACAGTCACAGAAGACTAACTTCATCTATAGCCTGGTTGGTTCTTTGGACTTGTTGCTTAGCAGGAAGCTGGTGAGAATTAGGAGGTTGCTTTGTTATGACCTACTCACAATTACAATACATCTCTCTCATGAGCTACACACTCTCACATGATGAAACTCTGGACTTTGGGTTGGCCATATCCTTAGGTTGACTCATACAAAAGAGAGAGATTTTCCTATGAGGCAGGATTTTACCTCAGAACCTAATTTTCTTGCTGCAATCTCCTCCTGAATGCCTGTCTGATCCCTGAGCTCAATGCCTTCTTGTTTCTATGCATTTTCTGTTTGCCAGCTTGCATTGCTGGGTCACTGTTCGAACCATTCTTGCACACCTCAGTGCTCATCAGACTTCAGATGCCCTTGGTTTTTCCTGCTGCTTTGTTCGGATTCCTTTTTGATGCCTCCAGAAACTTAGACTGCCTCCTGAGTCTTTCTGCTATCATAATATTGCCTTTTATATTTTCAACAAAAGTTTGAGTTACTGCAGTGTGAGGGCCTATGCTAAAGACTGAGACTCTATGCCCTGGCTGGTTTGACTCACTAGAGTGTCAGTCCACAGACCGAAGGTCGCGGGTTCAATTCCTGGTCAAGGCATGTACCTCAGTTGCAGGTTCCCAGCCCTGGTAGGGGCACATGCGAGAGGCAACCAATAGATGTGTCTCTCACCTTGATGTTTCTCTGTCTCTCCCTCTCCCTCCCTCCGTTCCCCTCTCTCTAGAAATCCATGGAAAAAATCCTCAGGTGAGATTAAAAAAAAAAAAAAAGACCAAGACTAACCATGAATGCTCCATTAAAGAGCTCAGAATTTAATAGAGGAAATAGCACATAAGTGGGTAATTACAGTGCCACATAAGTGCTGTGATATGTTAAGCAGTGGGTATTAGGGTAGCATGGTAGTAGGGGCACCTAACAGCACCTGGGGGGGGAGGGGCCGGTGGTGAGGGAAGCTGCCCTTTTGTCAGCAACATCTAAACAGTCTGTGCCAGACAAAAAAAAATACAACAACAACATTCAATTCTAAGGAAGTGATACCTGTAAATGCCCTGAGCCATAAATGGTAGCTCCTTCGGGGAACTACAAGTTGTTAAGTATGACTGCAGCGGGTGTGGAAAAGCCAAGGATGGACAAGGAAGTCAGGGCTTTATTGTCCTTCTAAGGAGTGAGAATTCACCCTAGGGGTGATGGGGAGTCACTGAAAGTTTATGTGCCACACAGCCATATCTGTATTTCAGAAGGACTGGCATCGATGTGGAGAATGGATTTTTACCATCTAGCTATTGCCCTGAACCTGGCCCACATTCTCACCTCCCTTACCTTACCTTTCTGTGGCTCTGAAAAGCCCAGCTCCATGTCCCTTTCCCCATCAGTACCTTCAAACAAAACTAATGATCGTAATCAGTTTAAGGCCTTATAAGAAATACAAATTATTTGAGCCCACTTCACAGAACTTAGACTGTCATGGGGACAGAGCCTGTGAATCTCTGTTTTATAAAAGTTTCCCAAATGATTCTGGGGCGGTTGGACTACGGTCAGAATTTGGAACTAATGTAGACTGTCACTTACACCACAACACAGATGTGTTGATAACACCAGCAGAGTTTGACTCACTGAATTAGATTGAAGATAGCTAGAGAAGGTCTCACTCTAAATGTGTTCCTTCTACAGTATCTCTGGCTCTACTTCCAGGACCAGAAAAATCAGTCCCTCACTTGAACCCTCAAGAACCTTGTCTTGTTTTATGGATAACATGTCCAAACCCTAACATGACCTAGTAGGCAGCATGATCAGCTCCAATGGCCTCTCAAGTCACTCCTTCTTTTATTTTGCTATTAACAGTATAAAGGGCAAATGTTGATACAATTTACTCTCCAGTGTCTAATTTCTCAATTAAATTAGGGTGGATAGAGAGTTGGGAAATTGTGTAGAGCAATAAAAATATGGAACATTTCTAAGGAGAATGCAAAGTGGTGACGTAGGAAGAGAAGATGGACTGCTGCTAAAGCTCAAAGACTCAACCGAGTTAAAGGTCAGACATCCAAAGGACAATTATGTTATTTCCTCCATAAGCTCAGGAGCCCAGGAGCAGAGGAAATTGATAATTGTGTCAATCAGTATCTGAGTGTTGGCAAAGCAGAAAGCCAAGAGGTAAGAGAATTAAGAGTGCTGTTGTAAAAGAAAAAGAAAATTCCTGTGTGGGCCTAAAAAGAAGATTCGGCTCATTTGCTCCAAGACATGGAGGATTAAAACTGGAGTGCCCTTATTTGCCACACTCAGTCCATTTGGCAATGTTCACTATTTGATTTAGTTCTGCTCTCTGATTCGTTCACTTAGGGCTCTACCTCACACTTGTTTAAGTTATCTTAGACTGTGGAGTGACATACACTAGATTCCAGGGACAGAGTAAAGGACACAATTTTCTAGGGCAAAAATGAAACTACCAAGGTAGAAAGTGACTTATAATGCTTCTTTTCCTCCTAAGTTAGAGCTATGCCTTGCAGATATGATTTTTATAGTGATAGCATATCATGCAATAGGCCTTCTTTACTTAAATTGATTCTTCGCATTTCATAGAAGACTCATTACACATCAAAATACAAACATATACATATAGCAAACATATATATCGATTAAAATACAAGTGTGAGCTTCCGAATGAAGATAGTGGAGTGTTTTAAAGACAATAGCAGTTAAAATTAAATTACATTTTGTTGTGAAAGATTTTTTTATTATTCTTAACCAATACCTTAAATTAATCCAATTGGTTCACTTTTCAGGTTTATCATTTCCCTTTTCGTTCTAATGTGTGTTCCTATCAACCAAGGAAACAGGAGCAGCTGCTAGGAAGCAAGCAGCCAATGGCTAAAATTAGATTATCAGTGACATTTACTTATATGTTCACAGCTGAAATTTCAAGGGTACAACATTTTCTCCTGAAAAGAGACACTCCCCCATCACTGAAACACAGCCTTCTGTTATCAAGTTACAGCCATACAACATCAATGGGTAGTGAACTGACCCAAAATAAAAAGTGAAACCATATACGTTTTCTGTCAAGAGAAAGACTAAAGACAAAATTAAGTAATGGGCTTGTTTTCACAAGATTATTTTGACTGCCCTTCTTAATTAGGGGAAGATTTTGGTCTAAGCAGTAGTCCCAAAGAGGAAGTATAACATATCTAGCACGAGGGCAGAGAGAGGAGGTCTAGACCTTACTCTGTCCTCTCAGGGACCCGGGCAGTGTAGAATTGTGAACATTGCTCCGTTTCTGGTTTCTGTGTACACTTATACAGTTTAGGTATATACAATCATTTTTTTTTCTTATATTTTGCTCCATTCATCTTTCGGAAAATCCAAAGTGTTTGCATGTACTTCTATAATTAGTGGAAATTGTACAGACGACATCACCAGTCATTTCCAGACATGCATTGCCCCCACTTCTCTCCATTCCTCCATGAATTACAAGGTGCCCCTCAGAGGGGAGCACCTCTGTCCCAAGCAGCGCTGTGCAGTCCAGCCCCTCCATCCCACCGCGGGTCAGGAGCGCCCGTCGACGTGCAGTGCGAGCATCCACACTGGGACGCACTGCTCTGGAAAGCCGTCCTGCTTCTCCTGGCCCAGCACCACCAGCCCACTCTTCCTAATGAGGCTGTGGAGGATGCCCAGGTCCCGAGTCACACTGCTGTCAGAGAGGTCTAAGGTGCAGCCCTCCCGAGCCACGTTGTCCTTCAGTATGATGACGCCATGTTTTTTCAGGCCCTCTCGACACCGGGAAAGAAATGCAAGAAGGTCCTTATCAGTCAGGTACCCTACAGACGACCAAGTAGATGGGCAAACAGAAGGAATGGTGGGTGGGAAAGAAGGTGAGTAAGAAAGAACCAGGAGACCATTTGTTCACTCAGTCATGAGTTGTTTTTTTTTTTTAATAGCCTGGATTGTTTTCATTGCAGGAGGCTTTAAAAATTTAGATAAGAGGACAGTTACCCTCTTTGAAGGGGCTCATGCCCCATCTGTAAAATAGATATTATACTACCTGGCCTATGTACCTCATGGGCATGAGATAAACTATCGCCCATGCCATGCGTCCCCTCCACATCCCCCTACAACCCAACTCTATCACTCATCTATGCCTCCAATATACACATAGACCAAAAATCAAATTCACTGTTGTCTCATTTCCTGGGGATTTAAATCTGAGTCCAGTTTTCCCGTAAATGGGAATAAACTTTTTTTGGCCCCAATTTTTAAAATTTTTCAAGTATTTAGGTGTCTAATAGGATTTAGATTGGTCCAAAGGTACTCCATCCCTAAGGATGGAAATTGTCAGGCTTATCCAGAGGATGTCAGGGGAGAAATCAAAATGACCAGAGCTTTTTAAGAGTTCCCATGATACCTCCTGCTAGCTAACTGTTCTAGGCACAACTACTGGTAGATCTCCCTTTGTATCCTTGTTCCCTCTGTGCAAATTCTCAAATAAGCCCAGTGTTGTCTTCTCTTTGTGGGGAGGAGAGAAGGGCATGTGTGAGCCATGCAGGACTAACCAGAGACCCACTGAATCCAGATGACATCGTATCTCCCCAGCAGGGGTGTGAATTCCTGTAGGCTGCAGCAGTGGTAGCTTTCGACCTTGTCTCCTTTGACCTGCAGGTAGTTCTGGGCTTCGAGGAGGAATGACTCCATCATGTCCACCAGCTCCACACTGTTGAAAACTGGTAATAAGACATGCTTGCTGACCCTTCCTATCCCAGAACCGCAGTCCAAGGCGCAGTCGGTCCCAGCTCTCCCGGGCCCCTACACAAAAGGACAGACACCCATTCTGAGCCTTGGACACTCCAATTACCTCTTCAAATCCACTTTATTTAGATCAATTTCATGTAAAAAGATCACTATTTTAAGAGTTTCTTTCGGTGAGTTTGGACAAATGTGTATGGGCACCTACTTACTACCATAATCAGATTATAGAACATTCAACTATCTTTTCCAAAAAATACACAAACATTTTCTAGTTTTTGCTTTCTTTATTTTCCCCAAATATAGGTCTTTAAAATAATTTTAAAATAAGATTATAGGAAATCATGTCTTAGATTTGAAAACTTGGTAATAACTTGGTAATTTTCTCTTAAGAAATAGGTCATAGAAAGCCCTATGAAAATAGAACTTTGTTAACTGTAATTTTTGGACAAACCCACTGCTAAATGAGCCTACACTATAGCTTATTACTTTATTTTAAAAAGCAAAGCAGTGAGCCCTAGATGGTTTGGTTCAGTGGATAGAGTATTGATCTGCCGACCAAAGGGTCAAGGGCATGTACCTTGGTTGCAGGCTCCTCCCCTGCCTGGGCCCAGGTCAGGGCTCGTTCAGGAGGCAACCAATCAATGTGTTTCTCTCACATCTATGTTTCTCTCTACCTTGCCCTCTCTCCTCCACTCTCCCTAAAAATCAATGGAAAAAATATCCTTGGGTAAGGATTAACAAAACAAACACACAAAAAAAGCAAAGCAGTAAGTACTTTTAAATTTTATTCATTGAAAACATTTCAACTCATACTGGTATAATTGAAATTTTAGTTTTTTCAGAACTGATTTTGGTGCCTCTGAATTATCTGCTCTTCTGGTATGGATGGTAATTTTTAGGACCTGAGCTGAGGGAATGCTAGGATTTTACTTTAAACCCTGCCCCAATGCTGTACGGCGCATTCAGGTGGATAAAATATGGTTGCAGCAAAGTCTCCTGTGTCTTTTCATGCTAAAAATTGTTTTCTGCTTTTGTACCAGAAACTACATGATTCATTGGGCACAAAACCCCCTAAATTTTTTTAAGTATGTCTGTGCATTAAATTAATGAGGGTGAGGGAAGGATAGATAGATGGTGAAAGTAGGGGAAATCAACTAATGTAAAGTTTCTCAAATTTGCTTTTATAAAGTAATATATATAAATATGTACATATGCATGGCCAGCTGAATCTGCTTCCTCATAGCAAGAAAGGTACAACAAGGGGGGAAAATGAAGCAATTGTAGCTTCTTTCCAAATGGAATGATAATGTCCATGATTTATTTAGTACTTGTATGTAGTAAGCTCTTTGTATCTATGATAACTAGAATAATCAAAACAGTTACACAAGATAATGATAATTCCCCAATTTGGCAGTGAGGAAACTTTCATTTCTAATGCCGCACAATTAATAGCAGAATTTAAATCTGAACAGGGAACTGTGTGACTCCAAAGCCAGTTCATCTTTAGGGTTGTCACCTCAAGTACCAACTCTGGTTTCCTAAGTAGTGTCTGTCTAATGCTGTGCTGAAGGAATTCTCAGGCTTCATTCACACTCAGCAGGAAAGAGGTCTGTGACTGATTAGTGATGTCTGCCTTGAGTATGGGAATGGGACATGATAACCCATAGGACATTTCTTTGCCATTCCTCCTTATGCTATGCCACCTCCCTCATTCAAATCTTATAACTTAAACTAAACTAATTCAGAAAGAAAAAGGCATAGGCTAAAGGCTTATGTTGGAATGGCTGTACAGAAGCATCTTGTAAGTAAATTCATAGCATAAACAAAATGGGGGAAGACCTGGGAAATTAGTTTAAGCTACTGAAAATGACTAGTAGAAATGTGTGTGCTCAATTGGAGATTATCATTACAATTTTTTTTATCATTACCTGCCCTACAGCCTCTATGATCATGTTGCTCACATTATTGTAGCAAGTGGTTTTAGAAGTAGAACCATGGAATGATAAAGCAGAGAGGCCTCAGAGAAATATGCCAGAGGATTGATTTCAACAAGATTCTAATAGCTGATCTCCTTTTTCTCAGTGAATAAATCAGTCTGAGGCTTCCCTGGTTACAGTGAGGAAGGGCCTCACACACTCAGCCTTCCTGCCATTCTCCTGATGGGCCTTCAAAGGGTCACATTTAGAAACCACCTGGAGTTTTTAAACCACTCATGTCTAATTCTCCTACTTCTTCAGGCAACGAAACAGACCCAGAGAAGAGAAGTGCTTGAAATATAACTCCTTGGAAAATGCTCCTACTCTGATTTGTATTTTCCACCAATTTAGATGTGTGATATTTGACTAGTTATTCTTGAAATGATAGCTATTTACAAATTGAAAAAGGTGCCTTTCACTCCAATCCTGTGTACCTCTAGCCTCTCACTGCTATCGCCTAGTTCTCCTTACTCCCTTCCACTCCATGTGGTTGGCACTGCCTCCCATGTGCTGCCACCACATTTCTTTCTCTGTCAGCCTCATGCGGCTCCTTTGAGAAGGGATGTTTACTAGTAAAGACTGGTCTCAGGTATGGCATCACCGCTTCTTGGACACCATGAGTGTCTGAAGCTGTGATTGTATTGAGATCTGATGCCCGGGCTATCCTTATACATATGGATTCTTATAAAGTAGTAAAATACTCAGGAATTTCATTTTAGTTTTGGTTATTCCCATATACTTTGTTTTGAAGAACATTATTTCAAGTTCATCCAGTGGAGTTTAAAACTAAAATGGCAGTTATAAAGGTCACTGTAAAAAACCATGAAGTGTATGTATCGAATTAGACCCAGAGTTTTTAGTCATGCTACCTGAGAAATGTTAGAAGAGAAATACCATCAAATACTGATAATTTTTTACAAATTATCACCACCATCACCACCCCAGAAAGCTAAAACTGAGGAAAGTGTCAGCTGTGTAATGGACATCATCTTGATGTCATTTATTTGCTAAAGTAAACACATTTACAACAAGTTTAAACACCTTTCCCCTCCGTCCCATGTCACTAAGTGTTGAAAGGAAAGCCAAACTTTGAATTAGTCAATCTGCCTTTTCCCAGTTGACACAAGAGTAAATCATGTCAGATCCTCATATTCCCTCCTCCTTTGTATCTTGACCTGGATACTCATTTCGCAGATTATTAAGGTCAAAGTACCAAAATAGCATTCTTTATAAAAAGACCATGTTTGTACTTAAGAGACCACAGCTTCACAATGAGTCTTGTCTGCTAAGAAGGACTTTTCATATTTGTTTGAAAAGAGCAGCTCACTCTTTCCAACATAAATATGCAAGCACCAGGCCGTTTCCTTTCCCAAGTCTGTGGGCGTGTGGATGGGCTCTGTCAGACCAGCATCCCTGTGGTCAGCTTGGCATTCCACAGGGAGTGACAAGACAGCTGGATTACTAACTAAGCCTCTGAAATGCACTGGGATCAAAGTCAGCCTCACCACCAGGCAAGCAGGAGGCACTGCTCTGGGCCAGACCGGAGGAGAGTTGAGGTCTGTGGTCCATAAAAAAATTTTTTTTAAGTAAGGATTTTTTTTTTTTTTTTGCTTCATGAGACAAATGGAAAAAATATGTCATGGTTAAGAGCAGGAAGTTTGGTGTCAGACAGACCTGTCTGGTCTTAAGTTCCAGCTCTGTCTTTTACCAGCTGTATAACCTTGACCACTTCTCCAGGCCTCAGTTTCCTTAACTGTAAAAACAAGGATAATAACAGTTACTTGCCCCCTAGAATTGTTGTAAAGAGTAAATAAGTGGTACCCCTAATGGGCTTGGCAGAGTGACTGCCAATCTCAGAAAAAGCACTCAGAGAAATCAGTCAGTGACACTGATCTAGAAATACTCCAGGTTAACCTGACCTATAAACAGCCTTGGCCAGCATCCCCAGCTCTGTAGTCCTTATGGCTGCAGCTGATGTCCAGACACTTTGGCCCCAATGGGTGTTCCATGCGGATCCTATTTCTCTACTCAGACCCTTGGTGCTCCAGGGAGGTTGGCTGGGAAGGGAACCTCACCTCAACACTACAGATAGTCCTAATATTATGCTTCTAAGTAGGCTGACAACCTAAACCCAGATATTTGTAATATTTGCACTGTTTCTTTTATCAGAATAAAATTAGTTCCAAATTCCAAGCAAACTATTTCAGAATGCAATGGAACAAAACCTGACTGTCAGTTAGGACTTTATATTGTCAACAGGACCTACAGCAGCTTCGCTGTTCTAACAACTAAATGAAGCTCCTTAAAATATAATGAATGTGTTTTATGAAAGCATGTTATTAGTAGTAGTAGCAATAAATTAGATTGTGGGGTAATAATTATGTGCACTAAAGGAAGCACTTGACACATAGGATCTCATTTGATCATCACGTGTCCATTGAGGCAGGTTCCATGGTTATGCCACAGTCAGAGCTTTCAGTCAGAAAACTGAAGCTTAGAGCATTTAAATGAAAAGCCCAAGGTTGCTTACACAGCAAGTGGAAAAATAACACAATGACTCCAGAGCCCAAGATTTTGGCCCCTATTCTATACTGTCTCCATATAATATGGAAGTAAGGAAGTAGACTTTCACCCAACACAGGACTACAAAGGGATCACATTCTTTCAAGGCAATGTCTGAACTACGTATAAAATAATATAAAGAGATTCTACTGCACTTAAAACCAAACATATGTATGCATTCTCTTACCACATCAAATTTTTATTAGAGGGGATCAGTAAATCACCCCAAGATCCCAGATGGTATGATCTCTCATCAATCATTTGGCTGTCAACTGATTTATCTATGAGACTTTAAAAAGGATGTCTTCTTGCCCTAGCCAGTTTGGCTCAGTGAATATAATGTCATCCTGCCGACCAAAGGGTCCTGGTTTCGATTCCAGTCAAGAGCAGCAGGTACCTTGGTTGCAGGCTCCTAGTCGGGGCATGAGCAGCAGGTAACCAATCAATGTGTTTCTCTCACATCGATATTTCTCTCTGTCTTTCCCTCTCTCTTCCACTCTCACTGAAAATCAATAGAAAAATATCCTCAGGTGAGGATTAAAAATAAAGAAAAATAAATAAAAGAGATATCTTCTTAACCTCCAAATTGTAATATTAGCACTGCTAGTTCACCTTCCCCTGAAGCATGAGCGATTAGACGGTGCTTAGGAGGGTAAAATGCCAAGTGGGATAAACAAACGATTTGATGTCACCCATCCTTTCTGAGCATCTCAAAGCAGGCTTTCAGGCTTAACACTTGGCTGCACCATACAGCTTTAATATGGCTTAAATCACAGCATAGAAGCATGTGAGCTCAATGTTTGTAAGAACTTTGCCTTCTCATGAAGCTGTAGTTGGATAACTCACCCCAATAAATTTTCTAAGAAATTCCCGAGAGGCTTGGATATCTGGGTTGGACAGTTCAATGAAATTTCCCATCATCCCCTCTTCTGTAGCTGGTACCTCTTGGTAGAAAAGTTTAGCTCTGGCATAGAACTGCATCTCACCATTGATGACTTGACTTGTTAAAGCATACAATTTCACTGCAAATGAAATGTTAATATTTATTAATATTTATATCACAGAATAAATTCTATCTTATCACACATTGATTTCCTCTTAGAAGCCTGCAAATTTGTGCTCTGGAGAAACAGGCATTGGTTTAAAGACCTGGGTCTGCGTTTGGTTCAATGTCTTACTTGCTTTTAACCTTGGGGAAACTTCTTAACCCCTCTAAACTTCTGTTACCTATGTGTAAATCATAATCATGTGGCATTTTCATAATTCAATACCTTATGGTTTAATAAAACTATAGCTTATTACTGTACTAAAAAGTTTAATAGTGTTTGCTACAGTGCAATATAAGTGTCACAAGTTTTACAGTGAGTTTTATCTTTGAGCTCTAAATGTTTTATGAGAATCTAAGGGGTAGCTATTTTTTTTATCTCTTTTTCAAGCAATAACACCCAAATACCTCTTCATACCAACATAAAATAAAATAATAAGAAAACATAATATTTATTGAGCAACTATTCTATACCAGGTAGTGGGCTAAGAAACATTATACTATGATATACTATGTCATTTCATTATTTCAGAAACCATATGAGATATTATCTTAAGATATTATTTTTAGAAAAACATGTGTTACAACTTCTTAAGGGTAAATGACTATGCATTTAAATGTGTTTTGTAAACCTAAATGCAGCTTTATAGATATAAAATATTTTCATTAGAGCACATTCAGGAAGAAATTATAGAAATTGGATGAAAGGAAGGAACTTCTGGCTCAAGACTGTAGGCTGAATACATGCATTTGTCTTTCCTCCTTCCCAATACTTCCCAAGAATTATTTTAATAAACTCCATTCATAACAATGAAGAAAATAAAATGGACTCATTATTTCAACAAATTTCTGGAAGACAAAGAGCACATGGAACAAAGTTTAAAAAGTCACAGCTCAGGATAGTTGCAAAAGGAAGTAAGAGTTAATAATAAATATATATATATCTTTAGACCAACCAGTGAGGGGACAAATGCACCTTCCCAAAAGCAACAGGCATTATAGCTATAATCCTGGGGGTTGGGAGTGGGGATGTGTCTTCTCTAAAAAAAAAAAAAAAAAATTTAAATGAATTTCCTAAAGATAACTAAACCAGTTAGTGTTGAGATCCTGAAACATCACTCATTTGGGCATATAGAGGACTCCAAGTACCTCACCTGCTCACACTCATCAAAGTCTGGTAAGATTTACCTGGGCATGTAGAGCTTCTTATCATCTTTTCTATTCAGAGGAGAAGTATATAACAGAGGAAACAGTCCCCATTACCTAGAATCACTGACTCTGTCCTTTATTCTGAACTATGGGTAGACAATGATTTCCAAACACATGCGGGTAAAATGGCATCCTGAAAGACAAAGGTAGAACTAAGCCCAAAGGAAATGGAAATAATTCCAGAAACAGATGAGTCTATAAACCAAAACTAAACAAAAAACTCATATATCCTTAGAGAGCTATGAGAACTGGTGTATCCATGAATCAATGATAACATGCCAAGAAAATGATAATTCAAAAAATAACAAAGACTTCTTAGAAATTAAAGTTTTGATTACCAATATAAAATTGAGTAAATTTATCAGGACATAAATACAAAGATAGATATGGAAAACAGAAATAAAAAGATTATTTTTTTTAAATGTATTTTATTGATTTTTTACAGAGAGGAAGGGAGAGGGATAGAGAGTTAGAAACATCGATGAGAGAGAAACACCGATCAGCTGCCTCCTGCACACCTCCCACTGGGGATGTGCCCGCAACCAAGGTACATGCCCTTGACCGGAATCGAACCTGGGACCCTTGAGTCCACAGGCCGATGCTCTATCCACTGAGCCAAACCAGTTAGGGCAAAGATTATTTTTTATTGTGTTTACTTTAGCAACCACTGGCCGCTGTGTCTCAGTGGTTGAGCATCAACCCATAAACCAAGAGGTCACCGGTTTGATTCCCTGCTCAGGGCACATGCCCAGCTTGTGGGCTCAATCCCCAGTAGGGGGCATGCAGGAGGCAGCCAATAGATGTTTCTACCTCTCTATCCTTTTCCCTTTCTCTTTCTCTAAAATATATATATATATATATAGAAGTAAAAAGATTAGAGCTATAAAGACTTAATTTAGGAGGACCAACATCAAGCTGATCAGGATTCTCAAAAACAGAGAAAATGGAGGGAAGAAAATTATTAAAGAAATAATATAGAAAAACTTCCCAGAACTGAAAGAGATTGTAAGATCCAAGTACTGACCAGCATGGATTAGAAATAATAATAATTAAGTAAGGGCCATATTTATACATATCCTTAGGAAATTTCAAAACACAAAGAGTAATGAGAAGATTCTAAAGATATTTCAAGGGAAAATAGTGATTGACCTTAGAATAGGGTTGCCAAATTTGGCAAATAAAAATACAGGACACAAAATTAGTTTTGAATTTCAGATAAACAATAACTTATTAGTATAAGTATGCTCAAAATATCATACATTACATGGGGTATACGTATACTAAACTTCTTAATTTGTTATCTTAAATTCAAACTTAGTTGGCATCTAATTTTATCTGGCAACCCTATGTTCAAAGGATTAGAATCAGGTTTATAAAAACACAACTCTCATCAGAAACACTAGAAAACAATGGAATAGTGTCATTAATATTCTGAGACAAATTATTTTGAAGCTAAAATTTAATCCCCAGTCAAACGTGAAAGACTATTTACCTCCTATGGATTCATTCTTCAGAACAAAGCTATATTTCAGCCCAATGAGGTTTAAAATCAAGAGAAGGTATGTTACAAAAGATGATGAAATTAACTCAGGAATCCAATGAAAAGAAATCTCCGAATCACAGATATTTATCAGATCTAGAAAAAATCAGCTTATATTACAATAGAAAATGTAGGCTGCGAAAACAATGTCTTTAAGTAGTAGAATGAACTGGACTCTGGATAATAAACAGAGTAGGTAAGAAGAAAAGAGACAGTAATGATATCCTAAGAAATATGTATTTTTAATCTCAACCACCAAAAATGAAAGATGATTGAACGCTCCAAGCAAAATATGCAACAGTACAAAAATGTTATGATCAAGATGTGAAAAAAACCAAAATATAACATAATTTGGGGTAGAAGAAATATAAGAAAAGATAGTCTATTTAACCTTAACTAGGAACATCTTTCTTCAGGTAATACCAAGATTGTGATATTAGACTAGCGCACTGCTTGGCTCTGAATTGAACAATTACATTGTCCCAAATTTTGACTCTAAAAGTTAAAAATCTAATAACAAGATCCATTGTAATATGTCCCATCTGTGCATTTACATCAGTCTTTTCCAACTTGAAGATATTGGAGCCAATGTTTGGACTCTTAAATGATCATAAGTTTGCTGAAAGGAATACATGAATCAATTCCCACATACATCATTTTCTAGTGACTAAAAACATTATGTACTATATCTTCCATGTATATTAACTATTATACATAAATTATTTTTAAAGTACAACTCTATTAAAAGTATTAATAAATATGTAGATTATTTTTTTCATTTTATACACAAATTACCTACTGATTGAGAAAATACATTAAAAGGAGAGTCCTCATGTTCAGAAATATTGGGAACCTCTGACCTAACCAATTCCCCTTCCCTAGCACTTGGTAAAGTGTTGTGCAAACAGCAGGTGGCTCAATAAATGCTTATAAATTCAACAAGGATGACAAATATCAAGTGTCACCATCTCAATAACATGAATGTTCCACATCCCTCTGTATATCTGAGCAAACCAGGTTAGCAAATCACAGTTCACGGGGTCTTCCCAGAGTCAAATGCTGCCGTGGATCACAGGCAAGCCACAGTTCAGAGCTCTCCTTGATCCAACCAAAGCAGCAGAACAGCCACGCTCATCATCACCTGCTTAAGCCAACTAGTTGGTGGAGTCTATTAAAACCCTTAATCTGGAAATGGGAGCGGTCCATTATGCCAGAAACATTTAGACCACAAGTGAATGCCAACCTCAGCAGGGGTCTGACTCAATTGGTAAGTTTTTATGGTTATGGGCTTGGGTTCTCATTTTCACCTAATTGACAGGAGCATTTCACTAAAAAGATATATGAGGTGTCATGGCCAGCCCCAAGTTCTCCCCTCCTGATAGCTTTTGCTATAGTGCAAGTTGACTGAGATAAGGTAGTCATCTGCCCATGCCTCTTCGTTATAGAAATACATCTTAGTGGCTTATTCTTATAGGATTGCAATGTCTCTCTGAAACTGGTGTAGTCTAAGACTGGGACTAGATACTCTAGTTCTTGATATAATAGGGTACTTATTTCTTGACCTACATCTTGAGCTGAACTCCCAAAGGCCTTCGAATGGTTTACTTGTTACAGAAAGAAAAACAGAGTACAAGTTCATTTGCCCTGAGTAGGAATAAAGGTCTTGTGACGTCTCTAAGAAAAATTGTGTTTATAGCTATGTGCGCATATTTGTTATTGTCTTTTTTATTTCTTTGTTACTTTTTTAAAAAATCTTTATTGCTTAATGGTTGGATATAGCTATTTCAAACTTTATTTCAGATGTTAGACCTGTTTGTCAACTGAAAATTGACCTCAGAATCTGCAGATGTTATATAGGCAAGTTGAGATAGTAAGTAAGAAATGATTTGCGACAGATACTGGATAAAGTTAACCTTTTTTAAATAAGAAAATAAAGTCCAATTAGGAGATTCCCTTATGAAAAGTTAAGACCTTCCATACAGATTTTCAGGTGAAACCTAGCTGGTTTGGCTCGGTGGATAGAGTGTCGGCCTGCAGACTGAAGGGCCCCAGGTTCGATTTGGGTTGAGAACATGAACCTTGGTTGCAGGCTCCTCCCCTGCCTGGGCACAGGAGGCAACCAATCGATGTGCTTCTCTCACATTGATAGATATTTCTCTCTGTCTTTCCCATTCTCTTTACCCTCTCTAAAAATCAATAGAAAAATAGCCTCACGTGAGGATTTTTTAAAAAAAGATGCACATTTCCCAATTTAGTCATTAAAGAAGTAATGGTTAAAAGGGGAGGAGAGAAGAAGGGGAGGGAGAGAGAGAAGGAAAAAACGGGAAGGGTATCTAGGTACAATGGAATATTATTCAGCCATAAAAAGAAGGAAATCCTGCCATTCATGACAATATGATGGACCTTGAGGGCATTATGCTAAGTGAAATAAGTCTGACAGAGACAAATACCATATGATCTTATATATATGTGGACTCTTAAGATAACAAACTCATATCTATTTTTTTTCACCAACAGGGGAGGGTGGGAAGTGGGACTTTATCATGTTTCTGGTGGAATCTGAAGGTCTGGGTGTGCCAGAATGCTAGAAAGTTGTCATTACCAAGTCTAGGAATGGTCCTGAGAGTCCCTCTAGGTTTTATTTGTTCCCTGCATGCTTTAGGTGTCTGGTACTTCTTGTCTTTAAAATAATGCACTGCCTACCCTGAAAGTTTTAGAGGGCTTTTTCCTTTTCAGCTGTTTTCTAAATTCAGAGCTAGTTCAGTATTTCCTAAATTCTTTTCAGGCTTCAACACAAATGAAGCAAAGTGAGCTGGGGAGGAGGGAAAGGTCCTCACTTCAGCCAGGATCTACTCAAGCTCCCACCACACGTCTTATTCCCTGCCTACTTGACTGAGTGTCTTCATAACTCTCTAGTCCTACTTGAGTGCTGTACCTGACCTGCTGTCAAGTTGTAAAAGGCCAGAGTCAGACAGGGACTGGAGATTTTTTTCCTGGTGAGATTATGCATCAGAAGCTGATTCAGCAACTGCCATGCCTCCTCAGTGCCTCTCTCTACAGCACCCTGTAGTGTGTCTATCACTGCATTCCACATTCCACTGAGATGATGTGTGGGTCTCCCTCCTACACCAACCTCTTCAGGGTAAGGTATACCTTTTCTTTGTAACCGCAGCACTTGCTATTATGCTTAACACATAGTAGGCCTCCTTTGAATGTTCATTGAGCAAATGAGTACTATCTACTGTTTTGTACTTTGAATAATACAACAAAGCAGTGAGTGACTGCAATAAAAATCTCACATAAGCACACAGCTCACACTTTTTGTACAGTTATGAAATAATTATCCTGTTAATTAGGTATGCCCAAATAATTAAAGAATAGTAACTATAATTGATCAAGCATGTATATATGACTACATATGCGAAGCCTGTATATCTAACTGAATATGTCATATAAATGTTATATCTATAAAAGAAAACAAGGCAGTAAGAGATTAACTAGATTGCCTAAGATTAAGTAGATAGGGGGTGACACAGATGAGATTTAAACCCAGGTCTATTTAAATCCAAACCCATATTTCATCCATCTCATACTGTATCTGAAAGTCTGCTAAATAAAAAGGGAAATTATCTGGTTCTTCAATTCTTTAAAAAGAAAAAAAAAAGATCTTGCCTCATTTGCATTATAAAGGTCACAGTAAACATTTGAAAATGTATCACTGTACCATGAGTTCTGGGGATGCAATCAATTTGAAAAACGTCAGTAGTTATATGCTGAATTTCAATTGGAAGTTCTAAGTGTCTTATAGGAAATGTTTTTATTAACTCTGGATTTTAATTGTGATGGCAAATTGGTGACCCTTGTTCTTAATTTCCTCCTCAAATACTGGTTCCTCTAAAAAAGGGTAAATTAAAGGAGGTCCTAACAATTGGTGGGCACTGCCCATGTGCCAGGCATTCTGTTGGTCAATTTCATGTCATCTCTTCACATTGTCTCTTTTAAGCCTTACAATGATACTACAAAACAGGGATGATAGCCATCATTTTACAGATGAGTAATGAGAGAGCCAGAAAGATTTGATAACTTACTCAGTGTCACATAGAAATAAGTGTTACACCCATGTTCTAACCCACACCTATTGAAATGCAAAGCCTCTGTTCAGTCTGCTAAACCACATGGGACCATTGTTCTAAATGTGACATTAGATTAAACCTTTAACGAAGTCAAGGAGCTCAATTTTCAATTAATAAATATTCAGTGACTCTGTGTACTCAGAAATAGGCTGTGGATAGTGCTAGGATAATTACTGAGGAGTAACTTACATGGACATCTTCTATTGGGCCGTATGTATAAAGGCCTCTTTGAGCACTGGCATACAAACTGGAGATTTATATAAACTGTCTTCCTATTCTCCTTCCTGTTTGTTCACAAACAGCCAACTTCGGAAAAGTCATTCACTCCAACTGAAAGAATTTCTAGTTATACCAGCCCACATTAGTCGAGTTGCCATTTACACTGGGAGGCGACACAATTTTGTGGGTAAGAATGACAGACTTCTGGGGTCAGACTGCCTGGGTTCTGGTCCTGCTCCTCCTCCACCACCACCACCACCACCACCACCACCCATGATCTCTGGCAAGTTACAGAATGCCTCTGTGCATCAGTTCTTCAGATACAAGATGGGGAATAGCAGTATAACCTAATAGGGATGTTGTGAGTATTAACTAAGATAATATATGCAAAACACTGAGAACAGTAATAGGCTTGTTCCCATTTCTTTCTGAAGACCTGCTGTGTTCAGTGGTGTAGCAAGCTCTTCCATTGGAGATTTTAGCCAGGGCTATTTCAGTAAATGTCCCCATAACTGAAGTTTGCTGATTGTGTGCTGGTATGAGACTGGCTGCCTATCGCAGGCCTTTAGAAGGAGGAAGGAAGAAAGAAGGAATCAAAGGGTCTGGTTAGCCACCACTCTTCCTATAATCACCCTGAACAACAAGCTCTCTGTGCAGTAAGACTCCCCAACCTTTTAAAAGAAGGGCTTTATTTTTACTTCTGTGGAGCCTTGAAATCATCAAAGGAGGGGAAGCCAACTCTGAAACACCCCAGTGGAGCTAAGGAGGGAGCGCTTCCCCTGGCTGAGTTTTATTTGTAAATGGAAAAGCTTAAATCCACTGTCACCTGAAACTCTCTCTAAGCAGTGGTTCTCAACCTTCTGGCCCTTTAAATACAGTTCCTCATGTTGTGACCCAACCATAAAATTATTTTCATTGCTACTTCATAACTGCAATGTTGCTACTGTTATGAATCGTAATGTAAATATCTGAAATGCAGGATGGTCTTAGGTGACCCCTGTGAAAGGGTCGTTCGACCGCCAAAGGGGTTGTTAGAAGATCCTTAAACCCTGCAGCTATTCTGGGGACTAGGTGGTGTCAGTCCTGGAAATAGTTTCTTAGATGCTGAAGATTGCATCTAAGGTCTACACCAGCGGTTCTCAATCTGTGGGTCGCGACCCCTTTGGCGGTCAAACGACCCTTTCACAGGGGTCGCCTAAAACCATCCTGCATGTCAGATATTTACATTACAATTCATAACAGTAGCAACATTACAGTTATGAAGTAGCAACCAAAATAATTTTATGGTTGGGTCACAACATGAGGAATTGTATTTATAGGGCCAGAAGGTTGAGAACCACTGTCTAAACAAATGTAATATATGTCTTTCTGGAACAAAATATTTAAGGGATAGCTGGCAAACTTTTGGCTCCTAGCTTCCCTTGCTATGGCGACTAGTGATATTTTAGATGATGGAACCTTTACCATCCTGGATTCCTGAATGTCTATGTGGAACATAGACCCTGCCCCGTAATAATGCCTATTGGGATGATGTAGCAAAAGTGAAAAATCAACTTTTATATGTTTGGCCATTGAGATTTCAGGGTTAATTTATTATTGCAGACTAGCCTAGCCCATACTGACTAAAATAGCCCTCAGTTATTAAAATCAAAGAAATACTCTGGATGGGGTTAGCTCTATTAGTCTCAGGGGAAACTGTCAGGGCTGAATCATAGGGCCAGAGAAAATAAGCAGTGCCCATTTATGGAAAATCAACTAAGTAATATGGAGTCATCTTTGCTTTAGAACCAATGAATGGTATTCGAACTGTGTTTATGGAACCCTGTGGGTGCTACAGAAGCACCCCAGGAGCTGAAGAGGATAGAGCAAGGAAGCAGAAAATTTTCACTTTTTCCTGTATTTTACATTGGGCTTCCATGGAAGACTTTGTCACAGGGTTTGATTTTAATACTAATATGTATGTTTTTTAAGTTTGGAAATCATTGATAAACCATCAGCACGTTCACAAGGAGAAAAATAGATAAAATGACTATTCTAGGTAGAAAAAAAAGGATTGAAGCCAAATATAAAGTATACTCTACTTGTCCCAAATAATTTTCATCTGACTTTCAGAAAAGACTGTTTTATTCTTACTTTTTAACTCATCTCCCACTGCTTTCAGAGATGAGTTCCTTTTCTCTCTAGTAATTATTTTTAAAACTTGGCAGTCACCTGCCCCTTATTAATTATTGTAATTGATGTCCTAAGAGAATTATTTATAGGCAGTGAGATCTACCAGAAAGAGCCCTGGTCTTTGGTATCTACATGAGATCTCGTCATTTCTGAATTTTATTTTCCTCATTTGAAAATATAAGATGGGGGTAAGGGAGAGAAGGGGGGAAAAATGATACCCTACGCTGCAGTAAAAATGAAGGAATTCTTACCATTTGCAACAGCATGGATGGAACTGGAGAGCATTATGCTAAGCGAAATAAGCCAGTCAGAGAAAGATAAATATCACATGATCTCACTCATTTGTGGAATATAATGAACAACATAAACTGATGAACAAAAACAGATCCAGGGACAGAGAAGCATCGATCAGACTGTCAAACCTCAGAGAGAAGGTAGGGGAGGGTGGGGGTAAGGGGAAGAGATCAACCAAAGGACTTATATGCATGTATATAAGCCTAACCAATGGACGCAGACACCAGGAGGGGTGAGGGCATGAATGGGGGGGGGGGGAATGGGGATAAGGACACATATGTAATATGTTAATCAATAAAGAAAATTTAGAAAAAAGAATGATACCCTATAAATCCCATAGTATGGCCGTGAGGGCCAATGAGAAATTTTTTATAAGAAATATACTAGGTGTACCAGTTAATAATGCAGATTTTTTTCAATAGATGGAGTTACACATATGTTGATATATATGCAATTTGATATGTACGCTGTTTTGTCATATTGCTCCTTCAGATTACCACTTGTTCCGATCAATGGCACATGCACTTTCTGAGCAGCACTTCAAAATGTACGAAGAAGTGGAAAATTGGGTCTCTGAATGGTTTGCCTCAAAACAAGAAAAGTTCTATTGGGACAGTATCCACAAGTTACCTGAAAGATGGGGAAAATGTGCAGCTAGAGATGGACATTGCTTTGAATAAAGCACTTTTGATGTTTCTCTTAAAACTATTGTATTTTCTTTGGATTACAAAATCCGTAATATTAACCGGTTAATAGATAATCCTCATTATTAACCAGTTAATAGCTAATCTGCATTATTAGCTGGTAGAAAACACGATAATTTCAAGAGAAACACCAAAAGTGCTTTATTCAAAGTAATGTCCATCGTTAGCCACACATTTCCCCCATCTTTCAGGTAATTTGTGGATACTGTCCCAATAGAACTTTTCTTGTTTTGAGGCAGACTATTCAGAGACCCAATTTTCCACTTCTTTGTGCATTTTGAAGTGCTGCTCAGAAAGTGCGTGTGTCATCGATCGGAACAAGTGGTAATCTGAAGGAGCAATATAACAAAATAGCATACATATGAAATCGCATATATATCAACATATGTGTAACTCCATCTAGTGAAAAAATCTGCATTATTAACCGGTACACCTAGCATATAAATTTGATATGAAAGTATTTATATGTCTGGAAATAAAGATCCCCTCAGAAAAGATTTCTAAAAAGAGACTTTGGCAGGTTGCTAGCACATAGCTTCTTGACTGCAATACAAAGACTATGTATAGCCGCTTTCATGTCTGGAAGCCTTGCACATCAAGTACACAATGGGGCTTTCAGGCAACCGTAAGAAAACAGACTGGGGCTGATACAGACTGTTCCTGCTTTCATTGGGGGGAAATATAAATCAAAGAGGGACACTTCACTCATTAATTGGAAATTATTTCCGTTTTAGTACTGCTAAGAGTGACCTGAAGTGACCACTTTCACAGAGGCTGAGCAAAGTCATGTAGACAAGCCAGATAAGCTTTTTATTGCTCTATTATCTAACTTCCTGAAAACTAGAAGAAATAAGTAAAATGGAGACACACTACTGTCCCAGTTTTTTCTCAATACCCAAAGACTCAACTAAAATCTGCACCTTTAAACTCTCTATTATTCTGACTCAGAAATGCCAGAAAGGATCATGTGGAGTATACAAGCGCCGCGCACACACACACACATGGACACATTTATCAATTACTACTGGTTAGTCTTTCTTTTTAACTCTTAGTTTATACACTACTGCATTAATACTCTCACCGTTGAGTTGCCTAATTTGCCCATCTTCATGTTCTTGGAAGTATTAAAAACAAGTTAATTTCTATAAGCCTGATAGTCAGTTAACCAACGCCCAGAAAAGCAAATCTCTGTGCACAGGGGTGCATGGAAGTCCCAGAATAGAGACTTGACTTGCCAGGCAGCACTTGGCCTTTGCACTCTCTACAAAGAATGTCATCTTGATGAGTTCTTAGTGTCTGAAAAGTGTCCTTGTTCTAATTGCTCTTCTAGAAACCCCACAACCTCACACAGTCCTTTCAAATCATTTCTTCTTCCTTGTCTAGTAGTTCTGACTCACCCAGGGGAATTTTTTCCAGCAGGTAGAGATAGCTCTGAAAGAAGTCGTTGCGAATGGCTTTGTGAAGAATAAAGGACATGCTATGTCGACAGAGTTCATCGTCGGTCTTCTGCCAGCGGGATCTAAAGGCGAAATGGGCTCCCAGGTGGGCCATGGAGAAGGGGGATATTATTATTCCTACAGAAAAAGGAAGCTTGCCTGGCTGTTTCTTTGAATCAGCTTTCTCTTCCTACACGAACTTGAGACTGTCATTTTAAACCAGTCCCTGTCCGTCTATATAAGGACAGGCCATCGTGGGGCATGGAGGGAGGGGCAGCAGGCACCAGAGGTCAGGCTCTTGGCACCTCCACCCGTCTGATTGCTTGGGTGACACCACTCCAAGCCAGCAGGTGCTAAGTAAAGATGGAAACAGGCTGAGTGAGATCCTGCCTCATCCAGGAAAAAGCACACCTCCCTCCTTCAGCTGCCACTTGAAACAGGCAGCAGCACAGTCTCCAGCACCCTGAAGATTTGCTTTCATTGGATCCCTAAATTGCAGTAGCTTCATTTCCATTTCAAAGAGTTGTGACTATTTTGTAAGAGATCCTGTTCCCTGACTTTCATGCACTCCTTCTGGAACACTGAATCCTCAAATTACAAGGACCCTTCAAAGCCATCTGAACCACCCACACTCCTTTCATCAGTACAGTGTTGCCCAAATCATCTCATAAAGATGGATATGTGTTTCCCATTTTTGAAGGGTCTTCAAGAGACACAGTTATATGAAAGCCTGTTTTGATGTTAAATACCCTTCTGTCAGCAAACCCTTCCACCTAGCTTGCTCTAAACAACACCATGTCAGGGAAGCCTGTTCCTTTCTATCTGCCTATGGTGGATGTGATTTTCCTCCTAAGTGCTCATTTGGTCTCTGGACTGGGTATCTTCTGATTTTCCCTCCAGATCCACCCCCAGTCTCCCCACAGTACTGTGTGCCCCAGAGGCTGACCTATATTGACAACATCAGTGGACTCTCTTGCCCTCTGGTTTCCGGTTGGTTTCATCCAATGGGTAGTGCCTGCAGGAGCTTAAAGGATCATGAACTATTTATCCCCCTGACACTTTCCCTGTGGAGGTGGCTAACTGCTTCAGATGGTGGAAAGTCATAGCTCCTACCTAGGCGTCTTCCCCTCTGATTCCGATAGCTGCTCCCTCCTCTTACTGCTTCAGGCTTTGAGTTAGTGATGCACCAGGCTGTTGCAAACCTTGGAGAAAACCACTACTCCTTGTAATTTCCCTATTTGCCCACACTTTATTACAGTCCCTTTATTAAACTAACTTAAATTCTCAGTTTGTGAATGCCATTCTGTTTCCTATAAAGACAATGACTACCTTATTACCTGTTTAATTTTCCTAACAAAAAAATCCGTAAGAACTCAGTATCTATTGGCCCCATCCCATGTGCAACCACTGACCATCCCTTGCCCCAAATACACACACACACACGCACGCACACACGCATGCACACATTATAGTAGACAGTTCTAAAATGGCCCCTAAAGATCACTACCTCCAGCCTCATATGCATGCCTTTGTGTAATCTCCTTTCCTGAATGTGGGCAAGGCTTACTGACTCCCTTCTAAACAATATAATATGGCAAAAGTGATAGATGTCATGTCCAAGATTAGGTCATGAAAAGACTGTCTTGGGCGACTTCTTTTACTCTTTTGCCTGCGTGCTCTGAGGAAAACCACCTTCCTGTTCTGAGCTCCCCTATGAAGAAGCCACATGCCAAGGAACTGAAGTCATTAGTACAACAACCTGGGGGAATTAATTCTTCCACCAACCCTGAGTGAGCTTGGAAGAAGGTCCTTCCCCAGTCAAGTTAATAAAAGACCTTGAGCCAGCTAAGCCACACCCAGGTCACTGACGCACAGAAATTAATGTTTGTTCTTTTGTGCAACTGTTGGTGGGAATGCAGGCTGGTGCAGCCTCTATAGAAAACAGTATGGAGTTTCCTCAAAATATTAAAAATGGAACTCCCATTTGATCCAGTGATCCCACTTCTAGGAATAGATCCTAAGAAATCAGAAACACTCATCAGAAGTAATATACGCACCCCTATGTTCATAGCAGCACAATTCACAATAGCTAAGATTTGGAAACAACCTTAAGTGCCCAACAGCAGATGAGTGGATTAAAATGGAATACTATGCAGCTGTGAAAAAGAAAGAAAGAACTCTTATTATTTGCAACAGCATGGATGGACCTGGAGAGCATTGTGCTAAGCAAAATAAGACACTCAGAGAAAGGTAAGTATCACATGATCTAGCTCAAACTGATGAACAAAAATAGACCCAGAGACATAGAAGCATCAAACAGACTATCAAACATCAGAGGGAAGGCTAGGGAGGGTGGGAAAGAGATCAACCAATGAGCCCAAATGTGTATATGCATAACCCATGGACACAGACAATAGGGTGGTGAAAAACTGGGGTGGAGGGTGGGGGCAGGGTGGTAGAGGTCAATGGGGGAAAAGGGGACATATGTAATACTTTCAATAATAAAGATTTTTTTGAAAAAGAAAATTTTAAATAATTTGTTACAACACAGTATAGGATAGCTAAATCACACATCATCAGTAAAATATTATTTTTAAGATGTGGAATCTAACCATGATCTTTAATTTTAATTTGTGTGTTAATCTTTTACTGGGACAGGATGCCAGGGTTCCATTTGCTTGACTTTGACTTATTTACCTATGCTTCTCTTTTCCCATTTCCACTCTACCCACCTCCAGGGACAACCATTTAATTGAGGGTAGGTGGAGATTGTTTCCATCCATGCCTTCAAGAATTGCCCAGATTGCAATCTGAGCTATCCATTTTTTTCTTGCCAAAGTGTGTGGCTGATTGATGAGTGCTTCATCCAGTCTTGAGCCAATCCATACATGGTGTTCCTCCAGCTCCAGAGTTCATTTGAGAGTGGGCACATTATCCAGATCTGTTATTGTTAATGCCAGCTTGAGTTTGGTTTTCGGTGCTAGCAGCAGGGAGTCTTATCTAACATAAATACCATCTTGCCTCATTTTTACTCAGTAAATTCTCATAAGGATGGGGATAATGTAGATGATATCAAACAGAACGGGAAACTTCAAGTTTTTGAATATTTCATGGTGTCAAGAAGGAAGGCTCTTAGCTGGAATATAAAAGATTTGACTGAGACTCTTATCTACCGCTCACACACTGGGCAACTTTGACAAATTCTCAGACTCTCTGAGCTTCCTTCTTCTGTAATATGATGATGATAATAGTATACACCTCATGACTGTTACGAGAACTAAATGTATTCTATGTAAAACAGCACAGTACATATTCAATAAATGCTACCTATTAACATTGTATTCTTTGGAAAAAGTTGATTAGTTATAGGTCTTGAAAATATTTTATGTCTCTGATGTCTTGTTGGGTTATATTCAGTGTGATACTGTCTTTTATGCAATTTCAACATTGCAAATTTCACATACTTAGAAGATTATTTGTACTTGATGCATTTAAGAGTTGAAAGGAAAAGAAATTCAAATGAAATGTGCTTTTAGGGCTCATTCATCTATTGTTCAGAAATTTCTGTTGCTGTACGGGAAACTAAGCAGCAGAAGAAGAAAAACTAAGGGATCTTCTTTGTTACTTTTATTCATCAATACACCTAACAGGAGGCAGGTTCTTAACCCCAACATTTTAGTGATGTTTAGATAACCTCCCATCTGCTGAGAAGGTCAGGGTGTTAGCTCTGAGGAGAGAAACTGGCAATCGCTGACTCCAGCTACTCAGTATTCTATATTTGGTGATTGATATTGGCAAGTTTCTCAGTTTTTACAGGACTAATTTTCTTTCATTGTAAAATGGACATTAATTACTTGTTTGGAGATGGATTATTAAGTGATCTGGGATTTCTGTATTTCAGAGCCATAATTTCTGAGTGGGGATGAAAGACTGATTGGTTTATACAAAATGCCTTTGTGAGCTTTTGTTTACCTCTTATGAGTCAGTTTAGACTTTGTGACTGTGTCTTATTCTGGTGTAGCTTGCATCAGTTTCTGGCTCATTGCATTTGTTTCCTTATGTGAATAATTTTTCTCTCGCAGCTGAAATGCTCTATTTGCTACCACCTCATACCCTCTTGACTGTATTCATACTGAGTGAATGAGGTTATGCAGTAGATCTCAAGTCTACCACGGGCATCCCTTTTCAAGGCAGGAAAGGAAAACAGTGAAGGTAGAGAAAAGAAATATGACTATAGCAAAAGAAGGTGGACACTCTGAGTTTATCCAGGTTGGTTTGTCTTCTCACAAGGGATCCTTTGGTGAGGAGTAAACTGTTAAAAAATAAATTAGCATGGATAGACACTCAGAAATAAGAATGATAAAGGAATAACAAAAGCCCTATAAAAATATGCGTATTCAGTAGTGTGGTAAGCTAAATATTTAGGAAAATCCACTCAATATAAAATATCTATCAGATTAAAATTTCATAATATCGTGAACTGAGGTCAAGAAGATTCCTAGGTAAGCCACTATTCATCTACAACTTATATTACTCAAGACGTTTTTCCCCCAAAGAACACTTTTTTAAGTGATCATGGTATGCCTGCTTTTCAGTTCAACAAACAATTGTGCAATACTCTCTTCTACAAGGCAGTGTGTTAGACTCTTGATACAAAATTAAATGTTATTTTCCTGCTGAGAGTAGCATTAACTTGCTGATACTTCTAATGGTAATAGCTAAGTCCTTTAAATAGTAATGCCTACTTAATTCTTACAACCACCCTAGAAGGTCAGTGATATACCCATTTTACAAGTGCAGAAAGTGAAGCTTAGAAAGATTAGAGTGAACGCAACATCACACAGCAAATATATTCAGATTCTAGTTCAAATTTGAATTAGAATCTGAATACTAGTGTGTGTGTGTATATGTATGTGTGTGTGTGTGTGTGTGTGTGTGTGTATGTATAAATTTGGTGGCTGGAATAAAAGTAATATGTCAACAGCTGAATCAGGATTTCCCAGCTCCCAACTTGGGGAGAAAATAAATAAAAATAAAATGGAGTAAAAAATCAAAGTAAATAAAAATACTATATATATATATTGTTTTTTCACTTTTTTAAGATAATACATTTGTGTTGCTTTATTTAAAAAAGAAAGAACGGAAAGAAGAAAGATATATAGAGAGAGGGAATAGGCCAAAATCAGCATAATTACTGGTAACTTTCGGATAAAATTATCAATGTATGTTCTGATATACAGGTTTTACTGAAAATTAATGGTGAGAATACAGAAAAGATCATTCTTGCCTGAAAAACTGAATGTGTATTTGTGCTAAAATTGACGTTTAAGTAGACTTAAAGCTTGGAATGAGATATTAGTATGCAAACTTGTGCCTACAGGCTTCACTGTATGACTCTTAACACAGACCACCAGGCTTACTTCGCCCTATGCTGGTCCAACCTGACGTTCGCCTGTTTCTTTCTCACACTTGGTTTAAGAAACAGGCACCTAATAATCGAAGTTAGCCCTGATTATAACTTGGAAGTCATTAACAAAGCCCATTACCATCATGTGCTTGGAATATATGGTGCAAGAGGAAGTTGAGATGACGGTTTTCACCCACTCGTAGTGCCTCATGGAGAACAGAAAGCCCGTCCATTTGGTATCTGAACCAATCAGATTCAAGGTCAGCAGTCAGGTCTCAACATAGCAGTCATTATTAAATGAAAATGGGGCTTGAGATAAATGACCCTTTGCAGCTGAAGAAATATTTAAACCCATAATTTTCAGGTTAAGTCATTCAATTTAACAGACGGAAAGGCTGGAGTGACCCTTGAAGGACTTTTCCTGTCTTATTGAAGAGGGGAGGAATTCAACTGGGCTGCTTGGCTCTCATTAGGGGATTTGACTTCCCAAGCATTTAGAGTCTTTTTTTAAAAAATGCATTCACATCTTTAATAAGGGGAGTAATGTCCCTGTCTAAAACATCTGTTTGGGATGTGGGTGTGTATACTTTTCTCATTTCCTTCATTTATGTTAATTGAAGAAATTATAAAACATTCAAGTTCATTTCAAACGTTCTCCTTTAAAATACAACAGTGCTTGATTTCACATACTTTAATATTTCAATATGACTTCAGGTTTGTAAAAGTGCATAGAACACTAACTAGGCAAATTAATCTTTGCACATTTTCCCTAACCAAACGACGTTAGATAATTATTAATAAAAGAAAATGAAATTATACTTCTTTTTTTCTTTATTTTATTTCCCATCACCATTTATCCCCTTTATACCCTCCTATAAAATGGGGGGAAAATAGTAAGAAAAAAATCTGTTCTATTATCACTAAAGTAGCAAGAGGGTCTTGTTGTTGCAAAATTTCCATCTCAAATGATTTCGATGGGGCGCTTCTGTAAAGATGAAAACTGTACATATATCGTCAATTAAGCAAGCTGCCCCAGGCCCTGGGAAAGCAGACATGAAATGGTGGAGATGGCCGAAGGTTGTCACTAGAGACTAGGGATTAGAACCTGGTCAAAGCAGCAAATAAAAAAAATTTAAAAAGCTCTTAAAAGAACCTGACAAGGGAAGTTTAAATCTTATTTAAAGGGTTGGGTTGTACTAAGCCTTGAAAAATTCAATCCTCCGGAGGACTATATCTCACTAAGAAAGCTCCATGTAAGTTTATCATGTATCCAACACCTAGACATTGGGCCTCGGAGACCACTAGGATAATATTTCCTCTGGATTAGCACTGAAGCTTGGAAGTGACATTTGTAAGAGGCAGGCTTTAAACTCCAGGGCTTTTCCAATTACAAAAATGATCATTCTGGAGGGGGAAAGTGCTTACTGCAGAGAGAAGTTGCTGTGATGTACGTCTTGTAGAATCTTCCTTTTGCACACCAAGTTGCTTACTAGAATAGGTGTGTTTTGCTTTCCCTTTTGTGCTTTTTAACTAAAGTTGTCTTTTGATTGATAATAAGGGCAGGGTGTATTTGTTTCAGTGTGTTTTTATTTTTTCAGTTCCCCCATGTCCAAAAGAATGATGGTGCAAATCCTAGTTACAGGTTATATCAGCAATTAAACTGTGCACATCATGGGACACATCCTGAAATGCCAACACTGGGCCAATATAGCCTCTGAAGCTTGACTGACAGGTCCTTCCCTGTGCAGACTCACTGGACCTCTCTCCAGCTGCTCTCTCTGATGAAAGCCAGACAACAATGAGGTGAGACTGAAGAGTTGTCTCTCCTTTACTTTTGGCCCATCTGTCAAGGTCTCTGGGATCTCTGTCAAGTCTCCTATTGTTCCACGTATAAAGGGTACTTTGGATGAATAATATCTAGTGACAGCCAATGTGATAAACTACCTGATTCCCCTGGGTCGTTTTCCTAGGCTGGTTGTCATAGCTCGTTGGCCAGCATGTATGTTTTGAGCAGTTGCAAACATGGACAGGTTTGGGGAAATAATTTAAAATAGTGTATCTCTTTATTTACATTTGTGTGCACACATCCAAGGGCATCTAGAGACTAAGTAGACAGATTTGCATTTGAAGCCAAAGGAAGTTGGCTAACGCTGGTTTCACTTCAGAACTGCAGGCTGGATACTAATTGACTCATCTATTTTACAAATCTGTGAGACCTGCCGGTAGTGGGACTGAGGAGCAGATCATGGCTGAATCACAGCAAATCCATCACCCCTGGTAGAAAAACAACTCTTAGATTTACTGAGTAGGTCAGTAGAATGAGTGTTACACAGAGAATTCTTCCCTCTCAAAAATAAAATAAATCTTGAAGCCAAATGTCATAAGCCAAATATGAAAAAACAATAATTTTTTTATATTTCCACATATTTTATAGAATAAGGATTAGAAACCTGGCATGAAGAAATTCCTGGCTTCAATTCACATATCCACTCAGTCCTCACCTCACTTTTTCTTTTTCCATCCTTCATTTCCTGTTCCTATCCTCATCTCCTGCACTTTTTTCCTCTGGATTCTGAAAGTTTTTATTGAAACCTGAGAGTCATAGTCAGTTCTGGAGTTGTAGGAAAGTTCTGCATACACCCAGAGCACTTTTACCAAATTTTACAAAAATTTAGGATATACACATTTTTAGAAAACTGAAAATTGGTGGTTCTTAGTTAGGCAACTCTCGAATCACATTTAAAATCAGCATTAACTTAAGTGATAACAGAATTATATAAAATTAATATTAAAAATGGTGATTGAGCCCTGGCTGGTTTGGCTCGGTGGATAGAGCGTCGGCCTGCAGACTGAAGGGTCCCAGGTTCAATTCCGGTCAAGGGCATGTACCTTGGTTGTGGGTACATCCCCACTAGGAGGTGTGCAGGAGTCAGCTGATGGATGTTTCTCTCTCATGGATGTTTCTAACTCTCTATCCCTCTCCCTTCCTCTCTGTAAAAAATTAATAAAATATATTTTTTAAATGGTGATTGAAATAAAATTCCAAATCTGAAGAGCCAGCCACCTGAGGCAGCTATTAAGAACAAGAGGAGGACAAACAGAACAGAGGGTATGCAGACCAGCTCTGACTTTATAGAATTTATTGCATCTCATCTAATGGCAGTTGGGAGGGGGGAACACACAAAATTTAAAACACAAACAGTTTGGGGGAACCATGGAACATTAGTGGTGGAATAGATCTAATATAGAATGAAAGCTGATGCCAAAAACTATACATCCATTTAATAATAGTCTTTTTTTCCTAATTTTTTATTTTTCAACTACAGTTGATATTGAATATTATTTTGTATTTGTTTCAGGTGTGCAACTTAGTGGTTAGACACTCATACCCTACGAAGTGGTCCCCCCAATATTTCAAATACCCATCTACCACCATACATACTTATTACAATATTATTGACCATATTCCTTATGCTGTACTTTACATCCAATGACTATTTTGTAACTACCAAGTTGTAGTTCTTAATCCCTTTATCTTATTTACCCAGCCCCTCAACCCCCCACCCTTCTGGCAGTTATCAGTCTGTTCTCTGTCTAAAAAAGTTGTGAGATATATATATATATATATATATATATATATATATATATATATATACACACACACACACACACACACACACACACACACACACACAATGGAGTATTATTCAGCCATAAGAAAGAATGAAATTTTAACCATTTGTGACAGCATGGATGGACCTAGAGCAGCGGTTTTCAACCTGTGGGTCGTGACCCCTTTGGCGGCCAAACGACCCTTTCACAGGGGTCGCCTAAGACCATCCTGCATACCAGATATTTACATTATGATTCATAACAGTAGCAACATTACAGTTATGAAATAGCAACAAAAATAATTTTATGATTGGGTCACAACATGAGGAACTGTATTTAAAGGGCCAGAAGGTTGAGAACCACTGACCTAGAGGGTATTATGCTAAGTGAAATAAGTCAGACAGAGAATGACAAATACCATATGGTTTCACTTATATGTGGAATCTAAGTATCAATATGAATAAACAAAATAGAAACAGGTTCATAGATACAGAGAACACCTACCATGATAGACACTGTACTAGGCACTAGGGGTCAAATAGTGAACAAAACTAATCTCAGTCCCTTACCAACACGAAGCTGACAGTCCAGTTGGGGGAATTAGCAAGCTGACATACTTGGGAAAGCATGCGTCTCTGTGATGAGTGCCACACATCACATGCCATGAGAGCCCATCAAAGGTGGATAGGCTCTGCTCAGGGAACACTTTCCTGAGAAAGTCACCCTTGAGCTGAATGAGATTGAGCAATAAGCAGGAGTTAACTAAAGCATAATTAGAAGGGAAGAAAGCTGCTCTCTATTAAAGCAAAATTTTGGCAGTGTTTCTGTTGTGTTGTTTTTTCATTAACATAACTCATCGACTTAATAGTTGTTAGGACTAAGATTAAAGGATATTAGAAGCAGCAGTGTGAATGGGTGATAACTTTTTCTTCTGCCCCCAGCTCAGTTGAGGTATAAGTGACCAATAAAAATTGCATATTTTCAAGGTATACAGCGTGATGTTTTGATATTTGAATACATTGTGAAATGTTTAGTCGTTGACGTAGTAATCATCTTACAGTTTCTTTTTTTTGGGAGGGGGTGGGAACAGTTAAGATCTAGTCTCTTCACAAATTTCAAGTATACAATACACTGTTATTAACTATAGTCACCCTGCTATACATTAGTTCTCCAGAACTTATTCATCCTGCATATCTCACACTTTGAAATGTTGCCTGTTCACTCCTCCGTTCAAAGGGGCCTCCTCAAGTCGCTTGCAGGGTTCGGTTTCCAGGCTCTCTCCCACTCTTAGAATGTTGCTTTGACCCTGAAGCTTATTAAGCAATGAAAGAATGAAAGAGCATTCCAAGCAGAGAGAACAGCTTCTGCAAAGGCCCTCTGGTTTAGGCAAGAAGCAATCTGTGCTAAGTTTTATAGATTGTGTCGAAGAATTCTGTCTTAATTCTCAAAACATAGGAAGCCATTTAGGGCTTCTGAAGCAGAGGTCAAGAAGGCTGACATCACCAGGCTTGCACTTTGAAAAGATTCTTCTGTCTACAACATGGAAAACAGATGGAAGGATGAAAAGTTTGACTGTGAACGTAACCTTTGCCTCAGAGATGTTACTAAAATGAAGGCTTCTGTCACATTATTTGGAAGAAAGATACAATAATCACTTCTCAGTTTATTTATTCAAATGACGTTTATTGTGCACCTATGTACTGATTTGGTACTAAGGCTAGATCAGTGACAAAATAAAATTCTCTGCCCTCCTAGAGCTTACACAATAGACACAATATAAAAGTAAGTAATATAACTGGGATGATCAAGGTAGTCCTCTTTGAGAAGGTGTGTTTTAAGCAAAGACTTGAAAGAAGGAAGGTGTGGCCTTGCAGATGTCTAGGTGAAGAGACTTCCTGGCCAAGGAGCAGCCAGTGCACAGTCGCTCAGGTGGGAGCCTACCTGGCATGTATGTGGGACAGCTGGGAGGTCAGTAATGGTGGTTCAGACCATCATCATCTATGCCCTTTCCGTGAAGCTTCCCAGAATTAGGCATCTTTGAAACAAGGCAGGATATGGAACAGACAACACTACTTCAGGTTGTAGCCAAGTATTTAAGACTCTGAGGCAATCTTGGTTTAACTGGTGCCCTATGCACAGATACGAGTAGGATGAAAGGTGAAAAGCCTTAGAATCAAGACCCAACATGAAATAGTAAGAACAAAGTCTTGCATTTGCATAGGAAGTGTTCGTTTACAAAATGTGTTTATAGACAGTTCCCAACTTAGGATGGTTCAACCTAAGACTTTTTGACTTTAAGATGGTGCAGAAGTGATATGCATTCAGTAGACACCATACTTCACATTTTGAATTCTGCTCTTTTTTCAGGCTAGCTGGGAAATCTGGGCAAAGGGGTGAGCTGCAGCTCCCAGGGAGGTACTCCAGAGTGAACAACCAATACTCCACAGTGGACTGTGTTCCCAGTGGTTTTGTATACTGAGCACGTTTAAGGTAGGCTAAGCTAAGCTCTGGCATTCAGTATTTTGCATGTATTGAATGAATTTTTTACTTCTGATATTTTCAACTTATGATTGGGTTTATTGGGATATAACCCCATCATAAGTCAAGGAGCCCCTACATATTTATTATACCAATTCACTACTTCAAAAATTGTGTGAGATAAGTAAGACAGAAGTATAGATTTAAAAATTGACAATATGGACAGTATCTTTAAAAATGTTTTAGCAACAATGTTTGAAAGATTTTTTTTCTTTTATTTCTTTTCCTCTATATTTAGATACCCTTATCAAGTGACCTTCATCTAAACAGGATTTGAAAGAAATATACATAGTGACATTTTACTACTTACACATTGAGGTCTCATTTAAGCCTAAGGTATACATACACATGAAAATATTTATATACAAGTAAAGCTAACACAATAGGAAGAAAATATTGTATACCCAATCTTTCTCAAGATTAGTATCAAATCTTCTTACTTCAGGACTTCCCTACTCTATCTTTTCTAACTTCTTACTATAAGTATTAACACTATGCTTGGAATTAAAAATTTATCCAGTATGTAAACTTGAAGATGAATGCCTACACAATAAATCAACTATTTTCCCAGGAGAGTTGGCAGACTTTGAAAGGCAGGTCAGCAAGAGAGGAAAAATCCAGAGAAAGCAGAATGTGTGAGCTAAGTTACAGTGAGCATCGTGCCTCTCACTAACGCTTATTGGTACTTGTCTCTTGATTTGGTCGGCAGCGCCTTGATTTTATGAAATCATACATAGTACTCCCACAAGGAGTTGTGATGAGAGAATGACAGATACTACACTCACACTTTAAGTCCCTGAAAAAAAATTAAATGATTCATGAATGATGTACTTCAGTCTACTCTGTGATGAGAAGCACTAGTTAGAACTGGTTAAGTGTAATGGGCATTAATAGCATTATAGATATAGAGAGGTACATGTTAAAATATAATCTATGAAATAAAGTTATGCTAAACTTGCACTGATTTGGTTTTTATGATGGTGTATAAGACCATATGGCCATGACATCATCACATGAAATTTAAATCTTCAGCACCATGGCCAGCATCTACTTTGCTCATAAACTTCTGTATATGCTAACATTTAATGTCAAAGGTTAGGAACTCCGTTGGTCAACCAATCAACCATCTATTTAATTCCTGAATTTTTTCTTCTTCCATCCAGACTCTGGTTTGAATGATCAGCATAATCCTATATTTATAGTAATACTATATGCAATTCACTTTGTGTGTGTGACATGCCATTGATTTGGCTCCAATTCCTGACAACCCTATGAATGAGTGATGCCCACAATGTCCTGTCCTCAGTAACCCTGTTTGGTTCCTGAAGACTCATGCCTATGGCTTCTTTTATGGAATCAATCCATCCTGTATTGTCCACTTTTCTAAGCCATTAACATTAAAAAAAAAACCCAAAGTTGATGCAGTCCTATAGTTTAGAAAGAAATGTTTATTCTAAATATGTACCTTTATTTTAGTGTTCAGTATATGCTAGTTTATTTGATTTACTGACTTGACTTATTACAATAACCCTCCATTGAGTGTAAGACAAACTGCTTTAGGTTTATAGGAACTGAAATGGGCTGAGAAGGAAGAAACAAATGTGAGAAAGACACAATTTTGGTATCTCAAAGAATTCATACTCTACTGGGTGATAAATACAAGAATACAGCAAGCTATAACACTATAATACAGTCTAAACAAAAGTGCTGGGGGAGCCTAGAAAAAGAAGAAATTCATTCTATTTTGAAAATCAATATCTATTTTCCCAGGAGAGGTGGCACTAAAAGATAAGTCAAACTTTGAAAGGGAGATAAGCAAGAGAAGAAAAATCCAGAGAAAGCAGACTGTGTGAGCTAAGTTACAGAATAATGAGAATACACAGTAATTTGGTATTTTTGAAGCAGTCTTATATGACTTGAAAAGAGAAGTAGTGGCCCCGGATAGATTGGCTCAGTGGCTAGGCCTTCGGACTGAAGGTCCCAGGTTCAATTTTGGTCAAGGGCACATGCCCAGGTTGTGGGCTGGATCCCCAGTGTGGGATGTGCAGGAGCCAGCCAGTCAATGATTCTCTCCCATCATTGATGTTTCTGTCTGTCTCTCTCTTCCTCTCTGAAGTAAATAAAAATATATTTAAAAGAGAGAGAGAGAGACGTTGTGGTGGGTAGACTGACAAGATAATGAGGAGAGAGATTGGGAAAGTCCCCCGATGGCATGCTAACATCAAGCAATCCAATTCGTATTCTGATGAGATTGTGTCCTTGCAAGGATGGGCACCAGAGAGCTCTCTTTCCACATGCATATGCCTTGGACAGGCCATGTGAAAGTGCAGTGAGAAAGTGGCTGTTTACAAACCAGAAAGAGTGTCCTTACAAAGAGCTGACCCTGCCTGACCCTGGTCTGGCCCTTAAGAATGGGGAAAGTACATTTCTGTTGTTATGAAAATACAACTCCTCTGACTCCAAATTCCAAGCTTTTCTTGTAGTACCAAGTATTTTTTAAATCTAGTGATCTAACTGAATAAGAAAAATACACATGAAACAGAGAGGAAAAGACAACAAGTGATAAAATGTTCAACTAATTATAATGAAATGTAAAAGAAGGGGTATTATTAGAGATTGCAGAAGATTAAAGGATTGGTATGACTTTGGCTAGCTAGATGGTAAGGAGATGGTTGGGTGGAAGTGGTAGAGAAAATATAGTATAAAAATAGCAGAAATTAGTCTGCAGGTTTGGGCAGAAGGCGCTCATATTTCACAGAAGAACTGGGATCTGAAGCACGATTAGGGAGGTAAGAGACAAGTTGTGGGCTTGGGATGACAGCAGAGCCTAGGGGCCAGCAGGAGAAGTACATCACCGTGGGAATCACCTCCACCCTGAGGAACAGTGGAGATTGGGTTACATCTAGTAAGATGGAGCACCTTTACCTCAAGAGCCATCCCTAATTCAAGAGGCTCCTCTGAGACAGGAGTTCTACCAGAGGATACCTCACTAAAAAGGAATGTCTAGCAACGGTAGCCATGGCCCAGAGTGAGGAAGCTCTTTAGGAATTAGGAAGCAGAAAGAACTAGAGAGGCTAGGAGCTTATGGTAGGGATGGGTACCACAGTGCAGTAAAATGGACCAGGATTTGTTCTAATCAGGTGTGGTGAGGCCAGCAGATGAGGAGATGGCTGCCATTGGAAAGACAGTTTATTACCTACAATGCCCTAGAAGAGGGGTACTCCCCGGCTTGCAGGGTCCCATGGGGGAAATAAACCCGGAGGTAAAGGAGAAAAGGGAAACTAGAGGAATGAGTGAGGATAAGTACACTTAGCTTAGTATCAGATAGTTTGAGTAATTTTGGTGGGCTCTGGGCTATAGGGGTGGTCCCTGGTTGTCTGGTCCCTGGCCCTGGGTGACTTAGAGCAGAAAGACTATTGGCTTAATGTATGGGAATATGATCAAGGAAGTGATTGAAGGTATGGGCAAGTATGCTCATAGGCAAGTATGCTATCTCTAGGAACTAGGTAACCCTGGGAGAGGCAGTCCCTCTCTGAGTCCTCAGGGCCCCCAAAATGTCAAATGTGGGAAATAAAAAAATACTATCCAAAATGTGCAGCATGAAAGGGTAAACTGAAACAATAGGGAAAGAGTCAGGAGCCAATGTGAGCCTGATATCGGGGTCTTGAAACAGTTGATTTAGCCACTTGGATTCCAACAGATAGGTCGGTAGATAAATAGATAGATAGATGATAGGTAGCTCCCTCCCACCTTTTGTCTTAAAGGGATCATAGCTTTCTCAAACTAAGTTTGAGGACAGCCCGTAGGTCAACGGTTCTCAACCTGTGGGTCGTGACCCCTTTGGCGGTCGGACGACCCTTTTACAGGGGTTACCTAAGGCCATCCTGCATATCAGATACTTACATTATGATTCATAACAGTAGCAACATTACAGTTATGAAGTAGCAACGAAAATAATTTTATGGTTGGGTCACAACATGAGGAACTGTATTTAAAGGGCCAGAAGGTTGAGAACCACTGCCATAGGTGGTTATGTAAATTTATGAATACATTCAAATAACTGTATTTTCAGAAATTTTTGAAGTTATTTAGGCTTAAGGAGGGTGTCATACGTCACCAAATCATCCCTTTGTGGGTTGAAACAATGTGCTTCCAAATTTATAATTATATTCAGGTATCGACTTACTTAACGTTAATTTCAGTCTCTGGCCCAGTATCTTTTAATTCTGAGCATATACTTAAAACAGACACGATTTTAAACCACATTTTATTAATGGGCTCTGTTTTCAATGAGTTTCTTTGTTTAAGTAATGCTACTTTGTGCTTTATTTGGTTAAAAGCTGTTTAAAATCCCTTGAACCTCAAATGTAGTATTATATCTTAATGCCATTCTCATTTATGGAAATATATGTGGACAAGCAGAAATATTTATTCCCATTCTTTTTTCTTTTTCTGTTTGGTCCCCCAAAGAGAGCTAATTGCGCTTCTTTAAAGCAAAGTGACAATTTTTGATACAGATTTATTTAATTTTTTTTAATTACATAGAATAATCAAACATGAGCGTTAATGAGAAACATATGTGAGGCTTCAAATATTCTGGAAATGAATGCAAAGCAACATTCCAATCAACACGGGTCAGGTTTCCTGGCCTGTTTCTGCACATGCGAAATCAGAGAGCCGAGCGGTGAGCCTAGGTGTGTGACCGTTCATGCCTGAGGGTATATCTGTGTGTGTTGTGAAAGGCCTCCTTCTGCTCCAGCTCCCAGCAGCCTCGAGAATCAATCTTTTACATGGAGCAAGACACACTCCAGGATATTAACACTCTACCGTTTCCAAGAGCCTCTGTTCACACCAGCTCCAGAGGAAACACCATGAAAGAAGGAGCCTCAAGCTGCTAAAAAAGCACACAAAGCAACAAGGAAAAACAGTTCCAAATCTCATAAAAAGTGGAAAAGTCCTCAGGAACAACTGCCCATTTGTTCCGAGAGTGCCCACAGAGCAGGAGGGTAAATAAAACTCAGTACCTGTTAGATTTATGGGCAAATAATCATTATCTACTACGTGTAGATGAGTGAAGGATAATTTTATGCAAACCACATAAGTAAATTCAAACAGTGCGAACTAAGCCTGCACAGTGAGAGCAGGAAGTTCAGGGAGGGGAAAAAAATAAGGAAATGGCATTTTCTGTGGGGTGTATCACCAACCTGGGAAATCCATTATGGAGCCAAACCCTGGAACAGGATTTTATAAAGGCACTGGTTTGAAATAGAGCTATGCATCCCCTAGGACTTGTACGGTGATTTCATACCTTCGGCAAAAACTCTGCTCCCCAAGATCTAATTACTAATTGGCCTTACGTAGAGGATTATGCAGAATTAGTAAATTGGAGCTTTTACATGACAAGTGTACAGTACAAAATCTTTGGGGGCCTTCATGGCACATTCAGGTTTTCAATGAATCAGTTTCTGCCAAGTATCAGGAGCCAAGCACCCTACCCAATGGAGCTGGGGTTTTATGGACTTGTGTCTCAGAACTGTATAGCTTTCTAATCAAAGTAGTGGTTTTATACGATTTTTCAAAAGCAGGACATTTGATTTTAGCCAGGTTTAAAATCTCTTTAAATTTGGTGGGTTTTAAATTGGAAAGTGAAACCAGGGTTTTTCAGGTTTAGATTTCATTTACTCCTTATCGAATGTGGTTCCCTGGGTGGTAGTGAAGATGAAAAGAAGGCTTTTAAAGGATTATAGCATGCCTATAAATAGATTCATTAAAATAAGGGCATCAGTTTACCTGATTCCATTTGAAAAGCATGTGAGTATTAAAACACTGAGGAAAATGTTCTTGGAGCAGGACGAGTGTAGGTTTTACTGAAACTGATTTTGTTTAAATGGTTTTGCTGAACTATAAAAACTCCAGTGACTTCACACTTTGGCATAGTAACATAGCATATTAAATGAGATTGCAGAAGCTTTGAAATCACAACAAGTGGGTTTAAATGTAGGGTCTGGAGGAAATAAGGGAGAATTGAAGAAAGGAAAGAAGGGAAGAAGAGAGGGGAGAGGGACGAAGGATGGAAAGAGCACAAACTCTCTATCCCTCTCCCTTCCTCTCTGTAAAAAAATCAATAAAATATATTATTTTAAAAAAAGAGTATATCTGTGCCAGGCACTTATCAAGGTGCTTTCATGTGTATTTATCTCCTGCTGCTAGATGTGTGATCTTAGGCAAATAACTTCATCTCCGTGGGCCTCAGGTTCTATATATATATTTTCAACCAGGGCTCGGGGCCAGCCGGCCAACCTCCCTTGTCCCCTCCCCCCAGCCCGCCAGGCCCCATCTGCCCAATTGGAGCAGGGGAGCCGGACCCCACCCATGCACAAATTCATGCCCCGGGCCTCTAGTGTGAATATAAAGCACCTGCTGTCAGCTCTACTAGGTGAAGCAGTCAACTGTCTAGGACCAGCCGTGGGCAAACTACGGCCCGTTTGAAATGAATAAAACTATTGAAAACAAAGACCGTACCCTTTTATGTAATGATGTTTACTTTGAATTTATATTAGTTCACACAAACACTTCATCCATGCTTTTGTTCTGGCCCTCCGGTCCAGTTTAAGAACCCATTGTGGCCCTCGAGTCAAAAAGTTTGCCCACCCCTGGTCTAGGACAGTGATGGCGAACCTATGACATGCGTGTCAGAGGTGACACGCGAACTCATTTTTTTGGTTGATTTTTCTTTGTTAAATGGCATTGAAATATATAAAATAAATATCAAAAATATAAGTCTTTGTTTTACTATGGTTGCAAAGATCAAAAAATTTCTATATGTGACACAGCACCAGAGTTAAGTTAGGGTTTTTCAAAATGCTGACACGCCGAGCTCAAAAGGTTCGCCATCACTGGTCTAGGAACTCTCAAACCTGACCCATCAGAACAGGGCTCCATAATTTAGCAAGAAAAAGACAATAGAAGCCAAGGAAAGAAGACATAGATAAAAGTGGAGAAGGCGAACAGAGATAGGAAATCTCAGAAAACAAGATGCTATATTTTAAACACTGCAGGCAAACAGCAGAAGAGGAATGTCTGTGAAGTGAGAAATGCTACTGTTAATAGTGGAGTTTAACTTTGCTTCTTCCATTTGGCTAATCAAAAATTCAGAGCCAAGAACTCTAACTCAAGCAGCTTATTTAGAAAGTCAAGAGGTAAAAGAAGGACCCTTGCAGCTTAGGAGGAAGAAAACAAAGGTATACTCTGGAGAAAGAAGGTGTGGGTTTGCTAGAGCGAGAGAAAGCGTGATGAAGAACTTGCCTTAAAGGTTTTTAGCTGTTTTTTAAAAGCGAGAATTCTAGGGCCGGTCTCAGGAGAGGATCTCAATAGAATATTCATCAGCTTTCCAGGTGTGCCTCCTCAGGGTCTTAGTCTCTCCTGATTGGTCGGCGGGGTAACTGGTCATTGCATCTGGTCCTGATGTTAGCCATGGCATGACTTCGTCTGGTTTTGCTGCTTTTCTGAGCCTGGAGCTGAAACACAACTGAGGCCTAGGTGTTATCTCTAGTTTGACCAAAACTCTGTCTCTGTGGCTAACAGACCCGAGGTTTTGATCCTAAGATTATTTGATGTTGATCGAACCTCGTTGTCCTGAGGGCTTATTGCTCAAGGTAGTGATCACACCAGGCCGCATATATATACAAGGGCTCGTATGGGATTCCAGTGAGGCTTGTTCTTCCTCTAAGGAGTTCTAAACTAACAACATGCTAAGGGAAGAAAGGTCACCCTGGAGGTGAGGTCCTAGCCCAGTGATGGCGAACCTATGACACGCGAACTCATTTTTTTGGTTGATTTTTCTTTGTTAAATGGCATTGAAATATATAAAATAAATATCAAAAATATAAATCTTTGTTTTACTATGGTTGCAAATATCAAAAAATTTCTATATGTGACACGGCACCAGAGTTAAGTTAGGGTTTTTCCAAATGCCGACACGCCGAGCTCAAAAGGTTCGCCATCCCTGTTAGCCTATAATAGCTGTTTTCTCAAATTTTTCCCATTGCTAGGCACCTGGGACTTTCCACCCTGGTGACTGAACCTATGGTTCCTGCTCTGTTCATGCTAACTGCCTACTCTATCACTATCACTTTCTAAACGTTCAGGGGAGCTAATTTCATAAAAAAATTAACAACAAAAAATGTATCGAGCTCAAATCCCATACAATTACGATGAAGTTACACCAGGAAGACATGAAAGAGAGCAAAACTGTAACTTATTTTGAAAGAACCCAAACTATATTAATGATAGAAACATGAAATAATAACATAAATCCAAAGGAGTAAAGTCAAAAATAAGCCGATATGAAGAGCTTCCCGTGGCCTGTTTTGCTTTTTCTTTGCTCTGAGTAAACCGACCAGCAAAATGAAGTAAGGTCAGAATGGTTGAGTAGAGTGTGTGTCCCTTTAGTTTATATTTGACTTTCCAGTTCAGGCTTTTCATGTTTGTTCAACTTTAATGATATTATAAACTCAAATGTACTGGCAACAGAATAACCTTGGAATCAATCCTAGCCCAACATCTCAAGATCTAAAAACAAAAGGTATTCTGGGAGCCATGAAGATATTTAATATGGCAAAATAAAGCCAATCTCACTAAAAATGTTTAAGCTGTCTGTTAATACTTCCTGAACTCAGATGGAGGAATTTTCACCAGCAAGTCCTCTTAGTTATGGTGGAGATTATTTGGTAGGGTCCAGTCAAGAGAACATTTAAAAGAAAATGCATATCACTTGAAGAAGAAAAAAATGTAGTAAATGAAAACTCAGCATTTTGTGTACTTTGTTTTGTTTTGGTGATGGTGTTCTAGCACTTTTTATTCGGAGCAATGTTGATATCCTCTCAACTGACTCCTTTGGAAAGAAAAAAGTTCATATGCCAGTGAAGGGGAGAGGCAGGAAGAAGATTGTTTTGGGAGAAATATTTTACAATTTGTCAAACTTGGAGTAGCATCATATTTTTCACCTCTCCCTCTTAAAAATAAAAGGCACTGTGAACAAGATATTGATGTATGAATGAAAACAAAATGAATGTTAAATGTTTTGTCACTAACGCACACAGAGAAGATTCTGACCTTATTTCAACCATTTCTCAGGGTCGTTAATATACATCTGGTTCCTCTCCTGATATAATAATGACTACCTTGAAGAGACATGGATTTGGCAGAAAATTTCCAAAGTTAGAAGCAATTCTGTTTCCAATATGCAGATATTTTTATGACATGAGTGCTGCCTACACATAAAAAAAACAATGAAAAAAGGAAGGCAAGAAGGAAGAGATGGGTGGGAAAGAGAAAGGAAAGAAAAATAAAAGTTTTAAAATCAAACAACATATGATTTAATTTCTGCCCCGCATATAAAAGGCTGAGATTATATCATCCATTGGAATATAATCTATTTCAACTCTGGGGACACAAATTCATTTCCCACCCACCTTCAAAGTTATTATAACTGGCAGTTGTTAGGAAGTGGCCCGGAATGCACTGGCAGTTCTGGTTCTGTTCTTCATGACTCAGAGGGTATGTCACAATACTTATGTTATGGCACTATCTTTCTTGAAGAGATGAAGAGAGACGCTTCTTGGTGACCAAATAGCTTTCAACTCATTCCAGCAGAGGTGTGTATGGCAGTAGTTGCCCTGTGCTTTCCAACTCTAAAAAAAAATTCAAATTCTGCTATTAACGTTTCATAGAAGACACCTGGTTGTTAATTTGGCAGTTGCTTGAATTGATCCCATCTAGACTGCTTCTTAGCTCTGAATTGTGCCTGGAACATATAATGTGCACTAAACAAATGTGTGTGGAACAAGAGATTTGGGTTTACTTAATATCTCTAACTCAAATGAATAGAACTGAAACTTCTGTTATTGTGAGAGTTTATGGAACTGAAGCAATAAATAGAAAAGAGATGGTGTGGCAACTTCTTTACAAGAACAAAATCAATAGATTGCCATTATGACAGTCATCAATGTTCATTATTTGTTTACTTCCTAGTGACTTTGTGTTCCTTGAAGGCTAAATTAATACCTGTAAAATTATTAAAGAATGATAATGGCTTCTGAACTTTTCTTAAGCCTATGCTCAAGTTTAAAGTAACAGAAAAAAAACACTTGACTTGATATATAGATGTGTGGAAATATGACTGAGTTACCAATTATTTGTTCTCTGACTGACTGCCTGTTTATGGACTTGAACTACTTTAGGGCAAGGTCTGTGTCTCATTCTCTTATAGCCTAAATTCTTGGATGAGTGCCTTGTGCAGAATAGGCATTAAATGTCCACATTCATTTCTACAGGAATACATTATAGCTCTATCCCAGAATGTATTGTTTCACATTTCATTTATATATTCACTTTGTGTGTATGACTTTAAGGATCATCAGGTTGACATATCACACAACTATCTTCTCAAAATATGGTTTCAGGCTGTAAAATAACCTGGGGAAGAACAGCCCAGAGATTAGTTATTCATTTTCCTAGTGGGCCACCCTCTGTCCTGACCTTTGGAGTAACCCAATAATGTGACTATTGTCTTATGTTTTATTGGTTGAAAATAGAGGTTACCACCATCAAGAAGAGGTTGTATTTTAAAGGATCCTTTTAACTGAAATCTCCTTTGTATTTTTAGGATGTGCCGTGTGAACTAAAATTGATTTGGAAAGTGAGAAGATGAGTGCGTTACTAGCCAGTGGATGTGGACTCTTTGGACCACAATGGCTATTTGATGACATCCCAAAGGCAGTCACAAGGTAAGAAAGGATCTCCTGAGAACTCTTGAAGGAAATCAGGGTTAACAGTTCAAGACAATGCATTTGGAGAATAAAAAATGTAATTCTTACACCTCTGCTCTATGTTGGTGTGTGAATAAAATATAGAACAATCAATACTGCTAAAAGTAAAAAATTTCAACATACATCTTTCCTATATTGTTGTGTAAGACTCCCTCCACGTTCTGCGTGGAGTAGGGTTCGGTATCTGAAAGAGGAGCCGCACAACAAATGAGAGAAAAAGACACGAGATAATTTTGCAATATTGGAGGTCCAGGCGGGCAAGTCCAACTCAAGGAGAGGGACTTACTCCGTGCTCAGACCTCACCAAGCTTTTATTGATCTGGGATGCACCCATAGCATAGCCCTTAGGCAGGTGACCCCCTAGTAACAAGCAGACTAGCCCATCAGCAAGGATTTACATAATAATAAATGGGGGAGTAGTTTCAGCTACCACTGTCTGGACAAACAGAGGTGGCGCCTAGCTCCGACCTTTGCTAGGGCTTCAAAGGCACCCAGCCTTGGGGGTGTGGGGGGGGGGGGTCTCTGTCTATGCTTAATCAGATAGTGAAGGCAATAAACAGTTTCCCACACTATATTAAAACACTTCCATGGCTCCTGATGCCTGAAGAAAATTTCCAAATATCACACTTACGTATAGCAAGCCCCCCACAATTTTGCTCCTCCTGGCTTTTCTAAACTAATTTTTCACTGCTCTCCCATTCAAACCTAATTCTCTAACCATCTCAAATAAATGCACAATGGTGTTTTGTGCATTTGTGTCTTTGTATATACTATTTTCCTTGCCCTAGAATTTCACTATTATGCTCTCTACTAAGCAGATTTCTATTCATCCTCTGGAAGCCCTTCTCTGAGCCTCTATCCACCATGACGAGTGGATTATTTCCTCCTTTGTGCCAACATTCTACTTGCTTCATGCTGCCATTATAACAATCATCAATATGTCCATTGGTGATTTTGTGTTCCTTGAAGGGTCATTGCATCTGATATAGCAGCAGGTACCAATTATTAGCTTTTACTATGTGCCAAGCACTATGATTTGAAATGTAATTAGAAATCCACAATTTTATACCTTTTGAACACTCTTCCTGGAAAAGACAGAGCTATAAAAAATCATGTCCATAAAGGACAGTAAGTACAGTAGGAGAACAGAGAAGGCACTTTAAGTGTGGAGCTTAGGGAAAGCTTCCAAGAGGAACAGATTTTGCAGAACAAGCAAACTGTGGAATCAACAGGAAGGCTTCCCAAAGCAGTGCAGCCTGAATCCTATAGCTCCAAAGCTATATGGGTGCATTGCTGGGATTATCTGTATTTAAATTATTCTGTCATAGGTGGTTCTATAACCACTTTGTATTCCTTCTATCCTCATGTTAAATTATAAAATCATGAAGCAATAATAACTTTTCTCAGCATTTTATTTTTTTAATCCTCACCCAAGGATATGTTTTCCTTTGGGGAGGCACGAGGGGAGGTGGGGGGGGAGTGAGGGAAGGAGAAACATTGATGTGAGAGACACGTGGATTGTTTGCCTCCCGCAATCTGCCCCTGCCTGGGCCAGGGATGGAGCCTGAAACCGAGGTACAGACCCTTGACTGGGAATTGAACCCACGACCCATGGCCCATGGGTCAGCGCTCTAACTACTGAGAAAACTGGCCAGGGCTCTCCGTACTTCTAAACTCCTCACTGCTGCTATCAGATTTCAAAATAAAAGTTGACATAAGGATGAAGTTGAAATAATAACTTCTACCATTTTCGTGTAATTGTATAGCCTACAGTACTCTTCATGAAATATTAACTCATTTTTTCTTCACCTCAATCTTTTACAGTGGGTATTTATCCCAGTTTTTCTGAATGAAGACACAGAGAGCTTAATTGACTTGTCCAGAGTTACATGATTAATATATGGTTTTCAAACACCTAGTTGATAACAATTACTAGCATTTAAGTGATAATCACCCTGGTATAAATTTATATATGCCCTGTCATTTGACATTACAATAACTTTAACACCTATGAATTATTATCCTTATTTTATAGATGATAAAACTGAGGCTTATAATGTTTAGCATGCTCAAGATCAAGAGTAAATAAATGGTGGATCATGTACTCTCACACAATTCTGATTCCAGAATTTAGGCTCCTAGCCACCACCAAGACTGTTCCAAGTGTTGAATAGGTTGATTTCTTCATTCAAACAATTTATAACCTATTGGGAAGGAGTGGGAAGAAGAGAGAAATGCTAAATTAATACCTATAAAATTATTAAAGAATGATAATGTCTTCTGAACTTTTCAGTTTATGTTTGGAGTTATTTAATTTCATTATATTATATCTAAGCATGAATTTCTCTTGTTTATCCTGCTTAGGTTTCATGTCATTGATTAACTCAGGACATTACTCAGTCCTTAAAGTACTGTCTTATCTCTATTCTATTTTTTTTCTAGAAGGCTTATGGCTCCTTAAATGTTATCCTTGCTATCCCTTAACCTCTTCTATTTATAGTCTTTTTCTCTTTATCTCTTTGTGCTATTTCCTCATATTATTCACAAATTTTCTCTTCAATGATATTTAACTCGATATTTAATTCACCCACTTAATTTACTACTTTTTGCCTTGTTTGTTATAGTCTTTGAAACAACCACATTGAGGAATAATTTGCATACAAAAAAATGAGTGTGTTTAAGTATATAGCTTGATCAGCTTTGACAAATGTGTTCAAGTCCCTCCGCCCCCCACCCTGCCTGACTTCAGTCTCTCCTCCATCTGTGCCAGGAACAAGCCACCACTGCTCTCTGTCCTAATAGATTAGTTTTTATATTCAAAAACTTCTTATATGAGGAATCAAACCATGATTCCTTTATCATATTTTTTAGATTCATTCATGTTGTTGCATACATCAGTAGTTTGGGATTTATTTTTTTAATGCTGAGTAGTATCCATTATGTGGATATCCCACAATTTGTATCAATTGACTTTGATGTACATTTGGGTTGTTTCCAGTTTTTTGTTATTATGCCTAAAGTTGCCATGAACATTTGTGAACACCAGTGTTTGTGGACGTATGTTTTCATTTCTCTTAAGTAAATATCTAGGGTCATGAAGCAAATGCATGTTTGGCTGCTGAAGAAACTGCCCAACTATTTTCCAAGATTGTTGCATCATTTGCATTCTCACAAGCAATGCAGAACTCTAGTTGCTCCACATTCTTGCCAATGTTTGGAATTGTCTGATGTTTTAATGGTAATCATTATAGTGAGTGTTGTGGTAGAAAAAATAAGGAACTCCCCTCCCCCCAAGAAAGATGTTCACATCCTAATCCCTCCTACCCTCTTGCTACAGACTGACAGCCTCTCTAGTTCATTCAGTCCCAGTTTTAGTTTATCTCTTTGTTGCACTAGTTTTCAGTTCTTTCTTTCTGACTCTGGCATTGCCTCTAAATTACTTGTTGTTGTTATTGTTGATGTTTTAAGCTCAGGTATGCTTTTTCTTTTATTCCAAATATTTATTCAGTACCAACTATAGGAAGGATGCTGTTCTTGGCATATATAAGTGAACAAAACAAAATCTCCAATCTCAGGGAGCTTACATTGCAAGAATGCTTGTTATCTGATCTACGCATTTTAATGGAGATTGTGGTCTGGCAACTTTAGGTATTGTGGGAGTTTTAAAGTAACCTAACCATGCATGATAACTTGTAAAATGTTATTATCAGTTTTAAGAATGAATATTTGGGAATAAACATAAAATAGGAAGGACAGTTAGGGAAGAATTGCAGTATTCCAAGTAAGGTATAGTTAGACTAGTAGGTAGAAGTGGGGATGAGGAAGAAAAGCTGGATTGCAGGAATATTTTGAAGGAAGAAGTGGTAGGATTTTGTCATAGTTAATAAGAGGGCATGATGCCAGGGAAGATGTCAAAGTTAGCTCCAATTATTCTTCCCTGGAAGACTGAAAGAATGACTACAACACTGTCATAAATAGTGCTGCTGGTGGGAATGGATGGGCAGTTAAAAATAATATCTCTTAGTGAGTGTCTATATATTTTAATATTCCATGTAGGACATTGCAGTAACTTACTCTATTTGAAAAAGGCAGTGGAATAACTATGTAGGCATGGTCGTAAGTGACTGAAAATAAAGAACTAGAAGAGATTGACAGGATTATAGGTGAGGAGAGGGAGTGGAGGTACCTTCTTTGTATCCATAGAGCCTGGTTTGGTGTTTAGCACAAAGCTGGGCATCAATATTTATTGAATAAATTAACGTGAGTCATTTGCATAGATGTGACAGCTGAGCTCATAGGATTAGATGTAAAAGCAGACATTTACTTGCTAAGGTTCAAGGACATTCTTTCTTCCCTTTGGTTTGCACTGCCAACAGTTGCCTGCCTAAAAGGAAACAATTCTCAAAGTACCTTGATTTAGGGACAATTACTGGAAGAGGTGGAGTTTCACGCGGCTTTTGTGGGGGGTGGGGATGGAAGGGGGGTCATTCTAGAATCTAGACCTAAGATACCAAAGTGGAATGTAAAGATTTGACTCTGAATCGAAGTTGCTGTTCATTTTGCACAAGTGTCAGACTATCTGCATTAGTTAGAGCTTCTCAGTGCAGTCCCTTTTCCACAATGTCCCCCCAAAATACAAACCTCACTTGACAGGTTATTAACCGAGGGCTGACTGCTCTATAGCATTCTCTAAAGAAAAGGTTAGTGGATTCCCTTTCCCTCTTTTCAAGCCGAGGACCTGAAATTCTAATTTGAATAACTGGGATGATTCTTTTTAATTCCCATCTTCAAGGGGGCGGTGACCAGGACGCCACACCTTAACCATTGACGCCCAAATCTGCTGCAAAAACCTTCACGCTCTGCTCCGGGGTGCGTCAGATTAGTCCCAGGCTCCAGCAGCTCTCACTGCGCCTGCGCCTTGTGGCGCTGCAGCGCGGGCGCAGGCGCCTTGAGGCGGAGCTGGGTGAGGCGGAGCTGACTGCGGCGCCTACGAGCCGGTCTGGGCGGCTCCAGTGTTTTGGGGCCTGGGAACTGTGGGAGGAGCCGGCGGCCTCACCTTGGTAACCACATCGCTGCCCCGGCTCGGTCTTGCAGGCCTCCGCGCTGTCATCGCCTTTGGGGGCCCGGGGACTTTGGCCACCGTTTCCGGAAGTAGCTCTGCAGGCCTCTTTGAGGCACCCCCATCCTCCCCACGCCGCCGCCGCCGCCGCCACCATGCAGGGGGAGGACGCCAGATACCTCAAAAGGTGACTCCCCAAGGCACAGCCCTGCCCTCCTGGCCGGGGACCCTGAGATATTCTTAGAGGTTTGGGGGTTGGCCTTGAGGTGTCACTGGGCAAAGCGAGACCTACGCTCCGCAGAGAGGTGGACACGGGAGGAGTCCCAGGAAGGGAAGGGAAGGTGCATTGGGTGAGAGGTTCTGCAGCCGGGCACCTGCCTCCGAGGGGCCTGGAGGACCCCGCGGTAGCTCCTGGCGGCGTCCCCGATTTCGGGGGGAGGGGCTAAGGACGAGGAATCCAGGCTTCCCGTGCCCCCCTCCCCCTTTCTCATTCCAGTTCGGCATTTCCCCTAACAGGTCAATCCCCCGGGGGCCTGGAGATGAGGTCTCCTGGCGCTTATGCCCCCCGCCTCCAGTTTGGGGTCCCTGCCCTCGGGTGCTGACATGATGAAGGGGAGAGAAGTGGTGGCTTTTCACTGACGGGAGGCTGGACTGAGATGTTGCTCTCCAGCCTGTGTCTGCTTTCCTCCTCTGCTTCATCCATTTGACTGCCATGTGTGTGTACGGTGTCCTTTTTATAGGATCATAATTATCAAGAGGTTCGTCCAGAAGCTTGACATGGAACAGGCCGTGATTATTTTAATTTTAAAATATTTGTGGTATCAGTGACTCCTTTAAAGAACACTGTAAATCTGTGGGATTATTGGTTTGACTCCTGTCAAAGATAAGATCATCCCTGATGAATAGGATACCTCTCAGTGGACCAAGAGTTACTAGTGATCCAATAGAAAAAAAAACACCTTAATTAGGACGCTCCATTCTTAAACTCCCTGTCACATGTATTCTTTTGGACACAGTTTCCTTATATAAAAACGGAAAGCAGGGCAAATATTACCTTATGAGAGGACCAAATGTGAAAATGCTTTTAAGAGATAAAACATGCATGTAGGGTGGCGGTATTATTATAAGGTACAACATGCTTTTACTGAGTATATTTATCCTGGCGTGGCAGGGCCCTTATCATTACAGAAAGATCTCATCTTAAAAGGGATTCAAACAGTTGTATAGTCAGCCAACCAATCAGCTAACTGTACTGTCTTTGCAGGACTGGGGCATCTATTGCCTGCCCTTCTCATTTTTGAAAAGGATATGTAGTCATAACAAGTCTTTATTTCCTCATTGATTACATTGATCTTTTCAATTGAAAATTTGGTGACAGAAGAAAACAAATTCTTTCAACTTTAATATAAGATTGTTCTTGAGCAGTGGTTCTCAACCTTCCTAATGCCGCGACCCTTTAATACAGCTCCTCATGTTGTGGTGACGCCCAACCATAAAATTATTTTTGTTGCTACTTCATAACTGTAATGTTGCTACTGTTATGAATCGTCATGTAAATATCTGATATGCAGGATGTATTTTCATTGTTACAAATCGAACATAATTAAAGCATAGTGATTAATCACAAAAACAATATGTAATTATATATGTGTTTTCTGATGGTCTTAGGTGACCCCTGTGAAAGGGTTGTTCGACCCACAAAGGGGTTGCGACCCACAGGTTGAGAACCGCTGTTCTAGAGCAAAGAGCCACTGTTACAGCATTAGCTTATTTTCATGTAATAATACAGTTGTGCCAGAAGGTAGTTTTGTTTAGGCATACTTACTAGTATAATTCCAGGGCAAATGCCCCAGTTGCAGGGTCCATCCCCAGTCGAGGGTGTGCAGGAGGCAGCTGGTCAATGATTCTCTCTCATCATTGATGTTTCTCTCTCCCTCTCCTTTCCTCTCTGAAATAAAAAATAAATAAATATATATATTTTTTAAAGTATTAGATGAATGAGACATACTTTCCCTGCCTTTATGGTGCTTAAAATGTAGCAAAGAATACATATTTTAAACTGTATATTACCAGAAGTAATTATTTTATTGTGTTTATGAGAAGTGATATAAGTATATGATAAATATGTGGCCTGTGTAAAGCTTTTTTCACACAGTATACTCAGCATTTATCCATGTTTTGCATTCATCAATACAGTACTTCATTTCTTTTAATAGCTGAATAATAATATATTTTATGGATACAGTATATTTTGTTTATCCATTCATCTGTTGATGGACATTTAGGCTGTTTCCATCTATTGGCTATTATGAATAAAGCTACTATGAACATTCCAGTACTAGTTTTTGTTTAAACATCTGTTTTCACTCTTTCGGTATATTTTCAGTTGTTGCTGGGTCATATGCTAATTACATGTTTAACTTCTTGAGGAACTACTGGACTGTTTTTCACAGTGGCTGCACCATTTTACTTTCCCACCAGCAATGTATGTGGGTTCCAATTCTCCCCATTCTTGCTAGCACTTAACTTATTTTTTTAAAATGTGGCTATTCTGATGGATGTGAAGTGATATTGTAGTTTTGGTTTACATTTCCCTAATTACTAGTGACATTGAATGTCTTTTCATATACTTCTTGGCCATTCTCTGCCTTCTTTGGAGAAAAAAATCTTTATATTTTCTGGAAATTGGTTCCCTATCATATCAATGATTTGCAAATATTTATCCCACTCTGTGGATTGTGTTTTCACTCTCTTCATAGTGTCCGTTCATATGCACAAGTTTTAAATTCACATGTTGTTTAGTTGCTTTTGCTTTTTTAAAAAGCTTTACATGATCATTGATTTTTAAATTCTAGTCCCTCCCTCCCCTTTGTCAACCCATCAGCTCATTCTCTATATCTATGGGTCTGTTTCTGTTTTTGTTTTTTTGTTTTTTACTTATTTTGTATTTTTAGATTTTTATTGCTGATATGTACCACATCTTCTTTATCCATTCATCTATTGATGGAAACCTAGGTTGCTTCCATATCTTGGATATTGTACATAATGCTGCAGTGAACATAGGGGTGCATATATCTAGTGTTTTTGTTTCCTTCAGACAAATACACAGAAGTGGAATTGCTGGATAATATAGCAGTTCTATTTTTTAAGTTTTTGAGGAATTACCATACTATTTTCCATAGTAGCTGCACTAATTTACAATCCCGCCAACAGTGTATGAGGGTTTCCTTTTCTCCTCATCCTTGTCAGCACTTGGTATTTGTTGATAGCACTCTGACAGGTGTGAGGTGATACCTCATTGTAGTTTTGATTTGAATTTCCCTGATGATTAGTGATGTTTAGCATCTTTTCATGTCTGTTGGCCAGCTGTATGTCCTCTTTGGAGAAATGCCTATTCCAGTCCTCTACCCATTTTTAAAATTGGATTGTTTGTTTTTTGGTGTTGTATGAGTTCCTTATATATTTTGGATATTAACCCCTTGTTGGTGTATCATTTGTGAATGTCTTCTCCCATTTAGTAGGTTGTCTTTTTTTTTTTTTTTCCTAGAATGCAAAACCAGCATTAGTAGGTTGTAGAAAAGGAGTTCAAAGATAAGGAGATGTATTCAGTTCAACCCATAGCATTCAAAAAAGTAAATAGGATTTCAAGATCATTTTATTCTTCCAATTTTTATTTTTAATTTTTGAAACATCTTTATTTTTCAAAGTATTACATATGTCCCTTTTTCCCCCCCATTGACCCCTTCTAGCCCACCCCCGAGCTACACCCCAGGCCTTCACCACCCTATTGTCTGTGTCCATGAGTTATTGATATATTCATGCAAGTTCTTTGGTTGATCTTTTCCCACCCACCCTCCCCCACCTTCCCTCTGAGGTTTAACAGTCTGTTCCATGCTTCTATGTCTCTGGATCTATTTTGTTCATCAATTTCTTTTGTTTATTAGATTCCACATGAGTGAGATCATGTGCTGTTTATCTTTATGACTGTCTTATTTCACTTAGCATAATACTCTTCAAGTCCATCCATGCTGTTGCAAATGGTGTCTTTTCATTTTGTTGATGGTTTTCTTCACTCTACAAAGCTTTAGTTTAATGTAGTTTCATTTGTTTATTGTTTATTTTTTGTTTCCCTTGCCCAAGGAGACATATCCAAAAAGATATTGCTAAAAGCGATGTTGAAGAGTTTACTGCCCATGTTTTCTTCTAGGAGTTTTATGATATTAGGTGTTACATTTAAGTCTTTAATCCATTCTGAGTTTATTTTTGTGTAAGGTATAAGAAAGTGGCCCAATTTAATGTTTATCATGTATCCAGTTTTTCCAACATCACTTATTGCATGTTCTTTACCCCATTGCATGTTCTTGCATCCTTTGTCATAGATAAATTGACCATATAAGTGGGAATTTTCTATTCTCTGGGCTCTGTATTCTATTCCATATATCTATATGTCTGTTTTTATGCCAGTACCATACTGTTTTGATTGTAATAAATGAGCAAGGTATAGCCTTCCATTTATTTGTGTCTTCTTCGGTTCTTCCGTGTCTTATAATTTTCAAAGTATAAGTTTTTCACCTCTGTGGTTAAATTTATTCCTAGGTATTTTATGCTTTTTGATGCAGTTGTAAATAGAATTGTTTTCCTAAATTCTCCTTCTGATAGGTCATTATTGATATATAGAAACACAATATATTTCTGTATATTGATTCTGTATCCTGCAATTTTACTGAATTCATTCATTAGTTCTAATAGGGTATTATTGGTTTTTTGGGGGGAAGGGAGGTCTTTAGGGTTTTGGTTGCTTTTGATGTCATTATTTAAGAAACCATTCTCAAATCCAGGGTCATGAAGTTTTGCCCCTATGTTTTCTTCTAAGAGTTTTTTAGGTTTGGATTTTAAATTTATGTGATCCATTTTGAGTTAATAATGTGCTGTGCAGCAAGGCTTTAATTTCATTATTTTATATGCCCAGTGTCTTGGCACATTTGTTAAAGAGATTGTTCTTTCCCCCAATGAAAGGTTGTCACCTTTGTTGAAATCAATCGACTATATAAATAGGAGTTTATTTCTGGGCTCATTTCTATTCCATTGATATATGTGTCTACCTTTCTGCTAGTACTTCACTGTTTTGATTACTGTAGCCTTTGTAGTACATTTTGAAATTGGAAAATGTGAGTCTTCCAACTTTGTTTTTCTTTTACAAGATTGTTTTGGCTACTCAGTATCCCTTGTGTTTCCACATGGATTTTATTATCTCTTTTCCATTTCTGTAAAAAAAGCTTTGAGAATTTGGTAGTGGTTATATTGAATCTGTAGATCACTTTGGGAATGTTGCCATTTTATGTGAATCTGATTTAAATGCATGTTAACCCAGCTCTCTTGTTCTTGGAACTAGAACCTAGATAAGAACCATGGGCATTTTATGAGTTTTTAATCTATCTATGCCTATTTTTATTTTGCATTGCAGGAAAGTTAAAGGAGGAAATATTGATGTACATCCATCAGAAAAAGCACTCATTGTTCAATATGAAGTGGAAGCTACCATTCTTGGAGAAATGGGGGATCCCATGTTGGGAGAACGAAAAGAATGCCAAAAAATGTAAGTTTTCTTTCTTTGTGTACATTTTGAAAGTAGTGAATCTTATACAAACTTTGTAGAAATCTGATATTATTTAAATCTGCATAGATGATAAATCTTTATGGCATTCTTCTAGACATACTTCATTTTAGTGAAGCAGAGACAACATTAAACTATAGATGCAGATAGATTTAGAGAAAATCATGTCTATGTACATAATGGGAACCTACTAAAAAATACCTATTCTGATTTATTCCATTTAGTAAATGCATATAATAGAATATAAGCTACAACTTGTGAAACTAATTTTAAGATATGTTTATGTGGGACTTTTTAGCTTAATTTGGGAAATTTGTATTTTCGGAGATCCTGTGTTCTTCCTTCTTCCCTGGAATTGCTGAAAGTAGTATGACTTCCAAAATTTCCAAATGGGGCATGCACCTTGAATCCATCCCTTAAAAATCTAGCCCTCTAGAAGATCCTAATAAAAACAAGCATTTTCTGATTCAAGGTATTGAGCTTAAATCTTCCAATATCCTACACCCTTTTCTTTCTGCATTTGTAATTCTTTGAGGACCTCCTGGGGAACTGGCCTCTTTCATCAGTCTGCAGTTGTGCTGGTAATGATCTTGAATTCCTTCCATAGTTTTCTGGAAGTAAAAAAGGTCTGAGATTACCTAGTTTTCTCTCCCAGTCTTCTTCCCTCCATAAAAAATTTGATTTGGGAAGTAGTTAAAAAGAATTTTAGTGTGTTTTGGTGGTATTAAGTGTATTCAAACTGCTAGGAGTGCATGTGATAGTATTTATAACACTGAAAAGCACTGCATTTTTTCTGTATAGCAGTGGTTCTCAACTGGTTCAACTATAATTAAATGAGAATGTTGTGTTTGAAAATCCAAAGTTTTTCTAGACAAGGGATGCATTCACTAGGGAGTCAGACAGCTGGAAAGAATACTACCTACTGTTGTTGGAGTAAATGAATTTAAACATCCTTAATGGGAAAACCCAAGGACCTCAATTTTGGAATACTCTACCCTGGTGCACACAATTTGGAGAGGAATCATGTTGTAGGACCAAAAGCAGAATGTGGTCTGTTGATAACTCAAGAGTTTTTATCAATGGCAACAGCTGGGGTGGAGGGGACACTCATAAAGATTGAGATAGGTATGAAGTGAAAATGTCATTAAATTTGGGTAGTCAGTGCTATGGCCCAGGTCAAGAAGACTTATATTTCAATCTTCTTTATTTGGCAAAGGAGAGTATAAGCCTATCTTTAATAGAGTCCCAGTTTCTGAAAATTTCTTTATGAAAAACTGATGGTTATAGTCCAAAAATAATATGGGTATTTTTCTTGTGAGTTTTTGGTATTATTAATAGATATGCCTATGAAGATTCTAGTTTTTTATTATAGGAATAATTAGTAAACATACAGGTAACATTTTCTAAAAATTCTACCCCTATTTTTTTCTTTGTCTTTTGTAATAAGGAAAGGATTTAGGAGAGACCTATACACTAAAAGAAGAAAAGCTGTCTATTACTTTTAATGGAGAGAAGATGAATCAAATTGCTAATATATGTGTTGGTAAAAAAAAAATAGATCTAAAAAGAAATAGAAAAATCTGCTTTATTAGATCAAGATACCACTGTACACCTATTAGAATGGGTAAAATCCAAAACACTGACAGGACCAAATGCTGGTGAGGATGTAAAGCAATAGGAACTCATTCATTGCTGGTAGAAGTATAAAGTGGTACTTTGGAAGACAATTTGGCAGTTTCTTCTAAAGCTAAACATAAACTTACCATATGATCCAGCAGTTTTGCTCCTAGATATTAACCCACATGAGTTCGAAATTTATGTCTACAAAAACCTGCACATGAATGTGTATAACAGTTTTATTTATAATTGTCAACAGTTGGAGGCAACCAACATGATTTTCAATTGACAAACAGGTAAGCAAACACTGGTGTGTCCATACAATCAAGTATTATTCAGCACTAAAAAGAAACCGACTATCAAGTTATGAACAGACATGGGGGGATTTAAATGCATATTACTAACTAAAAGAAGTCAGGCTTGAAAAGGTACATTCTGTATGATTCCAACTACATAACATTTTAGAAAAGGAAAAACTAAAGTAAAAAAATCGAGTTTATCCGGGTTTCATGGGGTGGGAGAGGAAAGAATAGGTGGAGCACGGAGCATGTTTAGGGCAATAAAACTATGCTTTATGATACTATAATGGTGGACACAGGATGCATTTCTCAAAGCCCATAGAACTATACAACACAGTAAATCCTAATGTAAACTGTAGACCTAAATTGATAATGTATCAATATCAGTTCATCAGTTGTAACAAAGGTGGTAATAACAGAAAAAAAACAAAACTGTATTGGGGTGGTAGTGGGTGTATATATGGGAACTCTGTACTTTATGCACAATTTTTCTGTAAACCTGAAACTGCTCTAAAAAACAACTAGTAAGAAATTTTAAAAACATAGGTTTATAGTGTTTCTATTGTGCCTCATCTTTATCGGATTTCTAGAAACAATCAAGATTTCGAAGTTCCTGATAAAATTAAACATGAAGAGGTCTTTTGAGAGTTTTTCTCTGAATGGACTCTCCTTTCTATCTCTGTCTTCTGGTGTGCAGTAAAATTATACAAAAATAGAATCAAGCATTTAAAAGGTAGGAATATAAACAACCAAAAATTTTAAAATAAAGGAACAGAGTACTGGCTAGGGTTCTTGTTGCAAACATTAGAAACCATTGTAGCAAATTTAAATATAAAAGGAATTTATTAAAAGCTATTAGGTAGTTTGTAGAATCCCAAGAGGACCAGACTTAGGGATGACTATATAGCTGTGAGTAATTTCTAAATCACTCTACTGGACTTATTTCTAGAGAGATCACCTTCACCTGAATGATGATTGCACAGATGCTTAGTACAGAACCTTTTTCTGAGATTCCTGTCCCTGCTGCCTTCGAACACCTTGATGTCTCTCCAAATGTTAGCGGTCTTTACCAAGAAATAATTCTATATAATGGCTACTTTCTTATGTTTCTCTTTTTTAAAAAATATATTTTATTGATTTTTCTACAGAGAGGAAGGGAGAGAGACAGAGTTAGGAAACATCGATGAGAGGGAAACATCGATCAGCTGCCTCCTGCACACCCCCAACTGGGGATGTGCCCGCAACCAAGGTACATGCCCTTGACTGGAATCGAACCTGGGACCTTTCAGTCTGCAGGCCGATGCTCTATCCACTGAGCCAAACTGGTCAGGGCTGTTTCTCTTTTTAAGTCTGATCCTTGTGCGAACATATCTGCTGGAGTCTTCACCCTGCACCTAATTTTATGTTTTCATAAGTCTCCTTGGTGCCATAAATTCATGTAAACAGGCAATTGTTTCCAGACTCTGAATAACCTTTTTTATTTATCTTCCAATGAATCTCCTGGACTAAATTAAAAAGGAGAAAAAAGCTGGTTTATTTATTTTTATTAACATACTAACAAGTATAAAATGTTCTTCAGAATTCCTCATATAGGTCTTAAAATGCATCGTGCTTTTTTTCTTCTTCCTTCTACTATATAATTTCCATGAGAAAAACTGAATCCGAAATAACCAATATTATGTCTTGTTCCTAACTGAAAAACATAAATGATTTCGT